>NC_138052.1:723551-1347346 GCF_964194185.1 Rhinolophus hipposideros | reverse complement strand
GAACCTTATTAAAATATAAAACTTTAATTCTGCGACTAGTCACATAAAGAAGATGAAAAGACAAGTTACGGACTGGGAGAATATATTTGCAAACCACATATCTGAAAAAGAAGTAGTATCTAAAATATATAAAGAACCATGAAAATCCAACATTAAAAAAATCAGTCCAGTCTAAAGATGAGCAAAAGACATGAAAAGACATTTCACTGAACAGCATATGAGACGGGAAATGAGTCCATGAGAAAGACAGTCAACATCATCAGCCCTTCAGGGAAATGCAGATTAAAACCACAATGAGTTACCACTATGTACCTGTGAGCATGGTTAAATAAAAAGGATAACAGTACCACGTCAAATACTGGAGCAGCATGCAGAGAACGCAGACCACTCATGCTCTTGGATATGTCAAACAGTACAGCCTCTCAGGACAGCAGTTTGGCAGTTTCTTTAAACATGCAGTTACCAAATGACTCTGAACACTACCCTAGAGAAATCAAAACCTGTGTTCACACAGGGACATAATACAAATGTTCACAGCAACTTTATTTGTAATAGCCCAAGCTGGAATCAGCCTAGAGGTCCTTCTGCAGATGAAGGGTCAACAAAGGGTGATTCCTTGTGCCATGGGACACTCCTCGGCCACAGGCACAAACTCACCAACACAAAGAACCTGATGAACCTCCAGGGAACTATGCTGAGCAAAAAAAGAAAAAAGAAAAAGAAAAACAAAGTCAGCCCCAAAGGGATTATATGGTTCCATTCCTATAATATTTTTGAAATGACAATACTTTAGAAACAGAGGACAAGCTAGTGGTGACCAGGGCTTAGGGATCAGGGGTGGAAGGTGGTGGCTGGTGGTGGCTTATCAAACACCAACAGGAGGGAAATTTGAGGTGTTAACACTGCTTGGTATCTTCAGAGTAGTGGTGGATACATAACTTACACAGGTGATAAAATTGTATAAATACACAGGTGCACGCACACATGTGCGTACACACCCAGTTGTATAAATGAGCCAATGATGTCCTGTGTGTGTTGGTCCCAAGGTTGTTTATTTCCTCCCTGCAGGCTGAGACCCATTAGGTCAAAAGCCCACAGGCACCAAATTCCAACTATCACACATCCAATGATTTAAAAAATATGTCAGACGAGCACATTTTTTAGCCATTCAGAGACTGCCTGCTTTGTGTACCCCACAGGAACCCTCCCAGTAGCTGTTACTTGTTAAGACAAGGCCCAGATCTGCGGCTGCCCTTCTGAGCTCTGACCTAGACACACCTGGTATGCTGCTGGGTGACATCACCTACACGCACGCAAACACACACACACACACACACACACACACACACACACTCTCCGGCCCCCTTCTCTGCCAGCAGGTCCCTAGCCCTCCTCTCCATCTGAGTAGTGATGCCACCATCCAAGGCTCTAGACAGAACCTGCTGGGAAGGGTTTCCCCCACGTGCAGCCCTGTCCCAGTACCACGCAATAAAGCGTGTTGTGTGTTCCTGTCCCTCATTGTCATATCTGCCCCTTGATCGACCCCAAGCCCCTTACCCCCTCCACACACATACACACACATTCACACACAAATGGGTGCAGGGAGAACTGGGGAAATCTAAATCAATCAGTGGGTTGTATCAATGGCAATATGCAATTTGTGATATTATGGTCTTGTAAAATGTTACCATGAGGCAAAAAGGGTAAAGCATATAAGGGATCGTTATTATTTCTTCATGTGAATTTACAAATTTCTCAATAAAAAATTTCACTTAAAAAAATTTGGGCTAGTTGCAAGCTCTTCCGACCCCACTCCGACCAAGATAAGTGATAGGATCACTCATCACTTTCTTCAGCTGGTGAGCCACACCCTTAATAGAGCAGCCCTATAGTATTGCTGGGTGATGGACCACACACGCACACACATAGGCACACCCAGAGGCATGCATAAGCACAAACATGCATACAAAGGCACACACACGTACACGCAGACACACGCACACACCTTGGCAAGCCCTGTATGGAGTGGGCACCCTCTGCCCTCTCCTGATGGGGAGAATAGAAGCTCAGAGTCCTATAGATCTGTGTTGGACTCCAGCCTCTGTTCCCAGCTCTGGCTTTTTGGGGTAAGCCATAACCTCCCTGAGCCCAACAGTGTCATCTATAAAATGGGGTTATGGTTCTACCCTAATGATGTAAGTGATGTTGGATCTGCTAGCAGTTTCTGAGTGTGGGCCGGGTTCATATCTCATGAAGCCGAAGAACGGAAATACGGACCGGGGAGAGGCAAAAAGTTTTTAAAAGAGGATAGTTTATTAGAGGCAGGAGAAGATGTTGCAGCTCCCGAGCGGGAGGGGGTCCCAAATGGGGGGTGCCCCATGACTGAGGCAAAAGTTCCTACTTTAATACCTTCCCTTACCTGCTTGGGGAAGGGGAGCTGTTTGAAGAAGGGAACTTGTTTGAAGAAGGGAACTGGCGCCTTCTAATGAAATTCATCTACCAGGTTTGTTCTGCTTGCCCATCCTAAAGGAATTAGCAAAGTAACCCACTCTTATCTATCATATCTGCTCCGTTTGTCAGGCCAAAATGAATTTTATGATTCACCTCAAGGCCTTGTTACATTATGTCCTGGAGCAAAGGAGTGATTTCAAAACCTGGAGGTTTAGGATATGGCTGTCTTTGTTTATTCCACCGGGACCTTCTTATCTACCTAGGGACATGCTAACTCTGCTGTGTCACTATGGGGTTCTTTCTGATAGCAGAGGTAGAATCTATATAGTGGCTACCATAATCCCCATTTCACAGATTAGCAATTTGTGGCCAGTAGTATTATTAAGAAAATATGAGATTACACTCATGCAAAAGAAAGGCCCAAAAGTGGAGGGACAGGGGAGGAGGCATGATGGGTTGGGGAGGGGTCAGCGTCTCTGCCCGGCAGTTTCGTCCTTTGTTCTCCTTCCTTCCATGAGCCTGGGTCATCAATAACCTCCTTGTGGGACCTGTATGTATCAGGATACACTTACACACACATGCATGTGCCCACACTCAGTCCAAATGGAGTTCAAACTTAGACTTTGTTAAATAAATGTTTTCATTTTTTGAAACCCCAGTCCCACATTCTACAACGGGTTCCCAGAGATGTCAGGGGAGGGAGGGTGACAGCCGGAGAGAGTCTGGGGTGGACCAGTGAGCCTGGGACAGAGGAGGGGTGGTGGGGTCAGGGGGCTCACCAATGGTCCTGCCCTGCCTGGGCCCAGTGCTCAGGGTCCCCGCCCTCAGCACACTGTGCTACACTGGGGCACCTCTGCCGGGCCCATGGGAGGAAACCTCCACCCACCACCAAACGAACAGCGACACTTCATGTGCTCAGGGCCGAGTCAGTGGGGAATGAAAATAGGAGGCACCATAAATTTAATTTTAAAAAAATAATAATAATATATTCATATTTTAATACTGAAAAAAAAAAAAAAAGAAGTTCCAGGAGGGCAGCTTCTGAGACTCTCCAAGCCTGGAACACAGCAACTGGAACAAGGGAGGGGAGAGGTCACTGAGTCCCTCCAGGGAAGCTGGTGCAGAGCGCGTCCTCTTTCGACACTTGAATCTAATCCCTCCGCTCAGCGTGGGAAGACAGGAGGGCAGAGACCCCAGGGGAAAGAAGCCCACCCCAGGTGCTCCTGAGTGACAGAACCAGGCCCGAATCATCAGGCGCCCAAGCCGCCCTGGGCATGCTGTCCTCATCCCTGTTTGAGGGACTGTGTTAATCCGTAGGTCCACAAGATGCCCCCAGGCCCCCGTGACCACCCCACTGTCCTCCGGACTCTAGAGAACCTGGGAGGGACTGCTGCTGGGTGATGGGGGGATAGGCCAACTACACTGCCACCCAGGAGTGCCCGGTGCCCATACACAGACCAGAGACAGCTCCAGAGACAGGTCTGAGGAGCTACCCTCATCCATATACTAATTAGCCCAGCAGGGATTACAGGGATAACTAAGCGTCTCCACCCTCATCCAGGATATCTGCCCCCCCCCCCCACACCCAGGTGAGAGGAAGAAATCCAACCTTTGATCAATCAGCTGTCTGCAATGGGCTGCTCCAGGCCTCCCCTTTCCATGAAGGTAATCATGTTCATTCACAAGCCACCAAGGATTTTAAAAACGATTAGGAATCAAAACCAGGAGCAACCAGTCCCTGACCCCTCTGCTCTCAACTGCCTCGGTACAAAGGGTCTGTTTTCTGACTGCCCCCAGGCTCCTTGCCTGAAGCAGGACGAGCAGTTAGTGGGAACAGGACTGCCAGGGCTGGAAGCTGGGGGAGGGGCTTCCTCTTGCTCTCCTGGGCCATGTCTAACACCCCAACGCTAATGTTGTTAGAAGGGCCATTGTTCTGTTATGTTTCTGCCCTGCTGTGTGGTCCCAGGTCAGTGATTTGAACTCTGAGACTTGGGGTTTTATTTATTAAAAGGGGTACGGCATCCACCCAGCAGAGTGAGACCAAGGCATGCTATGAGTAGCACGGACGCTGTGAAGCAGGCACCAAGGAATAATGGGTGTAATGCCAATTTCCTTCCATTCCTTCTCCTTATCCCCTCAAACTGGGAACCCCAGTCTTGAGTTCCCATTACTCTGCCCATCACAGTCCAGCTGAAAGCTTCCCTGCCCCAAAATCTCCCTGTAACTCACTGTGAACTGGGCAGTAACCTGAAACGCTGTGGAGAATGTGTCTCAGTAAATGGGCAAAGAACAAATGAGCTGGAAGGGCTTAGAGGTCAGTCAATAGATAACATGAGAGCCCATCAAGTGTCCCTGGGAGACATCAATCACCACACAACTCCTTGCCAGGGTCAAGACCAACCCCACAGGACTCATTAAGCACCACTGCCAGCCAGTCAGACTTGGCATCTGAGATAAAGCCCATCAGCTAATCCCAAATTATCCATTTATAAACTGAGCCCCAGGAGAGGCAGCTGTAAGTGACAACAACAAGAATAGGACACGGCTCTCCTGAAACTGTCATACCCCAGACTGAGTTCATCAGTGGAACCTGGATAGAGCATAGCTATGAAGAGCTGAGACCAAACCCTTCCCCACATGGAGCCCAGCTCAGGGCATGTGGCCCCCAAGAGTTCCAAGTCCCCAAGGTGTGCCCAGCCTGTGAATATGATGGGTGTTATTTCCATGATTAGGTTCTATCACATGGCACAGCTGACTTGGAGATTAGATTATCCAGGTGGATCTAACTTTAAAGGCAGAGAGTTTATTCCAGCTGGTGGCAAAAGAGGAAGTCAGATTCCAAGCATGAGAAGGATTTAATGCACCTTTGCTGGCCATGTGGCAAAGAGTACAGATGGATTTTAGGAGCTGGGAACAGTCCCCAGCTGATACCAGCAAGCAAGAGGGGACCTTAGTCCTATAACCACAAGGAACTGATTCTGCCAACAAAACTAATGAGCAAGCCAAGGCCTTAAATAGACACTTCTCAAGAAGAAATTTAAATGGCTGACAGGTATGTGCAACGATGCTGAACATTACAAATCATCAAACAAATGCAGGTCAAAACCTCACACCTATTAAAATGGCCATTACCAAAAAGACAAAACTCAAGTGCTGGCAAGCACTGGAGAAAAGGGCCTCTGTGTGCTGTGGATGGGAATATACACTAGTACAGACATTATGGAAAACAGTATGGAGCTACCACAAAACTACCACATAGATGATCCAGCAATTCCACTTCTGGGTTGTGGGGACAGAGCCAGAAGTGCAGTTTCCAGGCTTTCGGCCTCATGTGGAAAGGTGTTGGCTTGGGAAGTAAATGACCATCAACAGTGATTGGATGGCCATCAGCTGTGGCTCGTTGGACATCAGCTGTAACCAGTGAGCCATTGGCCACTAATATTACTGCCGTGGCTACGCTAGCAGCAAATGGGGGCTGGCAAGCGCTGATTGCAGTTAGCAAGAGGTTGGTTGGTTGGTCGGTCGGTCAGTTTGTTGGTTGGTTGGCAGAAAAGCAGATGACGGATTTCACATCGTGTGGCTCCTGCTTCCTGTATCTCTAACACAGCTGCCAGCGAGAATATAGTAGTATGACTCCCCTATCCATGGCTCCATGGGTGTTCCTTTTTGGCTTAGACATACCCTGCGTTCTTGTGTGGGGAGCAGGAGCTGAGACCCCGCATGACACCCCACATGACATGGGTAAAGGAATTGAAATCAGGATTTAAAAAGATGCTAGTCCGCCCATGTTCACAGCAGCATAATTCACAATAGACAAACATGGAAACAGCATATAAAGGGATAAATGAAAAGCAGTACATATATACAAAGGAATATTATTCAGCCTGAAAAAAGAAGGAAATCCTGCCTTTTGCGACAACATGGTTGGGGCTGGAGGACATTATGCTAAGCAAAATAAGTCAGATACATAAAGACAAATACTGCACGATCTCACTTACATGTGGAATCTAAAAGTCAAACTCATAGAACCAGAGAGTAGAAAGGTGATTAGTGGGGGCTGAGAGAGAGGAAAATGGGGAGATGTGGGTCAAAGGGCACAAAGTTTCAGTCATGCGGGATGAATAACTTTGGGGTCTACTGGTACAGCATGGTGACTAAGGTAACAATACTGTACTGTACACATGAAATTTGTTAAGAGAGTAGATCAATTAAACCTAACCCCCCCACTCACACACAATAACTATGTGAGGAGATGAAGGTATTAACTTCATTTTGGTGATCATTTCACAGTGTATACATATATCAAATCACCACATTGCACACCTCAAATATATACAACTTTTATACATAAAAAAAGAAAAAAAACGGAGAAGAATGAGTGAGAAAGCAGGTCTTCCCCCAAAAACTCCAGTAGAAAACAGCCTGGCCAAAGCTTTTATCACGGTTATGAAAACCTGAGCAGAGAATTCAGCCACACCATGCTGAATTTTTGACTTACAGAACTGTGAGCTAATAAACCTACGAAGTTTCTGGTCATTTGTTACACAGAATAAAAAAGTTAATATAGGGAAAATGTTCAACAGTGCTCAAGGAATTCATCTGAGGCAAATTAAATGGAATCACATTTGCTCTGGTGGGGCAGAGAAGTATCTGCCTTGAATTGAATTCTTTTTCAGACATTGGAAGAGCTGTGGAAGCCACCGACATGTTCTTGTCATAGCTTATGCAAATCTTCCCTGATGAAAGAAAATTCTCTTTCTGCTCCAGGAGCATTGAACTAGAACTGGCCCTGAAGCGTTCACCCAAGGCTACTGTAGGTTTTCCTGAAGAGACAGGAGGTGGCCCCCATGGTGTCTGCCGTCTGTGGGTGACAGGGGAAAAGACAAAGAGGAGGGCTTGCCTTCTCCACGAAGCTTCTTTGTACTTTCTTTATACTTTTTCCTTGATAAAGCCTCAAATGCCCCGTATTGAAGGCCCCTGTTGAGCCTTACGGTTCACATCTCCGGTCTGGCCCCATCTCATGTCTGCCGCCCACCAGGCTCCTCAGTAGCCCTTCTCTGGAGCCAAGCAGAACCTGTCCTGGCACCCCCTGCCCCAGACCTGTCCTCTCGACCAGAATGTAAGGCCATGTGGTCAGGAACCTACTCACCATCTCACTCCGTCAGCAGCCCAATGCCAGGCACTGCAAGGCAGCCAGGAACATCTTATGCACTGTAAACTCCTAGAGAGCCAGCAAATCCCACACACTAAATAAACAGTAGACCTCTGAGCCGCCACAGCTTGGAGGGTTGGAGGGTGGGGTGAGGGGGGATGTTTATCCAGGAAGTGTGGGGCAGCCCTGCATGTCCCTCAGGCATCCCCTCCAGACTTATAAGTGAACATAGAAGACTGGTCACACCTGTTATCCACTCTCCATCAGCGGATATTTTAAAACATATAAACCCATAAGGACTGAGAGAATGAGAGAGGAGACAGCAGCAGACGCAACCTTACAGTACATTTTGGAATCTAGAAAATGGATGGAGGACTGCAGCTGACCCAGGAGAGCCCAGGAGTTGCCCTGGGTGAAGTGCAGGGGTGACGTTGAGGGGAACTGGTTGGCTGGCCCCACACTGTCCCTGCAGGGCTCAGGACAGGGAAGCCGGGAACACCTGAGGGTGAGGAGGAAACACTGGGAGGGGGCCACAAGATTTATTATCCCAACAGGGACAATTTGGGGAAGGCCACCATTAATAATTATGCCAGGACAATAAACACAACCTGGACTGGCCTAGGGAGAAAAACCCTGGGACTGGTGAAAGTCAGTGTACAACGACCCTAGGCAGTTCAGGAGCCCTCCGACATCTCTTAAAGCCAGTGACTCCTCTCCCTTCCAAAGTCAGGACATCAGACGTTTGTTTCTGGAGAAACTAAGTTGGAGGCTCCAGACTGGGGGACCCAAGCACAATGGAGAGTGGGTGTGGGGTGCAGAAGAGAAACACAGAATGAGGGGAAGTCTACACTCTAAACTATGCAAGCACCACCTCCCAGCCCACTCCTGGCTCCCACCCAAGAGAGGATATAAGAGGATTATTGTGCAGAAAAGAGATCCCCAAGGCCTGACATTTGGGGATCCCCGATCATAAGGTCACGTTGCCACCTGTTCGCTATATAGCAAAGCCTCTGGTAGACCAGCCCCACCCATATCCTAAGCGTTCCCTATTCACTTTGTGCTTCATTCTTAAATATGAATTGGCAGCCAACAGTCACCAAGCATAGAAAAAAATTAAATCAGAAAGATATTGTAGGCACAGAACAAGAATAGACTTCTGTGGAAAAAGTAACAGATGCACAAAGAACTCTTAGTCATGGCAGAAATAAGTAGAACAAAAAGACAAAAAGTAGAGCAAAAAGATGAAAAATAGAAGAGAAAGACAAGAAAATTAAAGGGTCATTCTGAACTAATGTACAATCTGGAAATAGAGAATGAAAAAGATAGGAGAGGAAAATTATCAGTGAAATGATACTAAAAAATTTCCAGGTTGTCCTGGTCTGTTCAGGCTACTGTAACAAAAATACGAAAAACTGGGCATCTTATAATCAACAAACATTTATTTCTCACAGTTCTGGAGGCTGAGAAGTCCAAGATTACAGTACCAGCAGATTCAATGTCTAGTAAAAGCCCACTTCCTGGTTTACTGACATCTGTCTTCCCACTGTAACCTTACGTGGTGGAGGGGGTGAGGGATCTCTCTGGGGTCTCTTTTACAAGTACCCTAATCCCCTTCATGAGGGCTCCACCATCATGACCTAAGCACTGCCCAAAGTCTCCACTTCCTAATACCATTCCATTGGGGGTAGGTTTCAACATACGAGTATGAATTTGGGGGAGACACAAATTTCAGTTCATCACACAGGTCATAAGGTTCAGATTGAAAGAGCCCAATGAGTACCCAGTGCAATGAAAGAAACACAACTCACACCAATGTATGTCATCATAACATCTTAGAAGGCCAAGGAGAAGGGTAGATCCTCAAAGCTTCCAAAAGGGGAAAAAAAGAGAGAGAATTGCTTGTAAAGAATTAGAATGATGTTAGGCTTTTCAAAAATTAAACCAGAAATTAGAAGATAATGGAACAAAGCCTTCAATATTCTCAGGGGGAAAAAATGTTTACTCTAGAATTGTCTATCCAGCTGTACACTCTCTCACTCTCCAATTTACCTTCATCCTATTTGTGAAGGTTGGATAGGTAAAACTCCATTTCTCAGACTTGCTCACAGCTAGGGTCCTGGATGTAAATTAGGTTCTTCAGTAGGTGGAGGCAATTTTAATGCAACTTCCAGCAGTCAGTCCTGGTTAAGAAGGAGTCATTTTTCTTTAACAGGTTCTGAGATTTCTTCTTGCTGCTTCCTTGGTGTGACATCAAACAGAGGCAGTAGCTTCTTTCTATATGACTGAGCATGATTAGAAGAATTGAAGGTCTGTCCTCTGTCTCCCAGGGGTCCAGAGGCTCCTGTCATGGTAGAAGGGACTCCACACCCAGTTTGCCAGAGTTCCTGAGGCTACCTACCTCAGGAGAAACAGCTTCCTGGTGGGAAGTTCTGAAAATCATTCCAAGAGGGCCCGCCTAGACATTGCTTCTTTAGCCCTTCTAACAATTGTGTTAACCCCACAATGATTTATATTACCTTCATTGAACATTGGACCTTGCTAATACAGGTGCAAAACTGACAATCAAGCATGAGGCCATGATGAAGATTTGCAGCAGCCCTGTGATGTTTGGTCCAGATCCCCCAGATTCCCACTTCCGATCCTATGCCACCAGATGCTTGGCGACCAGTGGCTCACACCACAATGGTCTTCAGGTGATTACCCTCGGGCCCAGAGAGACTGCCAGGTAAGTTTCCCCTATACCCCACCCCTGCCTGCAGGTGACCTACAGCCAATGACAACCTCTTGCAAGACAAACTGCAGTGTAATTTCCACGCCAAGGTTTCCTGATCATGCTGAGCCTGGCACTCCTCCTGAAATTGAACCTGGCCTGGTTTCTTCTTCCCTGTCCTGCTTTCCCACTCCCTTCCCAGTTTCTCCTAGGAGTATTTTATAAATGAATCATTTTCACACAAGCCCATGTCTCAGACTCTATTTGGGGGAAATATTTTCAAACATGCAGGGACCCTAAAAATTTACTCCTAATAGGGTGTAAAGCAAAAAAGGAAGTTTTGAAACCTAGGAATTCAGCCAGAGCACGCTGAAAAGAGTAGTCCTAGGATGACAGGCTGTACAGGAGTCTGGAGAGCAACCAAAAGCCAAAAGCGCATGCGGGAGGGTCCGAGAAAAAGAAACAGATAGAATGTCAACTTGACTATTTGAAAAATAAAATTAAGTCACGTATAACTGATCAAGTGAAGCATTTAGAAAAATAAATATAGAAAACCAAATAAAGGGAAAATATGTACATAGTAAGTCCAGGGAACATCATCAGAGTCTCTTCACTTATCAGTAAGCAAAGTCTACTGTCACAGTAACAAACAGTGACCCGAAAGTTATGACAAAAGTCTATGTAGTAGGGAAATGCTGTCCTTGCATCCTCCCATAACCACATTAAAATTACAAGTAAATTATAGAACAGTTAATCTGGAGAACCATCTGAAGTCTAGCTGAACATAAGTCCTAAAGCTAAGGCTATAAAGAAGACACATTGAGATACGCTGGCCTTATACGCACATATGGTGGTAGACAGTCAGGAGGGAGATCTAAGGTGTGGGGGTCCCCCCTAAGGAGCAAGGGGTCCCAGCACTACATAGGCTCCCCAGTCTGAAGCACAAGTGCCAGTAAGAAGAGCACCCACACATCTGGCTGTGAAAATCAGCATGGATTCCATCTCTCTAGATGAGATGGAAGGTTGCTAGAAATCCACGTGTCCTCTTAAAAAGCCCACACACAAACTCTTTCACTCATGGGCACTTGCTCTGGGCCTCAGCAGAGAAATGGCTGGCAGCTTGGGAGGCACCTGAGACATACAGGAAGAGACTGAGTTGTGTGGTTTCAAGGAAAGAGATGGAGGGACAACTGCTATTGTCTCTGTGTTGAACCCTCCTGTGCAGCCTACAGGCAGGCTCCATCTTTCCTATGTTGAGCCCTCCCCCAACATGGCCAAATCTAAATCAGTATTAGCCTGGTGAAGTCCACTTGCCCCACTGCGGTGACTCCCTAAGACAACCAACTCTAACATCACCAGAGGCTCTTTTAGAAGCTGAGCTTTATGGGTACCCGGAAGGTGGCAGAAGGCTTTGGTGTGAAGTAGGCCTTTACTGTAGATCACTTTGTAGCTCTTACCAGGTAGCCCAAGGCTGGTCAGAGGCAAAGCTGAAATTGGCTTGCATGGGAGCCCCTGAACCAAGAGGCCACAGAACCAATACACCCAGTGGCTGGCTTCATATCACAACAGAACACCACCCAATTAGCCCACAAACAGCACACGGCAAGGATGGTCTCAGCAGGTACCAGACACCATTGGGACAAATCCTACGCTGTGGAGTCAGCCCCCACACTGCAGCTTCTATACTATGGTCAGGCCGATCCTCCCAGCCAATCAACCTAGGAGCAATACCTCCCACTGATGTGTTAACAGCAATCAATGCTAAACTACAACAGGAGAACACACACAACCTACACAAGGGACACTGATGGTGCACCTGGCTCAAGTGATCAGGGAGACTGTTCCACTGTGCCCAACAGGACACCTACTACATAAGGCCACTCTACAAAGACTAAGAAACATAGCAACCCCACATGATACATAGAAACACAGGGAAGCAGCCAAAATGGGGAGACAAAGAAATATGTCCCAAATGAAAGAATAGGACTAAGCTCCAGAAAAAGAACTAAAAGAAATGAAGGCAAACAATCTGCCAGATACGGAGTTCAAAACACTGGTTATAAGGGTGCTCAAGGAACTTAGCAAGAACTTCAACAAAGAGATAATAAGCATAAAAAAAGGACATAGAAACCATAAAAAAGAACCATTCAGAAGTGAAGAATACAGTAAAGAAAATGAAGACTTATGATATTTTGTATTATATTATATTATATTATATTATATTATATTATATTATAGCAGATTAGATGAAGCAGAAGATCAAGTCAGTGATTTAAAAGACAAGGTAATGGAAAACATCCAATGGGAACAGCCATAAGAAAAAAGAATGAAAAGAAATGAGAATAGTTTAAGGGACTTCTGGGACAACATCAAGCATGACAACATTTATATCTAGGGGTACCAGAAGGAGAAGAGAGAGAGCAAGTGATTAGAAACCTATTTGAAAAACTAATGATTGAAAACTTCCCTAACTTGGTTAAAGAAACAGACATACACGTACAGGAAGCACAGAGAGTGCCAAACAAGATGAACCTAAAGAGGTCCACACCAAGATACATCATAATTAAAATGCCAAAGTTTAAAGACAAAGAAAGAACCCTAAAAACAGCAAGAGAAAGGCAGTTAGTTACCTACAAGGGAGCTCCCATAAGACTGTCAGCTTATTTCTTCTTAACAGAAACTTTGCAGGCCAGACGGGACTAGCACAAAATATTTCAAAGTGGTGAAAAACAAGAACCTACAACCAAGATTACTCTATCCAGCAAAGCTATCATTTAGAGTTGAATGAGAAATAAAGAGCTTCCCAGACAAGAAAAAAACTAAAGGAGTTCATCGCCACCAAACCAGTATTATAAGAAATTTTAAACAAACTTCTTTAAGAAGTAGTCGGGGGAAAAGAACATAAATATACATAATAAAATGGCAATAATTACATACCTATCAATAATCACTTTAAATATAGATGGTTTAAAAGCCCCAATTAAAAGATACAGAGTGGCTGAATGGATAACAAAACAAGACCCATACATATGCTACCTACAAGAGACCCACTTCATAACAAAAGACACACATAGAGTGAAAATGAAGAAATGAAAACAGATATTTCATGCAAATGGAAATAAAAAATAAGCTGGAGTAGCAACACTTACATAAGACAAAGTAGACTTTAAAACAAAGTTTATAACAAAGGACATTTCATAATGATAAAGGGATCAATCCAACAAAAGGATATAAACCTTGTAAATGTTTATGCACCCAAGGAGCACATAAATATGTACAGCAAATACTGAAAAGCATGAAGGGAGAGATTGACACAGTCAGATTAGGGGACTACAACACCCCTATTGACATCAATGCACAGCTATTCCAGACAGAGCATCAACAAGGAAACAGCAATTTTATATGACACATTAGACCAGATGGATACAATTGATATTTTTAGAACATTTCACCCCAAAGCAGCAGAATATACATTCTTTTCAATGCACATATGGAACATTTTCCAAGATAGATCACATGTTAGGCTTAACACAAGTCTCAACATATTTAAGATTTAATAAATCACATCAAGTATCTTCTCCAACCACAATGGTATGAACTCAGAAATCAATTAAAAGAAAGACACTGAAAAATGCACAAACACATGGAGGCTAGATAACATGTTACTAAACAATGAATGGATTTAAAATGAGATCAAGTAAAAGTCAAAAGATACCTTGAGACAAATGAAAACACAAACACAATGACCCAAAATCTATGGGACAGAGAAAACTCGCTGATCAAAATGGCGGTGTGAGGTGAGCCTCTGTAAAACTCCCCTGGAATTTAGAACTGGTCGAACGGCAATAACTCCACAAAGGACTCCCTGCACAGCAGACATGCAAGACGAAGAGGCTCACTATTGAATTCACCTAAAGGTGGGCGAATCACATGAGCAGGGGAACAGGGAAGGGAGAAGTGCAGAGATGGAGCCACACAGGCGCAGGACGCAGACATAGATCGGTGCTCCGAGCTCGCTGCATCCCGGAACTACCGCAGCTGCGGTAAAGGGAAGAACTCAGACTGCTAGGGCTCCGCTTATGGCCCACAGGGCTGAGGGGGAAGCATGTAACACAGCTGAACCCAACGCTCAAGGCAGAGACCTCAGAGAAAGACTGAGGGAAGAAGGCTAAAAATGGTGGTTTGAGCCCACACTGCCGAGCAGAGAACGGAAGCCTTAGGCACTGATACTAGCCACCCTCTCTCTACCTTCCCAGAGCTTGCCCCGCACCCACCTGCCCCATGCTAGAAGCGGAAGAGTAGAAGTGTCAGATCAAAAGAACAGAATATTTGCTGTTCTGAGAACTGTGGATGGCAGACACACATTCACAGCCCAACTAGTTCTGGCAAAGGGAAGGGAGCTGTGGAAGCAGGACCAGCTGTGGTGGTGGTCGCCGCAATTGCTCTCAGCCACCTCTCACAACTGACCCCGCACCTGGCCCCACCTATCTGGGGGGACCCCTCCAGGAGTAAAGAGAACTGCTGAAACATACGGACTCTGAATCAGGTGCAGAAAGAGCTTTGGAACTTCAAAAGCTCTCCACATACCCACATGGACACTGAGCACTGTGACCCAGGTGAACCATTAACAGAAGAGAAGCCCATCTCCCAGGGAATCGCCCCATTGTGTGAGAAGCTGGAGCAGAGCAGAGAAAACATAACACTACCATGTGAGAGAGAAAATAAAAGGCTACAGTCGGAGAGAAAATAAAACGTTCTACCAACAAGTACTGGAAAACAAAAAAAGACCTCTTCCTATCAACCTGTTGCAGAAGCCACTCCTGTAGATGTCTAGGAAGAGAAATAATAAATCAGTAATTGCCAAGAATAACCAAGGCAACAAGAGAGCTAAGAAAGAAAGTGAAAAGTCTCCGGAAAAAAAACTTAAAGATATGGAAATATGTGACTTAAATGAAACAGAATTCAAGATTGCAGTTCTGAAAAAACTCAACGACATGCAACAAAACACAGAAAGGCAGGTTAATGAACTCAGAAACACAATCAAAGAACAACATGAGCATTTTACGAAAGAAATTGAAATTTTAAAAAAGCACCAAATAGAATTTCTGGAGATTAAGAACTCAATAGAAGAAATTAAGAATGAAATAACCAGCTTAGGTAGTGGAGTTGACAAGATGGTGGAAAGAATCAATGACATCGAAGATAGAAACCTGGAAATTACACAGATGGAAGAAGAGAGACTTGAGATTTACAAGAAATGAAAGAACTCTGCAAGAACTTTCTGACTCCATCAAAAAGAGCAATATAAGAATAATGGGCATACCAGAAGGAGAAGAAAGAGAGAAGGGAACAGAGACTATGTTCAAATTGTCTATGAGAACTTCCCAAACTTGTGGACAGAACTGGATCCTCGAATCCAAGAAGCAAATAGAACACCTAATTACCTCAATCCCAACAGGCCTTCTCCAAGACACATTGTATTGAAGCTGTCTAAAATCAACAACAAAGAAAGAATCCTCAAGGCAGCCAGGGAAAAGAAAATGGTAACTTACACAGGAAAGCCCATTAGGTTATCATCAGATTTTTCAGCAGAAACTCTACAAGCCAGGAGGGAGTGGAACTAAATATTGAAACTATTGAAAGAGAGAAATTATAAGCCAAGAATAATATATCCAGCAAAGATATCCTTTAGATATGAAGGAGGAATAAAGACCTTTCCAGACATCCAGAAGCTGAGGGAATTTTCTAATACACGACCTGCACTACAAGAAATACTAAAGGAGGCTATTAGACCACCATCAACAGGGACAACTTGTGGCAACCAAAACATAAAGAGGGGGACAGTAAAGGCCTAAACCGGAATATGGGAACAGAGAAAGTAAGCGTGCTGAAGAAAATGGAATGCTCTAAATATCAAACTTTTTTTTACATAAACTCAAGGGTAACAACTCAAAAAAAATCCAGAACTGAAATATATACTGTAATACAAGAAGAAACAGAGGGAAACATCATAGAATACCACCACACAGAAATAATAGACAACAACAAAAAGGCAAAGAAACAATGGAGACACAGCCTTACCTGAAAACTAAAGATAGAATGACAGAAAATCCACACGTATCAATAATCACCCTAAATGTAAATGGACTGAACTCAGCAATAAAAAGGCACAGAGTAGCAGATTGGATCAAAAAACTAAACCCAATCATATGCTGTCTCCAAGAGACACATCTCAGCTACAAGGACAAGCATAGACTCAAAGTGAAAGGGTGGAAATTGTCACTCCAAGCAAATGGTACCCAGAGAAAATCAGGTGTAGCCATAATGATATCAGATGAAACAGACTTCAGGGTAAAAAAGATAACAAGAGACAAAGATGGACATTTCATAATGGTAAAGGGGACTATACAACAAGAAGACATAACACTCATCAGTACTTATGCCCCAAATCAGGGTGCACCGAAATATACCAAGCAACTACTAACAGAACTAAAGGGAGAAATTGACCAAAACAAAATTATACTAGGGGACTTAAAAACATCATTGACAGCTATGGATAGATCATCCAAACAGAAAATCAATAACGAAATAGCAGCGCTAAATGACACATTAGATGAAATGGACATCATGGACATATATAGAGCACTTCATCCTAAAACATCAGACTATACATTCTTTTCGAGTGTACCTGGAACATTCTCAAGCATAGACCATATATTGGGACATAAAATCAGTCTCAGCAAATTTAAGAAGCTGAAATCATACCAAGCATATTCTCTGATCACAAGGCTTTGACATTGGATATCAACTGTGAAAAGAAAGCAGGAAAAAACACAAATACGTGGACATTAAACAACATACTTTTAAAGAACGACTGGGTCAAAGAAGAAATTAGAGGAGAGATCAAAAGATACATAGAAACAAATGACAATGAAAATACATCCTACCAAATTTTTGGGATGCAGCGAAAGCAGTTTTAAGAGGGAGTTTATATCATTACAGGCCTATCTCAAGAAACAAGAAAAATCCCAAATAAATAACCTCATGTAACACCTTAAAAAACTAGAAAAGGAAGAACAAGTGAAACCCAAGGTCAACAGAAGAAAGGAAACAACAAAAATCAGAGCAGAGCTCAATGAAATAGAGAACAAAAAGACAATAGAAAAAATTAATCCAACAAAGAGCTGGTTCTTTGAAAAGATTAATAAAATCGACAAATCCTTGACTAGAGTCACTAAGATAAAAAGAGAGAAGACACTAATTAACCAAATCAGAAATGAAAAAGGGGAAGTTGTCACGGACACCACAGAAATACAAAGGATCATGCAAGAATACTATGAATACTATGCCACCAAATTCAATAACCTAGAAGAAATGGACAAGTTCTTAGAAACATATAGCCTTCCAAGACTGAATCATGAAGAACTGGAAAATCTAAACAGACCGATCATCAGTAATTAAATTGAATCAGTCATCCAAATCTTCCCAAAAGCAAAAGTCCGGGGCCAGATGGCTTCACTAGTGAATTCTACCAAACCTTCAAACAGCATCTAATACCAATCCTGCTCAAACTCTTCCAAAAAATTGAAGAAGAGACAGTACTCCTTAATTCATTTTATGAGGCCAACGTTACCCTGATACCAAAACCTGGTAAGGACAACACAAAAAAAGAAAACTACAGACCAATATCTCTGATGAATACAGATGCTAAAATCCTAAACAAAATTCTAGCAAATCGAATACAACAATGCATTGAAAAGATTATTCATCACGACCTAGTGGGGTTCATCCCTGGGACATAAGGATGTTTCAACCTCCGCAAATCCATCAATGTGATACATCACATAAACAAAATAAAGGACAAAAATCATATGACTATATCAATTGATGCCAAAAAAGCATTTTACAAGATACAACATCCATTTATGATTAAAACACAATAAAATAGGTATAGAAGACAAATACCTTAACGTAGTAAAGGCCATATATGACAAACCCTCAGCTAATCTCATAATTAATGCTGAAAAACTGAAGCCCTTTGTTCTACGTTCAGGAACACGACAGGGTTGTCCCCTATCACCTCTGCTTTTCAACATAGTGTTGGAAGTCCTTGCCAGAGCAATCAGGCAAGAGAAAGAAATAAAAGGCATCCAAATTGGGAATGAAGAAGTTAAATTGTCACTCTTTGCAGATGACATGATGCTATATATAGAAAACCCTAAAGACTCCACCAAAAAGCTATTAAAAACAATCAACGAATACAGTGAAGTTGCTGGCTACAAATTCAACGTACAAAAGTCCATTGCATTCCTATATACTAACAATGAAATCTCAGAAAAAGAAATACAAAAAACAATTCCCTTTGCAATTGCAGCAAAAAGAATAAAAAACCTAGGAAAAAAACTTAACCAAGGATGTGAAGGATTTATATGCTGAAAATTATAAGACATTTTTGAAAGAAATTGAAGAAGACACAAAGAAATGGAAAGACATTCCGTGCTCATGGATTGGAAGAATCAACATAGTTAAAATGGCCATATTACCCAAAGAAACATACAGATTTAATGCAATCTCCAGCAAAATCCCAATTGGCATTTTTTAAAGAAACAGAACAAAAAAAATCATCAGATTTGTTTGGAGCCACAAAAGACCCTGAATAGCCAAAGCAATCTTAAGAAAAAAGAACAATGATGGAGGTATCACAGTGCCTGACTTTAGCTTGTACTACAGGGCTACAATAATCAAAACAGCATGGTATTGGCAGAAAAACAGACACATAGACCAATGGAATAGAATTGAGAACCCAGAAATAAAACCACATCAATATGGACAGATAATTTTTGACAAAGAAGCTAAAAACATACAATGAAAGAAAGACAGCCTCTTCAATAAATGGTGCTGGGAAAATTGGATAGCCACGTGCAAAAGATTGAAACTGGACTGCTATGTGTCACCATGTACCAAAATTCATTCAAAATGCATCAAAGACCTAAGCATAAGACTTGACACTATAAACTGCATAGAAAAAAACATAGGTACTAAACTTGTGGACCTTGGGTTCAAAGAGCATTTTATGAATTTGACTCCAAAGGCAATGGAAGTGAAAGCTAAAATAAACAAATGGGACTATATGAAACTTAAAAGTTTCTGCACAGCAAAAGAAACCATCGACAAAATAAAGAGGCAACCAACTGAATGGGAGAAGATTTTTGCAAACAGTGCCTCCGATAAGGGGCTAATATCCAAAATATACAAGGAACTCATGCAACGCAACAACAAAAAAACAACCCAATTGAAAAACGGGCAGAGGACCTGAAGAGACATTTCTCCAAAGAGGATATACAAATGGCAAATAGACATATGAAAAAATGCTCAACATCACTAATCATCAGAGAAATGCAAATGAAAACCACAATGAGATACCACCTCATCTCAGTCAGAATGGCTATCATCAACAACACAAATAGTAACAAGTGTTGGAGAGGCTTTGGAGAAAAAGGAACCCTCACACACTGTTTTTGGAAATGCAGACTGATGCAGCCATTATGGAAGGCAGTGTGGAGGTTTTTCAAAAAATTATGAATAGAATTCTCATATGACCCAGCAATCCCTCTCCTGGGTATCTACCCAAAAAATCTTAAAACATTTATGCATAAAGACACATGTGCTCCAATGTTCATTGCAGCTTTGTTTACAGTGACGAAGACATGGAAACAACCAAAATGTCCTTCGATAGATGAATGGATAAAGAAGTTGTGGTATATATACACAATGGAATACTATTCGGCGGTAAGAAAAGATGATATAGGAACATTTGTGACAACATGGATGGATCTTGAGAGTATAATGCTAAGCGAAATATGTCTGACAGAGAAAGCAAAGAACCCTATGTTTTCACTGATATGTGGTATATAAACCAAAAACAACAAAAGAACAAGACAAACAAAGGAGAAACAAATAGACACAGACAATAGTTTAGTGGTTACCAGAGGGTAAGGGAGGTGTGGGGTCGGAGATGAGGGTAAGGGGAATCAAATATATGGTGATGGAAGGAGAACTGACTCTCGGTGGTGAACACACAATGGGATTTATAGATGATGTAATACAGAATTGTACACCTGAAATCTATGTAATTTTACTAACAATTGTCACCCCAAAAAATTTTTAAAAAACATTAAATAAATCTATGGAAAACAGCAAAAGCAACCTTAAGAGGGGAATTCATAGCAACACAGGTCTACCTTAAAAGAAAACAGCAAAAGAAAAGAAAACACAAGTAAAATCTCAAATAAATCATCTAACCTTATACATAACAGAAGCAGAAAAAGTAAAACAAGCCCAAAGTGAGTAGAAGGAAGGAAATAATAAAGATCAGAGCAGAAGTAAACAAAACAGAGTCTAAAAATATACAAAAGATCAATGAAATGAAGAGCTAGTTCTTTGAAAAGATAAACAAAATTGATAAACCTTTAGCCAGACTCATCAAGAAAAAAAGAGAGAGGACCCAAATAAATAAAATCAGAAGTGAAATTGGAGAAGTGACAACTGACACCACAGAAAAATAAAGGAAATAAAAGAAAATGCTATGAACAATTATATGCCAACAAATAGGACAATCTGTAAGAAATAGATAAATTCCTAGAAACATACAAACTTCCAAGACTGGATCAAGAACAAACAAACTGATTACTATTAACAAAATTAACTATTACTATTAACAAATAGTAACAAAATTATAATTAACAAAACTGATTACTATTAACTAAAAACAAACAAACTGATTATTATTAACAAATGAAGTTCTAGCTTCACAGGTGAATTTTACCAAACATTCAAAGAATAATTAACACCTATCCTTCTCAAACTATTACAAAAAATTCAAGAAGAGAACAAGCTCCCACGCTCAATGTATGAGGCCAGCATTACTGATTTCAAAACCAAATAAAGACATTACAAAAAAAAAAAAAAACAGAAGAAGAAGAAAATTATATGCCAAGATCTCTGATGAAAATAGATACAAGCATCCTCAAATAAGTATTAGCAAACCAAATTCAACAATACATTAAAAGGATCATATTTATTCCTGGGATGCAAGTTTGGTTCAAAAACCACAATTCAATAACTATGATACACCACGTAAACAAAATGAAGGATAAAAATTATATGATCATATCAATAGATGCAAAAAAAGCATTTCACAAAATCCAGCATCCATTTATGATGAAAACTCTCAGCAAAATGAGAATAGAAGGAACATACTTCAACATAATAAAGGTCATATATGATAAACCCACAGCTAACATCATACTCAATGGTGAAAATTTCAGTGTTTTTATTGAGTTTAGGAAAGAGACAAAGATGTCCACTTTCTTCATTTTTTTCAAGAGTATTAGAAATCCTAGCCACAGCAATCGGACAAGAAAAGGAAATAAAAGTCATACAAATTGGAAAGGAAGATTTAAAACCGTCATTATTTGCAGATGTCATGAAAACCCAAAAGATTACACACACACACACACAAAAAAAAAAAAAAACTATTAGAACTGATAAATGAATTCAGCAAAGCATCAGTATACAAAATTAATAGTCTGATTTGGTTGTGTTTTTATACACCAGTAACAAACTACCAGGAAGAGAAATTAAGAACACAATCCCATTATAACTGAATAAAAAATAAAGTAAAATAGAATAAAATAAAATACGTAGGAATAAATTCAACCAAAGAGGTGAAAGAGCTGTACTCAGAAAATTATAAGACATTGAAGAAAGAAATTGAAGGAGATACAAATAAATGGAAGCATATATGGTATTCATGGATAGGAAGAATTAACATCATTAAAATTTCCATAATACCCAAAGCAATCTATAGATTCAATGTAATCCATATCAAAATACCAATAGTGTTTTTTACAGAACTTGAACAAATAATCCTAAAATTTATATGCAACCACAAAAGACTCTGAATAGCTGCAACAATCTTTAGAAAGAACAAAGTTGGAAGTATCATATCACTTAACATCAAATTATATTATAAGGCTACAGTAGTACCTCGGTTTTCGAACATCTCTGTTGACGAACATTTCGGTTTACGAACTCTGTAAATTTTATGGATCTGTGGTATCATTAGATAGTAAAATTCATGCTAAATTTACAGTTTTAGGGGTTGATTTTAAATGTCTGGAATGGATTAATCCATTTTTGCATTACTTTCTATGGGGAAACTGCCTCAGGTTTCAAAATTTTCAGAACTCCAACAGTCTTCAGGTATAGATTACATTCGAAAACCGAGGTACCACTGTATTGTAATCAAAATGGTATTGTACTGGCATAAAAACAGACATTTAGATCAATGGAACAGAACCAAAACTCAGAAATAAGTCTACACTTATATGATCAATTAATCTATTACAATGGAGGCAAGATTATACAATGCAGTAAAAAAATGGTACTGGGAAAACTGGACAGATACAGGCAAAAATAATGAAACTAAACTACTTTGTTACACCATATACAAAAATATACTCAAAATGGATTAAATACTTAAATATAAGGCCCAAAACCATAAAACTCCTAGAAGAAAACATAAGCAGTAAACTCTCTGACATTGCTGTTAGTAATGTTTATTCTGATATATCTCCTTGGGCAAGGGAAATAAAAGGAAAAGTAAGTAAATAGGACTGACTACATCAAACTGAAACGTTTTTGCACAGCAAAACAAACCATCAACAAAAGGAAAAGATAACTTACTGAATGAGGGAAGATATTCACCAATGATACATCTGATACAATATCCAAAATGTATAAAAAACTCATGCAACTCAACATGAAAAAAATAAATAACTAAATAACAATCTAATTAAAAAATGGGCATAGGACATAAATAGACATTTCTCCAAAGAGGACATACACATGGCCAATAGACATATTAAAAAATGCTCAATGTCGCTAATCATCAGATAAATGCAAATTAAAACCAAAATAAGATATCATCTCATATCTGTCAGTATGGCTATCGTTAATAAAACAACAAGCAACAAGTGTTGGTGACACTGTGGAGGAAAGGGAACCACTGTGGATGGGAATATAAATTAGTGCAACCACTATGGGAAGCAGTGTGGAGTTTCCTCAAAAAATTAAAAATAAAACTACTTTATGAGTTCCACTCCTGGGAATTTATCTGAAGAAATCCAAAACACTAATTGAAAAAGATATAAGCACCTCTATGTTCACTGCAGCATTAGTTACAATAGACAAGATGTGAAAGCCACCTAGGTGCCCATCAATTGACCGGATAAAGAAATGGTACATATATACAGTGGAATATCACTCAGCCATAAAACAGAATGAAATCTTACCATTTGCAGAAACATGGATGGACCTAGAGGGTATTATAAGTCATACTGAGAAAGACAAATACCATATGATATCACTTATATGTGCAATCTAAAGAACAAAATAAACAAACAAAACAGAAACAGACTCATAGATACAGAAAACATGCTGCTTGCCAGAGGGGAGAAGGGTTAGAGAGCAGGGTAAAAAAATTGAATGGATTAAGAAGTACAAATCAGTAGTTACAAAATAGTCATGAAGATGTAAAGTACAGCATAGAGAATATAGTCAATAGCATTGTAATAACTATGTATAGTGCCAGGTGGGTAGAAGACTAATTGGGGGAATCACTTCATAAATTATATAAATGTCTAACTGCTATGCTGTACACCTGAAACTAACATAAAATAATATTAAATGTCAACTGTAATTGAAAATATTTTTAAAATCATGACTTAAAAAAAAACCTGGCCGTTAAGTTGGCATACTATAATAAATTTAACATCTTTTAAATGAAATGTATACAAAGGTATATAAACCAAAGAATGGTGGAAGGGCCAATGCAGGGAAGTCCATGGCGAACTAAATCACCACCTTCCATTGCAGTCATATTAAGTCTTCATTGCAGCCACCAATATTTAATATTTAATATTTAAAACTGATAAATCAAGAACGGAGCCATGGAGAAAGATAGAGAGAGGGGTGATGGGGCATACAAGCACATAAGGGGCCCTTTATTCAGCTGCTCATGAGGGTCATAGCATCACAGCCAAGAAGGACTCAACAGCCACACAACAATAGATGCTCTCCGTACTCAGCAATTTAAAAACTCACCATCCATCCCCAAACTCCCACTCTTGATCAGCCATTGCTGCCCCAAATTCCACATTACAGATTTATTTACCTGAGTTGAGCATTGCTCTCTCTTTAAACGTGGAGGTTCTCTGCCATGGCTGCACACCACATACAGAACTAGACAAGCAGAGGCTAGGTTCCAGTTCTAGCCGTTTACCCTTGGCAAGCTGTTTCCAGTCTCAGAAATTCAGCTCTTTCCTGTGGTGGATTACAAAAGTGGCCACTTTTGTCCATCATCCTGGACTAGCCGGTTGGCTGTCACCAACAGGAAGTAGCAGAAGTGACATTGTGCCATATTGAGTCTCGACCTAAGAGAGGCCTTTCAGCTCTCATCCTTGCTACTCTCAGAACCTCCGCTGACATGGGAACAAGCCCCAGCTAGCCTGCCAGTGGATGAGAGACAGTCAGCCCCATCACCCCAGCCAATAGCCAGCAGATTTCCAGACTTGGGAATAAGGTCACTAAGGACTGACTCATCCCAATCAACCCACCAACTGTCCACAGACACATGAGCAAGTCCTGCCAAGATCAGTCTATCGAGCACAGGCCAGACCACCAGCAAAATCATGAGCTGACAGGCCACTGCTGTTTTCATAAGCCAACTGAGTTTTGAGCAGGTTTGCTCTGTGGCAGGGAAAACTAATGGGCTTTCTATGTGAAACGATGATACCAGTACTTAGTTCACAGGGCTGTTAACATGTAATGGTGATAGATGAATGATGGTAGGTACTCAAAAAGTATTTCTTACCCTCATCTCCAACATCTAAATGTAAAAGAGTTTTTAGCAGTGGCTTTTTCTACTGAGGAGACTAGAGAAAGGTTTCAGGGCACCCTCCATTCACCCTCCAGCCCTGCAGTGTGATGCAACAACAAGCTACTCAGCTTGGCCAACAGCTTTAAAAAGGCAGACTTAACCACCGGAATTAGTTTACTGATTTTGCAGTCACATTTTAAGATGCATGATCTGCACCATCTACCTTGGCCATTACAGTGTCCTTCCAGGGCAGCTTTACCCCCACCATCTGTGCACCAGATCCTGAGTGAGAAGGCACAGAAAACCACTCTCCCCAGTCATACCAGAGTTGTAGCAGGCACGGCTCGTGGCAGGCCCACCACCATTTCTCATACTTCAGTGGTGAAGTAAATAATGAAACAGAACCCAGGAGCTCTCTGCAGTGACCTTGCAAGGCATGCCTCACTTACCCACTGCGCTAAGGCTTGTCTACTTCATTCTAACTTACACTGTTCTTGGGGGTGGGTCCTGGGATTCACAGGAAGAACTCTGGGTTTGCAGTCTGAACACCTGGGCCAAGCCGTTCATTCTATACCTGAAGAAGAACGTGCCCACATGACATACTCCTTGGAGAGCATTGAACTGCTCAGCCATCTACTGTCTGCCAAAGACCTGGGGTCCACCAAGTCAGTGGACCCACTGCAGAAAACCAACAGAGGTCCTGGATCTACTAAAATCATTCTAAGCACCTGAGCTAGGCCCAAGGGGGGGGCGTGGTCTCCACAGCGCAGAAGGAGCAGTCTAGAATTCAAGTGTTTCAAACCTGCAAGGTCCATGGGGCTCACGGAGTTCACTCAAGCCCCATTTTATGGGTGAACAAACAGCCACCCAGAGGCAGACAGTGACCTGTCTGAGGAACCC
Source organism: Rhinolophus hipposideros (assembly GCF_964194185.1). Classification (NCBI taxonomy): domain Eukaryota; kingdom Metazoa; phylum Chordata; class Mammalia; order Chiroptera; family Rhinolophidae; genus Rhinolophus; species Rhinolophus hipposideros. Next base: position 1,321,192 of record NC_138052.1, on the reverse strand, counting down.
TAGCTCCCGAGTGGCTGAACACAGAAACAAGTGCCTGACTGCCCACATCGTGCTCTTTCCAACTGCAGGGCTTTCTAATGTGCATTCTGCAAGAGAGCAAAGGGTCTCCACGCGTGAGCAAGAAGTGCCCCAGGCTTTGCCCACTCTGGGCACCATAATGTTGACTATGGGTGAGCAGATGTTTGTCTAGAGAGATTTTCTTTTATTATTTTTTTATTTTACTAAGTTTATTGGGATGACAGTGGTTAGTAAAATTATGTTTCAAGTATATATTTCTATAATACATCATCTATATATCATGTTGTGTGTTCACCACCCAGAGTCAGTTCTCCTTCCATCACCATATGTTTCCCCTCATCTACCACCTCCCTCCCCCCTTACCCTCTGGTAACCACTAAACTGTTGTCTGTGTCTATGAGTTTTTGTTTTTTTGTCTTGTTAGTTTGTTGCCTTCAGTTTTATATCCCACATATGAGTGAAGTTATATGGTTCTCAACTTTTTCTGTCTGACTTATCTCGCTTAGCATTATACTCTCAAGATCCATTCATGTTGTCACAAATGGTCCTATTTCATCTTTTCTTACCACCGAATAGTATTCCATGGTGTATATATACCACAACTTCTTTATCCATTCATCTATCGAAGGACATTTTGGTTGTTTCCATGGAAACAATGACCATTGGAGCACACTTGTCTTTATGGATAAATGTTTTCAGATTCTTTGGGTAGATACCCAGGAGAGGGATTGCTGGGTCATATGGTAATTCTATTCGTAATTTCTTGAGGAACCGCCACACTGCCTTCCATAGCGGCTGCACCAGTCTGCATTCCCACCAACAGTGTATGAGGGTTCCTTTTTCTCCACAGCCTCTCCAACACTTGTTACTATTTGTCTTGTTGATGACAGCCATTCTGGCTGGGGTGAGGTGGTATCTCATTGTGGATTTGATTTGCATTTCCCTAATAGCTAGTAAAGTTGAGCATTTTTTCATGTATCTATTGGCCATTTGTATGTCTTGTTGGGAGAAGTTTCTATTCAGGTCCTCTGCCCATTTTTTAATTGGATTGTTTGATTTTTTTGTTGTTGAGTTGTACGAGTTCTTTATATATTTTAGATATCAGCCCCTTATTGGAGGCATCTAGAGACTTTTTAACTCAGGACTAGATGCAGTTAACCGAGAGGTTAGTTGGCATTGCTTTGAGACACACTATCAGATGAGGTCTGTGAACCAGTGAGAGACATTCACAGCGGCCCCCATAAGGGCCTACAGAAGACTCCAATGTGGTCATGTGGAACCTGTGTGGCCGGTCTGCATCTTCTCATCCCAGACTCTCCTGACCCTCTCCAGGACCCTTGCAGTTCTTAGCCAGCGCTCAGTCTGTGGTAGCTCAGTGACAATTGGAGGTAATGCTCCAGTTTACTCAACGCTTTCGCCCAAAGTGCACTTCAGTAACGGGTCTATCTAAGGGTGTATATCCTTTCCTATGCTCTGCACCATGCCACAACATGCTACGCCGCTGGCTACTCCCACTGACCAGGAGCCACAGCTTCTCTGAGGTGCAGGGGCCAACACTGGGACAATCATACAGATGAGTCTGATGTGCAGAAAATTAGGACATGGTGTTGATTCCCTGCGTTGTGGGGCAAGGAACATGAAGGAGTTCGCATTTTGTGTACACTGCCCATCCCCTCCTGTCACCATCACAAGCTGTAGCCCATCACCAGCAACAGGGCCATTACTAGAGCAACGACCTGGATCTCCTGGTCCTAAAGACCCCATCTGCTCATTTCACCTGCTCAGTTCACAGCCATGAGCACCGGGAAATCCCCAGCTAAAGCTGCTGCCTCACACACCGTGGCGCCATGATTGCTTAGATCCTTCCGGAGCCTCCCAGTATCCAGCACCAGCAGGTAAGAGAAAAGCACCAGAATTCCACGAATCTTACAAAACAAACAGGGCGGAGGTGAAGGGCACTGTCCCTGCAGTTACAAATGTACAACAGAGAGTAGTGCTGTGTGCACACGCCTCGTGTCTGGGTTAGAGAACACACGCTGGAGAAGTCTGCAGTGCTGTCTAGGGAGCCGGTGCCCGCGTGGCCCTGCCTCCAGGCCATCAACAGCTGATTCCAACCCCGGTGTTTACTCATTCACTCAGGAAGGCTGCACTGGACGTTTGTCTCTATCCCCCATGGAAGGTCACTCACAGCCACTTCTTGGCGGCTCCACCAAGCTCAACTTGGTCTCTCAGGCAGGAGGGTCACTTGGTGTTTGGAGGACAAGCCAAAGTGAACACCTCTTTGCAAAGGGCCAAGAGTCTTCCTGAGAAATACTGTTAAGCCCCCGCAATAGTTCATGTAGTATGTTTAAAAGCTTTATGCCTCACATTGAGTATACCACATTAACACATAAAAATCTGTCCTGTTTCATAAAGTACATTCCCTGATATAACAAGAGATCAATTTTTGAAGAATCAAGGGCTGGAATTCCATAAGCAAACCCTACTGTCCTGAGCACTGCCAGGAGCCGGGGGCTCGCCATAGTCAACTAGAGGGACATCTAATGTGTGTGCACTGCAGACCAGCTCCTCTGGCCTGCACACAAAGGCCCTCCTCAGACGTGCCACTGTCTGTGATCACCTCCTCCTCTCGGTCTCTGTACCCCTTTCTGCCTCCTGGCCCGAAGCACTATTGCCACCAGAGTGACCCCCTGCTTACAATCCGACAGAATAACACCCACGCCTGGCATCAAAACCAATCTATCCAACCCCAATTTCACCTCCTGTTATTCCTCTCATCCCAGGGTTCCTTTTTTCCAAACATGGGCACCTACCTCATGAGGATGCCGCCAACCAGGTCCCCACTTTGCCACCTTGAGAAACCTCAGCCATGCTCCAAAGCTCAGCCCAGATGCCCTCCAGGGGCAGCAGCTCCCAGGTGCCCACAGCACATCACCCAGCTCCTGTCACACTGCCATCTCTCTGTGGCTGGGGCAAAGTGGGAATTCTACTTCTGGAACCCAAGTGCCTACCCTGCACCTGGTGCACAGTGAGACCTTGATAGATGTCTAACACATGGATGGCTGAACTAATGAACAAACATGGAATAACCTCAGTACACTACAGGTTTCCTGGGGGTAAAAGAAATCCCAAGTAACACAGTAAGTGGCATTTTGTTATCTCTATTTAAGGAATGTGAAATAATTAATGCTTAGTACACAGAGAGCTCAGAGTGTGAAGCTGGATGTAATCAGGTGTCAAAACACAGACACCTCAGGAGAAAAAACTAACGGTGCGCTTGGTTAGGAAGGAGGTACCACTCCAGGTGGGTTACTCCTGGGAGAGGGACACCTCACTGCGAATTCCCAGACTGTTACAATGACAAAAAGACTCCTTGCAAGGAGGCTAGAAAATACAACGGTCCTGAGTTCAGATGGGTGGCTGGGTGGCTGAGCACCCAGGGGGGACTCACCACCCACAGGGATGAGATGTGCAGTGCTGAGGGCAGCCATGCTGAGCAGGTTACAGTCACAAAACTCTCGTGGAACAATGCTCTCATTATCTTCATTGTAGCAGTGTGGAAACAGAGGCTAAGCAGTTACAGTTTGCTCAAGGATTCAAACTCAGGCCTGTTTAGGTCTAAGACATGTACATATCCTCACTCTCTGGCAAGGGGACTAGGGTTCATCTGTGTCACTTCAGGAGTCCTTGTCACTGCTTCACTGTCAGCAATAAGGCCCCTCCTGGCCGTCTCTAGGTCTCTTGGCCTCTCTACCTCCTGACCTTTGACTTCCCGGTCCCTTAGCCACCAGTACACCTGACCACTTGTAATTCCCCTGCTTGCAGCCAACCAGTCACAGTCCCAGAGTCCCTAGCTCCTCCCGCCACCTCCAGAGATGACATGCTGCCAAAGACCAGGTGATGCAGCCCCATGTGGTGGGTGACCTGTGCCCAGCTGCCATTCCTCCTTCCCCTCTGTCCCCTAATAAAGCATTAACATTTGTCCTTGCCTCGGGCTCTGATTTCTAGGGAACCCAGGCTGAGGCACTGCTCTAGTTTCTTCCTGTATTTCCCCTTTGATCCCTGACCCTACTCTCCATTCTCCTTCCCATCTGAGATTAATCTCTGATCCCTCCGGGTTTTGCCTTTGAGCTCATGTTGTCGCAGGAGTACTGGCTCCTGGGGCTGCCACCCTCAGAGTGAGTTTAGGAAATTTAGGAAGGAGGAGGGGCACATATCAGGGCAGAGAGCCCCCTGGACCCGACTTCTCCCCAAGGGACCCCAAATCTCCCAGGGTGGGTTCAGGCTTTATGGGCCTATAATTCAGAAAAAGAATCCTGACTAGCTCTGACTCAATACACTTCAAGTTGTATTTCTTCTTCATTCCTCACTTTATCCTCTGGTGCAGAAATATCATACCAGGTCCTCTGTATGAAGGCCTGACTACCAGGACACTACAGCCACAAATGACCCCAGGTGTACCTGGCCCCAAACACTGCTGGTCTTCAGAGGATCCCACTACAAGAGTCCAGAGCCAGCTGGTGCCTGGTACCTGAGCCAGCCGGTGCCCCGGCATCAGTCATCCCATCCTCCGCAGGCCAGAACCCAGCCAGAGTGGCTCACAGGCAGCAAGGAACAGCCCACTGGTTCCTCACCACCCCCAGCAGTATTTCCCAGTCTGTTCCACAAAACCCACTTCTGTGCTATGTTAATACAAATGACATAATAAAAGCGACTTGGTGGCCCTGTACCTGGGGGACATTTTTCATTAGGTGAAAAGCATCAGGCCCTCCCAGAGTTGTGATTGTGTCACACACGCCCAATCAGCAGCCCTGGTTTGCGGCCAGTGGGCAGCACTTTGCAGGCTGCCGTGACCACACAGCGCCTTCTGGCTGCCCACTAGCCTTTGGAGTCAGCATTTCCAGACGCACACCTAGGGGCGCCAGTCTGCAGGAGACAACACAGACTCGTCAGCCTGTCACCAGACAACCAGATCCCTCTCGCAGTGCTCCACCAGGAGCTCCAAATAACACTTTCCGTGGTCTCAGGAACTTCCATGCTCCCTGCTCGCCCTTCATCTTCCACCCAAAGTCCGCTCCTTCCAAAACTCTCTCTGACTTCCCTAGACAGTCAGGTCCTTCTGCCCTTGGTCTTTGCGGCCCTGCAGGCAGACAGGCCTTTCTCCAACAGTGCACACTCCCATGATGTGAATAAGACACAGTGCAATTGATTGATTGGGAGATGCAGTGTGCATTCCACACGGGGCCCTGGTCCAACGCAGATGGCAGCCTGAGCTTCCCAGGTAGAGTGACACAGGCAGTGCTGGGACCAGGTCCTTCTGTGCACCTGGGAGCTCAGACCACTTCCAGACCTCTGCTTTGTGGTGGCTGTTGTAAACTGTGCTGCAAATTTATTTTGATCTTCTAGAAACTCTACAATTTTGGCTTGCATTATTAAAATACAGCTGTTAAGACACTAGTACTAGTAACAGTCATACAGGAAAAAAAATAAACTTTATTTCTGCCAGCAAGTTCTGGAGCCCCAGAGGATGGCCCTCCCGGGTCCTGTGGCCCCTGGTGTGGAGGGCCTCCCTCAACCCAGAATCAGGGCCCACCCCTTCTCAGTGGTTACCAGGAAATGGCCTTGAAACCTCGGCTCTCATCTTCTTGAAGGAAAAACTTCAATCAAGAGACATAATTTGTGCAGAATAAAACAGCCAGAAATGTGTAAGTGAAAGAAAGTACACTCTGAGACGTGGAGTGGAGCGGGCTGACCCAAGAGAGGGAAGCAGCCTCTCCTTATATTGTGTGAAGGCTTTTACTTCTGTGGGTAGAATTGCCTCCCCCTCTCCCTTCTCTTATCTCTCTTTCTTCCCCTGGGGCGCCTGGTCCTCTGGCATTTAGAAATGCATTTCTTTCATTTAGGGGCCTGTGTAAGCACACCCCTTAGCGGTATGTGTGAGCCCGGAATCCTGCTGGGCAGCTGCAAGGGGCCTTGACACAAGTAGGAGCTGCAGCAAGGGGCTTTCTAACCAGGGCTAAATTTCTCCTTCTCCTCCTCATTTCTGTCTATCTACCTGCCCTACCAGAGTGATGGACCTGCACACACACACGCACATGCGCACACTGCACACAGCATCTGATGAAGGAACAGCATAAACCCCAGCCAAAGGCCCAGATCCTCGCAGCGCCTTACCCACTGACCAAGACCAGCTCAGGTGCTGCCTGATCTTCAGGACACATTGCTCTCCCCCAGGACCACCACTCCTGCAGAAACCCCCAGGCCTGCATCAGGGTCCCGGCTGCACTCAGAGCACAGCAGCCTCTCCAGGTAGCCCTGTACATGGGATGGTGAGAGCTTAGGAATGGAGATCCATGGGTCCCTCTGGCTGAGAGCCTGGCCAGTGAGGAAAGCCTTCTATACCCCACACACTCCCCAGGGGAACCAACGACTGGGAGCCAAAAGTCACTTCCCCTCCACACTGGGCTGCAGCACAGGGAGAACCACAGCCATCCTGATGTAGGTGACGTAGTATCTGCCAGCAGTTTCTGAGTGTGGGCAGGGATCATGTCTTGTGAAGCCGAAGAATGGAAACACAGACCACGGGGAGACAAAAAGTTTTTAAAAGAGGATAGTTTATTAGAGGCAGGAGAAGAGATTGCAGCTCCTGAGTGGGAGGGGGTAGCGAATGGGGGGTGCCCCATGACTGAGGCAAAAGCTCTTACTTTTATACCTTCCCTTGACTACTTAGGGAAGGGGAGCTGTTTGAAGAATGGAACTTATTTGAAGAAGGGAACTGGCACCTTCTAATGAAATTCGTCTACCAGGTTTGTTCTGCTTGCCCATCCTAAAGGAATTAGCAAAGTAACCCACTCTTATTGATACAGAAGAGTTAGCATGTCCCTAGGTAGACAGGGAGGTCCCTGGTGGAATAAAGAAAAGACAGTCATATCCTAAAACTTCAGGTTTTGAAATCACTCCTTCGCTCCAGGATATAATGTGACAAGGCCTTGAGGTGAATCATAAAATTCATTTTGGCCTGACAAACGGAGCTGATCTGATAGATAAAGAGTGGATTACTTTGCTAATTTTTTTAGGATGGGCAATCAGAACTAAGACGAATTTCATTAGAAGGTGCCAGTTCCCTTCTTCAAACAAGTTCCCTTCTCCAAACAGCTCCCCTTCCCCAAGCAGGCAAGGGAAGGTATAAAAGTAAGAGCTTTTGCCTCAGTCACAGGGCACCCCCCCATTCGGGAACCCCTGCCGCTCGGGAGCTGCAACCTCTTCTCCTGCCTCTAATAAACTATCCTCTTCTTAAAACTTTTTGTCTCTCCCTGGTCCGTGTTTCCATTCTTCGGCTTTATGAGACACGATCCCGGCCCACACTCAGAAACTGCTGGCAGATCCAACATCACCTACATCATTATCTATCAGATCTGCTCCGTTTGTCAGGCCAAAATGAATTTTATGATTAACCTCAAGGCCTTGTTACATTATGTCCTGGAGCGAAGGAGTGATTTCAAAACCTGGAGTTTTAGGATATGGCTGTCTTTGTTTATTCCACCAGAGACCTCCCTGTCTACCTAGGGACATGCTAACTATCCTGTATCAATCCCACATCTCCCATGGGCAAGCTCCAGGATGGACTTACCTGGACCCTCGCTGAAGCTATCATAACGTAGGAATACCAGCCCCGTGTTCCAGGGCAGAAGCTTAGGTGCTGGAAGGTACAGGGTTTGCTCAGGCGGCCCTGCGTGTAACATCGACGAAAACACAGCCAGCCAAAGAGAAAGCTTGTAAGAGTTTATTTGAGCCACACTGATGACAATTGCCGGGAAGCAAAGACTCAGCGGATTAAGAAAATGCTCCTAAAAATGGCTTTTTTGCAACTTATTTTATACATCAGAATCAAAGGAGGAAGGTTACATGAAATCCATTGGTTGTAGACTAAGAGGGTAGGAGAAAGCAAAGCAGGGAAATCTCTGGGATTGGATAAAAAGCAAAATGGAGAGAAAGGTACTTCTTTTATATTGGTGTGTACAGGATAGTTAATAGCATTTTACAGCGCAGAGAGATGGTACTTGGGGAACAAGGTAACAATGAAAGATTTTTGTATGTAGTTTCCTGCTCTGGTGTGGTGGGTTGTGCCCCCTGGGGGGTCCTGAAAAGGAGATCACTCTGACATGCCAAGGATATGTTACCTTAGATGCCAAAAGACGACAGACAGGCTTCACTTAAGGTAAAGACCGACCGTTGTCAAGGAAGCTACAGGCCAAGGATGTGACTTCCCGCCATGGTCCACCTCAGTTAGGAATTTTTGTGCTCACACCATCCTATGTGGTTATTTTCAGTCTCCTGGACTTGTCAGGTTTAGCATGTGGCCCCTTTTCCGTACATAGTAAGCAGCCCTGCAGTGGGGCCTCCCAGCTGGCTTGCTCTCTCCCCAGACCCAGCCTCCCACCAGAGCCCCAAGACTGCAGCCAGGTGGCCCAATACCAAAACATGCTGCTTCCTTTATTGCATCTCAGGGAGAGGGGGAAAGCCACCCACTTCCTGATGCATTATTTAGCAGGAGTGCATTAACTGTAGGTGACATCACAGGCATTGGAAGGTAATTTGTAGAAAGTATTGTTAAAGCAATTGATTTGCAAATTCCTTGGCAGGAAAAATGGAGCACCTAGCAGGCAGAGATGTGACACGGAAACTTTTAAAAATGTATTTGGGGATAATTGATTGAAAGCTAAGCTGTGTAGCCAGTGAGAAAATTAGATTATTCTGTCTGTTATGCAAAGAAATTGTATATTGTGCAAAACAGCCAGCTGGGGGACTGTCAGGGCAGCTGAGAGGTGCTTGATCTCTGTGGAAGGCAGGGGGGAGTGTGTTTCTTTCCAAATTCAGATCAAGCCGTCCTCACTCCACTCACCACAGAGAGCCTCCTCCTCCTCCTTCTCCTCCTCCCGGTCCCTCTCCCCCGCCCCCTGCCGCCCACTTAGGGCCCTGGACTCAGGCCAGGTCTCTCCCTTTCCCTCCGACCCACTGTGTCCACTCAGTTTCTGAGTCCCTCGTCCAATCACCATCATTCTATCAGCTATCCGTGCCAGCCCAGGCCAACAGGGGGACAGGGACACAGGGGCCCCCTGGGGAGCTGGCAAGAACATGAGGACCATGTGCAGGGGCAAGAGAGATTCGCCCCGCCCTGCCCTGCTCTCAGCCTCCACCATCCCTCCGTGGGCCACTCCAGCCCCCCAATAACCCCGACTGCACCTTCCTAGCCCACAAACCTGGCTGCCACGGCCCCTCAGAACTCTCCAGTGACCATTTGTGGCCTCCATAAGGCCCCAGAGCCATTGTGTTCTCCCCGCCGCTGCCCTGTAACACTCCCTAAACCCCAGTGGTGCAAAACTGCCCGGGTCTCCCACTCACCATGGCTCCAGCCCTGCCACGCTCCCGCCCTTCTGCTAAAACACTGCCTGTAGCTTGCCCACCACGCCACAGTCAGTCTTTCCAGGCAAGTTTAAGGGCATCCTCCTCCCGTCTTCACTGACTGCCTCAGACAGACAGCCCTCCCCCACTGTGACACCAGTGTGTTCACTGGTGGGACCCTCCCTCCCTGGCAGGTAATGAGGAGGGCAAGTGTATGCATGCATGAATCCATGCATACAAGAAAAATTGTTCAAATGAATGAATGAATGAATGAATCACTGCCCAGATCATCTTGCTGGTCCCTTGATTTCTCCCATCTCTAAGGAAGCCCTGAGCCATGTACCATAGGCACCAGGGGCTGCTGGCTTTGCTAGCTGTTCCCAGTACGCAAGGCCAGAGGAGGGAGCTGGGGACACCCTAGCAGGATAGCCCAACAATCATGGGGATGCCTGGTCCAAGCAAAGACCACCAACCACCATGGAGTCGAGCGACCTCAGCACGCTGGCCAGCTCCCAGCACCTGCAGCCTGCCGTTATTAGAAATGGACAGGGCCCCAGGGGTCTGAACAGCTGCTACGCCTGCCACCTACTTGTCTGCAACCCTGGGCAGATCGCTTAGCCTCAGCAATCTTGTCTGTCAAATGAAGTCTTAGCAGCTCTGATCCCTAAGATTGTTGAAAGTTAAAACCACAGTGCCTGGCCCCACTGTGCGCTACTAGTGGTAGACCTGTTGCTACGACCACCTCACCTTGGTGGCTTTATTTATATCACACTGAAAATTGCCATCAAGCTGATTTAGGATTTTTGTGCCCATTTTGTGTAGTAGGAAATTGAGGCTCATGGAGTTAAGTATGGTGTTTGAGCTGACTCCCTAAAAGTCAGGAATCTGGCCAGACGTGGCCATGCCAGTACCCAGTACCATTCTCCCTTTGAAGCCTTCTGATGACCGCATGCTTCATACAACAGATGGACTCCCGGGGGGGAAACAAGAAACCTTCCTCGGCTCACACTGCAGGGGTATCAGCCATCAAGCTTCGCCTAGGACACGGGGCGTTCAGTGCCAAAGCCAGGCGAGCCCTGCGCAAGCCGGGACACGCTGATCACCCCAGCTCTAACCACCTATAAAGAACTGGAAAATACATAATGGTTCATTCAAAATATTTTGGTAACAGAGAACATAACGCTTTAAATAGATACACACTTCCTAAAACTAAGTCTGGGGAAGCAGACAAGGTTTCCGATGATCTCCTGACTCACAGTTCAATTCCCAATGGTCATTGGGAATTGCCCCACAGGCAATGGCCACAAATCACTTTTAGTTTCCTGTAACCCTACCGCCCAACTCCATACCCTCTCCAGCCTGGTGCCCAGCGTGGAATATTCAAGGGTCCAACATATGACCCCTCTCTCCATGAGGACCCCCAGGACAAAGGGCAAAGGATGAGTAGCAGCAACATCATAAGGACAGGGCAGAGGAAGCCTGGGGGCCTGGAGGCACATTGGAGGGAGGGGAGGTGAGGCATGGATTCCAGCAGGAAGGGACATCTCCTTAATGTGACCCCTAGGAGGAATTAGCAAGGCAGCAAGCAGTGGAGGGCTTTCCAGGCAACTGGAACAGCGTGGGCAAAACCCAGAGGTGTGGCCCATTCCAGGAAAAACAAGTATGACTGAAGAACACAATAAAATGGGGGAGAGGGAACAAAGGCAGAGAGATAAATAGGTCCCCATACAGAAGGCTTTTCATTTCTTTCTCTAACTTGCTTTTTTTTTTTTTAACTTGGTAGTAAATATAATATGGAATTCCTCCAGGAGGATAGATCGATGTGTAGCTCATTATCATTGATAGCTGCAAAAGACTCCACAACGGGAGTGTATTCCAATTAATTAAACCATTCCACCTTTGAGGGCATTCAGGTTACTTCTGGTTTACCTTTTGTTACCACTGTAAATAATTCTTCAGTAAATGTATTTCTATAAGATGGAGTCCCAGAAATGGCATTTCAAATAGGTATTGTCATATTAACTTAACAAAAATGAAATAATAAGTAACAGTCCCACTAACAAAATACAGGAGTGCCCTTTTACCACAACTTTGCAAGCACTAGGCATTTTGTTTTGTTTTGTTTGTTTGCTATTAGAAACAATCAATGAATACAGTAAAGTTGCTGGCTACAAAATCAACGTACAAAAGTCCATTGCATTCCTATATACTAACAATGAAATCTCAGAAAAAGAAATACAAAAAACAATTCCTTTTGCAATTGCAGCAAAAAGAATAAAATACCTAGGAATAAACTTAACCAAGGATGTGAAGGATTTATATGCTGAAAACTATAAGACATTTTTTAATGAAATTGAAGAAGACACAAAGAACTGGAAAGACATTCCGTGCTCATGGATTGGAAGAATCAACATAGGTAAAATGGCCATATTACCCAAAGCAATATACAGATTTAATGTAATCCCCATCAAAATCCCAATGGCATTTTTTAAAGAAATAGAACAAAAAATCATCAGATTTGTTTGGCACCACAAAAGATCCCGAATAGCCAAAGCAATCTTAAGAAAAAAGAACAATATTGGAGGAATCGCACTCCCTTACTTTAGCTTGTACTACAGGGCTACAATAATCAAAATAGCATGGCATTGGCAGAAAAACAGACACATAGACCAATGGAATAGAATTGAGAACCCAGAAATAAAACCACATAAATATGGACAGATAATTTTTGACAAAGAAGCTAAAAACATACAATGGAGGAAAGACATCCTCTTCAATAAATGGTGCTGGGAGAATTGGATAGCCAAGTGCAAAAGAATGAAACTGGACTGCTATCTGTCACCATGTACCAAAATTAATTCAAAATGGATCAAAGACTTAAGAATAAGACCTGACACAATAAACTGCATAGAAGAAACCATAGGTACTAAACTTATGGACCTTGGGTTCAAAGAGCATTTTATGAATTTGACTCCAAAGGCAATGGAAGTAAAAGCTAAAATCAATGGGACTATATGAAACTTAAAAGCTTCTGCACAGCAAAAGAAACCATCGACAAAATAAAGAGGCAAACGACTGAATGGGAGAAGATTTTTGCAAACAGTGCCTCCGATAAGGGGCTAATATCCAAAATATACAAGGAACTCATGAAACTCAACACCAAAAAAACAAACAACCTAATTGAAAAATGGGCTGAGGACCTGAAGAGACATTTCTCCAGAGGACATACAAATGGCAAATAGACATATGAAAAAATGCTCAACATCACTAATCATCAGAGAAATGCAAATAAAAACCACAATGAGATATCACCTCACCCCAGTCAGAATGGCTATCATCAACAAGACAAATAGCAACAAGTGTTGGAGAGGCTGTGGAGAAAAAGGAACTCTCATACACTGTTGATGGGAATGCAGACTGGTGCAGCCGCTATGGAAGGCAGTGTGGAGGTTCCTCAAAAAATTACGAATAGAATTACCATATGACCCAGCAATCTCTCTCCTGGGTAGCTACCCAAAAAATCTGAAACCATTTATCCATAAAGACAAGTGTGTTCCAGTATTCATTGAAGCTTTATTTACAGTGGCCAAGACATGGAAACAACCAAAATGTCCTTTGATAGATGAATGGATAAAGAAGTTGTGGTATATATACACAATGGAATACTATTCGGAGGTAAGAAAAGATGAAATAGGACCATTTGTGACAACATGGATGGATCTTGAGAGTATAATGCTAAGCGAAATAAGTCAGACAGAAAAAGCAGAGAACCCTATGATTTCACTGATATGTGGTATATAAACCAAAACAACAAAAGAACAAGACAAACAAATGAGAAAGAAAAACTCATAGACACAAACAATAGTTTAGTGGTTACCAGAGGGTAAGGGGGGAGGAGGGTGGGAGATGAGGGTAAGGGGGATCAAATATATGGTGATGGAAGGAGAACTGACTCTGGGTGGTAAATACACAATAGGATTTATAGAGGATGTAATACAGAATTATACACCTGAAATCTGTGTAATTTTACTAACAATTGTCACCCCAATAAATTTAAAAAAAGAAAAAGAAAAAAAATCTTTAAATAAATAAATAAATAAATAAATATTTTCCTGTTTCTCTATCAATGTTTACTTGGTCTGCTGTGCTTCTCACAATCAGCCAACCATTTTGGCACACAAATCAATGAACTTTTGCAATGTTTTCGTCACTTCTGCTCGTTACTGGCCACCCTGAACTCTCTTCATCAGTGACATGTTCTCTCTCCTCAGAAAATCGTTTAGTTCATTTGTACACTTCTGTTTTCTTCATGGCATTATCCCCATAAACTTGGACTAACATGTCCCTGATTTCACTTCCACTCTTGCAAGTTTAACAAGACATTTAACATTTGTTCGTTGCTCAAATTCAAGCTCAGACATTCTTGCGATGGCACACAAAACCACGCAACAGCAATAAGCAACAGCACTTAGCAGGAGACCGCCACACGTTGATAGGAACACAGCTGTGAGACACTGATATACCAAGGTTATGAAACCTTACTGAGCTGTTTGTACAGTGTTATCAATGTAAGCCCATGGTGGCAAGTTCACGAACTTAATTGTTAGACCTCGTATTTCCCTGATGATTAGTGATGTTGAGCATCTTCTCATGTGTCTGATGGTCATTTGTATATCTTTTTAGCAAAATCTCTATTTCAGTTCTTCACCCATTTTTAACAAGATTTTTGGGGGGTAGGGGGAATTTGCTATTGAGTTGTATGAGTTCCTTATGTACTTTACATATTAACTTGTTATCAGTTCTTATATATGTCATATTAATTTTTTATCAGATGGATCGTTCACAGACATCTTCTCCCATTTAGTAGGTTGCCTTTCACTTTGTTGACTGTTTCCTTTATAATGCAGAGCTGTTTAGTTTGATGTAGTCCCACTTGTTTATTTTTGCTTTTATTGTCTGTGTTTTTGGTGTCTTATCCAAAAATTATGCCAACACCACTGTCTATGAGATTTTTCCCTATGTTTTCTTCTAAGAGTTTTATAGTTTTAGGTCTTACATTTGTCTTTGACTTATTTCAAGTTCATTTTTGTGAGTCGTATAGGATAGGGGTCCAGTATCCTTCTTTCACCTGTGGATATCCAGTTTTCCCAACATCATTTACTGAAAAGACTGTCCTCTGTCTATTGTGTGTTCTTGACACTCTTGTCAAAGATTAGTTGATTCCATATCATCAAAGGCTTATTTCTGGGCTAGCAGGAAGCCCTTCAGAGACTGGACTTAATTTAGGTGTTCACAGGATCCACTGAAGAATTTTAAAGGAGTCAAGTTTATGGCTCCCAGAACATTAGGTATTCAGGATTAAATTTCCAACTGCTTCAAACAACCAGTGATGAGACCAAAGCTCAGAGACGGCAGGAAATCACCCAAAGTCACAAAGCAGAGCACTCAGGGGAAAAAGGAACACCTTTCTCCAAGGCCTCCTGTGCCCCAGTCCAGCATTGTCTGATGAAAAGTGCCATCCCACCCTACCTCTTCTCCCTTCATCTATGCAAGCTCCAGTCTTTGACTGATGAACATAATTGTTTAACAAACTTACTTTAAGATCTACAAATTGGGATAATCTTTGCTTCTTTTTCCTGAAAATCCTCTGACATGTTTCTGAAAAGGGATGAATATTCAAACACCCAGGTAGTTTAACAGGAACCAATCTTCTGTTTATTTATTTAATCCTGAATTCTGTTCTTTTTCATTTAGAGTCCCCTAGATCTGAGACTTGGGTGAAAGACAGAATTTTTAATGGTCCTGACCATAATAAAAGCCTCTCACAGATCTCTGTCATTTGGGAACGATGGGGCATCTCACAGGTCATGCTTAGAAGTCAAAAGACCTCAAATACACCCTCCCCAGTGGTGAACCTTCAAAGCACAGTTCCTAGCAACACTGCACACTGCATACTTAATCAGATCTCCAGGGCACCCTCCCAGCCAGTAGAGTTCTACCCAGCTCAGCTCATGGCTCAGGAGGGACGGACCTGGGCTGGGCTTAGGGTCATAAAAAAGGAACAATAAAATAGCCACTGTGACAAAGACTTCAGAGTGTCTCCCCATGTCACGGACTCACAGGTGGGTCAACAGTGGGAGAGGCAGTGTATAAGTACAGGGACAGCAGCATATGGAGGAGAGTACTTTTCTCAGCCTTGGGCTGTCAATAATGAGAAAACCTCATGGGAGTCAAGGATGATGGACTAGGTGTGAAAGAGAAGTCCATGGGAGAGAGCCTTCTCCTTCAGGAACTAATGATGTCCTCAGTGTTCTGGGAGAATATGTGAGCCATGCCTGCCTCCAGGATGCCGTGTCTAGCAGTGGGGAGGAGACGGGGTGTTCTGCCTGATTTGGGCCAGCAAAGCAGCCTCCTGATTGAGTTCTCCCACCTAACCCAACCCCAAAGAGTGACTGGAAATAACATGGAAGATCCCCTGCAGTGATTTTGAAACCTGTCTGCAATTGTAGACAAGATGGAATAAATGCACTTCTCCCTATTTCTCCTAGAAAACACAGCTAAACACCCTAGATATTACACAGATAACAGAGGAATGCTCTGGAAGGTGAGAGAAGAAGGCTGCCCAGCTAAGGACCTTGAGGAACAACATGACAGTGAGTTTTCAGGTTATTCTTTTTGCCACATATATCTCATCATGGGTGCTGGAGGAGCTGTCCACCCAGGATTATCAATGGGCACAGACAAGCAAAACCCTAAGGAAAGCCAGCTCTCTCTGGCCAAAGGACAAGGAAAGGGACAGCCTAACCAAACAGGAAAACTTTTAGACAACAATTGCCCTATTTTAGGCAAAGAGAAAACCTGTGACTCCACTCCACCAGCAAAGACTGGGTGGAGACTCAGGACTTTCATGCCCATCTGCAGTAATAAGTCCACGCCTACCCCTTAGTGTCACCAGGGGATCGTGGATTTATACCCCCACCTGGTGCTAATGAGATGCCCCTCCCCTCCATGCTGGAATGTATCAGAGGATGCCTAATCTAAAGCTGGAACTGTCACCACCATCTAGCTGTAAGGAGCTCACACCCAACTCCCTCTCTGCAGTGTCAACGGAGACCTCATAAGAATGTGCCTCTGGCAGCAATGACGAGGCATCCCTCCTCATCCAGAGAGTCCATGGGGGCCACAGGGAGAATCTGGATCCCACCCTCATCTGACAGCAACAGGCAGCCTCCTCCTTCTCCACAGGCACAGAGTCAAAGGAGGCTGGCTAAGACAGAAGGTTAAGTAAGACCCAGAGTCTTATCATACACAAAATACTCAGGTTTCAAGTGAAAGTCACTCATTATACCAAGAACCAAGAAAATTTCAACTTGAGTGAGAAAAAACAATCAACAGATAACAACACTGATATGATATAGATACTGGAATTATCTGACAAGGATTTTAAAGTAGCCATGATATAAATGTTAATAATGCTACAGAAATGCAATTATAAACACATTTGAAATAAATACTAAAATAGAAAATCTCAGCAAAAAAAAATAGATATCTAAAAAAGAACCAAATGGAAATTTCAGAGCTGAAAAATACAATCATTGAAAGAAAAAAAAAAAACAATTGTTGAGCTCAAAGGTAGAACAGAGGGCAGAGAAAGACTTGGTGAACTTGAAGATGAAACAGAAATTGTCCAATATTAACAGAGAGAAAACAGAATGGAGGGGGGGAAAGTGAGTACTCAGGGACCTATGGGACTATAACATTTGTGTCATCTGAGTCCCAGAAGACGAAAAGAAAAAGGGTGGAACTGAAAACGTTTTAAAAGAAATAATGATTGAAATTTCCACAAATTTGGCAAAATACAGATTCAAGAAAATAAACAAACAGGATAAAGCCAGAGAAACCATGTCAATCATATCATAATCAAGCTTCTGAAAACCAAAGACATAAAAAATCTTGAAAACACCAAGAGAGAAATGAGACCTTACTCTAAGGAATAAATGACCTGAAAAATAACAGTTTGCTCTTTATAAACTATGGAGGCCAGAAACAGGTAACACAACATGTTTCAAGGGCAGGAAAAAACAAACCAAAAAAAAAAAAAAAACAAGAAAAAAACAGAACTGTCAACCAGAATCCTACATCCAGCAAAAATAAGCTTAAGGGAAAAGCAAGAAGACATTCTCAAATGAAGGAAAATCAAAAGAATCATTGCTAGCAGACTCACCCAAAGAAAAAAGCTAAAGGAAACATTTGAAACAAAAAAAAAAAAAAAGAAGGAAGAATCTTAGAAAATCAGGAAAGAAGAATGAACAACAGAAAAATTAAAAATATGGGTAAATACAATAAACTTTTCTTCTCTTGAGTTTCCTAAATTATGTTTGATGGCTGAAGCCAGACTTGTATCATTGTCTTATATGGTTCTCAGTGCATGTAAAGGAAATATTTAAAAATCATATTATTAATTGGAGAAGGTAAAGGGATTTAAAAGGAAGAAAATTTTCTACATTTCATTTCAACTAGTAAAATATTGAAACTGACCGGTAGACTGTGAAAGGGAAGAGCAAAAATCAATGAAATTGAAAACAGACAACAATAGAGAAAATCAACAAAACAAAAATCAGATCTTCAATAAAATTGACAAACCTCTACAAACACTAACAAAGAAAAAGAGAAAAATTACAGGGGCTAGAACATGCAGCCATCAAAAGGATAAGAAGGAAATACCATTAACAACTTTACACATAAATATACAACTTAGATAAAATGGATCACTTCCTCAAAAAGCACTAACTAGGGACTCCTGGTCAAGATGTAAGAGTAGGTAAACACTGTGCTCACTTCCTCCCATGGCTACATCAAATTTACAACTAAATTATGGAACAACCACTCTTGAGAATCACCTGAAGAGTAGCTTAACAGAACTCATAACTATGGATATAAAGAAGAGCCCACACGAAGACTGGCAGAAAGGGCAGAGACAAAAAACGGGCTGATCCCACACCCTTGTGGAGAGGTTGCGAATCGAGGTGGATATCTCAGCTGTGGAGGTCTTTCACCCCGAGGGCTGGAGTGCTGGGTACAAGCCCCACACTGGGCACCCAAGCCCAGAGCAAAAGTGAGAGGAAGAAGAGTCCCCACATCTATCTCTACCTGGTGAGACAGAGGACTGCTATAGACCCAGGTAACCTCTTAAGGGGCCCAAGCACAGACTTACTCTCACAAAATCTTGCCCTAAATTCTGGCGAAGGAACAGGGACATACAGTGATTAACGAAATTGTCTGGCTACAGGGCAAGGGCTGGAGGGGCAACTCTCTCCCAGACATAAGCGCTGGCAGATGTCATTGTGCCATTGGAGAGAGCGTTCCCTCCACCCAGTCAGCAGGCACAAACAGGCACCAAATCTGAGTCTCCATTAACCTGGCTACCATAGCTCACCCTACTCTGATGATTCCCCAAAACCCTGCCTCACCCATCTCATACATCAGCTGACTTGAACTTTTTTCACCATCTGTTACTCATAAGTGGCTGGCCATGTTGGTTCTGAGGACTTATCTAAAATCTGTCAAAGACCCACAAACCTCAAACCAGAAGCAGCAGGCCTTGGCATACCCTGTAGCTCTTACTAAGAGGCCCCAAGTCATGCACTAGTGGGAGCCAGGCTCAGGTCACTTAGGTCACAGCATAGCCTCTCCCAGGTGCCTCCAAACTGAGCACAGGCAGATATTAACTGTAGATCACTTTGTAGCTCCTAAAAGGAGACCCTGGACTGAGAACAGGCAGTGGCTGACCTTGGCCTGCACAGGAGCACCCCCCAAGAGTACTGAGAGCCAATACACCTGGTGACCAGCTTCAGACCACACTAGAGCACCACTCAATTAGTTCCACAAATGACACCAAAAGAGTGGCTCAGCAGACATCAGAGCCTCACTAAAGTGAATCTTGCTTGCTGGGATCAGCCCCCAAACAACTATTTATCCACTATAGTCACAGCTGGTCCTCACAATGAGTTAGCCTAAGGGTCAATCCCACCCACTGGCATGCCAACAGCAATTAAGGCTCAACTACAACAGGAGGGCACACACAACCCACACAAGGGACACACCTGGAGCATCTGACTCAGGTGACCAGAGAGACTGCACCACAGTCCCCACAGGACACCTACTACATAAGGCCACTCTACTAAAACTGGGAGGGATAGCAGCCCTACTTAATACACAGAAACAAACACAGGAAGGCAGCCAAAATGGGGAGACAAGCATGTCCCAAATAAAAGAATAGAACAAAGCTCTAGAAAAATAACTAAATAAAATAGAGACAAGCAATCTACAAGATAGAGTTCAAAACACTGGTTAGGGTGCTCAATGAATTTACAGGAAGAACAGATGAACTCACTGAGAATTTACACAAATAGATAGAAACTGTAAAAAAGAAGCAGTCAGAAGTTAAAAATACAATAAATGAAATGAAAACTACATTAGATGGAATCACCAGCAGACTCAATGAAGCAGAGGGCCAAATCAGTGATTTGGAACACAAGGTAGCAGCAGAAAACACCAAGAGAAACAGCAATAAGAAAAAAAAAATTTTAAAAATGAGGATAGTTATAAGGACCTCTGGGACAACATCAAGCATAACAACAGTCACATAATAGCAGTACCGGAAGGAGAAAAGAGGGAGCAAGGGATTGAAAACCTATTTAAACAAATAATAACTAAAAACTTCCTTAACTTGGTGAAGGAAATAGACATACAAGTCCAGAAAGCACAAAGAGTCCCAAACAAGATGAACTCAAAGAGGTCCACACCAAGACACATCGTAATTAAAATGCCAAAGGTTAAAGACAAAGAGAGAATCTTAAAAAGTAGTAAAATGAAAGCAGCTAGTTACCTATAAGGAGTTCTCATAAGACTCTTAGCTGATTTCTCAACAGAAACTTTGCAGGTCAGAAGGGATTGGCATGAAATATTCAAAGTGATGAAGAGCAAGGAAGGTCCTACAACCAAGATTGCTCTACCCAGCACAGCTATCATTTAGAGTCAAAGGATAAAGAGCTTCGCAGACAAGAAAAAGCTAAAGGAGTTCATCACCTCCATACCGGTATTATAAAAAATGTTAAAGAATTTCTTCAAGAAGAAGAAGGAAAGAAAGATTTAAAAAATATATGAATAGTAAAATGGAAAAACTACATACCTATCAATAATTACTTTAAATGTAAGTGGATTAAATGCTCCAATCAAAAGACATAGGGTACTAGCTGAATGAATAAGAAATCAAGACCCATACATACATGTATGTGGCCTATAACAGAGCCACTTCAGATCAAAAGACACATACAGATTGAAAATAAAGACACACAGAGACTGGAAAAAGATAATACATGCAAATGGAAATGAAAAGCTTGGGTAACCATATTTACATTAGACAAAATAGACTTTAAAGCAAATTCTATAATAAGAAACACAAATGACATTTCATAATGATAAAGAAATCAATCCAACAAGAGGATACAACCCTTGTAAACATTTACATACCCAATAGGAACACCTCAATATATAAAGCAAACATTAACAATAGCCAAGATATGGAAGCAACCTAAATTCATCAATAGATAAATGAGTAAGGTAATATGGGACATATAGACAATGGAATGTCACTTGGCCATAAAAAAGAATGAAATCTTATCATTTGCAGCAACGTGGATGGATTAATAGGGTATTATGCTAAGTGAAAGACAAATACTATATGATCTCAGTTATATGTGGAATTTAAATAACCAAATAAACAAACAAACAAAACAGAAACAGACTCATAGATTCAGATGTCTATGAGTTACCGGATGGTTACCGGATGGGAGGGGGGATGGGCATCTGGGTAAAAAAGGAAGAGGAACTAAGAAGTACAAATTGGTAGTTACAAAATAGTAATGGGGATATAAAGTACAGCATAGGGAATATAGTCAATGACATTGTAATAATTACATGTTTCCCCAAAAGTAAGACTTAGCTGGACAATCAGCTCTAATGCGTCTTTTTGGAGCAAAAATTAATATAAGACCCAGTTTTATTTTACTATAAGACCTGGTCTTATATAACATAATATAAACATTTGCATACCCAATAAGAACATAATATAACATGATATAAGACCAGATCTTATATTAATTTTTGCTCCAAAAAACGCATTAGAGCTGATTGCCTGGCTAGGTTTTATTTTCAGGGAAACATGGTATATATCATACCAAGTGGGTACTAGACTTATCAGGGAGATTAGTTCATAAGTTATATAAATGTCTAACCACTATGCAGTACACCTGAAACTAATATTGAATGTCAACTGTAATTGAATTTTTTCATTTAAATAAAGAAAATAAAGGGACTCTACTCATCACGTAGAGCAGCTAAGAGACTCATAAAAGGATTACTTGACGGGCCCAGCTTGAGAGGAACAAGATGCAACATATCCAGAGGCCAACTCCAGACCAAACCAGAGTATTACCAGGTTTGACCTACAAGTCACACACCCAGACACAAGAGCCCATAGAGGCCAAACCACATTTAAGCGGTCACCCCTCACGCAGCAGAACACCCTGCTGCCGGAGCCTGCCGGCCAGTCGAGCAGATGACCTGACTGAGGGGGTGAGGATACAGAAAAGAGACAGAAACGAAAGATGGGGTTGGGAGGACTGCTAGTCCCGAAGAACCCAGCAGCCCCGAGTTTATTTGTCTCAGCCAATTTATACAGCACATAAGCAGGAACATTCCCACCGTTATTTACAGAATGTGGTGACTTTTGTGTTTTTTATCTTCCTTGTTTCTTGGCGTTTGGAACATGCTGACCTTCACATGTAGCCAACCTCCCTGTTCTTGTAAGCTTCTAGATAAGCAAGTTACTGTGAAACTCAGCCAAATATTTCTAAGACAAACGCCCTAGGGGGGGGGCGCATCAATGGCTCCCCGCATCTCCCCCCTTTTTATTTTATAGAGCTAAGGTGCTTATCCCAAGTGACGCCTGTCTTAAGTTGTCTCACCTTGTATCAAAGGATCTTACTCGTCTTTGGCAATGCACATCCTATTTTATCGGATGCCGCCTGGCTTGAGTTGTCCTGTACCAAGAGAGAGACTTACTCGTCATCGGCAAAATCACTTATTTATGGGGGCACCTCTTTGCTCTCGCGGAGAGTTATAGCATGGTATCAGGGCGTTTTTGTCTTTTGGTATGTAACAGCAACCTATGTAAGGTGACTTTAGTTGCTGAGAGGTCTCGGATAATCAATTGAAGCACACAGGGAAATATCAGTAACCCAAGAAGCACCAAGCCCGCAAGTCCAATGAGGGCTCCTATTCCATGTTGCCAGGCTGTAAGAGATGGGAAGCGGGATTGTATCCCTTCAACCATCTGTTTTGCCATTTCGGCAAGGGAAGTATCCAGCTGAGGTGCTTCTCTTAGGGCTAGAATATCTTGATGTAATTGTATCAAATTTAGAGAGGCATTATCATGATGCCAAATACCTGTAAGATGTTTTTGAACTTTATCCCAATCATAATCAGACTTATTATAAACCTTTCGGGTCACACAAATATGTTTAAAGTTTGCATGGCAGTCCAGATTTATGCGTAGTTTTATACTCTGTACCTCTCTTCCTATGAGAGACATAGTGTCATACAATGCATTTAAGCGTTCTTCTACTTTTTGATCTATAGCTTCTTGGATAGCAAGAGTTTGTGTAACATTAGCAGATAGCTGATTGACATATTGTGCAGTCTGAATAGATTGAGAAAGAGAGACAGCTGCGGTAGTAGCAGCAGCAATCAGAGTAACTAAGGCAGCAATACCTGCTACAAGGAGACCTACAAAGCGTTTTGGGCGTGAAAGCAATTCAGTAACTTGCTTGAATAGCTGAACTCCCTCATCACTATACCAGGGACCCGTAAGGTTTACGGGTACCATTACAAAAGAAGGTTGATGTAGGAGTACAAGTTTGCTAGTGGCAGAGATATTATAAACACAATTAGTAAGGGTACAATTATAACAACTAACATTCCAATGACTTTCGGCAGAAGTTATTGTCACATTTCCAATTAGAAGTACATAGGGTTCTGGCACGCAGGCCTGTACTTTGTAATAGCCAACATTAACCCGTACAACCTGTACATTCCCTCGTGGATCCCCAGTCTCCCCCCCCATAGCGGCCACCAACCGCCACAAATAAGACTGTATGGGGCCGCCGTCCATAGTTAATAGAGTCTCTACCAGATATAATTTTCCCATATTGTCTTTTTCTTGAAGACCCCAATTTACCAAATACCCTGAGTTACTGGTATTATACACCGTACCGTTAGTCCCACGGCACCTAAGCCATACAGGTTGTCCCGTATGGTTGTTGTTGTCGCGTTCACAAACAGGGAAATCAGGTGCTCCCGATGTAATATTTGGCACTCCTGCTCCTGTGAGTTCTGTCATCCAAACTTCCCAATTGGTCAAATTGGTGGTGATTTGTTGGAACTCATTGTCCCCATCCTTGAGGGGACTGTTTATCTGGACCAAGTAGCTCCTTCTGGATAGAGTCAGGTTAACTAGGAGACAGTTGTTCTTGTCCCCGGGGTTTTTTGTGAAGCAAATGGGCCTCCCTGTGGATAGGCCATCAAAACTGAAGTTTTCCGCCTTTGTCGGACGAATGTGGCTGCTGGAAAAACCACCCATACACCAAGTGTTGTTGGTGTAGACAGGAATCTCTGGATGATCCCAGGCAGCCGGTTGGAGCAATGGGGGGTTAGGCACGTATGTCCAATAGTTATTCCCTTGTCCCTGACTCTTCGAGGCTGCGCCTAGCAGGACCAGCACTGTCAGGAACATCTTTTGAGAAGTTACCACTGAGGAGCTGCGCGTCTGTGGAGATTCAACTGGACTCATCATCACTGTCTTCAGGGTCTAGGGGCTGCTGGTCCCTCCACTCCTTAGATTTTTCCGCATGGCGTACCAGTCTTTCCGGGAGCCACCTCGGGGCGTCAGCATCCTGTGGAAAAACACAAACATGCCCTCGACCCCAGATCAATACAGGATCTGGGCCATGCCAGACACCGTCCAGAGGGTCCTTCCATTTCACTAATGCTTTAGTCGGGCCTCTGGGACTCCAAAATCGCTGTGCTGCGGAGTGTCCCTGAGCGTCCAAAATTAAAAAATTTAAAATAAAGAGTGTATGTGTAATATAGTTCTGTGGTGTCAGGGGGTAAAGAGTAGAACGAGGAGTTCAATCTGTAACTGACTCTGAACAATCAATTGAGATAACTCACTACCTTCGGACCAGCCGTATAAGAAGGTCCTATATCTTGACAAATCTTAACATAATCATTTAATGATCCTTTGTGTCTATAAGGTCTCAGGGCGGCTTGACAAGGCCCATTAGCATTTTCAAAAGCAAGTTGTTTTGTAACTAATAAACTTGCATCATTATCACCTAATAATTTTCCGGCAGCATCCAAGAGTCGAGAAACAAAATCTTGATAAAGTTCATCTGGACCCTGACGAATTTTAGTTAAATCCATAGTTATGTTTCGGGATGTGGGGAGCCTTTTCCAAGCTTTTCTAGCTGCCAGAGATATTTGTGCATAAGTCCCCATCTCATATCTAATTTGATTGTGAGTATCAGCATATGCTCCTTCACCTAATAAACCTTCTAAATCCGAAGCTATGCCATTGGCTCGATTGAGCCGATGGGTTTTTTTCACACAGTTCTGTAAATTCTGTTTTCCACAACAAATAATCCCCTCCAGACAAACAAGCTCTAGCTAATTGTTTCCAATCATTTGGGCACATGGTGTAGTCATTGTTAAGTGATTCCAGGATTACCTCTGTGTAAGGAGCTGTAGGACCATATTGAGCACAAGCAAGTTTTAATTCTTTTAATTTTTTAAAATCTATAGCTCCATAAACCCTTTGACCTTGTGGTTGTCCCTGTACCGGTATCTCATGTACAGGGAAAGCCATCGGCCCTTCGCTTTCAAACCCATCCATTTTTTCCCCCGCGGCCCTTGCTTCCTGTAAAGCTCTTTGAAAGGATGACAAGACCGGCCCTTTTGGCATATCTTGGAGCTTTCTCCATCCTAGATCATATTTTTGTCCGGGCCCTTGTTGTGCCACAGCCACCATCATACGTTCTTCTTCAGTGAGCGTGTTTGTATTCTGAATAAATCTATCTCTTTTAATGGGATGACGTTTTTCTTTGTCTCTAGGTCTTTTTTTTTCTTCATCGTCAGAACTCTCTTCTGAATTACTAGAGCCTGTCTCACGAGGTGGCTTTTGGTATATACGAGGCCGCTCGTGTTTTTTTTTTTTTTCTTTATGGGAGCAAGACCCCTCTGCCTCACTTAAATCCACTAGGGGAGGCCCTTCCAACCCCGCTCTCTGTGAAGGAGTCGGTGTATAATCCTGAGAGGGGTAACCTGTGGTCTGAGAATTCCTGTGTAGTTGTGTTGACTGTAACTGCGTAACTAACATCTCAACTAATTTTTTTAATGGGTAATTTTTTTGTTCTCTCTCTGTTAAAAGAATTAAATCCTCTCCCTGGTGGTAATGGGCAGCCTCATCCTCCAGCTCTTGAGCCTCAGCAGGATCCAATTCTTTCCCAAAAGCCTCTACCGTAGGAGGGGTAGGGGGAGCACTAGGAACGGCCGATGCTAGAGGACCAGAAGCTGTATCTTTTAGGAGTTCCTTAAATTTAGTCTCTTCATGTCGGGAGTCTAGACAATCACGGATTAGTGTCCACAGGGAAAAAGTCTCCACCGGCACCTTTTGGGGCCCATGTGCTTGATAATAATCCTTTAGCCTCTCACCAACCTTTGTCCATGTTTCCGAGCTAACTGTCCCTTCTTCTGGGAACCATGGACAAACCTCCTCTACAAACTGCAGAAAAGAGTGCAGCTGTGTGGTGCTAACCTTAGTGCCCCTTGAACGGAGCATGGTCTTTAAGACCTGTACAAATAGCGCTTTGCTATTCTCTTGCCCCATAATTTTTTACTCCCAACTATATATCTACTAACCGCTCCCTTACCGACTCACGTGTCCGAGTCACTTGCGCGCTTTTCCCGAGCGGTGTCCTCTACCGTGGTCCCAGGTTTTCAGGTCCCTGTTCGGGCGCCACTTGCCGGAGCCTGCCGGCCAGTCGAGCAGATGACCTGACTGAGGGGGTGAGGATACAGAAAAGAGACAGAAACGAAAGATGGGGTTGGGAGGACTGCTAGTCCCGAAGAACCCAGCAGCCCCGAGTTTATTTGTCTCAGCCAATTTATACAGCACATAAGCAGGAACATTCCCACCGTTATTTACAGAATGTGGTGACTTTTGTGTTTTTTATCTTCCTTGTTTCTTGGCGTTTGGAACATGCTGACCTTCACATGTAGCCAACCTCCCTGTTCTTGTAAGCTTCTAGATAAGCAAGTTACTGTGAAACTCAGCCAAATATTTCTAAGACAAACGCCCTAGGGGGGGGGGCGCATCAATGGCTCCCCGCACCCTGCGGTGGGCAGAGCCAAGTCTCACAACTAGTCAGCCTAGGAGTTAACCCCACCTACTCACAAGTGAAAAGCAATTAAAGATCTTCTCTAACAAAACAATATACACAACACAAGAGTCACCTTTGGAGCACACGCAGAAGAGAAGAACAAAGTAGTGCAAGTCAAATATAAAGGACACATACTACATAAGATAACCCAGCAAGAAATAAGAACTCTAGGGGATCTACCTAATACATCAAAGCAAACACAGAGAGTCAGCCAGAATGGGGAAACAAAGAAATATGTCCCAAATAAACGAACAGAAGAAACCTCCAGAAATGGAACCAAATGAAACAGAGCTAATCAACCTATCAGAGACAGAGTTCAGAACATTGGTGATAAGAATGTTTAAGGAGCTTAGAGAAGACATAAAAAAGGATGTAGAAATCATAATGAACAACCAGTTAGAACTAAAGAACACAATTACCAAAATAAAGAACTCACTTGAAGGAATTAACAGCAGGTTAGATGAAGCAGAGGATAGAATCAGCGACTTACAAGACAAGTTAGCAGAGATCACCCAAACAGAACAACAGAAAGAAAAAAGAATAAAAAACAATGAAGATTCTTTAAGAGACCTCTGGGATAAAATCAAGCGCAACAATATACGCATCATAGGAATATCAGAAGGTGAAGAGAGGAAGCAAGGGATTGAGAATATATTTGTAGTAATAATGTCCGAAAACTTCCCTATCCTGATGAAGTAAACCAACATACAAGCCCAGGAAGAGCAGAGAGTTCCAACCAGGATAAACCCAAACAGGTCCGCACCAAGACACATTATACTTAAAATGGCAAAGCTTAAAGACAAAGAGAGAATCCTAAAAGCAGCAAGAAAGACAGAGGGTTACATACAAAGGAACTTTCATAAGACTATCAAATGACTTTTCTACAGAAACATTGAAGGCCAGGAGGGAGTGGTAGGAGATACTCAAAGTAATGGAAAACAAAGGCGTACAACCTAGATTGCTTTATCCAGCAAGGCTATCATTTAAAATTGAGGAGAGAAAAGAGCTTCCCAGAAAAGAATAAGCTAAAGGAATTTATTACCACCAAGCCAGCATTGCAAGAAATACTAAAAGGACTCCTGTAAATAAAAGAAAGATGGAGAGAGGGGGAAAAATGGCGGTGCGAGGTGAGGCTCTGTAGCGCTCCCCTGGAATTTACAACGAATCGGAGAACAATAACTCCACAAAAGACTCCCTGCACAGCAGACAGGCAAGACGAAGAGGCCCACTACTGAATTCACCTCCAGGTGGGTGAATCGCGCCAGCGAAGGAGGAGGGAGAGGAGAAGTGCAAAGACGGAGCCGCACGGGCGCAGAAGCAGACATAGCTCAGTGCTCCGAGCTCGCTGCTCCCAAAACTACCGCAGCTGCGGGAGAGGGAAGGACTCCGACTGGTAGGGCTCCGCTTACGGCCAACAGGGCTGAGGGTGCAGCATACAACACGGCTGAACCCAACGCTCACAGCAGAGACCTCGGAGCAAAGACTGAGGGAAGAGGGCTGAAATCGGTGGTTTAAGCCCTCACTACAGAGCAGAGATCCAAAGCCTTAGGCACGAAGACTAGCCGCCCCCTCCCTACCCTCCCAGAGCTCGCCCCGCCCCCACCTCCCAGGTGCTAGAAGCGATAAAGTAGCAGTGTCAGATAAAAAGGAAAGGATATTTGCTGTTCTGAGAACTGTGGACCACAGACATAGATTCGCAGCATAACTAGTTCCAGCAAAGGGGAGGGACCTATGGAAGCAGGACCAGCTGTGGTGCTGGTCGCCACCATTGCTCTGGGCCACCTCTCAAAACTCACCCCGCCCCTGGCCCCACCTATCTGGGCGGATCCCTGCAGGAGTAAACAGACCTGCTGAAATATTCGGGCTCTGAATCTGCTGCAAAAAGAGCTTTGGAACTTCCAAAGGTTTCGCATACCTATCAACCTGTTGCAGAAGCCACTCCTGTAGATGTCTAGGAAGAGAAATAGTAAATCAGTGATTGCCATGAATAACCAAGGCAACAAGATAGCTCAGAAAGAAAGTGAAAAGTCTCCAGAAGAGGAACTTAGAGATATGGAAATATGTGACTTAAATGACAGAGAATTCAAGATTGCAATTCTAAAAAATCTGAACGAGATGCAAAAAAAACACATAAAGGCAGTTTAATGAACTCAGAAACACAATCAAAGATCACCATGAGCATTTTACAAAAGAGATTAAAATTTTTACAAAGAACCAAATAGAATTTCCGGAGATTAAGAACTCAATAGAAGAAATTAACAATAAAATATCCAGCTTAGGTAGTAGAGCTGACCATATGGAGGAAAGAATCAGTGACATCGAAGATAGGAACCTGGAATTTACACAGATGGAAGAAGAAAGAGACTTGAGACTTAAAAGAAATGAAAGAACTCTACAAGAACTTTATGACTCCATCAGAAAGAGCAATATAAGAATAATGGGCATACCAGAAGGAGAAGAAAGAGGGAAGGGAACAGAGAATATATTCAAACATCGTCGATGAGAACTTCCCAAACTTGTGGAAAGAACTGGATCCGCAAATCCAAGAAGCAAATAGAACACCTAATTACCTCAACCCAACAGGCCTTCACCAAAGCACATTGTATTGAAGCTGTCTAAAATCAATGACAAAGAAAGAATCCTCAAGGCAGCCAGGGAAAAGAAGACGGTAACTTACAAAGGAAAGCCCATTAGGTTATCATCAGATTTTTCAGCAGAAACTCTACAAGCTAGGAGGGAATGAAACCAAATATTCAAACTATTGAAAAAGAGAAATCATGAGCCAAGAATAATACCCCCAGCAAATATCTCCTTTAGGTATGAAGGAGGAATAAAGACCTTTCCAGACATCCAGAAGCTGAGGGAATTTTCTAATACACGACCTGCACTACAAGAAATACTAAAGGAGGCTATTAGACCACCATCAACAGGGACAACTTGTGGCAACCAAAACATAAAAGGGGGAGAGTAAAGACCTGAACTGGAATATGGGAATAGAGAAAGTAAGCGTACTGAAGAAACTGGAATACTCTTAATATCAAACTTTCTTTTGCATAAACTTAAGGGTAACCACTCAAAAAACATCCAGAACGGAAATATATACTGTAATAAAAAAAGAATCAGAGGGAAACGTCATAGAATACCACCACACAGAAATAATAGACAACAACAAAAAGGCAAAGAAACAATGGAGACACAGCCTTACCAGAAAACTAAAGGTAGAATGGCAGGAAATCCTCACATATCAACAATCACCCTCAATGTAAATGGACTGAACTTACCAATAAAGAGACACAGAGTAACAGATTGGATCAAAAAACTAACCCCAACCATATGCTGTATCCAAAAGACACATCTCAGCTACAAGGACAAGCATAGACTCAAAGTGAAAGGGTAGAAATTGACACTCCAAGCAAATGGTACCCAGAGAAAATCAGGTGTAGCCAAAATGATTTCGGATGAAACAGACTTCAGGGTAAAAAAGATAACAAGAGACAAAGATGAACATTTCATAATGGTAAAGGGGACTATACAACAAGAAGACATAACAGTCATCAATATTTATGCCCCCAATCAGGGAGCACCGAAATATACCAAGTAACTACTAACAGAACTAAACGGAGAAATTGACCAAAACACAATTATACTAGGGGACTTAAATACATCATTAACACCTATGGATAGATCATCCAAACAGAAAATAAATAATGAAATAGCAGCCCTTAATGACACAGTAGATGAAATGGACATAATTGACATATATAGAGCACTTCATCCTAAA
The DNA here is from genome assembly GCF_964194185.1 of Rhinolophus hipposideros. Lineage (NCBI taxonomy): Eukaryota > Metazoa > Chordata > Mammalia > Chiroptera > Rhinolophidae > Rhinolophus > Rhinolophus hipposideros. Next base: position 1,290,433 of record NC_138052.1, on the reverse strand, counting down.
ACATCAGACTATACATTCTTTTCGAGTGTACATGGAACATTCTCAAGGATAGACCATATATTGGGACACAAAATCAGCCTCAGCAAATTTAAAAAGATTGAAATCATACGAAGCGTATTCTCTGATCACAAGGCTTTGAAACTGATATCAACTGCAAAAAGAAAGCAAGAAAAAACACAAATACATGGAAATTAAACAGCATACTTTTAAAAAATAACTGGGTCAAAGAAGAAATTAGAGGAGAGATCAAAAGATATATAGAAACAAATAACAATGAAAATACATCCTACCAAAATTTTTGAGATGCCGCAAAAGCAGTTTTAAGAGGGAAATTTATATCATTACAGGCCTATATCAAGAAACAAGAAAAATCCCAAATAAATGACCTCATGTTACACCATAAAGAACTAGAAAAAGAAGAACAAGCGAAACCCAAGGTCAGCAGAAGAAAGGAAATAACAAATATCAGAGCAGAACTAAATGAAATAGAGAACAAAAAGACAATAGAAAAAATTAATGTGACAAACAGCTGGTTCTTTGAAAAGATTAACAAAATTGACAGACCCTTGGCTAGACTCACTAAGATTAAGAGAGAGAAGACACTAATTAACAAAATCAGAAATGAAAAAGGGGAAGTTATCACGGACACCACAGAAATACAAAGGATTATCCAAGAATACTATGAAGGACTATATGCCACCAAATTCAATAACCTAGAAGAAATGGACAAGTTCTAGAAACATATAGCATTCCAAGGCTGAATCATGAAGAACTGGAAAATCTAAACAGGCCAATCACCAGTAAGGAAATTGAATCCGTCATCAAAAACCTTCCCAAAATCAAAAGTTTTGGACCAGATGGCTTCACCAGTGAATTCTACCAAACCTTCAAAGAGGATCTAATACCAATCCTCCTCAAACTCTTCCAAAAAATTGAAGAAGAGACAGTACTCCCTAACACATTTTATGAGGCCAACATTACCCTGATACCAAAACCTGGTAAGGACAACACAAAAAAAGAAAACTACAGACCAATATCTCTGATGAATACAGATGCAAAAATCCTAACCAAAATTCTAGCAAATCGTATACAACAATGCATTAAAAAGATTATTCATCATGACCAAGTGGGATTCATCCCCAAGGCACAAGAATGGTTCAACATTCACAAATCCATTCATGTGATACATCACATAAGCAAAATAAAGACAAAAATCATATGATTCTATCAATTGATGCAGAAAAAGCATTTGATAAGATACAGCATCTATTTATGATTAAAACACTTAGTAAAATTGGTATAGAAGGAAAATACCTCAACATAATAAAGGCCATATACGACAAGCCCTCAGCTAATCTCATAATTAATGGTGAAAAGCTGAAGCCCTTTGCTCTACGTTCAGGAACACGACAAGGTTGTCCCCTATCACCTCTACTTTTCAACATATTGTTGGAAGTCCTTGCCAGAGCCATCAGGCAAGAGAAAGAAATGAAAGGCATCCAAATTGAGAATGAAGAAGTTAAATTGTCACTCTTTGCAGAGGACATGATGCTATATATAGAAAACCCTAAAGACTCCACCAAAAAGCTATTAGAAACAATCAATGAATACAGTAAAGTTGCTGGCTACAAAATTAACGTACAAAAGTCCATTGCTTTCCTATATACCAACAATGAAATCTCAGAAAAAGAAATAGAAAAAACAATTCCTTTTGCAATTGCAGCAAAAAGAATAAAATACCTAGGAATAAACTTAACCAAGGATGTGAAGCATTTATATGCTGAAAACTATAAGACATTTTTGAAAGAAATTGAAGATGACACAAAGATATGGAAAGACATTCCGTGCTCATGGATTGGAAGAATCAACATAGGTAAAATGGCCATATTACCCAAAGCAATATACAGATTTAATGCAATCCCCATCAAAATCCCAATGGCATTTTTTAAAGAAATAGAACAAAAAATCATCAGATTTGTTTGGCACCACAAAAGACCCCAAATAGCCAAAGCAATCTTAAGAAAAAAGAACAATATTGGAGGTATCGCACTCCCTGACTTTAGCTTGTACTACAGGGCTACAATAATCAGAACAGCATGGTATTGGCGGAAAAACAGACACATAGACCAATGAAATAGAATTGAGAACTCAGAAATAAAACCACATAAATATAGACAGATAATTTTTGACAAAGAAGCTAAAAACATACAATGGAAGAAAGACATCCTCTTCAATAAATGGTGCTAGCAGAATAGGATAGCTACATGCAAAAGAATGAAACTGGACTGCTATCTGTCATCATGTACCAAAATTAATTCAAAATGGATCAAAAACTTAAGCATAAGACCTGACACGATAAACTGCATAGAAGAAAACATAGGTACTAAACTTATGGACCTTGGGTTCAAAGAGCATTTTATGAATTTGACTCCAAAGGCAATGGAAGTAAAAGCTAAAATCAATGGGACTATATGAAACTTAAAAGCTTCTGCACAGCAAAAGAAACCATCGACAAAATAAAGAGGCAACCAACTGAATGGGAGAAGATTTTTGCAAACAGTGCCTCCGATAGGGGGCTAATATCCAAATATACAAGGAACTCATGCAACGCAACAACAAAAAAACAAACAACCCAATTGAAAAATGGACAGAGGACCTGAAGAGACATTTCTCCAAAGAGGATATACAAATGGCAAATAGACATATGAAAAAATGCTCAACATCGCTAATCATCAGAGAAATGCAAATAAAAACCACAATGAGATATCACCTCACCCCAGTCAGAATGGCTATCATCAAGACAAATAGTAACAAGTGATGGAGAGGCTGTGGAGAAAAAGGAAGCCTCATACACTGTTGGTGGGAATGCAGACTGGTGCAGCCGTTATGGAAGGCAGTGTGGAGGTTCCTCAAGAAATTACGAATAGAATTACCATATGACCCAGCAATCGCTCTCCTGGGTATCTACCTAAAAAATCTGAAAGCATTTCTCTATAGAGACACGTGTACTCCAATGTTCATTGCAGCTTTGTTTACGGTGGCCAAGACATGGAAACAACCAAAATGTCCTTTGATAGATGAATGAATAAAGAAGTTGTGGTATATATACACAATGGAATACTATTTGGCGTTAAGGAAAGATGAAATAGGACCATTTGTGACAACATGAATGGATCTTGAGAGTATAATGCTAAGTGAAATAAGTCAGATAGAAAAAGCAGAGAACCCTATGATTTCACTGATATGTGGTATATAAACCAAAAACAACAAAAGAACAAGACAAACAAATGAGAAACAAAAACTCATAGATACAGACAATAATTTAGTGGTTACCAGAGGGTAAGCGGGTGGGAGGTGGGTCATGAGGGTAAGGGGGATCAAATATATGGTGATGGAAGGAGAACTGATTCTGGATGGTGAACACACAATGGGATTTAAGATGATGTAATAGAGAATGTACACCTGAAATCTATGTAAATTTACTAACAATTGTCATCCCAATACATTTAATTAATAAAGAAAAAATAAATAAAAAATAAAAGAAAAATGAAAACAATCTAACTACAAATTTAAAAATGGCAATCACTATGTACATATCAATAATCACCTTAAATGTAAACGGATTAAATGTTCTAATTTAAGAGACATAGGGTGGCTGAGTGGATAAGAAAGCAAGACCCTCGTATATGCTGTATACAACAAACTCACTTCAGATCAAAGACACACACAGGCTGAAAGTGAAGGGTTAGAGTAAGATATTTCATGCAAATGGAAATGAGAAAAAAGCTGGAGTTACAATACTTATATCTGACAAAATAGACTTTAAAATGAAGAACATAATAAAAGACATAGATGGGCACTATATAATAATAAAGGGATTGATCCGACAAAAGGACATAACCCTAGTAAACATCTATGCACCCAACATAGGAGCACCTAAATATATAAAAGGTACTGACTGACATAAAGACAGAGATCAACAGTAACACTATCATATGAGGGGACTTCAACACACCTCTGACAACAAGGGACAGGTCTTCCAGACAGCAAATCAATATGGAAACAACAGCCTTAAATGATACATTGCACCACTTGGATTTAATCGATATTTTCAGAGCACTTCACCCCAATGCTGCAAAATATACGTTCTTCTCAAGCGTACATGGAACATTTTCCAAGATAGACCATATGTTAGGCCACAAAACAAGTCTTGATAAATTTAAGAAAATTGAAATCATACCAATTGTCTTCTCTGACCACAGTTCTATGAAATTAGAAATGAACTACAGGAAAAAAACTGGAAGACACACCAATTCATGGAGGCTGAATAACATGTTACAAAATAATGAATGGGTCAAGCAGGAGATCAAGAAAGAAATCAAAAGATATCTCGGGACAAACGAAAATGAAAACACGATGACTCAAAATCTATGTGATGCCGCGAAAGCAGTCCAAAGAGGGAAATTCATTGCATTGCATGACTACCTAAAGAAACAAGAAACGTCACTAATCAACAGTTTATCTTCACACTTAAGGAATCTGGAAAAAGAACAGCAAAATAATCCCAAAGGTAGCACAGGAAGGAGATAATAAAGATCAGAGCAAAAATAAATGAAATAGAAACCAGAAAAACAATACAAAAGATCAATGAATCCAAGAGTTGGTTCTTAGAGAAGATAAACAAAATTGAAAAACCTTTAGCCAGACTCATTAAAAAAGAGAGAGAGAGGACCCAAATTAATAAAATCAGAAATGAAAGAACAGAAGTGACAACAGACATGACAGAAATACAAAACATTTTAAGAAACTACTATGAGCAACTAAATGCCAACAAATTTGACAATCTGGAAGAAATGGACAATTTTCTAGAGGCGTACAACCTTCCACGGCTAACTCAAGAAGAAACAGAAAACCTGAATAGACTGATTACCACCAGGGAAATTGAATCAGTAATCAACAATCTCCCAACAAACAAAAGCCCTGGACCAGATGGCTTTACAGGTGAATTTTACAAAACTTTCAAAAAAGAATTATCACCTATTCTCCTCAAGCTCTTCCAAAAAATCCAGAAAGAAGGAAGACTCCCAAACACTTTTTACGAAGCCACTATCACCCTGATCCCAAAATCAGACAAAGGCACCACAAAAAAATAAAACTACAGGCCGATATCGCTAATGAACATAGATGCAAAAATCCTCAACAAAATATTAGCGAACAGAATTCAGCAATACATTAAAAAGATCATACACCATGATCAAGTGGGATTCATTCCTGGTATGCAAGGGTGGTTTAACATCCGCAAATCAATTAATGTGATACACCACATTAACAAAATTAAAAATAAAAATTATATCATTATATCAATAGATGCAGAAAAAGCATTTGACACAATCCAGCAACAATTTATGATAAAAACTCTTAAGAAAGTGTGAATAGAGGGACCATACCTCAACATAATAAAGGCCATATATGATAAACCCATAGCTCACATCATATTCAATGGGGAAAAGCTAAAAACATTCCCCTTATGATCGGGAGCAAGGCAAGGTTGCCCCCTTTCTCCACTTCTATTCAACATAGTGCTGGAAGTTCTAGCCACAGCAATCAGACAAGAAAAAGAAATAAAAGGCATCCAAATTGGCAAGGAGGAAGTAAAATTGTCATTATATGCAAATGATATAATACTATATATAGAGAACCCTAAAGACTCCACCAAGAAACTATTAGAGGTGATAGACGAATTTAGTAAAGTAGCAGGATACGAGAACCCTATGATTTCACTGATATGTGGTATATAAACCAAAAAGAACAAGACAAACAAATGAGAAACAAAAACTCATAGACACAGACAATAATTTAGTGGTTACCAGAGGGTAAGGGGGTGGGGGGTGGGTGATGAGGGTAAAGGGGATCAAATATATGGTGATAAAAGGAGAACTGACTCTGGGTGGTGAACACACAATGGGATTTATAGACGATGTAATACAGAATTGTACACCTGAAATCTATGTAAATTTACTAACAATTGTCACCCCAATAAATTTAATTTTTAAAAAATGTAGCAGGATACAAAATTAATATTCAGAAATCAGTTGCATTTGTATATACCAATAATAAAACATCAGAAGGAGAAATTTAAAAAGCAATCCCATTTACAATTGCTCCAAAGACTATAGAATACCTGGGAATAAATTTAACTAAAGAAGTAAAAGATCTGTACTCAGAAAATTATAAGACACTGAAGAAAGAAATAAAAGAAGATACAAATAGATGGAAACACATGCCATGTTCATAGATAGGAAGAATTAATATAGTTAAAACGTCCATACTGCCTAAGGCAATATACATATTCAATGCAATTCCTATCAAACTACCAACGACGTTTTTCACAGAAATAGAACACATAATCCTAAAATTTATATGGGACCATGAAAGACCCTGGATAGCCTCAGCAATCTTGAGAAATAAGAACAAAGTGGGAGGTATAACGATACCTGACATCAAATTATACTACAAGACTACAGTAATCAAAACAGCATGGTACTGGCATAAAAATAGACACATAGATCAATGGAACAGAATAGAGAGTCCAGAAGTAAATCCATGCCTATATGGCCATTTAGTCTATGACAATGGAAGCAAGAATGTACGGTGGGGTAAAGACAGTGTATTCAATAAGTGGTTCTGGGAAACCTGGACAGACTCATGCAAAAAAATGAAGCTGGACCACCTCCTTACACCATATACAAAAATAAATTCAAAATGGTTTAAAGACTTAAATGTAAGATCTGAAACCATAAAATATCTAGAAAAAAATATAGGAAGAAACTTCACAGACATTACCCGGAGTAAGATTTTTACTGATATATCCCCTCACACGAGGGAAGTAAAAGAAAAAATAAACACGTGGGATTACATCAAACTAAAAAGTTTTTTCACAGCAAAGGAAACCATCAATAAAACAAAAAGGGATCCTACTGAATGGGAAAAGATATTTGCCAATGATACATCTGATAAGGGGTTAATATCACAAATCTATAAAAAACTCACTCAACTCTCCTCCAAAAAAACAAAAAACCCAATTAAAAAATGGGCAGAGGACTTGAGACATTTTTCTAAAAAGGACATACAGATGGCAAACAGACATATGAAGAAATGCTCAACATCTACTAACCATTAGAGAAACGCAAATAAAAACCACAATGAGATACCACCTTACCCCAGTCAAAATGGCTATCATCAATAAATCAACAAACAACAAGTGCTGGCACGGATGTGGAGAAAAGGGAACGCTTGTGCACTGTTGGTGGGATTGCAGATTGGTGTAGCCACTATGGAAAACAGTATGGAGGTATCTCAAAAATCTGAAAATGGAACTACTTTATGATCCAGGAATTCCACTTCTAGGTATCTGTCTGGAGAAATCCAAAACTTCAATTCAAAAATCTTTATGCACTCCTATGTTTATTGCAGCACTTTACACAATAGCCAAGACATGGAAACAACCGAAATGTTTATCAGTAGATGACTGGATTAAGAAACTGTGATACATTTATACAATGGAGTATTACGCAGCCATAAAGAAGAACGAAATCTTACCATTTGCAACAACACGGATGGACCTAGAGAACATTATGTTAACTGAAATAAGTCAGACAGAGAAAGACAAATACCATATGATCTCACTTATATGCAGAATCTAAAGAAAAAAATAAGTGAATGAACTAATCAGAAACAGTTTTGGAGACAAAGAGGAAAAACTGAGGGTTGCTAGATGGGCGGGGGTTTGGGGATAAGGGGGAAGATGAGGGGATTAGAAAACAGTCGGTAGCCAGAAGATGGCCACGGGGTTTTGAAAATTAATTTGGGGGACGTAATCAATAATGTAAAGATTTTGTAGGGTATCCAATAGACACTTGTCCCATTTGGGAGACCACCTCAGGGATGCTGTAGATGCCTGATCACTGCACTGTACACCTGAAGCTGAACAATAGTGAATGCCAACTATAATTTTATATATATATATATATGTATGTATGTATGTATGTATGTATATATATGTGTATGTATATACTTAAAAGAAGTTGAGTACAGCATTAGGAATAGAGACAGTGGAAATGCAATGGCTCTGTGTGATGTCAGGGGGATAGTGGATGGGGGAGCAGGGGTTCACACAGTGTGAGGGATATAAATGATAAACGTCTAAGTATTATTTTGTCTTGTCCACCTGAAACTAATTTAAAAAAAAGAAAAAGAAAATAAAAAGCACAACTAACTTAATGTGAAATAGGTCACTTGAATATCTGTAATTCTTAAAGATATTGAATTTGTAAGTTAAAATATCCCCAAAAAGATACCTTTAGGCCCAGATGGTTTCACTGGAGTATTCTCCCAAACACTTAAAGAAGAATTGACACCCATTCTATGCAGTCTTTTCCAGAAAATAGAAAAGGAGAGAACACTCTCAACTAATTTTATGAGGTCAGTATTACCCTAATGAAAATAAGACCAAGAGAGTACAAAGAAAGAAAACCACAGTCCAATATCCCTCATGAACATAGATATAAAAATCCTTAACACAATCTTAACTAGTAAAATTCATAAATAAGCCCAATAAAAATATTATAGGGGAGTACACCCAAGATGGTGGATTAGATAAACACTACACCAGCTTCCTTCCATGAACAAATTAAAGTTATAACTAAATTATAGAACAATCAACCTGTAGAACCATATGAAGTCTGAACAGAAGTTCAAAATTTCTGGCTTAACAGAAGTTTTATAACTAAGGATATAAAGAAGAAGCTGGCAGGAGGAGTGGAGACGCAGAACTTGCTAACCCCAAACCTCTGTGTGGCCGTTGAGAACCGGGAAGAATATCTTGACCACAGAGGTTTTCCACAGAGGAGTGGGGGACCCCAGCCCTACACTGGACTCTCCATCGCAAATACTCATGCTTGGAAGAGGAGTCCTCACAACATTTGACTGTGAAAAACAGTGGAGATTCTGACCATCCTGGTGGGACACACAGAGGCAGGAAACCCAGGCGTTCTCTTAAAGGTTCCACTCACAGACTTTCTTGCTCCCAGGCACTCACTTTGGGCTTCAGTGCAGGGATAGTAACACGGGGGGGTGTCGGACACATACAGGGGGCAGACTGATTTGTGTTGCTTCAGGTTGAGGGCTGGAAGAGTGTTGCCATTTTCCTCTGGTGAGGGCCTCCTCCCATGCACCCAGCAGGTGGGCACCATCTTTTCTGTGTTGAGCCCGCCCGCACAGGCCAAATCTGAATCTGACTGGCCTGGTGAACTCTGCAGTTCTGCCCTGCTGACTCACTGGGACCCCACCCTACCCAGCTCCCCCAACACCAGAGGCACTTTCTCCAAGAGCAGCCAACACCTTTCTTAGAAAACTATCAGACTCTGGCAGATTGCAGGTGGGCGGCCACTGGCCTTGGTGTGCTTTGAGACTTGCTGAGTAGCTTCAGGCTCAGCACTGTCACCAAACCAAAATTTACATTAACCTGGTGACTACAACTCTTCCTACTATAGTGATTCCCTGAGACTCTGCCTCACTTAACTTGTGAACCTCATGACGTTTTATCAGTGGCTGAACCTTAAGGAGCCAGCAGATGGCAGCAGGCCTCAGGGTGTCCAGGCATTTTGCAGAGCTACCCTAGACCCAGTAGTGATGGCAGAGGTCCTTGGTTTTCAGTGTGGCCTCTCCAACGTGACTCCAGGATTAGCACAGGCAACAAGCAACTGTGGATTGCTGTTCAGCTCTTACCAGGTAGTCCCTGGCTGGCCAACAGGCAGTGGGTGACCTGGGTCTGCACTGGAGCCCTTCACAAGAGGCCCAGAACCAACATACTTGGAGGTTGGCTTTAGACCATAGCAGAACACCACCCAATTAGCCCCACAAGTGGCACACACAAAGGGTGGTCTCAACAGGCAACAACCCACTGGGGTGGGTTGATCCAACTCAATAGAGTAAGACCCCTGAACAGCAACATGTAAGCTGTGGACATGGCCAAATTCCACAGCAAATCAGCCTGAGGGTCAATCTCACTCACTGAGGTGCCAATAGCAATCAACCTCAACTCTAACAGGAGGGCACACACAACCCACACAGGGACACTATTAGAACACTTGGTGCAGGTGACCAAGGAGACTGTGGCAAGACCCCACAAGACACCTAGACAAGACTGAAGGATGTAGCAGATCTACCTAATACACAGAAACAACCTAGAGGCAGTCAAAATGAGGAAACAAAAAAATACACCCCAAATAAAATAACAGGGGGGAAAATCCAGAAAAAGAACTAAACAAAATGGAGGCAAGCAACCTACCAGATACAGAGTTCAAAACAATGGTTATAAGGATGCTCAAGGAACTTAGTGAGAACTTAAACAGACACAGACATTGTTTAAGAGACAATACACATTTAAAAAAAAAAAGGACATAGAAACCATAAAAACGAACCAGTCAGAAGTAAAGAATACAATAACTGAAATGAAGATTGCACTAGAAGGAATCACCAATAGACTAATGAAGCAGAGGATCCAATCAGTGATTTGGATGACAAGGTAGCAGAAAATACCCAACTGAAACAGCAAAAAGAAAAAAGAATCCAAAAAAATGAGGAGAGTTTAAGGGGCCTCTGGGACAACATCAAACATAACAACATTCACATTATAAGGGTACCAGAAGGAGAAGAGAGAAAGCAAGAAATTGAGAACATATTTGAGGAAATAATGACCAAAAACTTTCCTAACCTGGCAAAGGAAATAGACTTACAAGTTTAGAAAAAACAGAGCCCCAAACAAGATGAACCAAAACACAAGACACATTATAATTAGAATGGCAAAGGATAAGACAAAGAGAGAATCCTAAAAGCAGCAAGAGAAAAGCAGTTAGCTACATACAAGGGAGCTCTCATAAGAATGTCAGCTGATTTCTCAACAGAAACAGAAACAGGCCAGAAAGGATTGGCACAAAATATTCAATGTGATGAAATACAAGGACCTACAACCAAGACTACTCTACGCAGCAAGGCTATCATTTAGAATCAAAGAACAGATAAAGAGCTTTCCAGAAAAGAAAAAGCTAAAGGAGTTCATCAACACCAAACCAGTATTACAAGGAATGTTAGAGGGATTTGTTTAAGATGAAAAAAGAAAAAATATCAAATTACAAACAATAAAATGGCAGTACCTACATATCTATCAACATTTGCTTTTGATGTAAATGGATTAAATGCTCCACTCAAAAGACACAGGAGGGCTGAATGGATAAGAAAACAAGACCCTTACATATGCTGCCTACAAGACACTCAATTCAGATTGAAAGACACATACAGACTGAAGGCAAAGAGATGGAAAATTCTATTTCATGAAAATGAAAGTGAAAAACAACAACAACAAAAAAATTAGAGTAACACTACTTATACCAGACAAAATAGATTTGAAAGCAAAGACTACAATGTTTGACAAAGAAGGACCTGGTAATCCCCTTTCAGGGTATTTATCTGAAGAAACCCAAAACGCTATTACGAGGATATGTGTGCACGCACATGTTCATTGTAGCATTGTTTATAATGGCCAAGATGTGGAGGCAGCCTGGGTGTCCGTCAATGGATGAAAGGATAAAGAGGAGGTGGTACATCTATATGACAGAATATTTGCTCTGCCATGGATGGGAATGGGTTCTTGTCATCTGCTGCAGCTGGGTGGACGTGAGGGATATAGTGCTGACTGAAGTGTCAGACAGAGAAAGATAGATGCAATGAGATTTCACTTATATGTGGAATCTAAAGAACAAAATACACAAATAAAACAGAAACAAACTTATAGACCCAGAGGACATATTGATAGTTGCCAGATTCGAGAGTGTGGAGGGGAGCAAAAGGGGAGAAGGGATTAAGAATTACAAATTGGTTGTTACACAGCAGTCATGGGGGTATTGGGTATAGCATACGGAATATAGTCAATAATATTGTAATAACTATATATGGTGCAGGTGGGTATTGGATTTGTTGAGTGATAGATGGGAGGGGGTAGGAAGGCAAGGTGAGAAAAGTGAAAGGATTATGAAGTACAAACTGATAGTTACAAAACAGTCATGCGGATGTAAAGTAAAGCACAGGGAATATAGTCAGTAATATGGTAATAATTATGTATAGTGCCAGATGGGTACTAGACTAGTAAGGACATCATTTCTTAAATTATACAAATGTCTAACCACTATGCTATACACCTGAAACTAATATAAAATAATATTGAATGTCAACTGTAATTGAAAAATTAAAAGGCGGGGGGAAGGTGAAAAAGAATAAGAGGTCCAAATTTCCAGGTATAAAATAAATCATGGGGATGTAATGTACAGCATGCGGAATATACAAGGTCTGACAATTAAGTCCCAGAACTTGTTGCAACGAAGTTGTTAACCTTTTTTGATATCAGAGGGATTATTCATTATGAATTTGTACCAACAGGACAAACAGTTAACCAAGTTTACTGTGTGAAAAATTTAGACAACCTGAACTTTCCACCAACAATTCATGGCTCTTGCATCACGACAATGCACCAGCTCACACAGCACTGTCTGTGAGGGAGTTTTTAGCCAGTGAACAAATAACTGTATTGGAACACCCTCCCTACTCACCTGACCTGGCCCCCAATGACTTCTGTCTTTACCAGAAAATGAAGGAAATATTGAAAGGAAAACATTTTGATGACATTCAGGACATCAAGGGTAATACGACGACAGCTCTGATGGCCATCCCAGAAAAAGAGTTCCAAAATTGCTTTGACGGGTGGACTAGGCGCTGGCGTTGGTGCACAGCTCCCCAATGGGAGGACTTAGAAGGTGACCACGGTGACATTCAACAATGAGGAATGCAGAACTTTTTCTAGGATGAGTTTGCAAAACTAATTGTCTGGCATCGTATACAGATGATGGTGTACACCTGAAACTCATATAATGTGATTCACAGGCATTACCCCAATAGACTTAATTAATATCTTTAAAAATGATTTTTAAAAAATTTTAAAGACCATGTGTGGTATGGGCAAAGGGACAGACATCAATCAGTGGGAAAATAGAAAAATAAGAAATAGACCCACACAAATAGAGCTAACTGATTTATAACACAAGTGCAAAAGTAGTGGACGAAAGCGTTTTTCCAATAAATGGTGCTAGAGTAATTATATATCCATAGGCAAAAAAAAAAAAAATAGTTCAACCTAAACTTCACACCTTATACAAAACTTAAACAGATTTAAATGCAAACATAAAACTATAAAACTTTTAGAAGGAAGCACAGGAGAAGGTCTTCAGGACCTAGGACTCGTGAACAGTTAGACTTGACACCAAACGCACCATTCATAAAAGAGGAAAACTGATAAATTGTACTTCACCAAAATTTAAAACTTTTCCTCTGTGAACGACCTTAATGGAAAAGAAAATAAAAAGCTAGGCTGGGAGAAAACATTTACAAGCCACATACCTGACAAATGACTTGCTTCTAAAATATATATAATGAACATTCTTTTCAACAGTGGGGGTGCACAGCTTCCCAAGGGGAGGACTTCGAAGGTGACCGTAGTGATATTCAGCAGTGAGGTATGGAGCACCTTTTCCAGGATGCGTTTGTGAACTTATAACTATCAGACCTCGTGTGTATGTTTATTTGTTTGTTTATAAAACTCAACAGTAAAAATAACAAACAATACAATTAGAAAATGGGCAAAAAACATGAAGAGACGTTTCACAGAACAGGATATACAGATGTCAAATAAGCACAGAAAAGATGGTCGGCAACACTAACCACTGGAGCGCTGTCTTCAAGACCAGGTTGCCTTGTCACTAGTACCTGCTCCCCAAACCCCACAAGGTTCTAGATCACAACTGCTCACCCACTAGAAGTTCGAAATAAAGAGAAGGCAGAGGCCCTCTGTGACCATCATCATGCTGGGTAGGGGAAAGAAAAGTAATGAAGGAACTGGAAGCCTGTCAAAGCCTGTGCCTAGGACTGTGATGTTATCACAGACTTTCACTGGGTGGGGCAGGGCTGGGAGCCCAGCGGCTCTCCAATCCTGCCTGGCAGCCTTTAGAGCACTCCTCTCCTTTTTTTTTTTTTTTTATGACTGTTTGTTAAGTAATTTAATAACCTGGCCCCAGAAAAATGCCAGCAAGTTTTGAGTGCTTAATGTGCAGTCATAAGAATGCTTGGCAGGAGATGCTATGCTTTCTACCAAGGGAAAAATGGACCAGAGCTTAGCCAGGTGTGCAAGCCACTGGGGAATTAGCAGCCTGCCCCACAGGGAACAAGGGAAGGCTACAGGGGTGGGGAGGGCTTGGACTGCGAGACCCAGGGACGACCCGGTGGGAGGAGCAGGAGCACTTGCACAGCAGACATCTCCGTCCAGATCCTGGCAGAGACGCTTCCTTGCTGCCCTTTCCTTCCTTCCTTCCTTCCTTCCTGCCTGCCTGCCTGCCTGCCTGCCTGCCTGCCTGCCTTCCTTCCTTCCTTCCTTCCTTCCTTTCTTCCTTCCTTCCTTCCTTCCTTCTTTCTTGCCTGCCTGCCTGCCTTCCTGCCTTCCTTCCGTCCTGTAAAACAGCAATGATAAGGACACCATTGCTCATGTTGCACAGCATTCAGCCGCACCCCAGAAACGAGCTGGAGACCATCATTTACAGGCAGTAATAACTTCCTGGAACTGTACTTCTGCGTTCTTTCATTCAGCAGTATTTGTCAGACACTGAGGCACCTTCTCTGTCCGGAATTCCAATCCCATGGTTTTAGAGATGAGAATACTGAGGCCAGAGAACACAGGTCACTTGCCCAATTGCAGGGCTAGAGAAAGGCAGGCTGGGCGCCAGACCCTCAGCCCCCCAGGGCCTGTCCCGGTCCGTGGCCCCAGGAGAAAGAGCAGAGAAGGGTGGGTGGTCCGGACTCAGCCACTCTCAGGTTCTTGCACACGCCCCAGCGCCTTCACTTCTACAGGCACTCTTGACAACTCCAACCTTCAAAGGGACCCAATTTTAAAATATTGAAAAGATGAAAATATGCACTTTCCAACCAAAGCTTTTAGTAAAATAATTGCTAGCAGTATAAAAGGATTCTTTGCTTTTGGTACCAAGTTTCTCCTCTAATTCATTTAAACTTTGAGTCAATGTCCTGAATTCTTATTTCCGTGCCAATCTCCTGTGCAAAAGCCTGTGTGAACCAAGGCTGTAGTCCCTCCAAGGATTTCTGCCCTGCTGCCCTCTCCCAAGGCCCCAGTGTGGGGCGCTCCCAGTAGGGTTCAGACCAAAAGGCTGCACTAGTGCTTGTTGCCCTAGAGAACCCCTCGTTCACAGGCAGACAAACCCCACGACTTCCTCTGGTGCTTGCTGCCCGTGGGTGGACAGTCAGCCAAGCTCAGCTCCCAGCAATGGGAGGAGATGATCATTTACCCTCTCAACTTAATTGAAACACATCCAATGCACCTTAGGGGCATCGACAATTGAAATTAAACAGCTTAAAAATCTCTCCCACAGAAAAGGGCAGAATCTGTCAAGGTGAGAAGTGCCAGGCTCCAAAGAAAAGCCTGCTAGAGACTAAAGATCATTTGTCATCTCACTCCTGTATTAAAAGTGTTATTGTTTAAAAATGCTCTCAAATTAAATCAGGTTCCTTTATAGTCTTTTACATTTTTTAACACTATAAACTGCCCCCCTGCCCCCGCAAACAAAACCTCTCTCGTGTGTTACCTTGTTTGACTCCACAACAATCCTACACGGCAGGTATTACGAAACCTCCCTAGCAGGAGGGCACCGAGGCTCAGCAAGGGTAAGTGATATATCCAAGATCACATAGCAGAGTAGCAGCTTTAGGACCAACATCTCATGGCTTGGAGACTGGAGCTTGTCCCAGGATCACAAGGCCTGTCTTCACACTGTCTTCAGCATCAGCGGATCTCTTTTGGAATCGGCAACTGCCTGGCCAACATTTCAGTTCAGCTGTAACAGGTATAATGGATGCCAGACTGCCACAGAGCACAAAAATCTAAACTAAACTAAATTAGTGTTGGGTTTCAGGCTCCCAGATTCTTCTGGATTGCAAAGGGCCAAGGAGAGACTCATGTACTCATTCCAGTACTCCTACTAATTAGCCCATTTGCATGCCGATGGCCTACCTTTCTACTGAAGTGGATTTCTGATTACTTAGCAGGTCTCTGGCTTTATGGCCATCCTTACACCAACAATGGAATAATGTCATGAAAAGCACAGTGGACTCACATCTGCAAACCTGGAAAGGGGACAGGCCAAATTTCTTGAGGTCCCTTCCAAATTTAAGAATGAAAAAAATAACCAGAGGAAGTAACAACACTGAAGTATAGAGAGATTCAGGGTCTAGTCAAAACCTTTCCTCTCTTCCTTGCTCCTGTTAGGATGGGGAAAGACAATGAACTTAGGGATTACTTCAGAGGCAAAGGGAGAAGAAAGCTGGGAGCCTGTTGCTCCCAAAGCTTGGGGCTCATCTACATGTTTGCAGGAGCAAGCAGAACTAGGAAAGCAACTCCCAGCTCCTGGAATACAGTAGGTACGTAATACACATTGACAGAATGGAATTGGATTGCACTAGGAATATGGCAACAAAGGTATGCAGTGCAGAAGCATAAAAGAGAATAGCAGTGAGTGAATGAGCAGCTGAGAACAGTAGGCCCACACTGAGTGAGTGGGATCTAGTCAAACGTATAAAGGGCTGCAGATCCAAAGAAAGAAAAATACGGGAGAAAGGCCATACACTGACACAGAGCAAGGACTAGGAGGCTTGCCTGTTCCTCCTTGTCTCTGAATACAGATAAAATGTCTCCCCTGAGAATCTGAAACATGAGCCCGAGACTCATGTATTTCATATTTTAAAAATTACCTTACCTTCATTCTCCACAAAACCACCAAGCAAAGAAATTAACATAAAAACTGAGCTATAAGCCAATGATATCCCTAGGTCACCTGGCAAAAGCTAAAACTAAATCTGGAGGTGTAAGAGACTGTTAGCGTGAGAACTGCTATCTTAAGTTCAGGGTTAACGGCCCCTGCCTTGAAACACAACCTAAGTGTAAACACAACCTGACTGTAAATTCCAAGATGTGGGCAGTGACAGTGAGGAGACAAGCGGCCCTGTAGCTTATCTTATATTCTTTGAAGCTGTGTAAATCCTGTAGTTTATCATATACTCCTCAAAGCTATGTAAGTCCTGTAGTTTAATTACTGTGTGCCTTGAAGATGCTATACAAACCCTGGGTTTTTAGTGTTTGGGGTCCTTGTTGAAACCCGCTGCGTCGGGCAGATACTCGGACCCCAGCTAGCTGGAAATAAACCTCACTGTGTGACTTGCATTATCGTGTGACTTCTGTTCACTTGAGGAGGGGTTGACTCCGGACCCTAACATTTGGGGGCTCGTCCGGGATCTTAAGACCCTACCTCAGGGGAACAGACGACTCCTGATACTGAGGTTTATTCTGGAACCGCGATAGGAAGTTTGGCCACCTCCAATCAGGGAAGGGCTGAAACAGGCCCTCGGCCAGAGAGACTGAAACAGGTCTCTGCCCGGTCCCAATTGAGAATTCTCACGGGAAGGAAGGAGCGGGTTACGACCCTAGAGGCTCCGTTACTGGAAGTCGTGGGAGACGTCCCCGACGAGAAGGTGGCCCAGCGACGTCCGCAGTGGATGCCGTTTGGACGGGCCCTGGGTAAGGATCCTGAGTGTGGTGTGACTGGTGTGATTGAAACGGCGCCTGTGGATGTGGTGTGGTTGACCGGCCAGTGGGTGTTGAAAAGTTCCGTGCGAAGTTGTGTATTTGCTGGTACTGTGTCTTTCGTCCTTTCCTTTGTCTTTTCTTGGTTTCTCTTTGTGACCATTATGGGACAGGCTCAGGTAACACCTAAGACCCTGCTCCTGAGCCACTTTCCTGAAATCCGTGCCAAGGCTCGTAATAATGGCATGAAAGTGAAGAAAGGTAAGTTTGACACCTTCTGCTCTGCAGAATGGCCTACTTTTAATGTGGGCTGGCCTCCCCAGGGGACTTTTTCCCTAGGCATTATTAAGAAGGTCCGAGATATTGTTAATCGGCGCCATCTGGACCAATATCCCTATATCTTGATGTGGCAAGCCTTAGTAGAGAGTCCTCCCTCCTGGCTTAAACCCTTTATCCCCGAGAAGCCGGAAGATCCCCCTAAGGTCCTGACCATTTCGGGACCCTCCCGCCAGCCAGCAGTGCCCACGGCCGGCCCGAAACCACCGGAGAACCCTACCCAAAGACCCATTCTGCAGGAAGGGTCAAACATATATCCCTCCCTGATAGACCTAGATTTTGAAGGGACTCCCCCTCCCTACGCGCCTGTGGCTCCGCTCCAGCCTGAGGCGGCTGCCCCTCCCGCGTCTGCTCACTCCACCGCCTCCCTGTCAGCTCCGGCCCCAGCTCCCGCTCCCCCTCCCCTGGCTCCGGCTCCCTCTGCCCCAGCCCAGGGACCAGCGAGGGGATTGAGGTCCCGCAGACACCGGGAAGAGACCCCAGAGGAGGAACCGTCTTCCTCCACCTCCGCTGAAGCACCGATTCTCCCCGTGCGAGCCCTAGGAGGGACTGGTTCAGATGGGGAGCGAGCCTACCAGTATTGGCCCTTTTCAAGCAGTGATCTGTACAATTGGAAGGCCCAAAACGCCCCTTTTTCTGAGGATCCGAAAGGCCTAACTGACCTGTTCGAGTCTGTTATGTACACACATAGCCCGACTTGGGATGACTGCCAGCAGCTTCTTAAGACCTTGTTCACCACCGAAGAGCGCGAGCGGATCCTCACCGAGGCCAGAAAAAATGTCCCTGGCGACAACGGGCAGCCAACGACCTTGCCGAACCTGATCGAGGAGCGTTTTCCTCTGAATAGACCGGATTGGGACTTTGGGAACGCAGAAGGTAGGGAGCGTCTCCGAGTCTACCGCCAGAGTCTTATGGCAGGTCTCCGAGTGGCGGCACACCGCCCCACCAATTTGGCTAAGGTAAAAGCTGTGATGCTAGGGGAAAATGAAAGCCCGGCCGTGTTTTTAGAACACCTCTATGATGCTTATAGACAGTACACCCCGTTGGACCCCCTGGCAGAGGAGAACCAGTCGGCTGTAATTATGTCTTTTATAAACCAGGCTGCCCCAGATATTAGGAAAAAATTGTACAAACAGGAGGGACTGGGAGAGATGTCCATTCGGGATTTGATGAAAGTAGCGGAGAGAGTCTTCAACACTCGAGAGACTCTCGAAGAAAGGGAAGATGGAATTAGGAAAAATAAATCAGGAGTTGCAGGAACGAATTAGGAAGGAAGACAGAGAGCATCAGAGTAGGGAAAACAGGAGGCAGCAGAGGGAGATGGCCAAGATCTTGTTGGCAGGCGTGCAAGGCACAGTCGGGGCGGGACCGGGTCCAGCCGGACCAGCCCGACCGTGGAGACCGCGGACCCGACTGGATAGGGGGCAGTGTGCATACTGCAAAGAATACGGACATTGGAAGAGGGAGTGCCCCAAGCGCCAAGGTCAGACCGGGCAAGGCGCACGGGTTCTGCTGGCGGGAATGGACAGTGACTAGGGGGGACGGGACTCGGATCCCCTCCCCGAGTCTTGGGTAACTGCATATGTGGAGGGGAAGCCAGTGGGATTCATGGTAGACACTGGAGCCCAGTATTCAGTTTTAAACAAGCCTACGGAGCCCTTATCTCAGAAAACCAGTTTGGTGCAAGGGGCAACTGGGTCTAAAGCTTTTCGGTGGACCAGTAGGCGCCAAGTGGACTTAGGCCGCCACCAAGTGACCCACTCCTTCCTAGTTATTCCTGAATGCCCTGCCCCTTTGTTGGGGCGCGATCTCCTGACCAAGATCAGGGCCCAGATCCACTTTGAGCCAGATGGCATCAAGGTGTTGGATGGTCAGGGACAGCCCCTCCATATTTTGACCTTGTCTCTTGCAGATGAACATCGCCTGTTCACTCTGCAGGACAACCCCTCCAATTCTCCCTCTACAGAATGGCCCTGTGATATGGATTATTGGCTTAAAACGTACCCTCAGGCATGGGCGGAGATAGCGGGTGTGGGACAGGCGGCCCACCGAGCACCAGTGGTGGTCGAACTTAGAGCCTCGGCCCAGCCTATCCGGGTCCGCCAGTACCCCATGTCCACCGAGGCGCGGATAGGGATTGCCCCACATATTAACCGTCTACTGAAAGCCGGAATACTGAAACCTTGCCATTCTGCCTGGAACACCCCACTTCTCCCCGTAAAGAAACCAGGGGGAAAGATTATAGGCCAGTCCAGGATCTAAGGGAAGTGAATAAGAGGGTCGAAGACATCCACCCCACGGTCCCCAACCCTTATACCTTGCTAAGTCACTTACCCCCTTCACATGTTTGGTACACTACCTTAGACCTGAAGGATGCATTTTTTAGCATAGCCCTGGCACCCAGCAGCCAACACATTTTTGCCTTCGAATGACATGATGGCAATACGGGAACCCCCGGGCAGCTGACCTGGACTAGACTACCACAAGGCTTCAAAAACTCTCCTACCCTGTTTAATGAAGCCCTGAATGAGGATTTGGACTCGTTCCGCCGGAGCCATGATTCAGTTCCGCTCCTGCAGTATGTAGATGACTTGCTCTGGCGGCCCCCTCCGAAGCCGAGTGCCGACTGGCCACTGGAGACCTCCTCCGGGAGCTGGGGCGGTTGGGCTATCGGGCCAGTGCAAAGAAGGCTCAAATATGCAGGCAAACAGTCACCTACCTGGGATATAAGCTGAAAGAGGGAGCCAGATGGCTGACAGAGGCCATGAAAGACACTATTCTTAGACTTCCGGTTCCTACCTCCGCCCGAGAGGTCCAAGAGTTTTTAGGAACGACAGGCTACTGCCGGCTGTGGATTCTAGGGTATGCTGAGATAGCGAAGCCTCTGTATGAGGCAACCAAGGATAAGGCCCCCTGGGCCTGGGGGCCGGAGCAACAGAAGGCCTATGACGAACTCAAGGTCGCTCTCTTGAGAGCCCCGGCCCTGGCATTGCCAGACCCCCTGAAGCCTTTTACTCTCTTTGTTGATGAGAGAAGGGGAATAGCAAAAGGGGTGCTAATGCAGCGTCTGGGGCCCTGGAAATGTCCGGTTGCCTATTTACCCAAGAAGCTAGATCCAGTTGCAGCAGGATGGCCCCCGTGCCTAAGGATCATCGCGGCAGTAGCCCTAATGGTGAAGGATGCAGATAAACTCACTTTCGGGCAACATCTGAAGGTGGTGACCCCCCATGCGATCGAGGGGGTCCTGAAGTGTCCCCCTGGTAAGTGGATGACCAATGCTCGCCTAACCCATTACCAAGGTCTCTTGCTAGACGCGCCCCGGATCATCTTCGCTGAACCCACCGCTCTGAATCCAGCCACCCTGCTGCGGACCCCGGATCTGGAAGCCCCCCTGCATGATTGCCAGGAGATCATGGCAGAAGTCACCCAGGTGTGTCTCGACCTCCAGGACACTGCACTACCCAACAGTGAGTTGGTATGGTACACTGATGGAAGCAGCTTCATTATAGATGGTGTGCGGAGGGCAGGCGCAGCAGTAGTAGACCAAGGCGGGAACATCATTTGGAGTGCCTCGCTTCCCCCGGGGACCTCAGCCCAGAAGGCAGAGCTGATCGCGTTGGCGGAAGCGCTGGAACGGGCTGAGGGGAGACGAGTGACTGTCTACACCGATAGCCGCTATGCTTTCGGCACTGTCCATGTGCACGGTGCTATCTACCGGGAGAGAGGCTTTGTTACAGCGGAAGGAAAGGTCCTGTGCAATCTCCCTGAGGTACAGAGACTGCTGATAGCCGTGCAAATGCCCCGGGCAGTTGCTGTTGTCCACGTCTCCGGGCACCAGTCTGCCCGGACCCTGGAAGCTGAAGGAAACCGGCAAGCGGATGAAGCCGCCAAGACAGCAGCAGTAGCTTCATCATCAGCTTTAGCACTCACCCTGCCCACACCCGAGCTCCCGCGCCTGCCCCCGCGACCTGACTACACTCCGGAAGACCTGCGATGGATCCAGCATGGGATCGGCATGGGTGGCATCGGGATGAAGAGGGAAGATTGATACTGCCGGCACAGCTACGACTGTTTCTCCTTTCCAACCTGCACCAAGCCACCCACTTGGGAAAGAGGAAGTTGCTGACGATTCTTGAGTCTGCCCGCCTTCGGTTTCCCAGACAAGCAGCTCAGATCCAGGAGATCGTAGATCAGTGCGTTGGGTGCCAGGCCATGAAACCCAGCAGGAAGGGGCCCCTACATACAGATACAAGGGTACGGGGGAGAGCGCCCGGACGGAGTTGGGAAGTGGATTTTACTAAGGTAAAGCCTGGGAGGTATGGGTACAAGTACTTGCTAGTCATGGTTGACACATTTTCAGGCTGGGTGGAAGCCTTCCCCACGAAATGGGAGACTGCCCAGGTTGTTGCTAAGACATTACTAGAAGAAATTATTCCCAGATATGGAGTCCCCGAAGTTTTAGGCTCTGACAACGGCCCAGCTTTCATCAGTAACGTCCTACAGGGACTGGCCCGAGCGATAGGGACCAACTGGAAGTTACATTGTGAATATAATCCCCAGAGCTCAGGGCAGGTAGAGAGAATGAATCGCACTCTAAAGGAGACCTTGTCCAAACTGGCCATCGAGACTGGCGGGGACTGGGTGATCCTCTTACCCTATGCCATCTTCCGGGTTCGGAACTCACCATATGTACATGGTTTGACACCTTTCGAAATTCTGTATGGGGCACCACCTCCCATTATTGTTCGTACTCTACCAGATCATGACCCTAAGGTGGTCCCAAGTTATCTGGCCAGTTTAAAGGCCCTGCAGGGGGTCCAGCATGAGATTTGGCCCCTAGTGCATTCCCTGCATGAAATTAAAGATGCACCGAACCCGGAACATGGCATCATTCCAGGGGATTGGGTATGGGTGAGGAGACACAGGTCCTGGACACTGGAGGAAAGGTGGAAAGGTCCTTATGTGGTTATTCTGGTTACTCCCACTGCCTTAAAGGTTGACGGCATCGGGCCTTGGGTCCATCACTCTCACGTACGCCGAGCCAACCAGCTGGAGCAGACACAAGCTGAGGAGTGGACCGTGCAGCGACACCCTGACAACCCTCTAAAGCTGCAGCTTTCTCGACCTCGGGGAAGCGCCAAGCCCCTTGCCTCAGCCGACGATGGAATGGCTGCTAGCCCTAACTCTGCTCAACATCTGGGAGAGGAGCCACGCGGGGATCAACCCTCACCAACCCCATAAGCTAACATGGACCCTAAAGGACGGACAGACCCACACAACCCTTAATAGCACTACACATATTGCCCCAGTCAATACGTGGTGGCCAGACTTGTTTTTCGACCTGCGTGACATCTTCGGCTCTAAACGTGGACGGCAGTATGACTACTCAGTCAGGTCCAAGAGGGCTGTAATCGACACCTCTCAAGGGCATAGTGCACAAGGGTTTTGGGCTTGCCCAGGGAACCTAAGAAACAATTGGAAAACCTGTGGCGGCCCAGACCGCTACTATTGTAGTAGTTGGAGTTGTGTCACCTCCAATGACGGGCCCCGACGGTGGGACGTTGAGAACAGGGATCTAGTCAAATTCTCTTTTAGGGACCCCCACAACCGGGTACCCCAGGTACGCGTCCAATTTAACCAAGACGCGGCACGAAAAGAGCGTGGTTGGTTATCAGGATTAACTTGGGGGTTCCAATTATATACAGGCCGTTGGGCATGGGCAGGCCCTCATCCCGGCGGTCTTCTAACTATTCGACTATCGGTCGAAACAATCAACACTCAGGTAGGTCCAAACAAGGTACTGGCCCCTCTCGTCCCTACCAAGAATCCAGGTATATCAAGGCATAAGGACACCGCAGGAGGGATCACGGTACCCCAGCCAAAGACCTCTGTAACTCCTTCGACACCTGCTACGCAGGCCACCGAAGACTCCTTGCGGAAGCTGGTGCGCACTGTATATGAGACCCTTAATGCCACCAGTCCCTACCTCACGACCTCCTGTTGGCTGTGCTATGATGTAAGGCCCCCATTTTATGAGGCAATAGGACTTAACGCCACCTACAACGCCTCTAACAGTAAGAACCCCTCTCAGTGTTCATGGGGGGATCGTAAAGTTGGCTTAACCCTGCAACTAGTGAGCGGCAATGGGACCTGTTTAGGGAAAGTGCCCCAAGCTAAACAAAGTTTGTGTGCCTCCATAAACAGCACTCCTAGTTGGAAACGTGACACTAAGTGGTTAATCCCCAGAACTGATGGATGGTGGATATGTTCAAAGACTGGCCTCACCCCGTGCCTATCTACTTTGGTCTTTAATGCCGCCAATGAATTCTGTGTCCTAGTAACTGCGCTGCCACGCATCATCTATCACCCCGAGGAGAGTATATATTCGCATTGGGATAGTGACACAAGTACGAGAAGTAAGAGAGAGCCCATCACTGCTCTAACCATTGCCACCCTGTTCAGTTTGGGAATAGCTGGAGCCGGGACCGGCATAGCTTCCCTGGCCACTCAACAATCAGGAATGACCTCCCTAAGGGCGGCCATAGATGAGGATATAGAAATACTAGAAACCTCTATTAGTCACTTAGAAAAGTCGCTCACTTCTCTATCCGAGGTAGTACTCCAGAATAGAAGAGGACTTGATTTGTTGTTCCTCCAACAAGGGGGACTGTGCGTCGCGCTAGGAGAAGAATGTTGTTTTTATGCTGACCATACTGGTGTAGTAAAGGAATCCATAGCTAAAATAAGAAAAAGGTTAGCTTAAAAGGAAACGGGAAAGAGAAGCTCAAGAAAACTGGTTTGAGGCTTGGTTTAATAGATCCCCCTGGTTCACCACCTTAGTATCTACCTTAGTGGGCCCGATTGTCTTGCTCGTGCTCATTTTAACCTTTGGCCCTTGTATATTGAACAAGCTTATTAATTTTGTGAAAGATTGCGTTAATACCGTCCAGCTCATGGTCCTCAGACAACAGTATGAGAGAGTGGCCGCCCCTGAGGACCTCTACGGCTGGCCCGTACATGAGCAAGATTCCTCATTATGAACAACAAACAGGGGGGAAATGTAAGAGACTGTTAGTGTGAGAACAGCTATCGTAAGGTCAGGGTTAACGGCCTCTGGCTTGAAACACAACCTAAGTGTAAACACAACCTGACTGTAAATTCCAAGATGTGGGCAGTGACAGCGAGGAGACAAGCGGCCCTGTAGCTTATCTTATACTCTTTGAAGCTGTGTAAGTCCTGCAGTTTATCATATACTTTTTAAAGCTATGTAAGTCCTGTAGTTTAATTACTGTGTGCCTTGAAGATGCTATACAAACCCTGGGTTTTTAGTGTTTGGGGTCCTTGTTGAAACCCGCTGCGTCGGGCAGATACTCGGACCCCAGCTAGCTGGAAATAAACCTCGCTGTGTGACTTGCATTATCGTGTGACTACTGTTCACTTGAGGAGGGGTTGACTCCGGACCCTAACAGAGGTACATGACCTCAGTGAAGTCCATAAGAGATTCTCAAAGACATAGGCACTGTGAAGATAAGTCATAATGAAAAATCGTAAAACGTGCAATAAAAATCATCTACCATGACTGACAGTCAGAAAATATCACAAACTAAGAGTATTAACCCCTGAGATACAAAGGATAGAATACTCAGACTGTGACTGTGAAATACATTTAAAGGTATTAAAGAAGTGAAAGAATAATTTCAAACAAAAAATAATATTTTTAAAAAGAATGGATCAATTTGGAAAAAAGATAAGCAAATAGCATCTGTACAAATAAGAAGCAAAGACCCTGAAATTGAAAACAATGAATGGCTTACACAGTAGATTAAGAACAGTTGATAGGAGAATTTATTGACTAGGAGTTAGAGCTGAAGAAATTAAGCCAGAAGAACCAAAAATAAATAAAGAGAAACTATGATAGGTTAAGAAACAAGTGAAATGAACGAGAAAATTCAACAAATTGTGGGAAACCCAGAAAGAAAATAGAGAGAATGGGAGAAAGGCAGTATTTGAAGATTTAATGAGTGAGAACATTCCAAAATGATATTCACCCACATATTTGTTAATCAGAGTCCCAAGCAAGATAAATAAAAACAAACTTCTGTAGACACATAAAGTAGAATTGTAGAACCAGAAGACAAAAATAACATCTTAAAAGCAACCAGGGATAAAAGGCAGATTACCTACAAGGAACAAGAATTAGACAAACGGCTGACTCCACACTAGTAACAACAGGGACAGAGGACAAAGTGCCGAGAAAATATCTATCAACTTACAATGAATTGAGAGAGTTTACCACTCACAGACCCTCCCTGAAAAAACAGGAAGAACTATACAAAGAAAACTGAAGTACATAGAAGCAATGGTAAACAAAGAAGCAGGTAAAGAAGTTCTCAAACCTATTCAACCATTGATTATCTAAATAATACATTGATTACATAAATCTGTACCGTAAAACTGATGTGGAAGTATTAGAAAAGTGGAACTAGAATATTGGTTGCCAATACCATGTAAAATGGGCGGGGTAATCAGGTGTCTGCATCGCTGGCCGCTTGTGCTGCTCTCCACGCTAGGGAGAACACTCACAAATTCCCTTCTCTGCTGTGAGTTCTAGTTTAAATTTAAGGTTCTCAAAAGCAAAATGTCTGCCTGGAAAAGGTTATGAACAGCTAGTTGCTCCATTAATAAGCCAGTACCAGTTTATTCTAATTACAGGCATCATATCTCAGATATTATAATCATAGCGTTAAAACACATCGAAGGAGCCAGCACTTAGGGCGGGCCCATTATACATTATCTTATTTCCTTTTACACAAAGCCTGCAAGGTGGATATATTATGACTCAGCTGAGAGAGATAACCTCCCCAAGGTCACACAGCCTGCAGTGACAGAGTGGCTGCTGTTTCTAGCAGGCCACTGCCTCCATCCTGGCAGAAGCTCTCTCTCTGCAAAGCTAACCCTATAAAATGCCACACTTGTCCAAAGGGATGCTTGAGAAAATCTCTTTTGCTAATTGCTGATCTGGTGTGACGTTTGAGTTGGGAGCCGCTGCAGGTCTCCTTGCCCAAGGTACACTGCGTTAAACATGTATCAGAGAACTCAGGGTGGGCAGGCAGCAGGATGACTGGGTCTGACACGGGGAAAGAGGGAAAGAGGCTGACACAGGGGCTTCAAACCCCACAGGGAGGAGTGGGACTTTGGAGAGAAGGAGCAGGCCCCGAGGGATGATGGGGGAATGTCATGTACTGCCAGGCACAGAGGGAAAACAGCAGGCATGTCTCCCACTCCCACTTCCCAGGGAGTGAAACTTGGCCTGTTATGAAAGCCCTCACCTGTTGTTCAAGTCCGGTTTTAAAGTCTGGGGCGTTTTCAGACAGCTCATGTCCTTGCTCTGAATTCCTCGAGGGTACTCATGGAGCTGGCCCATCTCCACATGTCCAGAGACGTCTCTGGCACAGACAAGCAGCAAAGGCTGCAGAACGTCTGTGTAAGTGCCAATGAGCAGATCTCTCTCCCGCTGGGAAGGAGTCTCACCATTCAGTCAGCAAACCCCTGCCAAGTGGGCCGGAAGCTGCCAGCTAGGGAGGCAGGCACTGGGGGGAACGGGGAGGTCGGACAGAGCCAAGGAGCCAAGCCAGATCCCCACTGACTTGGATTCCAGGTGGGTGACACACCCTCAGGGGTCCTCAGCCAAACACAAAACGGCAAACCACCCACACGTGATTTCCCCATAGGCCCTTCTTACTTATTTTTTTTTTCAGTCTAGGAAAGAAAATACTATGCATTTGTTTCTTATTAATTTACACTCCAATCATTAAAAACATCTTTTGCAAGAATTCTTAACATCCACAAAGCACTTTTTTTAAACATCTTGTAAGTCATTTAGCACTCTTTTCTCAAGGAAGGGGCAAATGTATTTTTGCCAAGAATAAACTCCCCACTTTAATTTCAGTTCAGCTTTTAGTCCCAGACTCAAAAATTCCAGCAGGACTTGGACAAACTGAGAAAGGAAATTCTTCCCCAGCCTCAAGTCTCCAAATAATATTCCAAAACCAGCATGATTTTCACACACACAGACACACACACACACACGCCAAACATATCTAGGGCTTGAAGAATGAATAGGCCTCTACAGGCTTAGCCTCCACCCACATCCAAAGGGCCACCAACAGAGGTATCATAAGGCATCAGGATGGGAGATTTTCAGCTAGGGCATCTCACTCCCTGGGCAGCCAGAAGACCCTGTGGGAGATGCAGCTTTCAGCAACACTGTGTGCTGTGGGCAATGGACAGCCAAGCAGTGCTGTGACCGGAACAGCTGGGCTCTCTGTGTGTGGTGTGCATAAGAGGTGGCAGAATACCTCTAGAAGGGTACAGGAGAAATCTGTACCAGCGACACGTGAGACAGGAGGGAGCTGCAGGGCTGCGGTGACAGGGCGCTTCTTATCTGCCTTGTCACTGCCCAGCAATTGTTTTGACCACGTCTAGGTATTAGCTATTTAAAATAAAACAAGTACATTTTTAAACAATATCTTTTCAAAAATAAATATAAACATGTAAAATACATAAAAATATATTTTAAACAGAATTTTTTAAACAATAAGAAAATTTACACTTGAAGGAATTGTATAACATATTGTTCAGTAAAGCAAGTCAAATTTTTTTTAATAAAATGAAGGGCATGACTGAAGAGAAGGCTTCCCCACATCGGCCCCTCCTGGGCCACATCAGGGAGTGCCCCCTGAGCGTGCCCTCCGCCAGCCTATAGAGACTTGCACCCATCCCTACAGGTGACCAGCCACTCACAGGGCACTTCTGGGCTGACGCAGCTTTCCTCATCTGTGTGTTCCACCCAAACCACCAGGTCTTCGTCAGTATACCCAGGAGCCCTTGTGTTGACAGAAAGTACATGAGATCCTGGGGCTGAAGGGTACATATAAGTATGACTAACAGTATTGACAAGGACTAAATGAATTAAGCCCTTTCTGTGTACCACTTTCTAGGTTTTCTTGTAAGCGCTTTACATGTATTAACTCCTTTGATCCCAGAAAGCCCCAAATCCCTGACGGAGGAGACTGAGGCACAAAAAGATTACATCGTGTGCCCAAGAGCACACAGAAAGTGAGCGATGGAGCCCAGGTCTGCATCCCGGCCCAGCCCAGGGCCCACACTTCAGGTTGCCAGCCCTGGGCCAGCATTGCGACAACAACACATGAAAGTTCAAAGCGCACAAGTACATGATGTGGGAGGGGAGCCAGTCCCCAGGAGCCCCCAGGGCCTCGCCGTGGAGCCATGGCCTCTTCCACAACAACGAGCTCTGTTTAACTCTCAGCTCACTTGTGAGTAGTTGTGCAGCCCTGGGCAAGTTCCTCAACCTTTCTGGATTTTAGTTCCCTCACCCATGAGACGGGGAAGATAATAGGTACGGTACGGGGTCCAATTGTTGTGGGAACTAAATCAAACAAGGTCATGCATGAAATGCATCAGCATGGGGCTGGCACACAGCAGGTATCTAATGAATGCAGGGTGATTCATTGTGGTGCTCACTACTTCCAGAGAAGCTGTGATTTGTGTCTGAGGCTTCCACCCCACCCAGAGAGGTGCATGTGCTCAGAGCCACTGGGGACCCTGGGGCACAGCCGTCAGACAGCTCAGCCTCTGTAGGACAGCAGGAGAGGCCTGAGTGCCAGGCAGAGGGAGGAGAATAGGGGCGCCAGCCAAGAACCCAGAGAAGTCACGTTTTATAGAGGAGGAGCTGAACTGCCGAGGTCATAAAGCAAAGGTGTCATAAAGACAAGGTGTGTCCGGCAGGGGCTCCCAAGGCTGGCTGTGCTGGCGTCCAGGCTACCCGGGATACCTATCCACTCCTCTCTTCTTCTGGCCGGTGTCCCACCCTGCTCACCGACTCAGGTGGAGCCAGAGTCCTGAGCTCCTGTGCTGGCAATGCCCTCCCTTCTCAGGCCTGGTCCCCAAACACTGGGGAGGACCAACAAGTCACCTGCAGGAGCACTGAGAGCTTCCCTGGACATGGGAGTCAGCGCAGGCCTGTATTATCACCCCCTGCCCAGACCTGTCAGTTCAGGCCCTGGACCCACGGTTGGGTGCTTGGACCCTCACATATATTTGGGATGACACCCACAGGTGAGCCACCTTCACAGGAGAAGGAGGGAGAGGGCAGCAGGAGCCACTGGCTTCTCCCCTCAGAACCCACAGAGAAGACTCATTGCAGAGGAAGGGGGAGAAGGGGAGGCCCAGAGTGAGAGGTCAGACTGCATTTGTAGGGTGGCAACCCTCACCCAAGGAAGAGGGGTTCCGTCTTGTACGCTCACCCTGATATGTCAGCAGCCAGCTAGGGTCCTTGATGCCCTCCAGATTCTGCAAATGTCAGAACCCTGTTAGGGTGGAAAGGACCCCCCTGAACTGTTCTAGAGAGAAGGCAGGAACCAGGGCAGCCTCCAGGGAGCTGGACAACCTGGCTTGTTCCTTCTCCACTGTCTGCGATGTCATTCAGACCTGGGAGTGCCCTCCTCGGCATGGCCTCCTCACCATGCAAGATGGCAGCTGTCACAGCTTTGGGGCTCTCAGAACTTCTGCTCCCACTGCCCCACAGAGGCACGATGCGGCTCTCCTCTGTGATGGACTAGGCTGGGCGAGGGCAACACACCGAGGAGCAGGACTTGCTGGCGGCTGCTCGCGGCGTGGAGGCCTCAGCCCGTAGCACAGCCTGTGCCAACAGCAAGTGTGCGGGAAGGAGAGGAATAAGAACCACACGTGCAAAAGAGGCCCGAAGGGCTTACCTGCGTGTGAGGGTGCAGAAGGGGAGGCTGGGGACTGAGGGTGGGTCCCGGCAACCATGGTGAAGGGTGCAAAGCAAGAGGTGTAAGGTGCCACAGGGGAGGACACTCGTGCTTGCCCCCAGCAGGCCATGTCAAGGGACCTTACCTGAAGAGATGACGAGATTTTCAGCCATGGGGGTTGATAAGTATGTGGTGGTACATCACTAGGCGGAATGCTATACGGCCTTTATAATATTACCTAATGAATTTGTAATGACATAGACAAGGCTCTCTACAAAGTGCGCTCTTTCTCCATGCTGCACGACCTGTCCCCAAAATACATGGTTACCAGCCATTTGAGAATGAGACCTGAGAGACACAGAGGATACTGGAAAAGCTGGGTGACCTCAATGCGTCTCTCTACCAGCTCCCCTGGAAGCGGAGCCTTGAGCCAGCCTCTCCTGGGCTCAGGGAGCGATGGTAAGGAGGAGGATTTCCAGGGCTCCATACCTCAGTGCAGCCAGTGGAGTCCGACGTTTACCCACGATACATTGCGTGGGTTCCAGCTCTGTCAGGGGCATCCCCAGACCCTAAGGACAAGGCTTGGAACCAATCTGAGACCCGAGGCGGAGGAGCAAGGCCTCATCAACCACCAAAGCCTTCCATGGTTCACAGGTAGGCTGGGACCAGCTCTGTGAAGGGAGAGCGAGCCGCCTGCACCCACAGCCCAGCCCAGCCCAGCCGCTCCGTCACAGGCTGCAAAGAAACTATGACTTGGAATATATTGGTTGGAAAGAGAGGAGCCCAGAGACAAAAGGGAAGAACTGTCCTGTACGCTGAACCCCATGCTCAAGTGAAGGCCTCACTAACACCCTAACACACAGCCCATGACCCAGCAGCAGCATTGCCATCTCCTTCTGGGCCAGGCCACTTGTCCTCATGCTGGGTGGCTCCCTCCCAACCCCAATGGAGCAAGTCTTCATTCCTCTCCACTCCGGCACCTGGTCCCACCCCTCCCCTGTGACAAGGGACCGTTTCCTGTCCACATCTCACTTGCCCTCAGCACCAGCAAACTCAGAGAGCACACTGCTCTCTGGCATCTGGACAGCTCATCTCCTCAGGGTGCCGATCTGCTGGGAAGATGGGCTCAGAACTGCTTCCCTCGCTACTATTGCCTCCAGCCCCAGAGAGCCACCTCGCCCAACTGCACCACCCCATGCCGGGGCTGGCCTGTAATGGCCAGTAATGGCCTGAGAGGGGGTCCTAAGGCTCAGTCCCTTGCTTCCATTTGGGACAGCTCTGAAGGCCTCCCCACCCCAGAGTGCCCATAGGATAATGGGCTGTGGCATCAGTTGAAACATGTTGCTGGCCAGTGCCTCCTTCTGTCCAGCTCTGCCTCCTACTCCTCTGCTGACGTGTCTCCTGAAGTCACCCTCCAGTGAATGTCCTGTACCAGCTCTCCACTTCAGATTCTGTTTCCAGAAAACCTAACCTAAGACAGTTGGTGCAAGAGCAGTCCCAGGAGACAGACTCTTTTTAAAGGGGATCCTGGATTCAGCTCTCGCATGGCCCCCAGCAATGTGGCCAGTCCTGGTGGATGTGGGGAGTGGGGCTCTGCCCCTGCACTGGCACACATGTAAGTGTGCTGGTGACAAGCAGGGACTGGAGGCCAGCAGCAGAGGACACACGGGTCGGGCGGCATCCCTGTCCTGGAGAGGTGGACAGAAGAGGTGAGTATAAGGACTAGGGAATGCGTGACAGTTGCTGAGGTCATTGATTCGTTGAAGAAAGAAAATGACAGGCTCAGGGTGATTAATTATGAGCTCGAGGCAAAATGTGAAGCTAAAGGGGCCTCCCTGACAGTTTGAAGGAAATGCGAATCTCTTGCAGCTGAGAAGAGAGAGAAGGGCCCAAGCTCAGGACTTTACTGTAAGAGTGCCGAGCTTCGAGAGGACGGGCTTCTCTGCCCTGGCAGGCCCCCGCACCACCGTCATGGCCCAGTGTGCAAAGCATGGGACCTGCCACTCAGGATGGGGAATCTGGTGGCACTCCTGCCAGTCCCTGAACCTGCAGAGAGGAGTAGCCCACTTCCCTTCCAGCAGATGGTATCCCCCATGAGGTCAGGCCCTGCAGCAGCCCAAACTCGGTGGGAGCCACACATGACAATGCCTGTCCCCTGAAGGTGCCCACCTCCCCCATGGCCACCAGCCCGAGCACTGGGATCCCACCCAGCCCAGCCTGACAGGGAAGGCACTGGGCCTGGGAAAGGAAGGAAGAGTTGGCATCCCCGAGCAGCAGGACCAGCAAATGTGACCAGCGGGAGCTGGGGCTACGCACAGGACTAGCTTTGGGGGAGCTGTGTCAAAGGATAGAAAAGTTGGAGAAGGGAGGAAGTACTGAGACAAAGGGCTTCCGGGGATATGGGATTTAACACTCTGGCCAGGACCTGGGGTAGCGAGGCTCACACACGGCTCCTGGAAGCTTACAGGGAGCAGTGGCCCACACTCGGCGACAGGAGAGTGCCACAGTTGCCACAACAGACGCTTTAGGCAGAGCACAGAGGACTCCAAGAATGGGCCTGTTTGAGTGACAGCCTATATGCAGAAAGGAAATCAGCCGGTGTCCAGGTTCCCCAAGAAGACCTGGGGACGCGCCACCCACTAGAGAGGAGTGAGGAGTGGCCCCGGAGGTCCTGAGCATCTCAGTGCTGGGTGTCCATGCAGGCCTGACAGCTGGAGATGCTGCAGAGAACTGGGCTCCCCCTGGCAGTGGAAAGAAGCCCACCGGAAAGGAGGCCGGGACGTTAGGAGCCAGGTGTGCGTGTGAGCAAAAGGAGCCCCAGGAACTGAGTGGCAGCCAGCAGCATCCACACCCAGCTGCAGAGCCATGGAGATAGAGTAGGGTGTTCCCAGAGGCATGAGAGACGGGCCAAGGGCAAGCGGTCGGAGGTCACATGTCAGGACAAGTCAGGGTTGGGTGATTAGAAGACTGAGGACAAAAGCTTCACTGAAAAGCCCCAGGACTTTATGCCAGGTTTCTATCTGAAACCACTGACTGGAAGAGAAAATAAGCTCCAGGAGGAAACCTCAAAACACCAGGGCAAAGACAGGGCATTGTCCTCGGTCCTTCCCTAAGGGTTCTAGAACCACTCACCTGGCTAGCCACGTGCTGGGAGGAGGGGTGCCCAGACGCTCAAAGACTGTCAGATGCTGATTCTGGGACTACGCCACCTGAGCTCTTTGTCACCTATGCCACCTGGGTGGGGCATGTAGGGACCAGGTACCAGCTCACACTGGGCCCACAGGGCCCTGGACTGACCTGCTGGGCTGCAGCGCTGAGTGTTGGTGCCTCAGCGTTGATTGCAACCCCTGACTCTTCTCCCCAAGCCCTCCCTGCTCCTGTCGGGGCTCATCAGTGTGAGCTCATCCCCAAATGTGTCCATAACCCTCACTCCAGATTCCCCTCCATCCTGACTTGGCATCTCCTCACCTCTCCCAGGCATCTCAAAGGCACCCCATTCCAAACTCTTTCTTCCCCATCCAGACCATGTACAGCAAGCCGCGGCCCGCGTCACCTCACCCTAGCTTCACCTGCCATCTGAGACCAGGCTTCTGTGGCTCCCTGCTTCCACGCAGTCTCACGCACCCACTGCAGCCAAGGCAATCAGGTCTCCATAGCACAGACATCATCTTTCCCTGGGTCTCCATCCATGTGGAATAAGATCCAAAGGCAAGGATGGCTTTCAGAGTCCTACTTAGCCCAGGCCCTGCCTGGCTGCCCAGCCCAGGGAGCTGTGAGTGCTAAATAAAGATTCTGTGCACCATCCCTGACTTCCACATCCC
The DNA here is from genome assembly GCF_964194185.1 of Rhinolophus hipposideros. Taxonomy (NCBI): domain Eukaryota; kingdom Metazoa; phylum Chordata; class Mammalia; order Chiroptera; family Rhinolophidae; genus Rhinolophus; species Rhinolophus hipposideros. The sequence continues at coordinate 1,255,736 of NC_138052.1, read as the reverse complement.
AGACTGTCACTTCTTCCTTCTTCCTTCTTCTCCTTCTCAAGAACCAAAGCTTAGAAGGCCCACCTCTCTGTTTCTGAGGAAAGCCATTAGGGTGTGGTGTCACACCCTGCGTTGTAAAAGACACATGAAGAAGGCAATGCTCTAGTTCAAGAAAAACTTTCTAATGATGTGGGTTCTGACCAAAAGGCCAGGACATGAGGCAGTTACGTGCCGTTAGGCAAAGAATTGCTTCTGTATTCCTTTCAATGGGCACCAAATCAATGTTTGTTAAAAATAAATAAATAAAAATAAAAACAACTTCCCCTTACACTCCCTCAGCACCCTGAGCATATCTCTAGCACTGTGTTATTTAAAAGTATCTTGCCTGTAACCTTTCGTGTTCCCCCAAACTGTGAACTTGCTGAGGGCAGGTACACGACCTGTTATTCTCTGACTCCTTTACCTCCAACTGAGTACTGAGCAAATACCCAGGGACTGACAAGACACCGAAGCAGCAGGCAGTCTCGTCTCCTGGGGCCACCCTCGGCCCTGCGCACATGAGGGAATCATGGGCAGGTGGTAGCCCCCAGGTCTGCCCCGAGCCCACTGGGCTGCCAGCTGTGAGCTCTCCAGGGGGAGGCTTTCCCAGGCCGGCCTGGCCTCACACTAATACCAGCCCAGTCCTGGCCCCAGGAAAGGCGTGGGACAGCCTGGCTGGCTGGGCTCTTCCCAGGTGTATAAGGAATGACTCCCCTCCCTGATGCTTCATTTTGAAAATATATTTAGTAACTTCTAAACAAAATACACCAACCCTCCCAGTGGTATTTGTTTAGTTAAATTAATTCTATTTTAATATTTCCATTAGCCATTTAATTTATTCTAAAACCTGGCACTGCAAAGTACTAAAACCTCTCAAATATTGACAGAAAGTAAAGTAAATGTCACCCAGCTACAACCATCTGTTTTCCTCCAAATTCCTCAAGATGGAGAGGATGTCACCATCATCTATTTATGGCCCTTCCTGGGCCTGTGGTGTAGCTCCCAGCCCTCCCCCACCCTGAGCCGGCTCAGCTCGCAGGGAGAAGGAAAGGGTCTGCAGTGAAAATGAGAACACCTACACAAGAAAGAGAAGTGGAGTAAACCTGGGTGGAATGTGGCAGCTTGCTTACTGCCCACTCCATCAGCGGCCCTCTGGTGACCTTGGTGCTCCCACCTCGTACCCCCACGCCCCCAGGTCGTGCCCTGGGATGAGAGTGTCCTCCTGCCCTGCTAGCCTGGACAGGAGCGGGGCTGCAGGCTGCCCATCTGTCAGTGCGCCCTCACAGAGGCAGGGCCTGGCCACAGGAATCAGAGCCCCTCTCCTGTCCCTCCCCCCAACAGCTTTAGCATTGGGGGTGATGACGGAGCCCTGGCTCTGAGGGCACCTCCCATAAGCCAGGTGCCACGTGGTAGGGAGGAAAGTCCTCAGGCTTAGCAGCTGAGGTGGCAGTGCGAGCTGTGGACGCTTACAACCTTCCTTGTCACTACAGCCAGAGCACAGCATTCCCTGTGGGCTGGGGCGTGTCACCCAGACCAGAGCAGGGGCCCAGGAGGCTGTGGCAACACTGGCCCCACTCTCCAGATGCCCAGGAACTCTAGGAGGAAAGGCTCTCCCCTGGGCCACTGCTTCCTGAGCCAGGGGTACAGATTAGACACCCCCCAGGTGGGGGACCAGAGAGGGAAAGCCAAGGCATTTGCACACCTGCCTGTGGCTTTGAGCTGTGTTTATATGGCACACATGCTTACTATTCCTCTCCCGCTAACACGCCAAGCCACAGCAGCCACAGACCACCCCTGCCCATGTCCACCGGGCAGCCCCATCTGCTCAGTCTCCCCTAAGTGCCCATGTCTGCACCACTCTGGGTAGCAGAACTGCCGGGCTGCATCTTCAACGAAAGAGCAAACTGGAGAGGGGCGGGGGCACCCACTGGCAGGCATCCAGCCCTGAGGGGACAGGAGGCCAGGCATAGCCGGTGCGCCTGCAGGCATGTCAGCAGCACGTCTTGCCCTGGAGATCCAGGCGTCTCCAGTCACCCAGAGCCCTGTGAGGAGACAGACCAGCAAGTGAGGACGTGTGCCTGTGTGTCCTCGCTGCGGCGGAGCAGTCTGTGACAGGGCAGCCGGCCTGCTGGGGGGACTGGAGAGGCCCCAGAGAAGGTGGCCAGAGCGGACTCCTGCAGGGCAGGGAGTGCTCCAGGAGGAGAGGATGGCAGGTGTGAAGGCTGAGGAGGGGGTGGTTCCCCGGGTCAGGGAACACCAACAGCTTGATTGGCTGGAGTACAAGGGGACAGGAGGTGTGAGCAGGAAAGACCAAGCCCTAGAACTGGGAATAAGGAACAGAACCTGGCCTGAGGACAGTGGGCAGGTTTTCGTCTGCCCACAGAGGGCAGCAGTGTGAGACCCAGACACACCCCTGGGCAGGTGGAGCCTCGCTTTGGAGGAAACGCTGAAGAGAGTGGGAACTGCAGGTACAGGAAGGCCTGGAAAACTTCTCCAAACAAAGGTCTGCGCTGCACCTTCCTTCCATCTGTGGGGCCCCATGGGCCAGGCCTCAAGGGGACAGTTAGACAGAGACACCCACACACTGGCAGGGACATGTGAGCAGGGAGCAACGCCTTAGATTCAGGAGGGGCCCTCAGTGGGTGCTGCTGAAGGACAACCGGCTCAAGCAGGGCCTCTGACCTTTGCTGCCATAAATGTTTGCCAAGCACCTAGTGTGTGCAGCACGCTGCTGAGCAGTGGGGGAGACAGCTATGAGCAGAAAAACTGCCACCTGCCCCCTTTGCTCTGGGCTGTGCCTCGCACGGGGAGACAAGATGGGAACAGAAGACTTGCACAACTCAATTGACGACTGAGAAATGCAGCCAAGAGGACAGGGTGGCTTGTGAACGAGGAAGAAAGAGTCCTCCTGTGCCCCTGGGCCTGGCCTCCCTACCGGGCCCCAACTGGGCCCTGTGCTCAGGGGGCCCTTCCTTCCCTGGCTGGTTTCCTCAGGTCTCCTCCAGAGGAGCAGACAGCAACCTGCTCCGGATCGTCGTCATCCCATGAAAGCCTCATGACAACCATAGGTGTGAAGACCACACAGCTGAGAGAAGGAGGCACCTTGTACAAGAGCACAGTGCAGGGAGACAGAGGCTGGTCCCAGCCCAGATCCCCTAGTCCGTGCCCCACACTCGGCCCCCACGACCCACCTCTCGGCCATGAGACCCCAGGCATGAAGACCCCAGCCTGATCTCCCCAAAACCATGCATCTCCCCAGGCCCACTTTACTCCATCCCCCACATGCTGCCCACCAAAGAAATACCACAAAGCACACCTTGGTGACATTTCTTCCTTTTTTAATCTACATGTTTGGGTCTTCAGTTATCTTAACAGGTTCTGCTGATATCACCCTGGGAATTAACAAAGCCAGTCTTGCAGCTCAAAAGCAGGAAGGAGAAGTTGAGTGTTTGCAACCAAAAGAAGAGTTCATAAATTTTCAGGAAGTTACTAGATGTGTGTAATTTCTGGCTGAGTCCCCGAGGAGCAGAGAGATGGTTGTGAGGAGACAATCTGGTGAGAGGGGACCAAACGGCTTGGGGTACTCAGGGACGACAGGGTGAGCAGTGATGGTCCGTGTGTGACAAGGAGGTCAAGAAAAGAAAAAACCAACCCCGTGCCTCAATTCAGCTTAGGCAAGCTACCTAACAATGGAAGATAAGCAGGTCAGAGCAAAAGTGCTGTGGGAAATTTTCGGCCACCCGCACATATCTTCCGTTAAAAACATGTACCCAGTTAAGCTTACCCCAAAACTGGATATCCTGTTGCTGCAGCAAAGATAAGCAGAACATCCCCTTAAGGAAAACCTACCCCTGGGAACATCCCCTTACCCCTGGGAACATCCCCTTAAGGAAATCTACCCCTGAGAACATCCCCTTAAAAAAAAAACACACAGCACCCCTTTTTGTCTCCAAGACACATAAAAAGGGATGGGAAACAGTGCTCAGGGCTCTCGCTCACTGCTGTGTCAGTGGAGGCTTGAGCCCAGATTCGAATCTGTAATAAAGGCCTTGTTAATTTGTCCAATTTGGCTCCGTGGTCATTTCTTGGGGACTCACTCCGTAACACCGTGGACCCAGGAGCAGGTCAGGAGAGTGGGGCTAAGGCAGCGCTCCGTTCAGTTCTTGTGCCAGGACATCTGTGGCCTCATACACACTGAGCACATGCAGGATGGCAGCCGCAGAATGCCATGAGGGCTCCGGGTGCCACTGAGGGAGGACAGCTTCCCTGTACACCAAGAGCTCCTGGAGATTCAACGTGGCCCTTCCTGCTACAGCAGAAATCTAAGGTGCCTGGAGATAGTGACGTCACTAATGCTGGACTGATGAGCCCGGGGCAGGGCAGCCGTGGATACTGGGGTGACAAACACCATGTCAGCCATCCAGCTCCCACCCAGATGCACGTGGGTGTTCACTCATGGAGCATGCACTGATCAGAGCTCATCCTTTGTGCAAAATGGCCCCCAAAAGGGAATCAACAGTCAGTCTTGGTGAAGGAAGTGGGAAACAATAAAGGAGCAGCTTTGCAGGTGTCTCAGGACACATTCCTCAAAGATACCCTGAAATGTTTGTGTACCCATTTTTCAGCAAGGACACACTGAGGTCTAGGCAGCTCTGACCTTTCCAAGGTCACACAGGTGGTGAGTGGTAGAGATAAGTTCAAGTCCACATCTGATTGCCTCCACCAGCTGCTTCTCTCTATGCCGGGCAGCAATCAGACCAAGGTGCTCGGTTGGGTACACATTCGCGAGTTCATTTCCTGGTCATGCCTTATATATTCTCTTGCATGTGCCAAATATTTTACTTTAAGAGATAATAGAGAAAATATTTCAGAGCCGATTGAAAGCAGAGCCTTCCTCTCCTTGCACTCACGGGGATAGGTCTGAGGAGGAAGCTCGGTGAGTCAGGGGCAAGTTTCTGGATCTCCCCTCTCACCAGGCTGTGAGGTCATCTGTGGCCCCTGGCCCCCCAGGCTTTTGGGATACTTTCTGGGGCTAGCACTCTCAGTCAGCCCCAGGTCTGTCCCAGAGGTGCCACACACGTCGCGGAGAAGGAGCCCATGGCGAGGGGAAGTGGTGCTGCTGGGACCTCACAACTGGGGCCGAGACTCTGCCACTATCAGGTAAGTTTTGGCCCCAGGGAGCTGTGATCTGCTGGGAGGCTAGGATTCCCTGCCAGCAGGTCTGCTGGGGTCCTCTCACCGTCAGGATTATAAGCCATTTTAGAGAGAGAAGTAAGAATCCCTGGGAGAGGCAACACCTGAAGACCAGGCATCCACCCCACCCATCAGGAGAGCTGCCCTCCCAGGACAGTCTAGGTCTGAGTCACAGACAGTTCAGGGATGGAGGGGTGGAAGGAGGGACAAGTGAAGAGGACAGTGACCTTGGTCTAGAGCAACCATCCACTGACATGACAGTGTGGCCCATCGTGGGAGAGGGATGGGCAGCGGTACCTGGCTGCTGGGAGTGGCTGTGGGGAGACAGGTTCTTCATCATGGGGCAGGGTCAGCCTGGAGGTGGGGGCCACTGGAGGGCCATCGTGGAGGCCAGCCCAGCCAGAGGCAGCTGCTACTCTGTGCACAGGCAAGCCTGGTCCTTCATAGGAAGGCAGAGAAGTGAAATTAAACTGTGCGGAGGCCAGAGAAACCTGGAATGAGAAGAAGCGTGTTCAAGCCTGACCATGGAATCTCAGGCAAGCCGCTCATCCTCTCCGAGACCAGTTTCCTCACCAGCCTGGCCTGGCAGGGCTGACAGTTCCCATCTAGCAGAAGTGCTAGTGGGAGGAAGCGAGCTCCAGAGGTGATACTGAGACCCACAGGTGACATGGCAGCTGCTGATCACTGAAGACCCCTCTGACGGCTGCCTGTATGACAGCAGCACAACAGACTCCCACTTCACAGATGAAACAACTGAGGCTCAGGAAGAGAAGTCACTAGAGTGGTAACTTGAACTAACTAGGTCTCCTAGCTCCAAAGACTGCCCTTTCTCTTACACCAGCCGCTTTTTTTAGCATAAGTTCATTTACTCAACTCTTCCCTTGCAGAGATATGGGGGTGGGGCAGTGGGGGTGTTTTCAATCTTCAAATTTTCATTCCTTGAAATTGTGGGAAATTATTCCAAACCTGTAGCAGTTGCATACAGGAGGCCAAGAGGCCAGAGTAAGGTGTGGCCTTACTGACAAGGTTGGGCCCACCCCCTCAGGTGCTTATGGGGAGATCCTCTGTGCCCCTTGACCTTCTCCTCAGGGCAGCTACCAGAATGTTTTGTTATTCACAGATAACTCCCGCTGGGCAGATCGAGGGCAGACTAAGGCCTCTTGGCCACCCCTGACCTCATATGTCTCCTGGGGGGTGACTCCAAATCCTCTACCTTCCGCAGGTCAGGAATGGCATCATTTTTGCAGGGCCAGTGTCAGAGGCTGTCAGGGGACTTAAATCACAAGTCCGCCAGGACAGAGACAGCTGACGGGCGCAAAGTACGCATCAATCTTCCTGTAAGACAGTTCAGACTCCAGCTGAGAAGGATTTACGGGCTGAGCGGGACATGGGACAATGCCGTCCTGCCCAGGCCCCTCCAGCAGCCTTTTCCCACGGTCCGGAAGGCCAGCTCATGGGGTGCTCACCCCCGCGGGCAGAAGAGGTTTCCCCACAGACACCTAGGCTGCTAAGCTTACCAAGGGCTCCGCTTGCTTTCCATTACCTCCTGCATGTGTCCATAGTATGCCGAAAACGTGCCTGCCTTTGTAAATCAAGGGAGGAAAGAAAACAACGAGGTTGTGTTTTGTTTTGTTTTTAAGCAAGTTGTTCTCAAGTGCTAAGAACCGCACAGGCATCTTCCGCCAGCCTGCAGGGAACAGGGGCATGTGGTGGGCAGCCTGGACATGTCTGATTTCCCAGGGAGCCCACATAAAAAGCCCTCCTTGTTCCAGGAACAATGTTGTGCTGAGAACAGGCACAGACCTCCCGTAGAGAAACCTGAGTGGGATTCCAATCACAGCCGGACTGCAGCCGCGCTGGCGGCCCCCATTCAGCCAGCCTCCCGCAGCCCACCCCCACCCCCGCAGCTCTGCACCCCCTCCCTCTCCCTCCACCCCTCCAAGCTCCAGACATTCTGGGCCCCTGAGCTCCAGCTGAGGCAACTGGCTGGTCCATACTGTTTTGGTCAGAAAAGTCTGGGTGCTTAGAGAAGGCCTTGATGGCCTGGGAGGAAGCAAATATGTGGGCCCCAATCTTCCTCACCTCTCCACCTGCTCTCCTACCTGCTTGCACAACCTTGGCAAGTTTTCTTAGCTCTCTGTGCCTCAGTCGCCTGATTTCCACAGAGGGGCAACAATAGCACCCACCTTGCATCATGGAGAAAAGTACTTAGGCAAGACCCTGCCTTGAGCACCATGCGTTCACCATTACTGCTCTCAATATTCATATTTTACCGCTTGGTACTTAAACAACAAGGACTGAGCTCCATCTGAGTCTCTGTGCTTGAAGTTGCTACTCTAATGAACACTGATCCTTCATTGCCACCTCAGATTCTACCCACAATGTGATATGTCAAGACAGGAATTATCCTCATGGTGTGAAAGATAAGAAACCTGACCAGCTCCCTACCTCATCAGTGAGCCTCTGCATGGCCTGCCCCAGGCAGGCAGACGGTTAGGTGTACAAGACACAAAGATGAGAAGCCCTTGCCCTGCTTTGAGCAACCTCACACTTTTACACATGGAAAAATAGGTGGTTTTTAAGTCACAGGCCACCTGAGGCCAGTTGATCAGAGCTGCCTGGAGCAGAGCGTTAAAAAGGATTTTGAAGCTACCTGTCAGTTCCGAATGAAAGTGCTCTGTGGTGGATTATTTATGCCTGCCATGGGCAGAGGAAGGACTTGATACAGTGGGTTAGACACAGGTGGTAGTTTAGGGTGCAGCCAAAATTAGAACCCAGGTCTCTTGACCCCTATGTGGTGAGCACAGGCATAGCACCACTAAAGTGCCTGGAAATGCTGAAAACATTAAGGAACACTTGACAGTTTTCATTTTCTATTGTGATGCCAATGTCACCATTTGCTATGAATTGTATCTCCCCCAAATTCATATGCTGAAGCCCTAACCCCCAATGTGAGTATTTAGGCATAGATCCTATTAAGAGATAGTTAGGGTTAAATGAGGTCATAAGGGTGGGGTCCTGATCTGATAGGAATTGTGTCCTTCTAAGAAGAGACACCAAAGAGTGTCTCACTTGAGCACATGCTTTCATGCTCATTCTCTCTCTGTCTCTCTCCAACCCTACATGAGGACACAGTGAGAAAACAGCCATCTGCAAGCCAGGAAGAGAGAGGTCACCTGAACCCCATCATGCTGGCACCCTGGAGTATCTCAGACATCGATACTCCAAAACCGTGAGAAAATAAATGCCTATTGTTTAAGACTCACTGTCTGTGGTTTTCTGTAATGGTGGCTCGAGTAGGGGAATACACCACTTCTACACTGCTGCTGAGCCACAGAACTGTGGGATGTCTTCCCATGTCCCACCCATGACTGTAACCTCCCCCAAGGGAGCAGTCACTTCTCCTCCAGGAAGCTGAGGGAAGTCCCAGCCCCATCCTTGCACTTCTGCCTCCTGTCCATGACCTTCCTCAGCAGGAAGGTCACCCTCAACAGCCTGCCTAATCCAAGAATCTAAAGGGGAGGCGGGCAGAAGCTTCGTAATAGCTCCAATTTCACCTCTGTGTCCTCAGAGCATCCTCTTGGGCTCCTAAATTCAGACCCATGTTCCACCACCCACATCCAGTCTTCAAAATAACCAACAATCCTGAAGACACCCGTCTCTTTCCCACCATGGAGAGATGGAGCTCCCGGCTCCTGTGTGGGTGGGCAGATCGGTGACACTAGTGGAAGTCCTAGTCCTATATGTGTCCCCAATGGGTCAGCCACTGCATATGGTGGGCTGATATGACTGACTGGCACTCATTCCTTCATACAGCAGGGGTTCACTGCACGCCTCATCAGGGTTCTTAATGCCAGCTCTGTGAATGCACTGTGGGCCCGTGAACCCCGCCCACCACACCTCTCAGAGACTCATGCCTGGTCTGAAATGGGGCTGTAGGTGGTGGGCTCTGTCCACAGGGTCCCAGGAGGACATAATCATGTGCAGTGGCAGTGGCAGTGCAGGTGGGCACTGCACGGTGTTAGGTATAGTCATTCTCATCATTTTGTTCTGTACCAGGCACTTTCCACATACGGCCTCATTGAATGCTGTGTGATACCTGAAAAGTAGTATCATTAACCCAGGAAATGAAGAAACTAGGGTTCGAGGAGGTCAAGGACATGTGGGCAATCTGAGAAAAAGTTCCGTCTCCAGAACCCAGATGGTGCAGGATAGGAGTAGCGCATCCTGGCAAATGCTACTCAGGGCCCGAGGAAGGAAACGTGGCAGGAGCCAAGCAGGAGCAAAGGAGGGTGCGGTGAGAATTGGGGAGATGGAAAGAGAACCTGGGCACCTGGTTGAGGAGGGTACTGGGCCCGGGAACAGCTCTTGTTGCTCTGAGCTCCCAGCAGGAGCACAGGGAGGGAGGGAGAGAAGCAGGCATTTCCCTGACTCCTGGGTGCGAGGATCTCCTCGCATTCTCCTCCACAAATGGGCCTGACACCTGGCCACTCAGTACATAGGCTGTGGGCTTCAGGGCTGGTCTCTCCCCCACCAGGGTGCTCTGAGGGCACAGCCTGCAGCCCTGAGGGGCCTGCAGCAGTTAGGGGCCATTATCAGCCTGCTGCCCTTCATGACATGGGAGGGCCAGACCTTCCCAAGCAGCTGAGGTCATGGTCCACGAGATGGCCAGAGAAGCAGAGGGCATAGCCTGCAGAGAGGAAGGGTCCAGGCATCCCACCACCGTGGGACACCTGACAATCACTTTCGTCTCCATACATCCTGGGGCTTCAGTTGCCCAGGCTTCTGCCTTCCTGCTACCCCCACCTCAGGCCACCTCTCTGTCTAGCCAGCCTATGAACCATACATGAAGCACCATTTTTAAAATAAAGCAGAGCATGCTGCCTCTGAACTCTAAACACAGTCCCTCCTTTGAGGACAATTACCCATTTCAAAGTATGATCCCATCCATTGTCTGCCTTTCCAAAGGCCCTATGAGGCAGGTTGGGGACAGTGTCATTCTATCCATTTGGCAGGTGAGAAAATTGAATCTCCACATATTAGCGTATTAGTCTGGGTAATTAATGCTGGCTGATGTAAAAACCAAAAAAATATGGTTTAACACAATACAATACAAGCTTATTTCGTATTCATGCAAAGCCAATGCAGATGTTCTGGTCCCCGGCTCTCTGGGAGGATTCAGGGTGTGTCATACAGGGTGTCATGCGGGGTCTCTAATCCCGCTCCCCACATAAGAACGCAGGACATGGTGAGGCCACAAAGGAACACCCACGGAGCCATAGATAGGGGTGTCATACCACTACAGTCTCGCTGGCGGCTGGGGGAGACACAGGAAGCAGGAGCCGCACTATTCACAACCTGCCATGCTAACTACAATCTGCGCTTGCAGGCTCAGCCACCATCTTCTTGCTAGCCCCCATTTTCTGCTAGCGCAGCCATGGCAGTTATATTAGTGGCCAATGGCCTACGGGTTACAGCTGACGGCCAACTAGCCACAGCTGCTGGCATCTGATCACAGTTGATGGCCATTTACTACCTGAGCCAGCACCTTTCCGTGTGAGGCCGAGAGCCTGGAAACTGCACTCCTGGCTCTGTCCCCACACAGTGATCCCAGCTCCTGCCACTTTACAGGAGCACTGTCTATGAGGGTGTTTTTGATCCTGCTCTGGACCCCTTCATTGTGCCCATCAATGAGTGAAAGTATGGAGAACCTTACAGGATATGGCTTCGCCAGGCCTGAAGGTTAGCCCACCATGCCTTGCTGCCCACATCCCATTGGCCAAAACATAGTCACATGTCTGCAGCTTTACTACAAGGGAAGCTGGGAAATGTAGTCCAAGTGTGCCCACAAAGAGGTACTGGGACATCTGGCCAGTTTACCACAGGCTCCAGGTTAGACATCCAGGCTTTGGCTCCCTGCACCCCATCACCCATCCTCCCATTGGGTTTCCCCACATTCATCCTCTCTGAGTCTACTTCTGGAACAGAGGCTGAATCAGCGCTTCAAACTGAAACCCTCACATGTAGCGTTAGCTACAGGATGTTTGATTAATTAAATATCAGAGAAGTGTAAAGAGACAGGAAGACATTTATATTCACCAAAGAGGAGACTGCAAGGAGGGAGATTAAAACCACATTTGAATTATAGAAAAAATAATTGGCAAAGTTCCTGGAATCCAATACATTCCTGTTGCTACCCAGGTGGAATTCTCTCCCCAACTGCAAAGCAATGCACTGGCATCAGATCCCAGGAGGCCCAACTTAATTACAACCTAGTTAGATATTAAAGCTGCAGCTACTCAAGTGCAGCAACCGTTGCAGGAGGGAGTATGTAACCAATTTTTAAAAGAATATCTCTTCCATGTAGCACCTTTCCACAAGGGCCCCTGGAACTTTTCCAAACATTAATTAACATCCCTTCAGGAGATCCCAGGTATGTGGACTTCCATGATTGATAAAATTGGGAGTCTGTCAGCAGAAAAGTTGTGACTCAGACACAGAATCACAGAACTGTAGGACATTGGTTCAAGGTCCAAACTACAAAATGGGAGGAGCAAGGTGAAGGTGCCCAGGGTGGAGGGGAGTGTTCAGAGTGGCGGAAAGGGTGGGGGGGATCAGGAGACCCGGAAGCCTGTCTCAGTTCTGGTTGGCTTTGAGTTTCCGAACACTCATGTCCATGCAAAGAAGTGCCTCACAATGAGTCAGCAGGAGGCTCCCGGGATGGGTTGTCTGCATAGCAGAGCTAGGACATCAAGACCGAGGGGAGCGGGTCAGGAGGCCCAACCATGGCCTCTAGTGCCTTTGAGCACTATCTGAGAAGCCCTGGTCTGGAAGGAGAGCCTGGAGTGTGGGGGCAGGAGGTGGAAACACTACCAGGCAAGGAAGCAACAGGTGGGATCCCCTGCACCTCTGAAGAGAGGAGACACCCAAATAGGTCACAGTGACAACTGGGGATGGCACGCTCCAGAGAGAGGGAGAAGCATCTACAAAGAGCATCTGAAACAGCCTGGCCACTACAAGCACAGCAGAGGCTTCAGCGTGGCGAAGCAGCTGGCGGGTGAGCAAGAGTGGTGAAGGCCAGGGAGGGGCTGGCCCTGGAGCCCCAGCTGAACCCCAGGGTCTGGGCCTCCCCTTACAGGGGAGGCATTCTCAGAGCTGGCAGCATCTCCCAATGTGGACAGCATCCTCCAGATCATGGAGAGAAGCTGCACCTACTGAGTCCTGCTTGCCAGCGACAACCTCTCATATTGTGCCCAGACCTGGCTGCCAAAAATTCTCCAAAATGATCGCCTCCACTGCAGGCCAGAATGTGCACCTTCAGCTCCCACCAGCTCTCCCCTGCAAAATCAAGGCACCAAAATCTCAGTCACCTTCCTCAGCCAAGCAGTCAGCAGTGAGTCCCCTGCCCAAATCTGACCTATTTCCCGCAGCCTCTCAAAACACCTGGGCCTCCTTGCAGGCCCACCCAGACGTCCCTCTTCTGTAGCCTTTCCCCAGGCAGTACTTGCCTTCCTCCTGCAACCTGGGCCTGCCCCACACGGGGCCTCACCCATCTCTCTCACCACTGGTGTTAAAATGTTGATCTGTCTGCAACACAGCACAGCCTGGGACGTTGCCCAGAGATACTGGCTGGATCACATGAATGACCTAGCAAATTGGTGGAGAGGTGGGAGCTTGACAAAACTCCTACTTCCTGATAAAAAGACCTTTTCACGAAAATGCTGTTTTCTTCATTCCTTCCTTCACTCTTCATTCAAACAAGTTTTAGCTGCTATCAGTGTAACCCATGGTTTATTTGCAGCCATGGGGCAGGCAAAAACAAGAGAATATCCAAAGAGGAAATGGCCTTCATCTTCTCTGGGTTGAAAGGACACGTGGGTGTAATGGGTTCAAGCTACTTTTTATGGCAACACCATTTGTGTCATCTATCTACTGCTGTGTAACAAATCACCCCAAAATTACCAGCTTAAAACGATACACATTTATTACCCTGCAGTTTCCAGGGGTCAGAATCTGACTCGCTTAGCTGGAGGCCTCTGAAAAGGATCTCTCATGAAGATGCAGTCAAGCTGTGAGCAGGCTGTGCAGCCTTCCCTGACGGCTTGACTGGAAACCCCGCCTTCAGGACTTCTCACATGGTTTTGACAGGCCATGGACTTTGGTCATGTGGCTGCTCCACAGGGCCACATCCTGAGTGACAGCTGGTGTCCTCCATGAGTGATCCAACAGGGAGCCAAAGAAGGCGTCCAGCATGGAAGCCACAGCTTTTTTGTAACTGATCTTGGAAATGACATCCCATTACTACTGCCATATTCTGCTCGTTAGAAGTACATGCATAAGTCCAACCCACATTCAAGAGGCACAAGGGCACAAATCCCAAAAAGAGGGGAGTCTTAGAGCCATCTCAGTGGCTGCCTACCACATTTTCATTCCTGTGGCAGATCTTATATTCCCAAACTGGTTATACCATGCTATTCTAGAATCTTGCTCTTTCAGAAACACATGCTCTTCTAGAACCCATGCTGTTCTAGAACCACGTGCTCCTCTACAACCTTGCCACTCACCCACTAAGATGTGGAGCCAATGTCCCCATTCCTTGCACCTGGGTAAGATTTTGCAAGTTTCAATCCATGTCAAGGAGCAAAAGCGATGTGATGTGACTTTTAAGACTTTCAACTTGTTTTCTGGAAATATTCACTTTTGGAACTCAGCTGCCCTGCTTAAAGGAAGTCCAATCAGCCTGTGGAGAGGAGCCAAGCCCTCACGTCCAAATCCTGAGCCAATCCCCCAGCTGACAGCCGGAACCAACATGCCATGTGAGTGTGCCATCTTGGAAGGGACCCCTTGGCTGATTCCATGAGCAGCCCAAATTGAATATTCTCGAGAAAGAAAATTTATTGTTATTCTTAAATTACTAAATCTTGGGGTGACTTGTTACCCAGCAATATATAACCAACTCAATTCCCAAAGATCCCCTCCCAGGAGGGGAGGGGCCCCCAGGCCAGTACTGGCAGGAAGAGCTCATGAACCTGTCCAGAAAGGAGTGGCCATGCTCTTTCCCACAGAAGCCAGGCTGTGGCTCCAGCAAAGGCAAGAGAGTCTGCTGGAGTCGGGGATGAGATGTCACCCAGAACCTGGAAACCCTGGGAAGTGTGGAGCTGTGGCAAGGAGGGTCACTCAGGCAGCAGCCTGAAGCCCATGAAAGGCCATGCTGGGCAGGGAACTCATAGCAGCTCCCCTGAGTGCATGTGCCTGGCTATGCACTCAATTTCAGGACTTGACTTGAAATGCACACTCAATTTCAGCTGCAGAGGTCCATCCTACTGGCAGGGGATGTCAGAGCTCCCACACCAAGGGTGCTGCCCAGAGACAGCTGCCATGAACAGCAGCCAAATTCAAGTGGGGACTGGTCCACGGACACTCTAGTTCTCAGGTTGGCCTGAAAGGAGGAGAAGGAGGAGGGCTCTGGAGCAGCATTGCAGCCTAGGCGCCAGCCTGGCAAGGCATGAAGCGACAGAAAGCATGTGATTTTTGAGGTACCACAGATACTTTGTAGGTGGGTGGAAAAGCCAAGGTCATGGTTCAGGACAACCCTATCACAAAAGAACCTCTTGTGACCATATGCAGATGTCTGTTGTCTTAACCCCAGATTGTCTCACTGCCCATCTCAACAATGCACACACCCTATAGAGACTTTCTACGTGGAAATGGCAAATCTTGCAAGAAAAATGCAGGATGTGTGAAAGTCAAAGAAAGGTGGTGGAGAGCTGTTGCCCTCACACCCCACATCCTTGGAAAGAGGGATCAGCATGGTGAGCAGGTGACAAGCTGAAGAGGAAGAACCCCCACCCATGACAAGAAGGAGAGACACAAGGCCACCAACCAGGTACCAAGGTTCTCAGGGTGCCCAGAAAATGTGATAAGCAGGCAGATTTTTCTTTTCAAAAGTGACCTTTTCTTATTATTCTAAGTAAACTAAGTCAGACAGAAAAGGACAAAAATCATATTTTTCACTCCTATGTGGAATATAAAAAAAAAATAACAAACATAACAAAACAAAAACATACTCATAGATACAGACAACAGAACAGTGGTTACCAGAGGGAAAGGGGGATGAAAGGAAGGCAAAATGGGTAAGTGGGGTCAAATATATGGTGGCAAATGGAAACTAGACTTTTGGTGGTGACCACGCAATGGCGTATACAGACACAAATAATGATGTTGTACATCTGAAATTTGTATGTTATTAATCAATGTTACAATTAACTAATTAATTAAATTAAAATACAAAAAAGTGACCCTTTCTATGACTATATTGCAAGCACTAGATTTCCTGCTTTCTCAGTGACATCATGCACACGCACACACACTCACACACATCTTTGCATGGGAGTAATAACCAAAATTTAAGAATAAGATACGATCGTGCTTTTTAAAAAACGTTTACATTTAACATTTCAATATCATGTCCCAAGCAAACCTCTTTTTTTTCTAATTTATATTGGGGAACAGTGTGTTTTTCCAGAACCCATCAGCTCCACGTCAAGTCGTTGTTTTTCACTCTAGTTGTGGAGGGCGCAGCTCACTGGCCCGTGTGGGAATCGAACCGGTGACTTCAGTGTTACGAGCACTGCGCTCCAGCCACTGAGCCAACAGGCTGCCCCCAAGCAAACCTCTTTTAAAAGAATTCCCCATGATATTTTGGTCCCTAAACTAAGTGATGTCATTTTCTGTGGTCTTTTCTTTAGTACCATGTGCTCTGGGGCAAACTCCCCTATTGCCATCCCATGTAGGCTGGGAGAGGCCTGGTAGGAGTGCTACCCACCCCTTTTTGCATCCCCTCCTCCCCAATGGGAGGACTAGGAAGGTCTGGCAAGCCTTAGCAGATTTCATCTGGCAACATTTTGGAAAGACCCCACCCCCAGACTCATGGGGTAGGTCTGAAAGGAGCCTGGAGCCAACAGCTCTGCACAGCTCCTGGCTTCCAGGCAGAGCCAGGCCGGAAAGGAAGCAGACATGATTGGAATTCCAAAAATGCACCCCTGTCTCAGGCCGCCCCCAAGCCTCTTGGAACTCAGAGAGTGGGGCTGGGAAAGCAAGCCCAAACCTCACCCCTCCCAAAGACAGCGTGGAACTCATGCCCCTACCCCAGTCTAGCCTGAGATTTAATCTGCACCCACCTACCACCAAAGCTGCCTGTGTGCCAGGGGGCCAGTTCCAAGAAGGAATACTGAACACTGTCTCCCCTGATAATGCGGCCCTCCGTGACCCCACCCTAGGGCCACGGTCTTTAGGAGACTCCCTTCTCCCCTACCGACCCCTGAATCCCCCACCCCAGAGACAAGCAGGCAGGAGGCACCCTAGTTAGTCCCCCTCCCACTGACACCTGGCAAACTCCTGTTTCTCCTAAAGAACACTTCTTAATTCATCTCATTGAGAAAGATGACCCTCCATGACGTTAATCACAAAAGGTCATGGGCTGGTGCAAAGAAGGGGTTCACCCACCAAAAGACACATGTTCATGATGAACTCCACAAAACTGGCCTGGGATTGAGGGTAGGGAAGAACCTGCTCTAAGAATAAATCATGAAGCTGAGACCCAGCTTGGCTATCTCCAGTAGGCAAGTGTGTGCCCACAGTGGCAGGCAGTGTCCAGCAGACAAGTCCTGGCAGGCAGGGCATAGAAGACAGCACCTGGCAGGCAGCAAACAATAGACGGGACATGGTGCACAGGACAGAGCAGATAAGATGCAGTGGGCAAGACACAGCCGACAGGGGCAGAGAGAGGACATGGCACAGGGAACAGCAGACAGGATGTTGCACACAAGGGACAAAGACAGGGGACAACAGACGGAACATAGCAGAGACGACACAGCACAGCGCCCACAGCAGACAGGACAGACACCTCAAACAGGACAGCACACAGGGAAGAACCAGAACACAGCAGAGATGGCATGGCAGACAGGGATAGAAGACGGGACAGCAGATAGAACATGGCAAACAGGACACAGCAGACAGGGGATGACAGAAGGAACAGCAGAGAAAGCAGCAGAAAGGGACAGCAGACAGGACACAGCAGCAGGGGATGACAGACAGAACAGAGCAGACAGGACACAGAAGACAAGGAACAGCAAACAGGGACAGTAGATAGTAGGACATGGCAGACAGAACATGGCAGACAAGGGTCAGCAGACAAGACATAGCGGACAGAACACAGCAAACAGCAGACAGCATGCAGGACATGGCACACAGGGGACGATGGGTAGGACACAGCAGACAGGGACAACGATGGGACAACAGCCATCTTTCTGGCACCTCTGCTGCTGGAGACCCTCCAGCACTCTGTCTTCGTTGGAGAGGTGGGAGGAGAAAAACATGTGCGCTGAGCTCACCACTGAGTCTGACAGCAGTAGTTCCAACACAAAATGGTATTATTCTTTCTCCAGCCCCCACTCTCAGCCTGTGTGGCCAAGCTCTCTTTGGACACATCCAAATATTAAGAACTCCAGCTATACCGAACAGTGTCCATGCCCCTAGTCTTGTTAAAACTCATCATACTGTGCATGGCAGGGTGAGGACAGGCCGAGGTACAGCCTCCCCGTGGCGGAATCGCCAGGTTAGACTCCTTCCTGGGTGTGGGGCTGCCTTCAGGGGCATGGTCCCAGGGGACTGTCCCCACCTTGTCTGTGCCGTCTGCTCTGTGAGTCTCCCACCAGAGCCCAGCCCTCCTGTGGGCATCCACAGCACACCCAACGCCACTGATGGCTAATAAAACGTGTACCGTGTGTTTCACGTTTTAGAAATTTCTCAATTTAAAATTGTGAGATAGTAAACATGGATAGATATGACCATGGTATGCTGGTACATGTTAAACAAGCAGGTCGGCATCAGTAAAGCTGTGAGATATCGTATTTGCCAGTTTCCGTGGTGTTCTCAGTGTCGGAAAAAAGATGTGCACAATCAGCTCTCACCAGCTGTGAGAGACAGACCGCCCCGCTCAGCATACCACTGGAGGGAACACACATAAAGGGGTCCTCAGTCAATTTTAAGAGTGTAATAGGGTCCTGAGATAAAAAGCAGTTTGAGAACCACTTCTCTACATCACCCCTGATCAAAAAGCTGTGCAAAGGACTGCAGGCACCACGGGGACATGAGAGGCAAAGGACCTAGTCCCCACCGTCCGGAAGCTCCAACCTAACTGGAGTGTCCCTGGTGAAGGGTCAATTGAAGAGTCCAGCAGAAAGTGCAGCAGGAGGGCTGAGAAGGGGATGGTGACCATGTGGCCCTCAGCTAGGGGCAGAAGCAGTGGGAAGAGCGTGTGCTCTGTTGCCAGGTAGACCTGGTTTCTGATGAAATCAGAAATCAGCTATAATCAGCTTCTTGGCACTGCTTCCTGGGCTGCTCTGAGGTACATTCCTCACCAAGGACCCCAGAGCCCCACTGCAGGAAGGTGTGCTGAGCGGGCACACAAACAGAGCAGCAGGAAACCTGATGGGTTGAAGGATGATTAACAGGGAAAAAGACCTCTCTGGAACGTAGCCAGACTAAGCCAAGTAGGTTACACGTGAGTCTGTGCACCAACCCTGAAACTAACCCATAATCAATGTGCAGCTGCCCAGTCCAAGGCCCAGTGGGCCTGTGGCCATCCTGATCTTGCCAATGCCCACCATGCTGTTTCCAGCATCTCCACCAGGCCGGCTCTGGTCTAGGAGCTGGGAGCCCCAAGAAGATTAATGTTGCTCTGCCTTTGAGCTGTTGGGGACACAGACAAGGAAACTAAGAGAACCTGGAGGGGCCACAGACTGCTGACAGCTGCAAAGCCCAAAGGAGGCGTCGGCCAGTCTGTTGGTCAGGTGGGGTGTGAGGGGGTCTTTAAGTGGAAGGAACGTGTGCCAGGCTAAGAAAGAGCAGCCAGGATGCCCCGTGTCCTGAGGATGAGCAAGTACCCTGGGGGCAGGAAACAGCATGACAAAGGTATAAAACAGCCTTAGGACTGAGGCAGGACCTTTGGGTATCCACTGGCTAGCAAGGCACCAGGATGAAGCCATGGTTCTCATGCCCCAAAGGGCACCCCGTGCAGGAGACAGTAGCTGCTGACTGTAAATCCCTCTGAGCACCCAGCTAGAAACTCCAAGCTGCAGAATTTTCCGTCCCACAGGGACCAGAAGACCTGATGCCTGTTTGTCTCCCATGCTCCGCCCAGGAAGTTGTCCCATGTGCCACTTGTAGGGCGGGTGTCCCCAGGCCACTCCACCTCCCTCTGGCTACCCTGGGACATCCTGTACAGTCTCTCCTTAGGGTGCTGGCTGGGAGAAGGCAAGCCTACAGTGACAGTTGCCACCTTCCTCCCTACAAGGAAGACATGAGACAAACACAGAGGAGAAAGCGAAGTCGAGGGCTACTGTGAACCCAGGCCCCAGCTCTAGAGCCCTCATGACCTCCAGTCCTGGGTGTCCCACGTGAGTACCAATAAATTCCCTTTCTGTCCAAGCAGGGTGACAGAAGTTTGGTTTCAGTGACCACTAATCAAAAGTTACGTTTTCATTTGCAGGAGCATAGTCAGCAATGGGGAAATGAGGAAACAGATCATTGAACAGAAGGAATTAACAGTTTCCAGACTGAATTAACAAACAGTAAATGTTTGACATGGCATCACCTTCATCTTTGTCATCATCCCCCATCTAATGACTTTAAAGTGTGTCAAGTGCCTTTTACACAAACAATCTTATTGAACTTTCCCAACCCCCACAAGATAAGCAGAACCAATCTCCCAACATATATACTTGAGAAAACAAAGGTTTAGAAAGGTTAAGTAATGTGACAAAGTCACTCAGCTGGTAAATAGTGGGGCCAGGATTTGCCCCAAGCCTGACTGACTCCACAGCTCTCAGCCACCAAAACTTGGAGGTCAAGGATGAGAACCCATGAGTCTCAGATACACCATCAGAAACAACACAACTGCACTTCTGAAAAAACCTGGAATATGAAAAAAACAGAATGGGGTTTCCAAATCCTCAACACATGCTGCACTCATTGGGCAAAGTAAGGCACTGCCATCAACACTTGTCTCACTCCAATTGAACTTTGGGAACCCCCACCATTGTCCCAGGGCTATGAGAGGGAGGGACAGAGTCTTCTCTGGGGAAGGTGCAGGTCCTCACTGGGTAATGGCAGTAAGCCCACCAGATTTGATAGCCAGAAAGGGATGAGGCTACACTCACCTACACACTCAGCTCCCAGGCTCTCAGTCCCTGTAACAGTGGCAGGAGTGGGGTAGGCATAGGAGGACCAATATCTCAGCTTACTTACTCCTACTTTCAGGAGGGGAAATGTGTGGCATAGACTGATACAAACAGCACACTCCATCCACTGGGCCTCAGTCATTAGTTCAGTTGTGAGCATGTGATCTAAATTAATCAGATTAAAGCAAATCTCAGGATACTTTCGCAGGAATTCTAAGACACAGGCGCTTTCTCTAGCTCTGGATCATGTAACTGTGCAGAATTGAGGCCTGGAACTGCAGCAGTCATTTTGCCAGCATGACAGAAGTCAGCTGGAGATGAGACTGGCCAGAGTTGAGTACAGCAGGAGAATCACAGAGAAATGAAGCCAGAGTTCATGAATTTTACTTACAGAAGACAATGTAGCAGAGACCATAGGTTGCCTACAAAACCATGCATTCTTTCCTCTGTTATTCTTAGTAACAGAAACTTGACTTTGCACAGCAATGTGCCCATAAGAAAATCTTCACTTCCTACCCTAACTGGCTAATAAATGTGACCATGTGACTATAATCTGGCCAATGGTATATAGTGGAAGTTCTTACACAAGGCTTCTAGGAAAACTTTCAAAATGAAGCCCTTCCAATCCACAATATGCTGAAGGTTCTAGCCAGGGCAAAAAAGGCAAGAAAATGAAATAAAATGTACCCAGCCTGGAAAGACAGAAGTACAGCTATCTAATTGCAGATGACATGATCTTGTACATACAATACCCTAGAAAAAATCCCCCAAAAAACTATTTGAGCTAGTAAATAAGTTTAGCAAAGTTGCAGGATACAAGATCAATATACAAAAGTCAGTTATATTTCTATACACTAGCAATGAACAATCCAAAAATGAAAGAAAGAATGCAATTCTATTAACAATAGCATCAAAAATAAGATAAAATAAAATACTTAGAAATAAATTTAACAAAAGTGTAAGACTTGTATATTGAAAACTATAAAATGTTGTTGAAAGAAAATAGAGAAGATTGAAGTAAATGGAAAGATACCTGGTGTTCATGAATTGAAAGACTGAATAATTCTCATTAAATTTCTTCAATATTTTTTATAATCAGTGTTTTAAACTCTGTCTCTGGTAGGTTGGTTGCCTCCATTTTGTTTAATTCTATTTTTGGAGGTTTTTCCTGTTGTTTTATTTGGGACATGTTTCTTTGTTTCCTCATTCTGGTTGCCTCTCTGTGTTTGCTTCTATGTATTAGGTAGGTCTCCTATGTCTGTCAGTCTTTTCTGGGTGGCCTTATGTAGTATGTGTCCTGTGAGGTCCAATGGTGTGGTCTCCCTGATCTCCTGTGTGTGTGTTCCAGGAGTGCCCCTTGTGTGTGTTATGTGTGTTTTCTGGTTATAGTTGAGCCTAGATTATTTTGGTGCATCAGTGGGTGGGATTAACTCCCAGGCTGACTGACTGTGAGGACTGGCTGTGCCCACAGTGTATGTGCTACTCTGTGGGGGCTGAGCCCTCTGAATGGGGCGAATTCCTGTGGGCTCTTGTGCCTGTTGAGTCCACCCTTTGGGGTGTGCAGGCAGTGCTCTGGTGTGGTCTGAAGCTGATCTCTGGTGTATTGTCTCTGGTACATGTTGGGAGGAACTCCCATGAAGGCCTTGCCTATGACCAGACTGGGGCTATCTGGTAGGAGCTATTCAGCTATATGTGGTTGGTTGTTGCCTGTGCTGGAACTGAAGGCATGTGGGGTTGGCCTTACTGTGAACCAAGGCCAGCTGCCACCAGTAATGAGCCTGAGGCAGCTTAGAAAAAAAATGCGGAGACAGAGCCACGGGGGCGCAGGACACAGACCTAGCTCAGTGCTCCGAGCTCGCTGCATCCCGGAACTACCGCAGCTGCGGGAGAGGGAAAAACTCGGACTACTAGGGCTCCGCTTACGGCCCACAGGGCTGAGGGGTCAGCATATAACACGGCTGAACCCAATACTCACCACAGAGACCTCGGAGAAAAGACTGAGGGAAGAAGGCTGAAAATGGTGGTTTAAGCCCTCACTGCCGATTGGAGAACGGAAGCCTTAGGCACGGAGACTAGCCGCCCCCTCCCTACCATCCCAGAGCTCAACCTTCACCCACCTGCCTGGTGCTAGAAGTGATAAAGTAGCAGTGTCAGATCAAAAGGACAGGATTTTTGCTGTTCTGAGAACTGTGGACCGCAGACACAGATTCGCAGCCCAACTACTTCCGGCAAAGAGGTGGGAGCTGTGGAAGCAGGACCAGCTTTGGTGGTGGTCGCCGCCATTGCTCTGGGCCACCTCTCACAACTCACCCCTCCCCTGGACCCACCTATCTGGGCGGATCCCTGCAGGAGTAAACAGAACTGCTGAAACATATGGGCTCTGAATCGGGTGCAGAAAGAGCTTTGGAACTTCAAAAGCTCTTTGCACACCAACAGGGATGTGCCACCCTATGACCCAGGTGAACTGTTAACAGAGGAGAGGCCCATCTCCCAGGGAATACCCCCATTGTGTGAGAAGCTGGAATGGTGCAGAGAAAACATAGCACTACTGTGTAAGAGAGAAACAAAAAAAGCCTGCAGTCAGAGAGAAAATAAAACATTCTACCAACAAGTATTGGAAAACAAAAGAAAGACCTCTTCCTATCAACCTGTTGCAGAAGCCACTCCTGTAGATGTCTAGGAAGAGAAATAATAAATCACTAATTGCCATGAATAACCAAGGCAACAAGACAGCTCAGAAAGAAAGAGAAAAGTCTCCAGAAAAGGAACTTAAAGATATGGAAATATGTGACTTAAATGATAGGCAATTCAAGATTGCAGTTCTGAAAAACCTCAATGAAATGCAAGACAACACAGAAAGGCAATTTAATGAACTCAGAAACGCAATCAAAGAACAACATGAGCATTTTATGAAAGAGATTGAAATTTTAAAAAAGAACCAAATGGAATTTCTGGAGATTAAGAATACAATAGAAGAAATTAAGAAAGAAATAACCAGCTTAGGTAGTAGAGTTGACCAGATGAAGGAAAGAATCAGTGACATCGAAGATAGAAACCTGGAAATTACACAGATGGAAGAAGAAAGAGACTTGAGACTTAAAAGAAATGAAAGAACTCTACAAGAACTTTCTGACTCCATCAGAAAGAGCAATATAAGAATCATGGGCATACAAGAAGGAGAAGAAAGGAGAAGGGAACAGAGAATATATTCAAAGAAATTGTTAATGAGAACTTCCCAAATTTGTGGACAGAACTGGATCCTGGAATCCAAGAAGCAAATAGAACACCTAATTACCTCAATCCCAACAGGCCTTCTCCAAGGCACATTGTATTGAAGCTGTCTAAAATTAACACCAAAGAAAGAATACTCAAGGCAGCCAGGGAAAAGAAGACGGTAACCTACAAAGGAAAGCCCATTAGATTATCATCAGATTTTTCAGCAGAAACTCTACAAGCCAGGAGGGAGTGGAACCAAATATTCAAACTGTTGAAAAAAAGAAATCATGAGCCAAGAATAATATATCCAGCAAAGATATCCTTTAGATATGAAGAAGGAATAAAGACCTTTCCAGACATACAGAAGCTGAGGGAATTTTCTAATACATGACCTGCACTACAAGAAATACTAAAGGAAGCTACTCGACCACCATCAACAGGACCATTTGTGGCAACCGAAACATAAAAAGGAGAAGCGTAAAGACCTGAACCGGAATATGGGAATGGAGAAAGAAACCGTGCAGAAGAAAATGGAATACTCTAAATATCAAACTTTCTTTTACATAATCTTAAGGGTAACCACACAAAAAAAAATCCAGAACTGAAATATATACTGTAACAAAAGAAGAATCAGAGGGAAACATCATAGAATACCACCAACAGAAATAATAGACAACAACAAAAAGGCAAAGAAACAATGGAGACACAGCCTTACCAGAAATCTAAAGATACAATGACAGGAAATCCTCACGTATCACTAATCACCCTAAATGTAAATGGACTGAACTCACCAATAAAGAGACACAGAGAAGCAGATTGGATCAAAAAACTAAACCCAACCATATGCTGTCTCCAAGAGACACATCTCAGCTACAAGGACAAGCATAGCCTCAAACTGAAAGGGTGGAAATTGACACTCCAAGCAAATGGTACCCAGAGAAAATCAGGTGTAGCCATAATGATATCAGATGAAACAGACTTCAGGGTAAAAAAGATAACAAGAGACAAAGATGGACATTTCATAATGGTAAAGGGGACTATACAACAAGAACACATAACAGTCATCAATATTTATGCCTCCAATCAGAGAGCACCAAAATATACCAAGCAACTACTAACAAAACTAAAGGGAGAAATTGACCAAAACACAATTAGACTAGGGGACTTAAATACATCATTGACAGCTATGGATAGATCATCCAAACAGAAAATAGATAACGAAATAGCAGCCCTAAATGACACATTAGATGAAATGGACATCATGGACGTATATAGAGCACTTCATCCTAAAACATCAGACTAGACTATACATTCTTTTCGAGTGTACATGGAACATTCTCAAGGATAGACCATATATTGGGGCATAAAAGCAGCCTCAGCAAATTTAAGAAGATTGAAATCATACCAAGCATATTCTCTGATCATAAGGCTTTGAAATTGCATATCAACTGCGAAAAGAAAGCAGGAAAAAACACAAATACATGGAGATTAAAAAACATACTTTTAAAGAACGACTGGGTCAAAGAAGAAATTAGTGGAGAGATCAAAAGGTACATAGAAACAAATGACAATGAAAATACATCCTACCAAAATTTTTGGGAAAAGCAGTTTTAAGAGGGAAATTTATATCATTACAGGCCTATCTCAAGAAACAAGAAAAATTCCAAATAAATAACCTCATGTTACACCTCAAAGAACTAGTAAAAGAAGAACAAGTGAAACCCAAGGTCAGCAGAAGAAAGGAAATAACAAAAATCAGAGCAGAGCTTAATGAAATAGAGAACAAAAAGACAATAGAAAAAATTAACGTGACAAAGAGCTGGTTCTTTGAAAAAAATTAATAAAATCAACAAACTCTTGGCTAGACTCACTAAGATAAAAAGAGAGAAGACACTAATTAATAAAATCAGAAATGAGAAAGGGGAAGTTATCACCGACACCACAGAAATACAAAGGATTATCCAAGAATACTATGAAGGACTATATGCCACCAAATTCAATAACCTAGAAGAAATGGACAAGTTCTTAAAAACGTATAGCCTTCCAAGGCTGAACCATGAAGAACTGGAAAATCTAAACAGACCAATCACCAGTAAAGAAATTGAATCAGTCATCCAAAACCTTCCCAAAAGCAAAAGTCCAGGACCAGATGGCTTCACTAGTTAATTTTACCAAACCTTCAAACAGGATCTAATACCAATCCTGCTCAAACTCTTCCAAAAAATTGAAGAAGAGTCAGTACTCCCTAACTCGTTTTATGAGGCCAACATTTCCCTGATACCAAAAACTGGTAAGGACAACACAAAAAAAGAAAACTACAGACCTATATCTCTGATGAATACTGATGCAAAAATCCTAAACAAAATTTTAGCAAATCAAATACAACAATGGATTAAAAAGATTATTCATCACGACCAAGTCGGGTTCATGCCTGGGGCACAAAGATGGTTCAACATCTGCAAATCCATCAATGTGATACATTACATAAACAAAATGAAGGACAAAAGTCATATGATTATATCAATTGATGCAGAGAAAACATTTGATAAGATACAACATCCATTTATGATTAAAACACTTAATAGAATTGGTACAGAAGGAAAATACCTTAACATAATAAAGGCCATCTATGACAAGCCCTCAGCTAACCTCATAATTAATGGTGAAAAACTGAAGCCCTTTGCTCTACGTTCAGGAACACGACAGGGCTGTCCCCTATCACCTCTGCTTTTCAACATAGTGTTGGAAGTCCTTGCCAGAGCCATCAGGCAAGAGAAAGAAATAAAAGGCATCTAAATTGGGAATGAAGAAGTTAAAATATCACTCTTTGCAGATGACATGGTGCTACATATAGAAAACCCTAAAGACTCCACCAAAAAGCTGTTAGAAACAATTAATGAATACAGTAAAGTTGCTGGCTACAAAATCAAAGTACAAAAGTCCATTGCATTCCTATATACTAACAATGAAATCACAGAAAAAGAAATACAAAAAACAATTCCCTTTGCAATTGCAGCAAAAAGAATAAAATACCTAGGAATAAACTTAACCAAGGATGTGAAGGATTTATATGCTGAAAACTATAAGACATTTTTGAAAGAAATTGAAGAAGACACAAAGAAATGGAAAGACATTCCGTGCTCATGGATTGGAAGAATCAACATAGTTAAAATGGCCATATTACCCAAAGCAATATACAGATTTCATGCACTCTCCATCAAAATCCCAATTGCATTTTTTAAAGAAATAGAACAAAAAATCATCAGATTTGTTTGGCACCACAAAAGACCCCGAATAGCCAAGGCAATCTTAAGAAAAAGAACAATGCTGGAGGTATCACACTCCCTGACTTTAGCTTGTACTACAGGGCTACAATAATCAAAACAGCATGGCATTAGCAGAAAAACAGACACATAGACCAATGGAATAGAATTGAGAACCCAGAAATAAAACCTCATAAATATGGACAGATAATTTTTGACAAAGAAGCTAAAAACATACAATGGAGGAAAGACAGCCTCTTCAATAAATGGTGCTGGGAGAATTGGATAGCCACGTGCGAAAGAATGAAACTGGACTGCTATCTGTCACCATGTACCAAAATTCATTCAAAATGCACCAAAGACTTAAGCATAATACTTGACACTATAAACTGCATAGAAGAAAACATAGGTACTAAACTTATGGACCTTGGGTCAAAGAGCATTTTATGAATTTGACTCCAAAGGCAATGGAAGTAAAAGCTAAAATAAACAAATGGAACTATATGAAACTTAAAAGCTTCTGCACAGTAAAAGAAACCATCGACAAAATAAAGAGGCAAACGACTGAATGGGAGAAGATTTTTGCAAACAGTTCCTCCGATAAGGGTCTAATATCCAAAATATACAAGGAACTCATGAAACTCAACAACAAGAAAACAAACAACCCAATTGAAAAATGGGCAGAGGACCTGAAGAGACATTTCTCCAAAGAAGACTTAAAAATGGCAAATAGACATATGAAAAAATGCTCAACATGACTAATCATCAGAGAAATGCAAATGAAAAACACAATAAGATATCACCTCACCCCAGTCAGAATGGCTATCATCAACAAGACAAATAGCAACAAGTCATGGAGAGGCTGTGGAGAAAAACAAAGCCTCATATACTGTTGGTGGGAATGCAGACTGGTGCAGCCATTATGGAAGGCAGTGTGGAGGTTCCTCAAAAAATTACGAATAGAATTACCATATGACCCAGCCATCCTTCTCCTGGGTATCTACCCAAAGAATTTGAAATCATTTATACATAAAGACATGTGTGCTCCAATGTTCATTGCAGCTTTGTTTATGGTGGCCAAGACATGGAAACAACCAAAATGTCCTTTGATAGATGAATGGATAAAGAAGTTGTGGTATATATACACAATGGAATACTATTCGGTGTTAAGGAAAGATGATATAGGAACATTTGTGACAACATGGGTGGATCTTGAGAGTATAATGCTAAGCGAAATAAGTCAGACAGAAAAAGCAGAGAACTCTATGATTTCACTGATATGTGGTATATAAACCAAAAACAACAAAAGAACAAGACAAACAAATGAGAAACAAAAGCTCATAGACACAGACAATAGTTTAGTGGTTACCAGAGGGTAAGGGTGGTAGGGGGTGGAAGATGAGGGTAAGGGGGATCAAATATATGGTGATGGAAGGAGAACTGACTCTGGGTGGTGAACACACAATGGGATTTATAGATGATGTAATATAGAATTGTACTCCTGAAATTATGGTATTTCATTAACAATTGTCACCCCAATAAATAAATTTTAAAAAAATATTTTAATAAGTCAAAAATAAAGAATACAATATGAAGAAATGAAGAATACACTAGAAGGAATCAATAGCAGATTAGAAGAAGCAGAGGACTGAATCAGTGTGTAAAAGATAAGGAAGGAGAAAACACCCAATCAAAACAGCAAAAAGAAAAAAGATTATATATTTAAAACAGCAAAGATAGTTTAAGGGACCTTTGGGACAACATCAAGCATAATAGTATTTTCACCATAGGAGTACCAGAAGGAGAAGAGAGGAAGCAAGATATTGACAACTTATTTGAAGAAATAATGACTGAAAACTTCTCTAACCTGGTGAAGCAAATAGACATACAAGCCAGGAAACTCATAGAGTCTCAGAAAAGATGAATCCAAACAAGCCCACAACAAGACACATCATAATTAAAATGGCAAAGGTTAAAGACAAAGAGAGAATCCTAAAAGCAGCAAGAGAAAGATAACTAGTTACTAAAAAAGGAGTTCCAATAAAACTATCAGCTGATTTTTTAAACAGAAATTTTGCAGGCCAGAAGGAAGTGGTAGTAAATGTTCAAAATGATGAAGACCAATGGCCTACAACCAAGACTGCTGTACCCAGAGAGGTTATCATTTAAAATTCAAGGAAACAAAGAGCTTCCCAGACAAGAAAAAAATAAAGGAATTCATTACTACCAAGCCACTATTACAGAAAATATTGAAAGGACTCCTTTAAGCAGAAGAAAGGAGAAAAAAAACAAGTGTAGATCAAAAATGTGAATAAAAAATGGCAATAACTATGTACCTATCAATAATCACTTTAAATGTAAATGGATTAAATGCTCCAATCAAAAGACCTACAGTAGCTGAGTGGATAAGAAAACAAGACCCATGAATATGCTGTCTATAAGTGACCCACTTATAGACACACATAGACTGAAAGTAAAGAGATGGAAAAGGATAGTTCATACAAATAGAAACAAGAAAAAAGTTGAGGTAGCAATACTTATATAACACAAAATACACTTTAAAATAAAATCTATAAGAGACAAAGAAGGACATTACATAATAATAAAGAGATTAATCCAACAAGAGCACATAACCTTAGTAAACATTTATGCACCCAACATAGGAGCACCTAAATATATAAAACAGATATTGACTGACATAAAGACAGAGATCAACAGTAACACAATCATAGTAGGTGAGTTTAACACCCCACTGACACCAATGGACAGATCTTCCAGACAGAAAATCAACATGGAAATGGCAGCCTTAAATGACTCACTAGACCAGATGGATTCAATTGATATTTTTAGAGTATTTCACCACAGAGCAGCAGAATATACATTCTTTTCAAATGCACGTGGAATATTTTCCAAGATGTACCACAAAACAAGTCTCAATAAATTTAAGAAGACTAAAATCATATGAAGTATCTTCTTTGATCACAATAGTATGAAACTAGAATTGAATTACAAGAAACAAAAAAATGAAAAACACACAAACACATGGAAGCTAAATAGCATGCTACTAAATAATGAATGGGTTAACAATGAGATCAAGGAAGAAATCAAAAGATACCTCAAGACAAACAAAAATGAAAACAAAACAATTCAAAATCTATAGGACACAGTGAAAGAAATCCTAAGAGGGAAATTCATAGCAATACAAGCCTACCTAAAGAAACAAGGAAAATCTCAAACAAACAGTCTAACTTTACACCTAAGGGGCCTGGAAAAAGAATAGCAAACAAAGCCCAAAGTGAGTACAAGGAAAGAAATAATAACAATCAGAGGGGAAATAAATGAAATAGAGGCTAAAAAAAAAATACAAAAGAGTAATGAAAGCAAAAGTTAGTTTTTGAAAAGATAAACAAAATTGACAAACATTTAACCAGACTCATCAAGAAAAAAAGAGAGAGGACCCAAAAAAATAAAATCAGAAATGAAAGAGGAGACGTGACAGTGGATCCCACAGAAATACAAACAAAAATTTTTCAGAAAATGCTGAGCAACTATAAGCCAACCAATTGGACAATCTGGAGAAATGGATAAATTCCTAGAAGCGTACAACCTCCAAGGCTGAATGAGAAGAAACAGAAAGTCTGAACAGACCAATTACAACTAATGAAATGAAATTAGTAATCAACAAGCCCCCAAAAAAGAAAAGTCCTGGACCAGATGGCTTCACAGGTGAATTTCACCAAACATTCAAAAAAAGAATTTACACCTATTCTCCTCAAACTATTCCAAAAAATCCAAAAGGAGGGAAGGTTTCCTAGCTAATTTTATGAAGTCACCCTTACCCTGATTCCAAAACCAAAGACATTACCAAAAAAAGAGAAAATAATAGGCTGATAATGCTAATGAAATAAATGCAAAAATCCTCAACAAAGTATTAGCAAACCGAATACAGCAATACATTAAAAAGATAATACACCTTAATAAAAAAAAATAATAATAAAAAAAAAAAAAAAAAAGATAATACACCATGATCAAGTGAAATTCATTTTTGGTACACAAGGTTGGTTCAATATCTGCACATCAATTAATGTGGTACACCACATAAACAAAATGAAAAATAAAAATCTTATGTTAATATCAACAGATGTAGAAAAAACTTTTGACAAAATCCAGCATCCATTTATGATCAAAACTCTAGCAAAGTGGAAATAGAGGTAACATATCTCAACATAACAAAGGCTATATATGACAAACTCACAGCAAATATCATACTTAATGAGGAAAAGCTAAAAGCATTCTCCTTAAGATCAGGAACAAGAGAAGGATTCCCACTTTGACCACTTTTATTCAACATAGTTCTGGAAGTCCTAGCCACAGCAAGCAGACAATAAAAAGAGATAAAATGCATCCAAATGGGAAAGGAAGGAGTAAAACTGTCATTATTTGCAGATGACATGATACTACATAGAGAGAACTCAAAAGATTCCACCAGAAAACTATTAGAACGGATAAATAAATTTAGTAAAGTAGCAGTATATGAAATTAATATTCAGAAATCAGTTACATTTTTATACACCAATAATGAACTATCAGAAAAAGAAATTAAGACAACAATTCCATTTAAAATTGCATCAAAAAAAAAAAAAGAAATACTTAGGCACAAATTTAACCAAGGAAGTAAAAGACCTATACTCAGAAAATTATAAGACATTGAAGAGAGAAATTAAAGAAGTTACAAATAAATGGAAACATATACAATGCTCATGGATAGGAAGAATTAATATAGTTAAAATGCCCATATTACCCAAGCAATCTATAGATTCAATGCATCCCTATCAAAATACCAATGGAATTTTTCACAGAACTAGAACAAATAATCCTAAAATTTATATGGAACCATAAAAGCCAAATTTATATGGACCATAAAAGACCTTGAATAGCCATGGCAATCCTGAGAGAACAAAGCTGGAGGTATCACCTACTGGTATGAAAAACTTCAACAAGGCCATGGTACTCAAAATAGCATGGTACTGGCATAAAAACAGACACATAGATTAATGGAAGAGAATAGAGAGTCCAGAAAGAAATCCATCCCTGTATGGTCATTTAATCCATGAAGAAGGACATAAGAATTTACATAGGTTAACGATAGTCTATTTAGTAATACCAAATTGTTTTCCAAAATGTTTATACCAAATTACACTTCCACCAGCAGCATATGAGAGTTCCAGTTGTTCCACATTCTCATAAATACTTGATACTATCAGTATTTTTTTCCTACAATTTGCTTTCAATTGCTCCTTTTCATCTTCCATTCACTTTGTAGTTTTCAAAATTTTTGTAGTTTTCTTCTCTTCTGTTATTTCTGTCCTTTTGAAATTATGCCTTTAATATAAAAAGACCTTACTAAAAAAATTTCAGTGTGATTTTGGGAAAATCAGATGTTTTCAATCTGCCTCTTTATGTATATTTGTCCACATATTTCTTTATATCCAAGATTATCATTTATCGAAGATTTATTGGATAGGTTTCTATCATTTCTCCAAGATTAATAACACTAGCATAAATGAACTGCTACCCAATGTGTAAAGTTATTATAACACTGTAAGCATGTTTCATATTATATACTTTTGAAAACATTTTTATTAGCTATATATTTCAGAGCATAGATGTACCTTTATTTCCATACTTGAGTGAGGAATTTTATTTTATTTACTTTTATTGAAGTGTAATTAACATACAATATTATATTAGTTTTAGGTACACAACATAATGATTTGATATTTGTATGTATTGCAAAATTATCACCACAATAAGTCTAATTACTTGGCACCATACATAGTTACTTTCTTTTTTCTTGTGATGAAGACTTTCAAGATTTACTCTCTTAGCAAATTTCAAATATGCAATGCAATTTATTAACTATAGTCATGCTAGTGTACATTACATCTCCATGGATTATTTATTTTATAACAAGAAGTTTCTACCTTTTGACGCATTCACCCATTTTGCCCATCTACACCCTCAAAACCCTGGCAATTATCAATCTCTTCTCTGTATCTGTGAGCTTGTTTTTTTGTTTGGGGAAGGGAGTTGTTTTGTGTTTTTTTTTTTTAGATTCCACCTATAAGTGAGATCATATGATATTTGTCTTTCTCTGTCTGAATTATTTCACTTAGCATAATGACCTCAAGGTCCATCCATGTTGTTACAAATTGAAAGATTTTATTTTTTACTGCCTAGTAATATTCCATTGTATGTATATATCAAATTTTCTCTATCCATTCATCCATTGATAGACACTTATGTTGTTTTTATATCTTGGCCACTGCAAACAATGCTGCAATGAACATAGAGGTGCATGTATCTTTTCAAATAAGTGTTTTTGGATAAACACCACAAAGTGAAATTGCTAGATTATATGGTAGTTTTATTTTTAATTTTTTTATAAATTTTTTTATTGGGGAACATTGTGTTTCTCCAGGGCCCATCAGTGCCAAGTTGTAGTCCTTCAATCTAGTTGTGGAGGGTGCAGCTCACTGGCCCACGTGGGAATCGAACAGGAAACCCTGTTGTTCAGAGCTCAAGCTCTAACCAACTTGAGGCATCTGGCTGCCCCCTATTTTCAGTTTTTTGAGTAACCTCCATACTGTTTTCCACAGTGGCTGTACCAATTTGCAATCCTACTAACAGTGTACAAGGGTTCCCTTTCTTCATATCTTCACCAACACTTCTTTTTGTGAGTGTGTGTGATGAATTTTCTTTTTTTTTGTTAGTTTCAGATGCACAAAACAATGTAATAGACACTTATCATTTGTATCCCTCACACAGTGTCAATCCCCCTCCCCCATCCACTATCCCTCTGACATCGCACAGAGCCATTACATTTCCACTGTCTCTATTCCTAATGCTGTACTCCACTTCCTGTAACTATATGTACATATAAACTTGTAGTTGACATTTGTTATTGTTCAGCTTCAGCTTCAGGTGTACAGTGCAGTGATCAGGCATCTACAACGCTTCTTATTTCTTGTCTTTTGATAACAGCCATTCTAACAGATGTAAGGTGACATCTCATTGTGGTTTTGATTTGCATTTCCCAGATGATTAGTGATGTTGAGCATTCTTTTACGTACCTGTTGGCCATCTGCATGTATTCTTTGGGTAAATGTTTATTTAGATCTTCTGCCCATTTTTAAATTGGGTTGTTTGGGTTTTGGCTATTGTTTTGTATGAGTTCTTTATGTATTTTGCACATTAAGCTCTTACGAGATACGTGATTGCAAATATTTTCTCCCATTCAGTAGGTTGCCTTTTCATGTTGCTGATGTTTTCCTTGGCTGTGCAGCTTTTTAGTTTGACGTAGCCCTACTTGATTATTTTTGCTTTTGTGGCTTTGCTTTTGGTGTTAAATAAAAAAAAATTTTTAAATCATTGCCAAGACCAATGTCAAGTAACTTCCCACCTATGTTTCTTTCTAGGAGTTTTTTGATTTCAGGTCTTACATTCAAGTCTTTAATTCAATTTGAGTTAATTTTGGAGTGTAGTATAAGATAGTGGTCCAGTTTCATTCTTTTGCAGGTGGCTGTCCAGTTTTTTCAATACCATTTACTGAAGAAACTATCATCTCCCCTTTCTATATTCTTGGCTCCTTTGTTGTGAATTAATTGACCATACACACGTGAGTTTATTTCTCGATAATCTACTCTGTTCCATTGATCTATGTGTCTGTTTTTGTGCCAATACCATACTGACTTGATTATTATAGCTTTGTGATATAGTTTGAAACCAGGGATTATGATGCCTCCAGTTTTGATTTTCTTTCTCAAGATTGCTTTGGCTATTTAAGGACTTCTGTGGTTGCATACAAATTTTTGGATTGTTCTGTGACAAATACCATTGGAATTTTGATAGGGATTACATTGAATCTGTAGTTTGCTTTGGGTAGTATGAACATTTCAACAATATTAATTGTTCCAATCCATGAGCACAGAATATCTTTCCAATTATTTATGTCTTCTTCAATTTCTTTCATCAATGTCTTATTGATCTTTCACCTCCTTGGTTTCATTTATTCCTAAGTATTTTATTCTTTTTGATGCAATTGTGAATAGCATTGTTTTCTTAATTTCTCTTTCTGATAGTTTGTTATCAGTGTGTAGAAATGCAACAGATTTTTGGATATTGCTTTTGCATACTGCAACTTTACTGAATTCATTTATTAGTTCTAACATATTTCAGTAGAGTCTTTAGGGTTTTCTATGTATAATATCATGTTATCTGCGAATAGTGATCATTTAACTTCTTCCTTTCCAATTTGGATGCCTTTTATTTCTTTTTCTTGCCTGACTGCTCTGGAGAGGACTTCCAACACTATGTTGAATAACAGTGGTGAGAGTGGACATCCTTGTCTTGCTCCTGATCTTAGCAGAAAAGCTATGACTATGATGTTAGCTGTGGGCTTGTAATACATGGCATTCATCATGCTGAGATATGTTCCCTTTATACCCACTTTGTTGAGAGTTTCTAACATAAATGGATGTTAAATTTTGTCAAATGTTTTTTATGCATCTATTGATATGATCATATAATTTTTATCCTTTATCTTATTAATGTGGTGTATCACAATGATTGATTTGCAGATGTTGAATGATTCTTGCATCCCTGGAATAAATCCTATGTGATCATGGTGTATGATTGATTCTTTTAATGTATTGTTGAATTTGGTTTGCCAATTTTTTTCAGAATTTTGTATCTATGTTCATCAGGGATACTGGCCTGTAATTTTTTTCTTTTCTTTTTTATGATGTCCTTGTCTGGTTTTGGTATCAGGGTAATGCTAGCCTCATAAAATGAGTTGAAAGGTTTTCCTTCCTCTTCTATTTTTTGGAAGATTTTGATAGGATTGGTATTAATTATTCTTTGAATGTTTGGTAGAATTCACCGGTGAAACCATCTCACCCTGGATTTTTGTTTGTTTGGAAGGTTTTGATTACTGATTCAATCTTAGTCTTTTTAATGTTAATCATTCTGGTAAGTAAAGATGGTGTGTTAGTTTTCTGTTACTGCATACAAGTTACCCTAAAACAGCAAACATTTATTGTCTCAGTGTTCCTGTGGGTCAGGAAGTCAGGATTGGGTTATCTGGGTAGCTCTTCTTCAAGGTATCTCACTACATTGCAGTCAAGATGTCAGCCAGGGCTGTGGTCATTCAAAGGCTTGACTGGGGCTGGAGGATCCACTTCTAAGGTTTCACTCACATGATGGCAGAAAGCCTGTTTCTCACCACATGTGCCTCTCCATAGGGCTGCTTGACTGTCCTTGTGACATGGCATCAGGCTTCCAGAAAGATCTGAATAAGACAGAGAGAGAGAGAGACAGAGAGAGAGAGAGAGACAGAGACAGAGACAGAGACAGAGAGACAGAGAGAGAGAGAGAGAGGCTACATTGACTTACAACCCAGTATTGGAGGTGACACACCATTACCTAACCATAAGTCATATAAGTCCAGTCCACATTCAAAAGGAGAGAAATTAAGTTTTACTTACTGAAAAAAAAGGAATATTAAAGAATTTTGGGGCATATTTTAAAACTACCAGTGGTATGTCATTGTGATTTTTATTTGCGTTTCTCTGACTAATTAACTTGAACACATTTTCATGTTTCCTGGCCATTTGGGTGGACTCTTTTGTAAAGTACCTATTCAAGTCTCCTTCCCAATTTTTTTATTGTATTGTTTGTGTTTCCTTGTTGATTTCTAGGAGTATATATAAATATATATGTATGTATTCCTATAGTCTGGATATGAGCACCTGTTATATGTGCTGTAAATACTTTCTCCCACTCTTAGCTTGTTTCTGCACGCTCTTAATGGTACTCTTAATTTTAAAGTAGCCCAGTTTATTAGTCTTTCTCTTTACTGCTTGTGCTTTCTTATATCCTGCTTAAAAGTCTCTCCCTACCCCTACCCCTAAACCTAAATCTAACCACAAACCTAGCCCTTACCATAACCACAACCAATCATAACCATAACCCTAATGTAAACCCAAACACCAATCTCAAAGCTAACTCTAACCCTAAAACTAACCCTAATCATAAACTCAATTTAACCCTAACCCTAACCCTGAAAGAAAAAGAAAAACATAAATAAAATAAAAAGCTCTTCCCTTCCTACTACTTTGCCAGTTTTGTCATAAATCAAGAATGCATATATTGACGATTCTGAGTTTTCTAAGCTGTTCTGCTTTAGCCACCAAGAAATTAAGTTTCAAATTTGCTGCCCACTTTCAATAATTGTGTTAGACTTCATGATATGATTTCTGAATATCAGTTTACCACTGATCTTACCCTATAGTCCAGCCCTTATTTTCTCTTCACTCTGGCACAGAGAAGCCAGGCCTGCCCTGGTATTCTCCTCCCCCTCCGCTGCTGGCAGAGGCACCTCTTTTTCTTGGCAAGGCACCGCCTGTGAAAAATGAGGCAGCTGCAGGGCTGCATCTGCAGACAAAGGCTTGGACTTGGTTGGAATTAGGAAGAATCTGTAGCTCTGCTCTCCACATCCCTGGTCCCTGCTGCAGCCGAGCCAGGCACTGTGGGCTAAAAAAAGGAGCAGACTCTGGGAGAGCCCAAAGGCCATCTGGCAAACACCTGTGGTGATGACTGAAAGTGGGGACATGGGCTCAGAAAACAGAGCCTCATGGGCTGTGGGTCAGGCATGGGGAGTCTGAGACAGACATGTGCCTGGGTAAGCGTGTGTATGTTCACATGGGCATGGGTATGTGTAAGCATGTGGAGCAGGCCAAATGCATGTCAGCGGGGCTTTTCTCTGCAAGCCCACCCCTATGGCTCGCAGGGCCAAGAGGGGCAGAGGCGAGTGTGATATGACCCACTGTGGGTTCCAGATCTCGCTTCACCACTACAGCTAGAGCACCACAAGGTTTTGACAGTCCTTAAACGTGAGTTGCTTTATCTATAATACAGGGTAGTGGTGAGGCCTCAATGAAATGACATGTGTGAAGGGCCCCATATACTTTATCAACACGGATACTCAGCACATGCAGCCCTGTCCCAGCCTCCGTGCCGAGGGCTGCTGTCATCGGCCTCAGCGGCCACTTCAAACCCCATGCTAGGGGACATGGGCTCCTGGGTGGCCCACGCTGACGGAGGAAGGGGCCTTGACATGGAGACCAAGCGTGATCCAGATCCATGGCAGTTTCACATCAAGATATTCTCGGGAGAAGCAAAAACCAGAAAATGCCAAGAAAAAAGGCAGCAATTCAGCAGCCACAGCCACCTGGGGTGTGGGCCTCTTTTTTCTGGTTTTAACTCCAGACTGCACTGAGAGGCCTTTTTGGTCCTAAGAGTGCATGGCTTTTCCCACAGGCGCAGCCGAGGCCAGGGCTTGTGGCCCAGGGCCCAGGGCAGGCCTGGCATGGCAGTGGGACGGCACCAGGGTGAGAGGTAAGCGGCCCAGATGATGCCCTCTGGATTTGCCCAGAACTCTGCAGATGACTGGGCGTTCATGCTGAGCCCACGGAGGCCCCACTTTCTGAGAGGGTTCCTACCCGGCCCAGCAACCCCAGGACATGCCCCTCCTCCTGTTGACATTCTCTGGAGCAGGCCAGACACCTGGTCAGAGCCCTTTGCTCCGATTCTGTCCTCCTGTGCCCGGGTGTGTAAATACAGAAGCCAGAGGTCCACTGTATGGGCCCCATGCTGACGAAACCGCAGCTCTGCAGGGAGAACAGGACAACACAGGCACTAGAGTGCAGAGACCCTCCCCCAGAGGGGGCAGCCAGTGTGCCAGCCTTTTCCATCTGGCCCTCCTGATCACCCTCCTCCACCCGACAGAAGGGTTGGGGAATGTCCTTTACCCTCCAGTTTCCTGTCACCTTCAGCCTGTGGGAGGCACCAAGAGATCAGACAAAGACAGGTCAGGGTGTTGACTCTGACAACGGCCCCTTCCTACTGGACCACTGTGGCTTGGCAGCACCCCTGGGTGCCCCCCACCCCCCAGATGCTTCGTGATCTCCTGTGGCTGACTGCTCGTGAGGTTTAAAGGTATCCAGATTGGCCCACGGGACCAAGCAACATAGCAGTCCAGACATCTCCCTTGTGTACCGCTGTATGCGGGACTAGAATCTGAAGGTCAGTGTCTGAGGGGAAAGAGTCTGCACTTGCTTGCCTCCTCTCCCTCTCCCACAGAGTCCCCAGATCCAATCACATCCCCGCCTGCACTACCACCACCCCGCATGACCACCTTTCACCTGGAGGACCGCAGGCTGGCCACAGCTCCTTCCTGGTCACCCTTCCTACCTCTAGCTAGTTTCCATTCAGCAGCCAGAGGGAACTTTTTAAAGGGAAAAAGGGACAGAAAAAAAGAGGAGATGAGAGGGGAGGGGAAAGGAGATGAGGAGGGGGAAGAAGGAAGGAGAGGAGAGGAGAGGAGAGGAGAGGAGAGGAGAGGAGAGGAGAGGAGAGGAGAGGCGAGGCGAGGCGAGGCGAGGCGAGGCGAGGCGAGGAGAGGAGAGGAGAGGAGAGGAGAGGAGAGGAGAGGAGAGGAGAGGAGAGGAGAGGAGAAGAGAAGAGAGGAGAGGAGAGGAGTTTTTTCTCTGCTTAAACACTCTCGTGGCTTCCTCCAACTTGAAATAAACCCAAACTCCTTAGCATGGCCTCCAATAAATCAGAGAGGCCTCCCTGAGTCCCTCCGTGAGAGCTGCTCCCTCTGCCCCAGCCCTGTGGCCCCCCACCCATGCCCAGCCCCAGCTGTCTCCTTTTGCTGAGGATGCCAGGCGGCTGTAGATGCTCACATGGATCACGTCACGTCGCAGATGGGTGCCGGGACCAGGGGCCAGGACCGCGCACTCACACAGCGGCCAGCCTGGGGGACTGTTCCAAGGGAGGAACCACTGTGGGCTTTATGTAGACAAGACCCCACACGAGCCTCCACACATGCTGACCCCACACGCATGACAGCCTTCACGTGGCCCTACGGGAAGGGAAGATGGTTAAGGACTCACATTGCTCTTATCTTTCACACTTGAAGGATGAATGGATGGCTGAATGGATGGGCAATGGCCTGACCCGCCTACATTCTCAGGGGGCTGGCTTCTCCAGAAAGGGCCCCGCTTCACAGGCTGATGGCCAATTGGCTCTGGGTCTCCAGGTAGCAGGACAGGCTGGGACGCGGCAGGAGAAACTCCCCACACGGCTCTCATCCCTGGCCCATTACACACGGCCTGTCTTCAACCAAGTCCACCAGGGCCTCACCTCCTGAGGGCGCTTCTGGTCTCCAGCCACTCTCCAGCCCTAGCCCAGTCTCGACCTTTCCCCGTCTCCTTGCATTGCTCAGGAGTGGCCCTGCCCTGCCCCTCTGCTCCCGGAGCCTCCTGAAGGCTGTTCCTGGACCCTGATGTGCTTCCTTACCCCACACCACCCTCACCATCCAGCTGCTCAGCCTCCTCCTCAGGAGCCCCCTGCTCCCCGATGAGTCACGTGTGGGAGCCACACACCTCACGCCACCCACCTGGCCTCACAGCATCACCCCAATTAGGAAGAGACGTTTACTTCTGCCATGAACTGCTCCTTAGTGCTTACCCTCCCACTACCACCCCTAGACTGTGAGTTTGTGAAGACAGGAACCAGGACTGTTTTATTCAGCATTAAATCCCCAGCACTCAGAGCACATCGGATGCTCCTCCTAACAGCTCTGAGGGAGGGAGAGAGGCAGGGAGGGAGGGGCTCAGGCAGAACAGTCCCTGTACTGTTCTGTCACTAACCTACACCTGGTCCCACAACCAGCAGGAGGGCCCCTGGATGCGAACAAGAGAATGGGCCATCTGTAGCAGGATAGGAGATCTGTAATCTTCCTCCAGAAGGTCAAGGCTATTGGAAAGACATCCCTCAGTGGTAAGTACAGACCAGCCCCAGCAGCGTCCGGGACTCCACATCCTCCCAGCAGCTCCTGGATGCGAGGAATGGGCTGAGGTTGCACCTGGAACATGGTACCCAGGGCCATCCGTCTGCAGCCTGGGCGGCCACCACTCTGAACCTGGCTCTCTTGCCTGTAGCAGGGGGTGTGCAGGCCTCTCCCCTCTAGGGCAAGGGTGGCGTGCAGAGCGTGCCCCAGGTGGGTGCACTAATGCTGCTGACTCCTTGTGGGCCCAGCCCGCCCGTTCACTCTGGCTGGAGATGCTTCTCTGGACCCCAAGGCCCTTCTGCTCGGGTCCGAGGCTGGCCCTCCACTGGCAGCACTGAGATTTGGTGTTCTCACTCTCTGCAGAGCCAAAACCCACCCTGCCACTGAGTCTCCCATCCGTCTTACTGTCTTAGATTTTGAGGCACTAGCAGGGAAGGGGTCTGGGTGACGTGGGCACCTCCCAGAGGTCCCTATGCCTTCACTGTCCCAGCCAAAGCCAGTCACTGAGCCTGCGTACAGACCCATCCAGGCTGTGGTCTGGCCAGGCCTTGGGCAGGGGTGGGCAGGGTCCAGGAGAGAAGCAAGGAGGTGGGACAGTCCCAGTGCATCCTATGGGAGAGAGTGGACTGTGTGCATTCCGCTCAGCCTTGATAATGAAAGAACTCAGTTGGGCAACCCGGAAGAAACAAGGGAGAGACTGGGGATTCCCACCACCCACAGATTTCCTTCTGGTGGGAGCAAGTGAGACCAAGGACCACCAGCTTAATCCACTGGCCATGCTACCCACTCTCCCCACCCCATTCTTCTCACTCTCCCTGTCCCCCATTCCAGTGGGCCGAACAGCCCTCCATCTGGGCAATTGGAGTTTCCTGTTTCCTCCTGGGGGGCCTTGCCGGACTTGGGGAAGAGTTGCTGATGGATGGCAATTATTTCTTGACTGCCAA
The DNA here is from genome assembly GCF_964194185.1 of Rhinolophus hipposideros. Classification (NCBI taxonomy): domain Eukaryota; kingdom Metazoa; phylum Chordata; class Mammalia; order Chiroptera; family Rhinolophidae; genus Rhinolophus; species Rhinolophus hipposideros. The sequence continues at coordinate 1,213,945 of NC_138052.1, read as the reverse complement.
GCCCTGGGTCAGCTCAGGGAACCCCCTCCCGCACTGAGTGGTGTGATTGCCTCCAGCTCGGTTTTATAGTGAAAATAGCCAAACTTGACTCTATTTTTAAAAAGTGTTAGATTCACTGATTTAAGATACATCTTCTAAAAGTTCAATATGTTTAGATTTCTCATGAGCATTTTTTTAACAATTTGCATTTTCTAGAGTGCTTTCAGCTTTTTAAAACACATTCACACTTACATTATATCAATACCACTGCCCTATTAATAACTCCATGATATAAATGAGGAAACTGGGGGATACACAAGCAAATAACTTGTGTGAATGGGTGAAGGAAAGACAGGGATACTTGGTGAGCGACCACATGTGCCAGGCACTGGGGTGCCCTTTACACTTGTTATCTTGTCTCATTTTGTCCCCACGAGAACTCTTGGAAGTGGGAATGTGCATGGTGGCCCATTTTACAGATGAGAAAAATGAAACTCTGAGATTAGGTTCACAGCTGGAGGCTCACAGCTGGAGGAAGATGAGGCGGAACCATGGTTTAGTTTATGGCATTACTGAACCTTTTCATCCCTCTGGGCTGTTAAAGGTCACACTCCTTCACTTGGAGAAGTTTTGGCCCCTATGGAAAGAGCAATAGGGACATCCTCTCAGGAATGAATGAAAACCACTACGAGAGTGAAGGAACAAGATGGTAGGACTTTTCTTATGATGACTGATGCACTGGGACAGTCTAGAACTCTGCGACACTAGGACATGGGCATTGGTCCCATGACCCACCCCCTTCACGGCTAGGTCCCTTTAGAAAGTCTGCTAACCATTCTAATCTAAAATGAATAAACATCATCAGGTTTTGTAACGGTCAATGTAGATAAGCATGGTAGTTATTAGCACCATTCCCCAAAAAGTCTGGTTCTCCTTTTAAGGCACACGTTAGGAAGTCATGCCCCTGGCATCTTGGAGTTAGGTATGGTCATGGGATTCCCCTTGTTCAATGAGCAGAAGTGACCCATGCCACCTCCAGAAAGAAGTTTTAAGAGCCAGTCTACAAGTCTCATAGTCCCTTTCACATTGCCTTGGCAGTAGACAAAGAGATGGAGCCTGGGTCCTTAAGCAAAGAAGATCAGTCCCTAATGGATCTGCGATGGCCATGTAGTATATGGGAGAAATGTGTTGTTTTTATTATAGTTTCTGAGACTTGGGGAATGTTTGTTACAGCAGCAAACTCTAGCCTATCCTAACTGACACAATAATATATTTGAAAACAGTATACTTTCTAGACAGATGTTTTATTATAACATGTATTTGCCTCATTCTTTTCATCTATAAAATTGGGATGACATGTTATGAGGTTATGAGGACTAAATGAATAATACACATAAATGAGTGTATGCTTGGCATAGAGTATGAAGTAGACATGTTAACTGTTATTATTAATGTTGTTGATCTTGCTCTTATTTCTTTTTGTTGTTGTTGTTGTTTTTTGTTGAGAGCCCACTGGCCCATGTGGGAATCGAACCGGCAGCCTTCAGAGTTAGGAGCATGGAGCTCTAACCACCTGAGCCATCGGGCCGGCCCTCTTATTTCTTTTTTAATCTTTTCCTCCATACGCCCCAATTCCTAAGCAGGATCAGCCCAGTATGTAAGGGGAGGAGTTGGGACTTGCTCTGCAGGACTACCAGTGTGAAGGGCAAAGGTGGGGCCAGGTCTCCCCATGGACAGTCAGCTCTGGGAGTGAGCCAGTCCCTGCACAGTCTCTCTGCGATGGCAATTGCCCTGTCAGCCACATTTAAAACAAGTTCTGTTATAGTAGTCATGCATAGTCTCTACTTTGAAAATGTAGAAAGTATACAAACGTGTAAACAAAAGTATTACCTATAATCCCACTCCAGAGATAACCTCTTTTAATATTTTTTATATATCCTTCTCATGTTTTCCTTTCATCATTTCATTTTTCCAAATAGCACTTATACTGCATGTAGTAGTCAGGCAACCTATGTCACCTTTTTTGTTTTCTTTTGTTTTGTTTACTAATAATATGTCAAAAACATTTTCCCAACAAAATAATTCTAGTGCAGTTAACAAGGCACATATGAATGTGCTGCAATTAAATTACCAATTCCTAATTCAGAATCCAACACCAAACTGATTGAGCATTTACTACGTTCTACTGATAAGGTGGTGAAGAAAATCAGCCGGCTCAGTCCTCCAGAAGCCAACTTTCACTACAAGGGGACTTGCACCTTATGGGAGACTCGGGCTCTTGGCCTTGGGGGAGGGGCCCAGAGAACATTCGTAAACCTAATCTTTGTGTCCTGTGTGCCTGAATTGAGATCGTGCTAGAAGCAGGCTAAAACATAACAAACACCTTCTTAAATGAATAACTCAGTTCAAAAAGAAATGGGAATAGTACTAAGGACCCAAAATGGGAAAAGACATGGAAACAAGAGGACTAAGTAGTGCTGTACTTCAGAGGGAGGGGGGATGACAGGGTCCGTTGATGACCCCTAGAGCATGGATTTTGTCTGTGTGAAAAAGAAGAGGTCATGGGCCCAGCAGGGTGAGGGGCTGTGGCTGAGATCCCAGCATAAGATGGCACCTCAGATGCTTCATATTTTGTAAAAGAGCAGGTTGTACCTTGTAAAAAGGGGAAACAAGGATACTTCCCTGTTTAGCACCAAAGTAGGGGACAACGGATGAGCCCCAAGATTTTGTAAACTCAAGACATAACTTGCATAGGTTTAGTGTTCAACTTTACTGTACCTCATGGCCTAGGTACCAAACAAACCAAGTAATTAATAAATGAAAAGTATTCCTGAGCTGGTAACACACCATGGGCACCTGGCAAAAGTCAATATCAATGCCCTCAATCCAGATCACAAAGAAGTCCCCCAGAAAAAGCCCTAGCTCTCTTGCCAAAATTACAAAATAGTCATGAATGTGAACAATCAGAACCAAGAGTCAAAAGAAACAACAGAGAATCAGAACTCCAAATATTTCGTATAATGGGAATAGCTGATAAATACTATATTGTTAAACACATAAAGGAAGAAATGGAATTATAAAAAAAACAAAAGAGCCGAATATTGTAGAAAAAGAGAGGGCAGGTACTCAGATAAAACATTGAATGCTGCATGTGTTAACATCAGTCATTTCTCACTTCCCAAGAAGATTCCTCTGTCAGTAGTCTTGTATTTGACTGCAAGTAACAGAAAACCCAACTTATCTACAATGGCTACAACAAATCTGGATTATTTCTCATATAACCACAAATTCAAAGAAGGGCTTCCCTTGGCACCAGTTCAGCTATTCAACTGTGGCATCAAGGGCCCAGGCTCTCATCCCTCCACTTGACCTCCTATAGTAAACTATTTTGTATCCTCATCCTTGCTATCTCATGGTCACATAAAAGAAAGGTTAAAAATGAAGATGTGCCCCTGCTTCCCCCAAACCACCACCATCACCACCACCATCACCTTCACCACCATCACTACAACCACCATCACCACCACCACCACCCATCATCACCTCCACCACCCCCATCACCCCACCGACACCACCACCCTTGCAGAAGATTTAGCTTGTGTCTCCCTGGCAGGAACTATGAGCTATATTCACCGCAAGCCTCTGGGGAGGCTGAGAAAGAGACTATGTCACCTGAGACTGGCACAGGACTGATCTAAACAAAACTGAGATACTTCTACATAGCAAGGAAAATGAGAGGGAAGGATGCTATTGAGTAGACTGCTGACAGGGTTCCACAAGCCCCCAGTTATGATCCCCAACACACACACCGTAGCTTCTTCTGGTGATTTGGATGGAGGTAGGAGGCATGGGGCCACATCAGACTTTTAGTAGGAACTTTTCAAACTACTCTACCCATTCCCTACATACCCAAGATTCCACCAGGCCTCCAGGGGTGTGTCCTCCCAGCCCCATATCCTGCATGCTGAGTCACTGAGATACTGAATGTGTGGTTCCCAAAACAGGCCAGAGCTGGCATAAAGGTTAAAGCCTCGCACTGTGACAGCCAGTTCAGGCTAAGGTCCACTTCTGCTGGCTACCCATGCCATTCTGCATAATCTCCCCATACACCCACTCCCTCTCTTACAGGTACTTTCTTCTTCCTCAGGGACACTTCCTTCCAGAAGACTCCAGTGTGGCAACAGGGGTTGGGCAGGAAGTTTCTTAACTAAAGATGAATGTAGAGGACTGCTAAAGAAATAAGAAGCATTATTAAAAGTAAAACAGCTGGAGGTAATGTTTAACCAGCCCAAGAAAACACACTCTTCAATCAAGTTCACACTCACTATTAAAACATGAACCATATGTGATATTTCTTCAATTACTATAGAAAGGAGAACTTAAGATAAAATTTTGGGTCCAAATTCCATTTTTGGCTATTACTTGAAAGTAATAACATTTTATAAATAGATAATATTAGAGGTTGTCACAAACTCCACTGGAATTAGCTCAAAGCCACAATATTGAAAACCACCGTGAGAAGGTTCCAGAAGCTGGCCCACAGTGTCACTGGTGGTGGGAACACCTGTCCACGCTATTCTTGCATCCCAGCCACAACCCCTGGTGGAATTTGGCTGTAAACCCCCAGGCTATTTTAAGATTTGTGGAAACACAGAATCTGCATGGAATTAAGTGAGGAACCAATGGGTCATTAAACAGCAGTTGGATATTTGTTATGAAGCACAGAACAAACTCTATCAAAGGCAAGACAGAGCAAATTAAGTTCAAGGAGGAAAATTCACTTGCTGAAAATGCGAAGTCTCTGTTAGAAAAGACATTACAACTTCTATATTTGCATGCTTAACTCCACTAAGACTCCAAATCCTTGCTGTTTCTGTTTTTTAATATAAATTTAGTGGAAATCTGGTTGGTGATGAGTTGAATTTACTTTCAACAACTGAGAACAATTAAGACACATACATAAATGTTGAATCACTATCTTGTACACCTGAAACATAGTACAGTATTTTATGTCAACTATAAAAAAGAAAGAAAAGTCCACATAAAACAAGATTTGCCACTCAGGCCAGGAAAAAAAAAAGACAATTATTGATGACCAGGGCTCCAAGTCTGGATGCCTGGGGAATTCTGGGAGCTGGGGCTTTTCTTCCCTGGCAGGTGGTGCTGGGGCTGGTGGGTGCAAAGGGGTCCTGCACACTGCGGAACAAACAAGAGATGCAGAGACAGCTCCCACTGAGGGCGGGAGAGAACAGTGCCCTCTTTCCCAAGGAAAGAGGGACTAGGGTGCAGGCAGAAATGCAGATACTGGCCTCACTCCCTGGGGTTGAAACTGGTCTTGCTATGGTCCCCTGGTGCCTAGGGAATCATCCCAAAGCCTGGAGGGGTGAGGCTGGGCAGAGCAGAGTGGTACAGTGGCCTGACCGCTGCGGAGGTGACAAGGCTGGTGGGCGGAATAGAGACCCTTCTTCTGTGTCCCAGTCCCCTCCCCTAGGCAGCCAGTCCTTTTCTCCACGGAGGGGGCTTACCTGCCCTCCCCATCACCCCACCCCAAACTGCAGGAGGGGCTGAGGCTGGTGAGTGAAGACCTGCTCTCAGACATCTGATGGAGTCCAAAGAACACAGATGGTCCTGCTACAGCTCAGCGAGGGAGCTTGGTCAGGGCACCCAATTTCTCTGAGGCTCAGTTTCCTTATCTGTAAAATAGGGCTCCCGTACTATCTAGGGCATCTGGCAGCAGACTTAGAACAGCACTTGGCACCAAATGTCTTCGCTGATATTATCATTGTTATCCCCATTTTGAGGAAGAAACTGAGGCAGACAGAGTTAAGTAGTTTATCCAAGGCCACTCAGCTGGGTTTGAACCAGCAGGCAAACCCAGACTGTGTGCTGCTTTCCCTGTGATGGACCTAGGAAGCCTTGTGTCCCTGCTGTCTCCAGGCTCTGTCCTTGGCAGGGTGCAAGGAGAGAGACACACAGCGCCTCGTGAGCAAGGCAGGTTTGGTGGCTGTGGTCCCAAGCATACTAACACTAGCATTGCCAGGCTCTGTGGCTGGCCCAAAAGGTGCCCTGAGGAAGGCCAGAGGCAAGTACCCACTTCTCCATGACCCTCAGCTTCCCTCACACCAAGGTCCTCAGCCTTCCACAGCCTACATCCTCACACAAGGCCACCGCAGGCCCACACCTTCTGAGGATACTTTCTAGACACAAGCTGTGCATGTGGGCCAGTCACTCCACGGGCCTCAGCGTTCTCCTCTGTAAACTGGGACAACAGAAATCCCACCTTATGAGGCTGTTATGAAAATAGTAGAAGTTAATGCTCCTGCAGCTACCAAGTTCAGAGTCCACCCAGGCGACGGCTCAGGAAGTGTTATCCCAGTTTCCTCCATTGTCTTTTGTCTCACCACCTAAAATACTTAGGTGCATTTCTCCAATTTTCCTCCAGACAGGGTTTCCCCAGGGATTTCCATGGCTCAGCAGGGTGGGCTTTGCCCCGAATGCCTCCAGCCAGTGCAGAGGACATGGCCAGCATGAGTGACCACACCACCCGTACCATATAGACATCTTCCCCGACCACCAGCGGTCAGGACAGGGGGAATAGGAACAAGGCCCACGTGGCAGGTGCTCGGGATTTAATAATCAGAACCAGATAAAGCCCTTGTCATACCTCTTTGGCCAGTACTAGAGAGCTTTTCTAAAGAAGACCTGAGGAGAGGGAAGTTGTGGCTATGCAGATGACTTTTTGGGAGGTCAAACATGAGGGGGCGGGGGCAGGAAAGGGGGGATAGGGTAAGAAGATTGTTGACTTAATTTATTAGTCCCATCAGTGCTTACTGAGCGCCTGCTAGATGCCAGCCACTGCCCCACAGAGCCTGCGGAGGCCACGGCCAGCGGAGAGGCCCTGCCCCTGGGACTGACACGCCCGTTGTATGAAACACTTGGGCCTCAGAACGGTAAGCAAGTCTCCTGCCCATCCTAAGTCATGGCCTTTGCAAAAGTTGTGTGTGTGTGTGTTTTAACATAATCATGTGTTTTTCTCTTAATGTTCCTACAATAAATCCTATTTTGACATGGTGTAGTGCTATTGGATTAAAATTTCTATTAGTGTTTTTACTTTAATATTCAAAAGTTCACTTTGCCTACAGTTGTGTGGATACACATGCGTGAGTACATATGCACACACACAGTGGGTAGATACTGACAATCAAGTTTTGACATCGAGGAAATTTGATGGAAATTACTTCCTAAAACTTTGGTAAACTTTGACTATAGAATTGCTTGTACCCATTAGAAAATACAATAGAAAAAGGATTAGATTTATAACAATAAACAATAAATATCTAGATATAAACTTCCCTCCATAGTATTGTTCTTTTTCATTGATGTATAATTTATATACCACAAAATGCACAGATTTTCATTTTTCAGTTCAAGAATTTTGACAGTTACAAACACCCAACTCAAGATCTAGAATATTTCCATCACTCCAGAAAGTTTCCTCATGCTCTTTTCCTGTCAAGGCCCCATATGCACATTCAGAATCAGTCTGATCTCTATAACCAGAAATTAGTATTGCTTGTCCTAGAAATTTGTATAAATGGAACACACTGGATAAACTCTTTTGTGTCCAGTTTCTTTCATGCAGCATAATATTTTTGAGATTCAACCACATAGCAGTTCACTTTATTGCTAGTAGTATTCCATTTTTGAATATATCAAAAGTGTTTAATACATTCACCTATTGATGAATTGGGAATTTTTCCAGTGTTTTGTTATTTGAGTAAAGCTGCAATGCACATTCATGCACAAGCCTTTTTAAGAATTCTTGAGTAAATACCTAGGGGGCAATTGACAGGACATAGGATACAGGTATGTTTAGCTTTAGAAGGAATTGCTTTCCTATTTTACATGCCCAGCAGCAATGTGTGAGAGTTCCAGTTTCTCCACATGCTCACCAATACCTGAAATAATGAGCTGTTTTAATTTTATCCATTCTAGTATGTTTATACTGGTAATTATTTTTTAATTTATTGCAGTGAAAATTGTAAGTAAAATTACATAGATTTCAGGTGTACAATTCTGTATTACATCATCTATAAATCCCATGTGTGTTCACCACCCAGAGTCAGTTCTCCTTCCATCACCATATATTTGATCCCCTTTACCCTCATCACCCACCCCCCACCAAACCCTCTGGTAACCACTAAACTATTGTCTGTGTCTATGAGTTTTTGTTTCTCATTTGTTTGTCGTGTTCTTCTGTTGTTTTTGGTTGATGTACCATGTATCAGTGAAATCATAGGGTTCCTGCTTTTTCTGTCTGACTTATTTCGCTTAGCATTATACTCTCAAGATCCATCCATGTTGTCACAAATGGTCCTATTTCATCTTTTCTTACCACCGAATAATATTCCATGGTATATACATATACCACAACTTCTTTATCCATTCATCTATCAAAGGACATTTTGGTTGTTTCCATGTCTTGGCCACTGTAAATAAAGCTGCAATGAACATTGGAGCACGTGTATCTTTATGTATAAATGTTTTCAGATTTTTAGGATAGATACCCAGGAGAGCGATTGCTGGGCCATATGGTTACTCTATTCGTGATTTTTTTAAGGAACCGCCACACTGCCTTCCATAACGGCTGCACCAGTCTGCATTCCCACCAACAGCGTATGAGGGTTCCTTTTTCTCCACAGCCTCTCCAACACTTGTTACTATTTGTCTTGTTGATGAAAGCCATTCTGACTGGGGTGAGGTGATATCTCATTGTGGTTTTTATTTGCATTTCTCTGATGATTAGTGATGTTGAGCACTTTTCATATGTCTATTTGCCATTTGTATGTCCTCTTTGGAGAAATGTCTCTTCAGGTCCTCTGCCCATTTTTCAATTGGGTTGTTTGTTTTTTTGTTGTTGAGTTTCATGAGTTCCTTGTATATTTTGGATATTAGACCCTTATCGCAGGAACTGTTTGCAAAAATCTTCTCCCATTCAGTCGGTTGCCTCTTTATTTTGTCGATGGTTTCTTTTGCTGTGCAGAAACTTTTAAGTTTCATATAGTCCCATTAGTTTATTTTAGCTTTTACTTCCATTGCCTTTGGAGTCAAATTCATAAAATGCTCTTTGAACCCAAGGTCCATAAGTTTAGTACCTATGTTTTCTTCTATGCAGTTTATTGTGTCAGGTCTTATGCTTAAGTCTTTGATCCATTTTGAATTAATTTTGGTAAATGGTGACAGATAACAGTCGTTTCATTCTTTTGCACATGGCTATCCAATTCTCCCAGCACCATTTATTGAAGAGGCTATCTTTCCTCCATTGTATGTTTTTAGCTTCTTTGTCAAAAATTATCTGTCCATATTTATGTGGTTTTATTTCTGGGTTCTCAATTCTATTCCATTGGTCTATGTGTCTCTTTTTCTGCCAATACCAAGCTGTTTTGATTATTGTAACCCTGTAGTACAAGCTAAAGTCAGGCAGTGTGATGCCTCCAGCATTGTTCTTTTTTCTTAAGATTGCTTTGGCTATTCAAGGTCTTTTGTGGTGCCAAACAAATCTGACGATTTTTTGTTCTACTTCTTTAAAAAATGCCATTGGGATTTTGATGGGGATTGCATTAAATCTGTATATTGCTTTGGGTAATATGGCCATTTTAACTATGTTGATTCTTCCAATCCATGAGCACGGAATCTCTTTCCATTTCTTTGTGTCTTCTTCAATTTCTTTCAAAACTGTCTTATAGTTTTCAGCATATGAATCCTTCACATCCTTAGTTAAGTTTATTCCTAGGCATTTTATTCTTTTTGCTGCAATTGCAAAGGGAATTGTTTTTTGTATTTCTTTTCCTGAGATTTCATTGTTAGTATATAGGAATGCAATGGACTTTTGTACATTGATTTTGTAGCCAGCAACTTTACTGTATTCGTTGATTGTTTCTAATAGCTTTTTGGTGGAGTCTTTAGGGTTTTCTATATATAGCATCATGTCATCTGCAAAGAGTGACACTTTAACTTCTTCATTCCCAATTTGGATGCCTTTTATTTCATTCTCTTGCCTGATTGCTCTGGCAAGGACTTCCAACACTGTGTTGAAAAGCAGAGGTGATAGAGGACAGCCTTGTCGTGCTCCTGAACATAGAGCAAAGGGCTTCAGTTTTTCACCATTAATTATGAGGTTAGCTGAGGGCTTGTCATAGATGGCCTTTATTATGTTAAAATATTTTCCTTCTATACCTATTTTATTAAGTGTTTTCAGCATAAATGGATGTTGTATCTTGTCAAATGCTTTTTCTGCATCAATTGACATAATCATATGATTTTTGTCCTTTATTTTGTTTATGTGATGTATCACATTGATGGATTTGCGGATGTTGAACCATCCTTGTGCCTCAGGGATGAACCCCACTTGGTCGTGATGAATAATATTTGTAATGCATTGTTGTATTCGATTTGCTAGAATTTTGTTTAGGATTTTAGCATCTGTATTCATCAGAGATATTGGTCTGTAGTTTTCTTTTTTTGTGTTGTCCTTACCAGGTTTTGGTATCAGGGTAATGTTGGCCTCATAAAATGAGTTAGGGAGTACTGTCTCTTCTTCAATTTTTTGGAAGAGTTTGAGCAGGATTGGTATTAGATGCTGTTTGAAGGTTTGGTAGAATTCACTAGTGAAGCCATCTGGTCCCGGACTTTTGCTTTTGGGAAGGTTTTGGTGACTGATTCAATTTCTTTACTGGTGATCAGTCTGTTTAGATTTTCCAGTTCTTCATGGTTCAGCCTTGGAAAGCTATATGTTTATAAGGACTTGTCTATTTCTTCTAGGTTATTGAATTTGGTGGCATATAGTCCTTCATAGTATTCTTGAATGATCCTTTGTATTTCTGTGGTGTCCGTGATAACTTCCCCTTTCTCATTTCTGATTTTGTTAATTAGTGTCTTCTCTCTTTTTGTCTTAGTGAGTCTAGCCAAGAGTTTGTTGATTTTATTAATTTTTTTCAAAGAACCAGCTCTTTGTCACATTAATTTTTTCTGTCGTCTTTTTGTTCTCTATTTCATTGAGCTCTGCTCTGATTTTTGTTATTTCCTTTCATCTGCTGACCTTGGGTTTCACTTGTTCTTCTTTTTCTAGTTCTTTAAGGTGTAACATGAGGTTATTTATTTGGGATTTTTCTTGTTTCTTGAGATAGGCCTGTAATGATATAAATTTCCCTCTTAAAACTGCTTTCGCTACGCTCCAAAAATTTTGGTAGGATGTATTTTCATTGTCATTTGTTTCCATGTATCTTTTGCTCTCTCCTCTAATTTCTTCTTTGACCCAGTCGTTCTTTAAAAGTATGTTGTTTAATCTCCATGTATTTGTGTTTTTTCATGCTTTCTATTTGCAGTTGATATCCAATTTCAAAGACTTTTGATCAGAGAATATGCTTGGTATGATTTCAATCTTCTTATATTTGCTTAGGCTGCATTTATGCCCCAATATGTGGTCTATCCTTGAGAATGTTCCATGTACACTCGAAAAGAATGTATAGTCTGATGGTTTAGGATGAAGTGCTCTATATATGTCAATGATGTCCATTTCATCTAATGTGTCATTTAGGGCTGCGGTTTCGTTACTTATTTTCTATTTGTATGATCCATCCATAGCTGTCAATGATGTATTCAAATCCCCTAGTATAATTGTGTTTTGGTCAATTTCTCCCTTTAGTTCTGTTAGTAGTTGCTTGGTATATTTCGGTGCTCCCTGATTGGGGGCATAAATATTGATGACTGTTATGTCTTCTTGTTGTATAGTCCCCTTTACCATTATGAAATGTCCATCTTTGTCTCTTGTTACCTTTTTCACCCTGAAGTCTGTTTCATCTGATATCATTATGGCTACACCTGATTTTCTCTGGGTACCATTTGCTTGGAGTGTCAATTTCCACCCTTTCACTTTGAGTCTATGCTTGTCCTTGTAGCTGAGATGTGTCTCTTGGAGACAGCATATGGTTGGATTTAGTTTTTTGATCCAATCTGCTACTCTGTGCCTTTTTATTGGTGAGTTCAGTCCATTTACATTTAGGGTGATTATTGATACGAGGGGATTTCCTGTCATTCTATCTTTAGATTTCTGGTAAGGCTGTGTCTCCATTGTTTCTTTGCCTTTTTGTTGTTGTCTATTATTTCTGTGTGGTGGTATTCTATGATGTTTCCCTCTGTTTCTTCTTTTATTACAGTACATATTTTAGTTCTAGACTTTCTTTGAGTGGTTACCCTTAAGTTTATGTAAAAGAAAGTTTGATATTTAGAGTATTCCATTTTCTTCAGCACGCTTACTTTCTCCATTCCCATATTCTGGTTCAGGCCTTTACTCTCCCCCTTTTTATGTTTTAGTTGCTACATGTTGTGCCTGTCGTTGGTGGTCGAATAGCCTCCTTTAGTATTTCTTGTCGTGTATTAGTGCAGGTCGTGTATTAGAAAATTCCCTCAGCTACTGTATGTCTGGAAAAATCTTTATTCCTCCTTCATATCTAAAGGATATCTTTGCTGGATATATTATTCTTGGCTCATAATTTCTTTCTTTCAATGGTTTGAATATTTGGTTCCACTCCCTCCTGGCTTGTAGAGTTTCTGCTGAAAAATCCGATGATAATCTAATGGGCTTTACCGTCTTCTTTTCCCTGGCTGCCTTGAGGATTCTGTCTTTGTGGTTGATTTTAGACAGCGTCAATAAAATGTGCCTTGGAGAAGGCCTGTTGGAATTGAGGTAATTAGGTGATCTGTTTTCTTCTTGGATTCGAGGATCCAGTTCTGTCCACAAGTTTGGGAAGTTCTCATCAACAATTTGTTTGAACATAGTCTCTGTTCCCTTCTCTCTTTCTTCTCCTTCTGGTATGCCCATTATTCTTATATTGCTCTTTCTGATGGAGTCAGAAAGTTCTTGTAGAGTTCTTTCATTTCTTTTAAGTCTCAAGTCTCTTTCTTCTTCCATCTGTGTAATTTTCAGGTTTCTATCTTCGATGTCACTGATTCTTTCCTTCATATGGTCAACTTTACTACCTAAGCTGGTTATTTCATTCTTAATTTCTTCTATTGAGTGCTTAATCTCCAGAAATTCCATTTGGTTCTTTTTTAAAATTTCAATCTCTTTCATAAAATGCTCATATTGTTCTTTGATTGTTTTTCTGAGTTCATTAAATTGCCTTTCTGTGTTTTCTTGCATCTCGTTGAGTTTTTTCAGAACTGCAATCTTGAATTCTCTGTCATTTAAGTCACATATTCCCATATTTTTAAGTACCTTTTCTGAAGACTTTTCACTTTCTTTCTGAGCTGTCTTATTGCCTTGGTTATTCATGGCAATTACTGATTTATTATTTCTCTTCCTAGACATCTACAGGAGTGGCTTCTGCAACCGGTTGAAAGAAAGAGGTCTTTCTTTTGTTTTCTAATACTTGTTGGTGGAATGTTTTATTTTCTCTCCGACTGCAGCCTTTTTTTTCCTCTCTCACACAGTAGTGCTATGTTTTCTCTGCACTATTCCAGCTTCTCACACAATGGGGGTTTTCCTGGGAGACGGGCTTCTCCTCTGTTAATAATTCGCCTAGGTAACAGGGCGTAGCGTCAGTGTTGGTATGAGGAGAGCTTTTGAAGTTCCAAAGCTCTTTCTGCACCAGATTCAGATCCCATATGTTCCAGCAGTTCTGTTTACTCCTGCAGGGATCCGCCCAGATTGGTGGGGCCAGGGGCGGGTGGGTTGTACGAGGTGGCCCAGAGCAATGGCGGCGACCACCACCACAGCCAGTCCTGCTTCCACAGCTCCCTCCCCTTTGCCGGAACTAGTTGGGCTGCGAATCTGTGTCTGCGGTCCACAGTTCTCAGAGCAGCAAATATTCTGTTCTTTTGATCTGACACTGCTACTGTTCCGCTTCTAGCACCGGGCAGTTGGAGGCTGGGCGAGCTCCGGGAGGGTAGGGAGGAGGCGACTAGTCTCAGTGCCTAAGGCTTCCATTCTCTGCTCGGCAGTGAGGGCTTAAACCACCGATTTCAGCCTTCTTCCCTCAGTCTTTGCTCCGAGGTTTCTGCCGTGAGTGTTGGGTTCAGCTGTGTTATATGCTGCCCCCTCAGCCCTGTGGGCCGTAAGCGGAGCCCTAGCAGTCCGAGTCCTTCCCTCTCCCGCAGCTGCGGTAGTTCCAGGATGCAGCGAGCTCGGAGCACTGAGCTAGGTCTGTGTCCTGCGCCCGCGTGGCTCCGTCACCACACTTCTCCCTTCCCTCTTCCCGGCTCACGCGATTCTCCCACCTTTTAGGCGACTTCAGTAGTGGGTCTGTTCATCTTGCCTGTTTGCTGTTTAGGGGTCCTTTGTGGAGTTATTGTTGTTCGATTAGTTGTAAATTCCAGGGGAGCTTTACCGAGGCTCACCTCACCCCGCCATTTTAATCACAAAATCCGAAATAATGTTTTTAAAATCAAATGACATACCAAAATGATAAGGGTAACTGTTTTCAAAAGGTGAGTCTCAGAAAAATGCAAAGAAAAAAAAAAGCACATTTCTCTTTGATGGTTATTAAGAATTTTCTTTGTCTCTCATTTTTACAAGTTTAATTATGATGTGTGTTGACATTAATTTGGGGGACTTACCCTATTTGGGGTTTACTCAGCTTCTTGAATTTCTAGGCTTATGTATTTTGCAAAATACAAGATATTTTCAGTCATGATTTCTCCAGATACTGTTTCATTCCCACTCTCGTTTTCCACTGGACCCCAATGATACATGACACAAATGTTGGATCTTTTGTTATTGTTCCACAAGATCCTGAGGTTCTGTTTTCACTTTTGTTTTCAGTCTATTTTCTGTCTGTTGCTCAGATTAGGTGAATTATATTGTCCTCAAGTTCACTGGTATTCTATGCTCTGTAATCTCCACTCTATCATCGAGCCCATCCACTGGACTTTATTTAAAAATTCCTGTTATGGCATTTTTCAGGTATAGTTTTATTACTTCTACTTTTTTGTTATGAATTTTCTATTTTTTAATTTGTTTCAAGAGAATTTGTCATTGCTTGTTGAAGCATTTTAATCCTAGATTGTTAAAACATCTGGTTCCTCTCTAGGATGGCATTAATTGATTTTCTTTTCATATTTAAGTTGTGGTTTTCCTGGCTCATTGCATAATGGATGATTTTTATTGTATCCTTGACAATTTCTCTACTATATTTGAAGACTGTGTGTATGGTTATATGTTTTATTTTAACAGTCAATTGCCAGTTTAGGTTTAGTATGCACGTCTAGCCTACTTTTGTGGTCTATTTTTTCAATGAGAATCTAATTTTCAGAGGCTTACATCACAATTTTGTTCTGATTGGTTTGTCCTGTGTTGCTGGGGCTCCCACAAGTCCCTGCTGTTGCCTAAGGAGCTGATGGGATTTCCCCAGGCCCAGCTACCTGGTGCCTCTAGGTAGGTAGAGGGACAAAGAGGCTTCCTTGGCTGGGACTTGTGGCTGGGACTTGTGGATGTGGCGTCCCCCTTGCTGGTGCCATTGTTTCTGGGTGGAGTGAGGGGGAGTCTCAGGCCCAGCAGGGAAAGAGAGTGTTTGCCCTGGCCACCTATTGTCATCAGACCTCCCCCCGGACCCTACATGGCTCATTGTGTTTTTAGTGGCACTGCTGGTCCACTGAGGGAGGAATGAGCCCACTGGGCCTCCTTATGTTGCTAGATTGGGGATTGGGAAGCAGCAGGTCTGGGCCCTTCTGTGGGTGAGGTTTGTAAGCAGCCTTCCCTCTTTGCTGTTCCTGCCATCCTGGAGCCTCAAAACAGCTGGCCTTCCTCGTTTACCTCCCAGAGTCCTTCTCTGGTTGTTTCTGGTGACATTCCAGGGTTTGTCTCTGTACTTAGCACGGAGGAGCAGGGAGGAATGGGTCTATGCCACCTTGTCCAGACCGGAAGTTGAAACATTGCTTTTTATTTCTCTCCCTGCTCTGATCTGCTTGACAACCACATCCCAGTATTACAACAGGCAACATTTGATTTAGTCACATCCAGCCATTCCAGTCTCATCCAATAATTGTTAATATTTTTTTTGTTTCTTAGCTTTTGTTTCTGAAAAGTTAAAATTCACACAAAAATAGAGAAGGTAGCACAGAGAAACCACACCTGTTCTTCCCCAGCATCTATAATTAACATCCCGCACCCACCATGTTTCATATGTACCCCCTCCCCGCTGGAACATTTTAAAGCAAATTCCAAAAGTGCTTCAAATTGCGTTCTCTAACTGAGAGTGATCCTCAGACCCTTTCTTTGGACAATGCAGTCTCCATTTGAGCGGCTCAAGTAAATGTTTGGTCTTTCAGAATTCTGAATTCTTTAGCAGTTCAAGAGGGCGCAGAGCAAGAGGGCAGGTGAAACTCACAGGGAGCTCGCTAGCTGCTGGGAATGAGCCGGCCACTGTACTGTGTGAGGAGATTGGTCAGGCCTGCCCACCATGCACGGCACGTGCCTTGCTGCAGCCCATGAGCTGGCGGTCACGGGGGTGGCCTGGTCCGGGTCATCCACAGGGAGCCACCCTGCCCCACGATGCATCCAACTTCTGCATCCTCACTTGGGAGAACAAACTCAGCCCATCTCTCCTCCTGATTGTGCCACCCCCCATGTTTATACTGCTGGGAGCTCCCCCTGTTGGGGCAGGCCACCCTCCAGGACAGACTGCATTCAGCAGCTACAAAGGGACTGGGCCCTTCATAGGCACCTCTGTATTCAAGAATACCTACTTTCATCTTGAAATGTTAAGAGAGAAGATTTAGGAAATCTTTGTCTATCAGCAAAATCTGCCTCTCAAAAATCTGCCTACTGGCCAAGTACAAACTCAGAAGCCTCATTTTGCAGTCCTGAATCTGAATAGTCCCTCTTGCAAGCCCAACGTACCTGAGGCAATTGGATGCATCCAGCACAAGAGGGAGATGTCAGGACCAGGAGATGAAATGAGATGGATGTATTAACATGTTTCAAAAATGTTATTCCCATAAAAATGTGACAACGGCTATATGAGGGAAACAAGGGGCCTAGAGGCACTGTCAGGAGGTTCCCAGGAGGGAAACATGGACGCCCCAAATCTCCAGGCCAAGGCGAGTCAGACCAACTCAGGCACAGCGGGGGTCTGGGCTCTGCCCCAGAATCTGGTTCTCGGTTTTCCCAACACTGAGCTGCCTGGAAGGAAGAAAGTGGACAGGACCCAAAGCCAAGGCTCTGTCTAGGCAGGGACAGTATAACCTTAGCCAAGTCACTTATACTTGCTCATCCTCAACTTCCTCATTTGTGAAATAGGGGAATGATGCTAGGGCTGCTAAGAGAACCAAATGAAATAATGCGCAGAGGAGACCAGCACAGAGCCTGGTACATGAGAGAAGCTGTAATTTAATACACTGACATTAATATAGTGATTACTATAGACCAGCAGTACATTTAGCGATTTACATATGTTGACTCACTTATTCCTTACAGTGACCCTATGAAGTAGTCCTAACATTATCCTCATTTTACAAATGAGGAAACCAACACTCAGAGAGGTTAAGTAACTTGCCCCAGGTCACACAGCTAAGTAGATGGAACTGGGATAGGCACACAGCACCCTTGCTCCTAACAGCCCCACTTGACTTTGTTTTCATAAGGCTGAGGCCAAGACCCTACTCCTTGGGCCTCCAGCCTAGGTGGGCCTCCTTTGATCAGCATGAGGAGGAAAGGAATGCCCAGACTGGTCACCCAACAGCCAAAGTCAGGAGAAAAACACCCACAAGGAGGCCCTAACCCGGCCCAGGGGTGCCTGCGCCTGTCACTCTTTGTGCTGGAAGCCTGCCTCCAGCCTGTTGCCATTGTGGGCACAGCCTCAGCAAGGCCCTGTCCTCAGCCCCAGCCCCTAGCCAGGTGGATGCCCTGGTATGCCCCACACGTGTGGTGTGACCCTGACCTCTGGCAGCTGTGGGACCCAAGTACAGGCAGACCTCAGAGACAGTGCCCGTTTGGTTCCAGTCCACCACAGTAAAGCAAATATCGCAATAAAGCAAGTCACACAAGTTTTTTGGTTTCCCAGTGCTTATAAAAATTATTTATAGTATACTGCAGTATGTCTAAAAAAACAATGGTTATACCTTAATTTAAAAAAAAATTTTATGATAAAAAAATGCTATCCTTGAGCCTTCAGCAAGTCATAAACTTTTTGCTGGTGGAGGGTCAATGCTGATGGCGGCTGACTACCAGGGTGGTGGTTGCTAAGGTTGAAGTGGCTGTGGCAGTTTCTTAAAATAGGGCCACAATGAAGTTTGCCACATGGATTGGTTATTACTTTCACAAATGATTTCTCTGTAGCACTAGATGCTGTTTGATAGCATTTTACCCACAGTAGAACTTCTTTCAAAATTGGAGTAAATCCTCTCAAAGCCTGATACTGCTTTTCAACTAAGTTTAGGTAATATCCTAAATGCTTTGTTGTCATTTCAACAATCTTCATAGCATCTTCACCGGGAGTAGATTCCATCTTTGAAAAACACCACTTTCTTTTCTCATTGATAAGAAGCAACCCTTCATCCTTTAAACTCTTATGATGAGGTTGCAGCAATTCAGTCACATCTCCAGGCTCCACTTCCAGTTCTAGTTCTCTTGTTGTTTCTATGACATCTGCAATTACTTCCTCCACTAAATTCTGGACCCCTCACAGTCATCCGTGAGAGCTGGAATCAACATGTTCTGAGCTCATGTTGTTGGTATTTGCCCTCTGCCCATGAATCATGAATGTGCTTAATGACATCTAGGCAGTGACTCGTTTCCAGAAGGATTTACTTTACTTTCCCCATATGCATTAGGCAAATTATTTTCTACGGCAGCTATAGCCTTATGAAATGTATTTTTTAAATAATAAAATTTGGAAGTTGAAATGACTCCTTGATCCATGGGCTGAGAAATAGATGTTGTGTTCGCAGCATGAAAACAACATTCATCTCATTGTCCATCTCTATCACAGCTCTTGGGTGACCGGGTGCATTGTCAATGAGCAGCAATGTTTCGGAAGAAATCTCTTTTTTTCTAAGCATTAAGTCTCAACGGTGAGCTTAAAATGTTCATTAGACCATAATGTAAACAGATATGCTGTCATCCAGGCTTTGTTCTTCCATTTGCAGAGCACAGACAGAGTACGATTAGCATAATTCTTAAGGGCCCTAGGATTTGCAGAATGGTAAATGAGCATTGGCTTCAACTTAAAGCCCCAGCTGCATGAGCCCCTAACAGGAGAGTCAGCCCGTCCTTGAAGCTTTGAAGCCAGGCACTGACTTCTCTCTGGCTATGAAAGTCCTGGATGGCATCTTCTCTCAATATAAGGCTCTTTGTGGGAACAGAGCCCCATAGAGCAGTTTCCAGGCTCTCGGCCTCACATGGAAAGGTGCTGGCTCGGTTATTAGATGGCCGTCAACTGTAATCAGATGGCCATCTGCTGTGGCTGGGTGGCCATCACCTGTTACTGGTTAGCCATTAGCCACTAATATAGCTGCCGTGGCTACGCTAGGGGATTGATTGGTTGGCAGAGAAGCGGACGGTGAATTGCAGCTAGCAAGTTGGGTGGGTTGGCAAAGAAGCGGATAGCGGATTGCGGCTGGCAATTGCGGATGACAGATTGCGGATCGTGTGGATGCCACTTCCTGTGTCTCATCTGGCTGCCAGAGAGAGGAGAAGGGTGCAGGAAGACCCCCCGTTGGGGTACTGGCAGATGTTTGCTTTTGTGTCTCGACCAGCCACCAGCAAGAATATAGTGGTCTGAACCCCCTATCTATGGCTCCGTTGTTCCTTTTTGGCCTCATATATCCTTTGTTCTTGTGTGGGGAGTAGGAGCTGAGACCCTGCGTGACACCCTTTCATCTACATTGCAAACCTGTTGTTTAGTGTAGCACCTTCGTTAATCGTCTTACCTGATCTTCTGGATGGCTGGGTGCGGCTTCTACATCAGGACTTGCTGCTTCGCTTGGCACTTTATGCTACAGTGACGGCTTCTCTCCTAAACCTCATGAACCAACCTGTGCTGGCTTCCAACTCTTCTTCTGCAGCTTCCTCACCTCTCTCAGCCCTCACAGAATTGAAGAGAGTTGGGCCTTGCTCTGAATTAGGCTTTGGTTTAAGGAAATGTTGTGTTGTGGCTGGTTTGATGTTCTATCCAGACCACTCAAACTTGTATTATATCAGCAAGAAGGCTGTTTTACTTTCTTATCATTCATGATCTCACTAGAAAAGCACTTTTAATTTCCTTCAAGAACTTTTCCTTTACATTCACAAACTGGTGCAAGAGGCCTAGTTTTCAGCCTATCTTGGCTTTTTAAATGCCTTCTTCACAAATTTAATTGTTTCTAGCTTTTGATTTAAAGTGAGAGATGTGTGACTCTTCCTTTCACTTGAGCACTTAGAGGCCATTGTAGGGAAATTAACTGGCCTGATTTCAATGTTGATGTGTGTCTGGGAACAGGGAGATTTGACAAGATGAAGACAGCCAGTTGGCAGAGCAGTCAAATACACACAACATTTACCAATGAAGTTTGCTGTCTTATATGGGCATCGTTCACCGTACCCCAAAACCAATAAAATAGTGACAACAAAAACCACTGATCACACTTGTAGTCAAGGTAGCAAAATAAGTCATTTTAATAGGTAATTTTAATAGGTAATCTCTGTGCTAGTCTCTTCGACACCACTTCAAAATCACAACTAAATTATAGAAGAGCCGTCCTTGAGCACGGCCTGAGGACCGGCTGAGCGAAGGTCTTATAACGAAGGGTACAAAGAAGCAGCACTAAGGCTGGTAGGAGGGGCAGAGACGTGAAACAGGCCGGTCCCACATCCACGTGAGACAGTCAAGAATCAGGAGGCATATCTCAGCCGTGGGGGTCCCGCCCCACACCAGGCAGCTCCAGCTCCAACCACCAGTGCAGGGAAGAAGAGTTCCCACATCTGGCTGTGAAAATCAGCAGGAATTCCATCTGGATGAGACAGAGCCCATGCATGGACTTACTTGCTGATGGATGCACTTGTTCTAAGCGCCAAAACTGTGAAGCATCTCAAAAAGCATCCGGGAAATACAGGGAGGGTTGAATTGTCTGGCTTCAGAACAAGAGCTGAAGGGCAAGCTCTCTCTGCCATTTTGTTCCTTGTTGAGCCCTCCCCTCACAAAGCCAGCAGGTTGGCACCATTGTTCCCTGGCTGAGCCCTCCCTTAACCCAGTCTGTAGGCACTGGCAGGAGGGCACCAAATCTATGTCTCCACCAAACTCCCACCCTGGCCAGAAATTCTTTCAGTAGCTGACTGCATGGGCATGGACTGGCATGGGCCCACACCACGGACTTACCTAAGACCTATGAAAGGTCCACAAACCCCAAACAAGCTGTGCCTGGCCTTCACATGTCTTGCACCTCTTGCTAAGTGGCCCCCAACAGTACTAGTGGCAGCTCAGTTTGCAGCATAGTCTCTCCTAGGTACCTCCAACCTAGCACAGGCAGCGACCAACTGCAGATGACTCTGTAACACCTATCAGGTAGTCCCTGCTTTGCACAGGCAGCAGCTGACTTGGTCTCATACCAGAGCCCCTTCAAAGAGGCCCCAGAACGACACACCTTGTAATCAGTTTCAGACCTCTCTATAGCACCACTCAATTAGCTCCACAAACAAAACACTCAAAGGGTAGACTCAGCAGGCACCAGAGCCCCACTAAAGTGAATCCCACTCAATGGGGTCAGCCCCCACACAACAGCTAATCCACTGTAGTCATGGCTAGTCCTCAAAGCCAGTCAGCCTGAGAGTCAATTCCACCCACTGACATGCCAATGGCAGTCAAGGCTCAACTACAACAGGAGGTCACAGACAACCCATACAAGGGATACTCCTGGAGCACCCAGAGCAGGTAATCAGAGAGAGTGCACCACTGGGCCCTACAGGACACCTACAACATAAGGCCACTCCGCCAAGACTGGGAGATGTAGCAGATCTACCCAATATACAGAAACAAACACAGGAAGGCAGCCAAGTCAGGGAGACAAGGAAACATGTCCCAAATGAAATAACAGGACAAAACTCCAGGAGAAAGAAAAAAAATTAAATGAAAAGGAGGCAAGCAATCAATCAGATACAGAGTTCAAAACACTGGTTATAAGGATGCTCAATGATGAATTCAGTGAGAACTTACACAAAGAAATAGTAAACACAAAAGAAGACAAAAACCATAAAAAAGAACCAGTCAAAAATGAAAAACACGAAACTGAAATGAAGAATATATTAGATGGAATCAACAGCAGATTAGATGAAGCAGAGGATCAAATCAGTGATTTGGAAGATAAGGTAGCAGAAAACACCCGTAATAGGAACAGCAAAAAGAAAAACAAAGAATTTTAAAAATGAGGATTGTTTAAGGGACCCCCGGGACAACATCAAGTGTAACAACTTTTGCATCCTCATCAGGACAAACAAAAGAAAAAATAAACAAATGGATCTACATCAAACTAATAAGTTTTTGCACAGCAAAGGAAACTATCAACAACACAAAAAGAAAACTTACTGAATGGGAGAAGATATCCACCAATGATACCTCTGATAATGGGTTAACATCCAAAATATATAAGGAACTCATACACTTTAACACCAAAAAGACAAACAATCTGATTAAAAAAATGGGCAGAGGACCTGAAGAGACATTTCTCCAAAGAGGACTTACAGATGGTCAATAGACATATGAAAAAATGCTCAACCTCACTAATCATCAGGGAAATGCAAATCAAAACCACAATGAGATATCACCTCACCCCTGTCAGAATGGCTGTCATGAAAAAATCAACAAACGAAAAAGCATTGGAGAGGATGTGGAGAAAAGGGAACCCTTGTACACTGTTGGTGGGATTGCAGATTGGTGCAGTCGCTATGGGAAATAGTATGGAGGTTCCTTATAAAATTAAAAATAGAACTATCTTATGACACAACAATCCTACTTCTGGGTATTTATTAAAAGAAATACAAAACACTAATTTGAAAAAGACATATGCAGCATTATTTACTATAGCCAAGATATGAAAGAAGTGTCCATCAATAGATGATTGGATAAAGAGGTGGCACATATATGTGTGTGTGTGTGTGTGTGTGTGTATATATGTTATTCAGCCATAAAAAAGAATGAAATCTTACCATTTGCAGTGGCTCTATTATGCTGAGTGAAATAAGTCAGACTGAGAAAGACAAATACCATACGATTTCACTTATACATGGAATCAAAAATCAAAATAAATGAACCAACAAAACAGAAACAAACTCATAGATACAGAGAACTGATAGTTACCAGGTGGGCGGGGTGGGTGGGTGGATGAGTAAAAGGTGAAGGGAATAAGAAGTACAAATTGGCAGTGACAAAATAGTCACAGGCATGTGAAATACAGCCTAGGGAATATAGTTAATAATATTGTAATAACTAGGTATGGTGTCAGGTGGGTACTAGACTTTTGGGGGAATCACTTTATAAGTTATATAAGTGTCTAACCGCTATGCTGTACACCCGAAACTAATATAATATTCAACATCAACTGTAATTTAATTTTTTTATTTTTTTAAAGATCACTGATCACAGATCACCATAACAAATATATTGAAAAGTTTGAAATATTATGAGAATTATCAAAATGTGACAAAGACACAAAGTTGGAAAAATGGTGCCAATAGACTTACTTGGTTGGTTCGCAGGTTGGTTGTCACAAACCTTCCATGTGTAAAAAATGTAGCATCTGCAAAGCACAATAAAGTGAAGTGCAATAAAATGAGGCATGCCTGTAGTTGAGGTACACCAACCACGGATGACTCGGTAGCTTCTACCAGGCAGCCCACAGCTGGGCAGAGGCAGCGGCTGACCTGCGCTTGTGCCAGAACCCCTTCAAAGAGGCTCCACAACCAACACAGATGTGACCAAAACATACAGTGAATATTTAAATTAAAAATATACATTACAGTAAAAGACACATTGCCATTAAAATACTCCTTCTCGCTTCGAACTCTCGTATCCCATTGTTCTTGCCACTTTCTGAAGCAGTTCTGGAAGTCCTCTTCCATGAGCATCATTAGTTGTGCTGTTGTGGCTGCCTCGATGTCCTGAATCATTTTGACTTTGGGGGAGATCCAGAAGGCTCACGGTGCCAGATCTGGTGAATAAGGTGGATGAGGACACTCCGTAATATTTTTATGTGACAAATTGCTGTATACTGGAAGTGATGTGTGACACCGAGCGTTGTCATGATGGAGGATGATTTAGGGCACGCTTTACAACACACCTTCTCTCAACTGTAGCTCACACCCCACTGACTGCACCGAACAAGTTGAAACTTGCCACACACTGTTACTAAGGTTCAAAATATGGCTTCCCGTATTGAAGATCCCTGCCTTTCCATTGGATGGCACTCAGCAGCAGCATTCACTGTATTTTTTTTTTATCACATCTCATGGATGCTCTGGCTGCAGGCTAGGCTCCCTACCTGCCACCACCCATCTTGTGATGCCAAGAGGGGTGCTGTCTCCTTCTTCCGCTGGCTGCTCAGAACCCTTGGACCAGGCAGTGTCATTTCCATAAAAGGTTCCTCTTTAATAGAAGAGGTTAAAGGGGGCAAGGCAGAAATGAATAGCAAGAACATTACCATTTGGAGCAAATGAAAGGTGGTCACTGCAGAGCTGGGAGAAAGTGTCATGGCCAGCCAGGTTCACAGCTGCGGGCCCTGGGGACAGAGTGGGGGTTGCCTGCTAGGCTGGTCTCTTTAATAGAAGAGGCTAAAGGGGGCAAGGCAGAAATGAATAGCAAGAACATTACCATTTGGAGCAAATGAAAGGTGGTCACTGCAGAGCTGGGAGAAAGTGTCATGGCCAACCAGGTTCACAGCTGCGGGCCCTGGGGACAGAGTGGGGGTTGCCTGCTAGGCTGGTCTCCAGGACAGAGGGGCCCCTTCCCCACAGTGTCGCTGGGGCAGGCAGGGCAGACAAGGAGACAGCCTCTCTGAAACCTGGTTCTGTCCTTGGAGCTGCCAGTGCTCTCTACCCTGTGTGCCCACCCAGGGCCAGACCCCATGAGAGGCCCCGTAGCCCTGCCCCAGAAAGAAGCTTCTGTTAGAAAAATCAGCTGAGCTGTCATGCAGATTTTAATCTATGAGGAGGGTGACTGTAATAACATTTGAGATGAAGCCAGGCCAGATAAGGGAGGGAGCAGGCCATCATCTGGTGAGGGGAGCTGGTGAGAGGGGAAAACACCCCCAAATGTGTTCTACAGAGAAGTAGCTGTAGAGGGCAAGCTACCTCAGTGAGGGGTGACCAGATGAGCCCAGGAAACACAGAAAGAGGCATGAGCTGGTCACAAACCCAAACAAAGAGTCCTGCCAGAGGGCGCTGACCACCCCAGCCCTGCAAAAACATCAGGGCCCCTGCACAGGCACTCTTTCATTGCCCGCACCCCCATGCCCAGACCAAATAGGCTTCAACACTGGGTGGGGGTCAGTGGCTTTTCTCAGTCTATTCCATTTAACCCTTAAAAGAGTCACTATGCCCCCAGGGTATATTCCCATCACCCCACTGCCCTCCCTGGTAGCTACCTCCCCACCCATCCCTGCTGGGTTGGGGTCCCTTCTGGGAAGGAAAAACAGTGATATAAATCTGAGATTACGTCCTGCTGGGAGCTGGACACTCCACACAGACACCTCTCAACCTCTCTATTTACTTCTCCCTGCCACACAGACTTTTGGAGCCTGACTTTGCCCTAGAATTTCTAAAGGCGTGTCCCTTTAGGAGAGGTTCCAAGTATAAGAAAGAGGACAATGCCCTCAGGATAACATTATGCCTGTGTACGCCTCACCAAGCTGGCAGAACCTGCCGCTGTCCGGTCAACGACCCTGCCAGCAGGGAAACAAGCAGCGGGGAGGGTGGGCTTCCAGGTGGGGAGGGACACCCAAACAGGGCCTCCACTGCAGGGCAGAGTCCACACCTGGCAGCAGGCGAAGCAGGTTCCTGCCCAACCACCCACGGGGAGGGCAGGGCCAAGTTCCCAGGTGCCCCTGCTCAGCCAGGGTGACCGGTCACCCGGGCTCTGCAGGGCAGGGGGCCGTGAAGGGCCACACTAGTTTCTCCCGCAGCCACAACTAGGTCACAAACCTCAGCTCTTGAGGGTGGGGGAAGATCAGGGCCATGTTGTTTCCATCTGAATTACTCTGATTCTCATTAATTTATTTACACTCCCACTTTCTTCCCAAAAGCAGTTCTGGGGGCCTAAAATCCAGCGGGAGAAAGCACAAAGAAAAGTGGGAAGCAGATGAAAAGGAGGCCCAGGCTGCTCAGAAGGACAGCAGCCGAGGGCTGCTCAGCTGGCTCTGCTGTGCCCTTCAGCCACTGCCCACTCTCCCCGAAGGGTCAGGACAGGCAAAGAGAAGCCGAGAGGGCTGCTCTGAGCGCCCCTCCCCCATGTCTGGCATTCCAGGCCCTTCCAAGTTCGTTTAGGTAGAAGTGTGGCTGCAGGCTCCCCAGCGCCCGGGCGGGCTCCTACAGCCTGTGTCCTGCAGGCCACGAGACAGCTACCCCGGGATGACACTGTGCCGGCGTCCGTGCGGGGCTGCGGCGGGAAGGGCGGGCTCCCTCGCCGAGCCTGAGTGCCAGCCAGTAGTCCGCCTGGAGGGGGCCTGGCCACGGGGACGCACTGCGGCGGGAGGGAGCCGGAGAGAGGGCTCCCTGGAGGCGGGGGTGGCCTGACCCCGGCGGGCCGGCCTCCGCAGGGGCCCGGGGCACAGCGGGGAGGGCACAGGCAGGGAGCGGCGGGCCTCCACGGAGGGGGCAGCACAGGCGGAACCAGAGGCCAGGGCGGCCGGCTCCGCGCCCGGCCCCCCCTCTCGGTCCCGCTGGGCCAGCCACCGGGGTCTGGGCCGCCCCTCGCTGCCCCACGGCCCTCCAGCGGGTCTCACGGCAGCGCCGATTCCACCGCGATCCACCGTGATCCCCTTGAAAGTTTGTCCACAAATCAAACCCCTCTCTCGCCCCGCCGTGGGAATCGGGGCCATCCCCAGAGGAAGCTCTGAGAACAAACGTGCTGTCCTCCTCCCCTTCGAAACAGCACGGGAAGAGGCAGAAAGAACGCGGGCGCAGCAGGGAAAACCCGCCCACCCCGCAAAGCCTACTGCGGGGCGCCGGGCCGGCCTCTGGCGGCAGTGCTGCCCCCGCACGCCCTCCGGCGGGACTGCAGCCCGGGAGCGAGCGGAGACAGGGTTGATCTCCTGGTTCTCAGACTTTGAGGACGTATTGTCGGCAGGGTGGGAAAGCTTGCATTTGTGTTCTGAGGCTCTTTCAGGTTCACAGAAAATTGCGTTTCACTCCTAAAGCCGAAATTTTATCGCAGCTTGCGCTTTCCCGGAGCAGCAGTACAATGACTTGTTTTTATCTGATCATCACTTCCCACCACTGGCATGTTCTTTTCTTTTTCGACACTAAGTCAGAGATCATACATTAAAGAATTTGTGAAGTGGATATTCAGGGTTCAAAGATAGTCACAGAGCAGAGAGTTGCAAATGCTTATGCTTGGACTCTGAAAACACTCAGGGCTGGACGCTGCCTCCCGCAAACTATTAGACCGCCTCATATTCATATACAACCTTAAGACCAAGGGGAAACTTGGCTGCCCCGTAAATCGAGCCAGGTTGCCAAGTGAAGGGGACCTACTGAGTGCGAGGAGTTGGCTGTGCTCTGTGATGTCACTTCAATCCACGACTGCCCTTTAATGTGCACGTTTCTGGTAGTTTTTCAGGGGGTGACACTGAAGGCTCAGTGCAGAATAGCTTGATGAAAGCTTCCCAGCCAGGCAATGAGGTGTAGTTTGCATTCCATCCTGCTCCGGCATGTTCACTGATTGACTGGAGCAACTTCACTCAGGGTTGCTGTCTCATCTGGATTGACTTTAATGTGAGAAACTGACCTGCAGCCTTGGGGCCTCAGTGCATGTGCAGTGCTTAGATCAAAGGGGAAAATAGGGTAAAATCCTGTAGCCCAGTAGGAAATTTTCTTCCTCCTAAGAGAACTCTAAGTCTCCCTGGCTAAGTAGGGGGTTCCCTATCAGCCATTCCAGTAAGTATGAAGTTGGATTACTCAGCTTCTGCAGGGAAGGGGAGGGGTGAGGCTGTTTATCTGTGGGTCAGGCTGCTCATGGGAGGGGCAGCCACCCACTGGGGACCCTTTATTAGACCTTCCCAATCCGGGCCTCAGTTTCTCCATTGGGACAGTGAAATTGTCACAAGATGGAGCCATGGGCCAAGCACAGATGGTTTTGGTGGCCTTTGGATAACACCCTAGCTTTCTGCTGAACACTCTGGACCCACATTCCTATCTGGCAGCAGAGACAGTTGTCAGGAGCTAAGAAGTAGCCCCTCTAGACCTTCTCACAGCTCCCCACCCTAGCCTTGGCCCCTAGCATGGGGGAGCTGAAGTGAGTGCAGGGTGGAAAAGGGCCAGTCTCCGGAGCCAGGTTGCCCAAGATCAGAATTCCAGCTAGGCTGACTCTCTCACAAGAGTGAGAGGAGCTTGGCTGACCCTGGTAGACATCCATGGGCTCCAGGCTGGGCCCAGACACCAGGGCCGAGGGCAGGGGTGCCCATGCAGGAGGCTTCAGCCTTCTCTCCTCAGTCAGGAAGAGGAAATGTTACGGAAAAACCAGGTTCAGCTGCTTGCCTGAGAAAACTAAAGTCCAGGAGACAACTGTTGCTGGAAAGAAAAGGAAGTTTATTCAAAATGCCGGCATTCCAGGAAGATGGCGGACTCCTGTCTCAAAGGCCATCTCCCCATTCCTAGAATGGCCAGAAAGTTTTATAGGCATGTAAGAAGCCGAACAAAGGAAAGGGGGAGTTAGGCAAGCGATTCCTGAATGCTTACATCCAGAAAAAGACATCCTAGGGTCTGGTTCAAAATAATGTTATTTCAGACAGGGTCACAGGGGCAATTCATGCATCATCTGGTGGAAAATTGCAAGGGAGTTGCAGCCTGGTTATTGGAGTCTAGAGGTCTAAGGGCTGAAACAGTTTCTTTTGAGTCCATGTTCTGGCAATTAACCAGGTTAACTATGTATGCACATAACTGAGTAATTGAATCAGGGAAGAGGGGAAGGAAACAAAGAAGAAAAACAAACTAGATTGTTACATCTTGCAAAATACTGTCACCCTTAGGAAGTACCAGCCAGCCACGTGACCTTGGCCAGGGCCTTCCTTCATCCCCTCTGAGCCTGTTTTCTGTAAAATAGCTTGCTAATGGGATTAGGAATGACACTTTAACAGTTAACTCTGGATGAAGAGCAGCCTCAACTGTGACTTAACACTTGGTAGAAGAGTGTCATCTGGGTAAGGATGCCTTCTGATTGATCCATGGCATCTCTGCATTCCAGGCCTGGGGTTCAGCCTCCAGGCTAATGAAGTAAGACTCCCCAGGACTCAGCCTGAAGAGGGGTCAAGTGACTGCAGGCAGAGGCGGGCGTATCCTAGCACACCTGGTTCCAGCCCCACTCCTGGCAAGCAGGAATCATTTCTGGGGAAGTCTGATCAGGTCACCCCAAGCTTCCCTAGGCCAGGGATAGTTTTAAAACAGCTAAGGATGGGTGGGGGCTTTGGGACCCAAGGTCTCACCACCCCAACACCCAGCAGCTCTGTCACTCTGCATTGTGTTCAGGACACTGCACCGTTCTGTCCAGAGTGGCTGTTCTTTCAGATCCTTTTGACAATTCCATGTTTCCCTTAGTGGGTTTTGGGGTGTTGGGGGTGATTTTTCCAGCTCCCTGGGTTTGCTTCCAGCAGTCTTCTGGTATAATTTAATATAAAGTGTTACCGAGATTGACATAATAAAGCCTCACAACCCTCCCCCCATGCTTTCATGACCCCCAACAAAAGGAAACCAAGGACCCCCCTGGCGGGGGTTGGTGTGGGCATTTGTACCCAGGCCTGGTAGCTGTACTCCCTCCCCAAGGCCAGTCTGTTCTGAGTAAAATCCCAGCTGACCTGAGCTGAAATTCCACGCCAGTCATTTCACACCCCAGCCCAGCCCACCTCCTTATCCGAAGAGGTGCCACCCTGTGAGTATGAGCTTAGCCCACTCCTGATGCCTGCGGGAGGCGTCCAGAGAAGCCCCCCAGCTGGAAGCCGGACACGCCAGGGCACCACCGCAGACCAGTCAGGCCCAGGGCAGCCAGACCCTCCCAACGACCAACCAAAGCTGGAAACTGAACATTTGTGTACGGACTCTCAATTTTTATATATCGGCTCAAGTTTTTACAACTTTTTCATTGGGTTGTAATAAACATTGAGGAAAACATGCACACTGCAGAGGAACTTCATAAACCTGGCTGGCAGGCCTCTGCGGATACTCCAGCATGGCTCCCCGAGGGGCTCCGGCTCATTGTCCCAGGGCCACGGCGGGTGGGGGAGGGGTGGCCCACGCGGCCGCCGCCCAGGCCCCTCCTCCGCAACCCTCTGTCCCTCCCCGGCTCTCGCCCCTAACGGGGTGCTGCCGGCCCCCACCGCCCTCCAGTCCCTCCAAATGTAGCCCGCCTGTCGGCGTTTGGAATTCAGAGCTCCCAGTGTGCCAGGTCACTGCCTCTTCTCCCGAGAAGTGGGGAAGGGCCTAGTCCACTCGCGGCCGGGACCCAGGGGAAGGAGCACCCCAGCCCAGAGGCGCCAGGCGCCGCGCGCCCCTCCCGCCCAGAAGGGCCGCCGCGCCCCGGCTCCACGTCCTCCAGCCGCTCCCACGCCTCGGCACGCGGGAAGCGGGCCCCAGCGGGTGGCACCCCGCCTCGGAGAGGCCCTCCGCGGCCAGAGACCGGCGCGCACGCCCAGCCGGGGCCTGCCGCCCAGCGCACTCTGGGGGCGGAGCCGAGGGCCGGCGCGGGCGGCGACGGTAAGAGGCGCCGCGGGGGCGGGGCGGAGGCGGGGCAGGCGGACTGCGGAGACGCGGCGGCGTGCGGGGCGGCGCAGAGCCTTCTCGGCGCCGAGCGCGGCGGGGCGGCGTGGGGGCGGGGGTGCGGGGGTGCGGGGGTGCGGGCGGGCGCCGAGCCGGAGTCGAGCCCGCATCGGGCCGGGGGGCCGGGGCGCGCGGAGAGCGGCCATGGCGCCGCTCGGGGCCAGGGCCCGATCGGCTGCGCGCAGCCCGGGCGCCGAGTAGGCAGGCCGGATCGCGGCGGAGGCAGCTGCACTCGCGCCCCCGCCCTCGCAGGCCCCGCGCCCCGCGCCGCGGCCGCCGGCGATGGTGACACATGTGGCGGCGGCGCGCCGGCGGCAGGACCATGGTTGAGCGCGCCAGCAAGTTCGTGCTGGTGGTGGCGGGCTCGGCGTGCTTCATGCTCATCCTGTACCAGTACGCGGGCCCGGGGCTGAGCCTGGGCGCGCCCGGCCGCGCGCCGCCCGACGACCTGGACCTCTTCCCGACGCCCGACCCGCACTACGAGAAGAAGTACTACTTCCCGGTGCGCGAGCTGGAGCGCTCGCTGCGCTTCGACATGAAAGGCGACGACGTGATCGTCTTCCTGCACATCCAGAAGACGGGCGGCACCACCTTCGGCCGCCACCTCGTGCAGAACGTGCGCCTCGAAGTGCCCTGCGACTGCCGGCCGGGCCAGAAGAAGTGCACCTGCTACCGGCCGAACCGCCGCGAGACCTGGCTCTTCTCCCGGTTCTCCACGGGCTGGAGCTGCGGGCTGCACGCCGACTGGACGGAGCTCACCAACTGCGTGCCCGGCGTGCTGGACCGCCGCGACCCCGCCGCGCTGCGCGCGCCCAGGTGAGGCCCGCCCGACGCGGGGCCGCGCTGCGGGACCCAGCGTGCGGCGGCTCCCGGGCCGTGCCCCTGGGCCCGTCTCCCTCCCCGCTCTCTTCTCTTGCCCTCTGGGGGCCCCCACGAGCCACGGCCCTTCGGGAGCCGCTGCGCCTGCAGGCGCCCGAAGCCCCCGGTGGCCTGCAGCGGCCGCGGTCACACCGCGCCCTGGTACTGCTCTCCTCTCTGTCCCGCGCCTCTGCCTTTCCCCACGTCCCGCCGCGCTGCGCAGTGCCCGGGCTTCCACCGGGCCGGCGCCAGCCCTAGGCCCAGGCTGGCCTTGGGTCGTCCGGTGGGCGAGTGGGTTCCTGTGCGCGCCGAGCTCGGCCGGGCTGTGCGCGTTCCTGCGCTGGGCAGACGTAGGACGCGAGTGAACAGTGGGGGGCCTCTCCCCCTGCACCTGTGGGGCCCCCAGCCCGTCAGCCTGCCTTGAGGGGCTGGGGAGGAGCTGCCAGGGGAGGGAATTGGCTCCGCCTGCCCGTGTCTGCAGGTAGAACAAAGGCCCGAGTGTGACCTGGGGCTGCGGGCGGGAGCAGGCAGTACCGTAGTGCTGCCCGCCCTCTAAGTTGGGTCAGAACCCGGTGCTATTTTCCTTTGAAAGGAACAAAAGCGGCCCAACAGCCAGGTTTGGGGAAACTGAGCTGGTCGGGGGTACCTGTGCAGCCAGACACCTTTCCTGTAGGCCCCTACTGTGCAGGTTGGGGGCACAGGGCTGCCTGGGGGGGGGCTTCTCTCCTGAGAAGCACTTTGCAGCCAGAACCCCAAGTTAGTGTGGGGGTAGTGCTGGGTTTCAGCTGGTTCGCGTTGGGATTTTTTCCTTCCTGTTGGTGTTGGTGCCCCGTGGAGCCTTCTCCCCAGGATGTCTGTTGGGAAAGGCCAGGAGTGAGATCTTGTTGCTTTTTGTTTACCTTCCGTATTTGCCTTATGACTGCATTCTCAGATGGGTGGGGTGGGGAGCTGTGTCGCCGTCCTGTTCCTGGCACTGGTTGTCCGGAAGGTGTAGGGTCTCTGGTGAGGCTGGAGGATGAAAGTGAGCATCTGGCCAGTCCTGTGCTGAGTGACATCCACGCATTGCTCTCCCTGCTCCTCCCTCCGTCCTTTTCCTGGGGTCTTTCCCAGACTGTCAGGAAATTGGGGCTCTAGAACTGGCAGGAGGTGGGGGGTGACTTCCCACTTTCCCTTGGCTGTGTTGTCTACCCCCCAACCTGCCCTCCCACCCCTCTCCTTCCCCCAACAGCTCCTAGCCTGAGAGGTGATGTTCCCCACCCCTAAAGGCCGTGCTTACAGATCTGCCCGTTCAGGGCCCATGAAGCATTGCTTCCTGCCCACTCTTGGCCTGGGGTCACAGCCACCCTTCGGCCTCTACCCCCCATGGCTCAGCCACTCTGTACTAGACTGAGCTTGGCCTGGGGCCTTGCAGCCACCACCCCCAAGCAGGACTGTGGGCTCCTGGGAATTGGGCACTGCTGAACTCAGATAGGCCCAGGTGGAGTGGGGGATGGGGACATACACTATCCTGTGTGCCAGAGGGAATTAGCGCAGCAAAGCCCCTTTAGGGAGGGTGTGCAGAATGTGGTTTGGGGGCTGCCGCGAGGCCTGAATCAAGCTTGCCCAGTGTATACGTGGCCGTGGCCCTAGTTTGCAACGAGGACACCTAAGTCCCACCTCCTAAGATTGA
Organism: Rhinolophus hipposideros; assembly: GCF_964194185.1. Taxonomy (NCBI): domain Eukaryota; kingdom Metazoa; phylum Chordata; class Mammalia; order Chiroptera; family Rhinolophidae; genus Rhinolophus; species Rhinolophus hipposideros. The sequence goes on along the minus strand of NC_138052.1, from coordinate 1,180,454 downwards.
TTATCCCTTTGGGTCAGTAGGGTGAAAGGCCCCTGGCCTCCCTTTTCTGCAGCTTGTCCATCAGAATAGGAGGCCAGCCGCCCTCACAGACAGAAGTGGGAGGGTCACGTGGAACTGACTGGCCCCCTTCCTGCCATGCCAGTGTCCCATGGTGGGGGTGGGGGGTGTATATAGCAAGAATAAGAAATGCCTGCCTGTTCAGCCAGCCGCCTTTGGCTGCATGGGCTACCAGCCCCCTCCTGCCCACCTGGAAGTTGCTGAGCTCAGCAGCAGCAGCAGGCCTGGTGGAGGAGGGGTTTCTAGGGTCCTCAGGAGGCCCTTGCTCTGCCTTCCACTCTGGGAGCTCTGTGCCAGCAGGCAGGTGACAGATTCACCTTCCAAGTCGCTCTCCTCCCCCTCCTCTCATTTCTTTCCAGGCGCTAGTTAGATGGCTTTTTTAATGAGCTTCTTTGAAAGGCCGAGGTAATCTTGGGTTTTTTATAAGCCCATCTGCACTGAGGTTTACCTGCCAGTGCTCCCCTAGTCTGTGGAGGTTGGGGTACAATTCTCCCATCTGTGTAGGCACCCAGCTCCTCTCAGGATGCTGGCAGTGCCCAGCCTCCATGGGGTGCCTGGGGTTGGTGTGCCCGGTTTCACGAGTCTCAGATGTCACCTTTGCCCTCCTTCCAGCAGGGCCAGGTCCCACTCTCCCTGTGGACCAGTGGGTGCTGCTGGGGTCTGGGCCTGGAATGAGAACCCTTTTTTTCTCTTCTCTGGTCCCAGGGCCAAGCACATTGCAGGGTTCAGACAGATGCCTTCCTGCCATGAGGGGTGCTTCTACAACCTCTCTTCCGAGCTCCCAGCTCCTGGTGCCAGCGTCTGCCTTATTTTGAGGCCTAGGAGAAGTGGGCCTTGTGCAAGAAGTGAGGGTATTCCCAGCTACACCTTTCATCCCATGGGTCAGGCTGGGTCATCTCAACTGGGCACGTGTTGAGGTGACAAGTGGAGCTGGACAGGTTTTCAGTCCCTTCCTGGAATATGGTTTAAAAGTTCTAGCAGCTCTTACTGCTTCCTGACTTGGAAAAGAAAGATAGGTGTGCGAGCGAAGCATTGGCAGATCCCTCTTTTGTCCTGTGCCCATCGAGGGTGCTGCCACACCTGCTGACATTAGCCAAGGAGCTTGTAAGGCCCCCCCAGGAAGACCTGGCCTTGAGAGGTGTGGCTGCCCAGGGGCAGCTGGCAGGTAGCTGGCTGTTGCTGCCAAGAACCACTTTGGTTAGAGTGTCTCCCGGGTCGCCTCACAGGGTTGGAATGGTGCTCCTAAGCTGCCAGAATGTTCCTCTTCTCTTTCCATCTGCCTGAAGGGGATAGAAGACACAGTCAGGGTCTTCCCTGGGTTGCCCTGGAAATGTCCCTGAAATCATTAGGCTTCATTTGGCACCAATAAGGGCATTTGGGACCTGAATGTGGCTTCTGGGCCATCTTGGGGTGCTGGGCTGACCACATCCTCCCTGTGGCATGGCCCCCCGAGCTCCTGGTGGGCTCCCAGCACCTATGATGTTGCCCTCAGAGACCGTGCGTCCTACAAGGGGCCAAGAAGCCTGGCATGATGGAGTGTGCCTTCTCGGTCCTGCATCCTCTCTCCACCATCCTGAAGTCCCCTCTGGTTGCAGAAATGTGCTTGTGCTGCACTCTGCCCGGCTTGCCCCCGTCTCCTCTCACTCCTCTGCGGTCTCTACCTCCTTCCTGCCTCTGCTCTGCTGCAGCTCCCTCCAGGAAGGTTTCCCTGGCAGTACTCTGTTGCCATAGGTCCCTGTGGCCGCTTTCCATCTTGGCATGTTCATGGCATGTTGGCACAGGCTGGGTGCCAGTGGGTACTTCCCTCATGTGGGCACCAGTGGGGATGTTCTCCTCCTGACCCACAGCCTCTCCAGGAGCTGTGCTCAGCTGGCTTTCCCTGAATAAGTCAGGTGTAGGGAGTCGGCCCTGAGTGCAGTGCTGGTCCCAGAGCACCCCGAGATCTCCTCTGTGGGCCCGACCAGTTGACGCACTTAGGTTGGAGTGGTTCTGGCACAGTTTTTTTTCTATGGCATTCAGCAATTCTCCACTTGCCTTTACAATCACTTTCTTATGTGCCGTGAAGGGATAAAACCCACATTTGCCTTCAGATGTCACCCAGAGCATGTGACTGGGACCAATGAACAGGGCCCTGCCACCTCCAGGACCTGATTGGGGTGTTCCCATGGCCTGAATCACCTGGAGAGTGCTTGGGTTAAGCCAAAAAGAATCTGAAGTCAAATGTTCAGAATTAGATTTTCATTTAAAACCAAACAAAACTTCTTTTGAGCAAATGCATGACAACTTTCGTTTTAAGCAAACTTTCAAATGGCTTACTGACAGTCATTTTAAATGGTGCTCTGGCTTGCGAAGTTGCCATGTTCTAAATCACGGGGCCTTGCTCGGCCAGGGCTGCCTGTCTTTGTAGGCACTGCCCTGGTGGGGCCTGGGGCCATGCGGAGGCCATTGGACCCTATTCTGTGGCACTCCCTCCTGTCTGGGGGCTGGTCTGCTCCTGGGTCAGAGAGGCTTCCCCTGTGGCCGCAGAAGCACCATGAATAGGGGTTTCTTTCTTGGTAGGAGGTCTGAGAGGTTTAGCAGCTGCAGTTGGGGAGTGGCAGGCGGTCGGGGGGCCTGACTTTGTTGTCCTTAAAGGGCCCTGAGTCTCTCACATCCTCTCTTTTTGTTGTTGTTGTAAAGTAATGAGTGTGATGGATACTTGGGAGGAAGGTATAAAAGAAGTCACCCTATACTCCATGCATCCTTTTCTTCTGGAATTGAAACCATAATACAAATTCTCTGTTAAGATTATTCCTTGTCATTAAAAGCACGATACTTCAGGGCCTGTAGATGACCCCGCATTGGTTTGCAGACGCTGTCTCTGACCCCGTGCAGTGCTGCAGTGGATGTCCTTTTGTGTAAATATTTGGCGTATCTCTGATTTCCTCAGAAAATTCCTAGGAGGAGAATTTGAGAGTTGAATGGTCTGAATGCTTAAATGCTCTCCATATACCTGTTAAATTACTTATCACAAAGTCTACACCCATAATGTTGCCACCTGTGGTATTTGAGTGCCCATCTCAGCAGCAGCTTCTTTGTACTGAATATTGTTGTGGGTTTAAAAAGGGTTTACTTTCTTAAATAATCAAAATGGATCTGTCTATGGTTTTTATGAAAGAATCCTGCCTGATGAGTATCCCCTTGAGTTTAGCCCATCACTTTTGTGGGTATGGCAGGGGCCATGCCCAGTCACCCCAAATGCCTGCCCATCTTGTTACAGATATGTGCATGTCACCCCTGCTCAGAGAGGGGTGCAGCTGTGCCATCTGGAGTCCGGTGAGGGGTGACTGGGCTGTGAGGGGAGCCAGGGGTCAGAGAGGGAAGGCTGTATACGGGAGGCTGGCTCTTGTTCCCTGAGTGCTCAGTAGGTATTTGGAATGGGTCTCACTTGGTTCCCCCCCACTCAAGGCAGGTGTGTGACAGTTGTCCCCATTTTCCGCACAAGAAAGTCAGGGCCCAGAAAATTTGGGGAATTTGCAGAGTCCCTCAGTCTGGAGAGCCAGGAGCTGACATTCGGCTATCTGTCTGTCCTGAAGCCTGTGTGCCCGCCCAGCCTGTGGCTGCCACCCTGCACTGTCCCCCAGCTGGGAGACTGTAAGTGAGAACAGTAGACAGCCATTAGGGCAGATAGGCCAGGCTCAGCGTGTGTGGGCTTCCGAGGCCCTGGGCAGACACGGCCAATTCCGCAGGCAGACTGTGTCGTTCAGTTTACTGGGAAACATCTGGCAGCCTTTACTGCAATAGCAGCAAGACCCTAATTAGGCCACATCCTCTTGGTTCTGGCAAGGTACCTGGTGAGGTTTGCTGATGGCGTCGGCACTACTGGCAGCTTAGACCACCGTGGCGGCAAGGCCAGTGCCGCCTCCTGCCTGCCCTGTGCAGTAGGCCGTGCTCAAGTGGTCCTGCGGACGGAGCCGCCAGCCACACCACCTGGCCCCGTCGGGAGGTTGTGTGACTCAGGCCAGGTGGGCATTCAGCTGGTCTGTGGAGAGCACGCCCAGCGGCTGGGGCTCGGCCCTCCCCTGACAGCATGTTGTCTGACTGCTTCTCCTTGAAACCACAGGGACTCTCCTCCTCCCTGAGGAGGTACCGTACCAAGGTACGGGCTGTACCTTGGCCTCCCTGGCCAGCACTCACAGGTAGGGAGACACGTTTGCAAGGTTTTCATCTCTCAAGAGTCTTGTTCTTACCTGTTCTACAACTTAGTTGGCTCTTTCTCTTCCCACTAAATTTTTGCTATTTGGGTCTTTTTTCTTTTTTTGGTGGGGGTGGGAGGTGTTACACAGAAAAAAGGTCCTAAGCTTGGTCAAGGCCACAGGGGATGACATGCTGCCCAGCCACAAAAATGGGCCGGCATGTGAGTGGTGACAGCAGGAGGTATGACCTGTAACGTCTGGGGGCGTGGAGAAGCTGCCTACACATAGGCTTTGCAGAATGAGTACAAGTGTGGACAGGAAGTGGTGCTCTGGAAACACTGTTAGGTTCCAGACGCACCCTCGGAGACATAGCCAGTCACAGGGACAGGTAGAGCAAAAAAGGGGAGTGGGCATGCGGGACAGTGAGCAGAGCAGGGCTCTACCAGGGGGGCAGGCAGAGGCCCAGGTGTTGGTGTCCAGTCTGCCCTGAGTGCAGGTCTGTCACTTTCCAGCTATGGGACTCACGGCCTAATCTGTGTCCCTCCCTGGGTGAAATGCCCCCTTCTGGTATGGCATTGTCCCAAGTCCCCAGCTTCCAGGGCCTGTTGTTTTGGAAGAGTGTGGCATGCACATCCCTCCACCCCAGAGAGAGTTAAAATGCTGATTGCAGACTGCCTGACCTGGGTGGACACTTTTAGAGGACATCAGGATAAGCTGAGCAGGCAGGAAAGGAGACTGTCCGGCAGCTGGAGCCCACACACATCCTGCCCAGCCCTGGCTTGGGCCTGGGCCCTGTTTTCCTTGATGGAAGGACAGAAACCAGCCAGGGCAGCCTTTCCCTCCCACTGCCACCAGCTGCCTGTGACCAGGCTCCTAGCCAGCTGAGAATGCGCAGCGCCCCCACACCGCCACCCTGCAGTGCTGCCTGCTTGCACCCCTTTCCAGGCAGTCTCCAGGGTGGCTGGACTGCTTGGGGCTCCAGCTTACCAAGGGCTACCTGCAGGGACTGTCACCCCAAGTCCCGCAAGGCCACCACAGGGCTCTTGGGCCCTCTCTGAGGCTCCAGAGGAGGGCTGAGGCGTGTGGGGATTCAGCCCCTCAGCTCCTTCCGGGCAGCCAGGCAGCAGTTCTGGGCTTCAGCGGGCCCAGCGGGAAACCGGAGGAGGAAGGCAGAGGCCCCTGGGCAGCGTCTCTTACCTTGTGTCTGGAGCCAGGGTTCCCATGGGCACAGGGCAGCCGTCTGTCTGAGCCCCAGTTCCCATCTCTGAAATGGTGGTGTTTGTCGTCTCGTTCTGTAGAGGAGCCAGTGTGACCTGTTACCTCCTGTGACCTCAAGGTCCCTCCAGCCTCACCTTGTTGTGTGCATGTCTCGTCGGAGCTGTGGCCACTCATAACCCCTTAGAATTCTACAGTCCAGAGGTGGAGCACAGGCCTCGCTGCCCAGGAGTGGGGCTTTGCTTCCCGCAGCTCTGTGGGAGGCTGGCCGTGGTGGCAGGGGCTGGGGCGCTTGGTGAGAGGCAGGCAGCTCTCAGATGTCTGAGCGTGGCCTGTCTGAGGGCCACGTGTGAGCAGCGCTGCTGTCCTGTTTTTTTACATGGTGAACGGGCGTCAGAGCAAATCAGTAGTCGTCTGGGAGGACAGTGAAGAGATGAAAACTCCACCATTAATTATTTATAAACCTATGGAGTTGAAGGGGGTCAGTGTCTGTGCAGACCCAGCTGCATTGGTCACAGCAGGAGCTGGGGACCCAGGTACCTCGGGAAAGCACCCGTTCCTGCAGCCCTGGCCTGGCTGCACACCTCGGTGTGCTTCGAGCTCCCTCAGCCTCGTGTTCCTTCCCTGCCTTGTGGAGTGCTGGGAGGACGGGACGACACACTTGGCTCCTGAAATGTGTGTCCGCCCTCCACAGTAATTCAGGACAGAGGTGGTCCATGGGCAGCCCAAGCAAGGAAGCCAGCTAGAAGAAAATAGGCCGCAACAGATGGGAGCGCAAGAGCAGGAAACCCATGACCATAGCCGGGGGAGGAGGGGGCCATAGAGCAAGTGTGGGTGCGCAGGTGTACAGCCGGACCAACGGGTCAGATCCCAGTTCTGCCACTCACAAGCTCTGACTGCTGTGCGTCGGTTTCCCACCTGTGAAGTGGGCGTACTGACAGTGCCTGCCTCATAGAATGCTACTTGGAATTGTGCCTGGTGCTGGGGACTCTTTTTTACACGAGGCTGCAATGCATTTCCTCTCTCTGGGGACAGGGCAGGACCCTTCAGAGCCAGCGAGGAGTTTGGCTCCTGACCCTACTCTGGATTGGTCAGCTCCGGGGCCAGCAGGGCACTTCCTTTACGGCAGCTGACGACCAGGCAGCTAGGGCGCCGTTGTCTGGGACATGCACCAAGCATCGCTGGCTTGCCTACATGACGACCTGGGCTGTGCCGTGCTTCAGCTGGGGGGGTCTGCCCACCCCCACAGCTGTGGCACTGGGACCAGCCTGTTCCTTCGTCTCCGTGCCCACTGAGCAAAAGGGCTTTGCTGTGTTTGCCCCCGGGATTCCCGGCAGACCCCCCCTCCCCCTGGCCGACAGCCCAGATGAAAGGAGCACAGTAACCAGCGCCTGCGGGGATGTCCAGTTGGTCCTGCTGTCTATGGCCTGTGTCAGCAGCAGCTGTCCCTCTGAGAACGCAACCAGGAAGAGCTCAGTGGCGAGGGTAGGAAGAGGTGAAAAGTGGGTGACCTCGACTAGGCACAGAGAGGCTAGCTTTGCAGAAACCTCGGGGTGTGCCCGGGCTGCTGTCGTCACCCACCCACAAGCGTGTGAGGGGGCGGGCTCGTGTTTTCACTTGGTGTTTGCCATGACCTCTTTGGCCTGTACTTCTGTCCCTACTGCAGGCTCAGCGCTCCAGCACGGCACAGGAAGCCTGCTATGGCCTCCCCTTTGCCCACCCCCATCACCTCTATCTGCACTGTGCATTTTTCATGCACCCTTTTATGCTCTCATGGCAGATATGTATCCCATAAACAGTGCACAGCACTGTTTAGGTGTTACGAACTTTCTAGAACTTGCGTCAGAATGTACTTGACCTTCTGCAACTTGCTTTCTTCACTTGGCCTTGTTGAGAATTATCCCTATTGGTCCATGACATGAATATTTAATTCATTGACTGCTAGATTTAACATCAAGTTTGTCTAGACACATCTCTTGTTTCCCTATGCTTTGTTCTGAGAGCACATGGGAGGAGTATTTCACAGACGGGTGATGGGGACGGGCTTGCCCCCTTCCTCTCGTCCCCATCGTGGGCAGGAGGGTGGGTGGTCTGTCCCAAGCCCTACTGGACAGGACCAGAACATTCCAGACTGCCTCCGACCCCCACACTCTGTCCTGCGGTTCCCCACCACTTGGCGTGTCAGACATTGCCAGTAGCCGTGGTCTTAGCACATTTTTCCTACGATGGCTGAGACGGGCATCCTATTGTGTGGTTACTGGCCTCTGCAGTCTCCTCCCGCTTCTTAGTTTTGGTGTCTCTGTGCTGCTTTCTCCCCTGAGGGGTAGTTTGTCCCCTTATGTGTCCTACGACGAAGTTCTGCGGGGAATGTACATACCAGGCTCCTCACGGCTGTCCTCCCGCACTGCATGTGACCTGGGCGTTTGCTTTACCAGCACCTGCACCCTAGGGACTGGGGACCAGCACGCCCATCTCCCAGCCAACAGCACCAAGTGCGCATGCAGCAGAAGGAGGGGAGTGGACCTGCTGACCTCTGAACCCTTCTGGGACCCCCTGTGGGGGCTCAGCCAGAAGCCCAGGAGGCTGAGTGGGTAGACAGATGGCCACTAAAGCCAGCCATCCTCCCTGCAACAGGGACGTCCCCAGGGCCGTCCTATGAAGTCCTCAGCAGCTCTCGGGTTTGCAGGAGCTGAGCCCAGAGGCCAGATGAGTGGGTGGGCCTTCTGTCTGGCATCTCACGCCCTCTGCCCCTAGTTTGTTGGGGTTTCTGTGAGGTTGGGTTGGAAGAAAGGATCCCGCAGCCACAACCAGAGCCTGGGGCCCACTGCTTGGAAGTCACAGGACCCTCCTGCCCTCCGACGGAAATCTGGGTGGGGCTGCCTGCGTCCCTTTGCCTCCTGCCTGGTGCCCTGTACCCTGTCTCCTCAGCCACACCCCAGGGCTGCCCCTGTGTGGCACTCTGTAGACGGAGCTTCCTGCCTCCTTCCGGAGAGGGGCATGAGGGCAGGGCTCCCTCACTGTTCCGTCAACCTTGGCATGCACCCCGCCAGCCCTGCTTGACCCCAAACCCGTATCTGCGGCGCTTGCTCCTAGCCCACTTCTCTCACTGGCCTGGGAGTGGTGGCCCCTAAGTCACCATCCATGGAGAAGTAGACAGCTCTGCCACCACAGGACTTACAGGGTCCCAGAGACAACCGTGGGCACGTCTGTGGCCCAACGAGGGCCATGAGCAGCACCCCCCTGAGTTAGGAGTTTTAAAGGCTCACGGGTAAATATTTACCTCTTTGGAGCCGCCCTGTCCTGGGGAACTAAGGACCTGCCAGCACTGAGCTTTCTCATTTGTGTCACTGCAGCAAGAGGCAGGCAGTGAAGTCAGGGTATAACGTGTAGCACTGCATTTTCTCTGCAATCCTGCATCATGTTCTTGTCAGAGAAAACTTTGCAACAGCAAGAAGTCCTCCAGCCAGACCACAGCTCATGGAATGGGGATCTTGGGGAAGGTGCTGTCTGTGAGGTGCACTGCTATTCCCCTAGGCACCCCACGTACAGGGCGTGTATTATACTTGGGGGCTGGGGCACACTCTGCACTCACTCAGTGCCAGGCCTTCCTCATTCTTGCCTCACTGTTAGGTGTCCCACAGTATGGATGAGGAAAGAGCCAAAATAACCAGCTACCCAACATCACAGGTGGCAGAGCTGTGGCCCCAGGGTGACAAGGAGTAGGAGAAGTCCCCAACTAGGAGCGAGTGCCAGGCACCAACTGGCCACACTGCCTGCCTGTGCTGGAGGTTAGCATGACAACTTCAAGGATGGGCTTTTCCAGGAGCCCAAGATGGTGCAGGGGTTCTGGGGGGAGGCCGCTGAGTGACTGTCCGGTCACTCTCCTTGAGGCCCAGCCTAATGGGCCTCAAGTGGCTGGCTGCCTGCTGGAAGCAGCCAAGTCTTTAGGTCTGATGTGTAGCTTCCCGGAGAGGCAGAGCAGGTGGTCTCCTGCGGGGGAGGAAGTCGTCTGGTGTCACCTGTAAGGAGAGGGAACAAGTGGGCCATGGCATGAGAGCACAGTTCCTACGCTCTCTGGAGAACGAAGGCCTCTCCTCTGCAGCCTCAGACCCTTCCCACAGCCCTCCTTCCCGCCCAGCCCATGGCAGCGCCCCAGGGCCCCCATCCTGCAGAGGACAGACCTCAGCTCCAGGTACAGCCCCCTCCTTCTCTCCTCTGCTCCCTGATGGCAGGCAGGTGGCTGGGCAGGCAGATGTAGGCAGTTTGTTTTGCTCACGTCAGTTCAGACAGAAGGCTGCTTTCTGGCGTACCGTCTGAACCCCGTGAAAGCTCGGGGCCTAATGAGTCCTGCTTTAAAACCATCAGGAATAGGCACTCATGAAGCCCAGCCCTGTAGGAGAGGAGGTTTTTTTCTTTTCTTTCCTGGATGCTGGGCTGGCGCTGTGCCCAAGTAGAAGTGGGAAAACACCCACTTCAGCCAAGCAGGTGAAAGGGGGGTGATGGGATTGGTGTGGAGTGTCCCAGAGCAGGAAAAGACCCTGTCCTCAGGCTGCTGGGTCAAAAGGGTCCCTGCGGACTTCAGGCAGCTGGCTCAGGGGCACAGACTGCACTGCAGGCCAGCTGAGTCCGAGTGTGAGTGCTCCCGGCCCTGCCGTTCTGACGTCCTTCTGACTTGTTCTATGCGTGGCCCCTCCTGCCTCACCAAGCCCTGACCTGGCCTTTCAGGTGCACAGAAGATGAGAAGCAGAGGCCAGCGGCCAGTGCCTTGGGCCCCTTCACACACCACAGCACCTGTCTGTGGGCCAGCACTTGCCACGAGGCCCTCTCTGGGCAGCAGAGCAGATTTGAGTTTTCAGGGGCTTCCCACAGACCAAGGAAGCCCCCTGCTGGGGGGTGGGCCCCTCCTGTGGCGTCCAGCACAACGCGGGCAGTGAGGGTACGAGAAGGGGCGGCTTTGGGTTAAGTTTTAAGAAAGAAACATACAGAGACTTAATGCGGTTAAATCTCAGAAGGCCAGAGGTCTCACAGTCATGAAAGACTGGAGCCCAGAATAAAGCCGACTGGAGGTTTTTATTGATAAGTATACAAGGGAGTAGCAGTGTTTTTGACAGGGTCTGTGATACTCATTATTGGGTTGTTTATAGAAACAACCCAAACCAATTATGTTGATCTTTAAACAGCCGAAGCAGAAAGTCCTTGAGGTGAGGTCTGCAACTCTTTTAAGGGACATATATCACATGTTGAAATTGTTTCACAGAGCTGAGCAGAGAGCTTAATCTTATCACTCTTGAGACTTTTCTCCCAATTAGGTGAGAGGGAAAAGTCAGAGCCAGCAGCTGCTTTTCCCAGGCAGGGGGAAAGGGAGACAAGGCTCCTTCCCAGATCTTTCTAAGGCAGCTCATGGGGGTCTTCATGGGGCTCTGCCTGGCTTGAGTTGTCCCCCCCCACCCCGTGGGGAATCTTACTCGTCATTGGCTGCAAACCTTCTGTTGGAGACTAAATAGAGAGAAATAGACAGTCCCAGAGATGCACAGTCTCACAGACTCTTCTTTCCTTAAGGAAAGACACGGGGGACAGTCTGCGAGGCTGCTGTGTGACAGCACCCTTCCATGCCTCAGCCACCCTCATCCTCTGCACTGCTCCCCAACCCCCACCCCTGCCATCTGGTCACTGTGTCCCTCCACTGGCCAGGCCAGAGGCAGCCTGAGGTGGTGCCAGGTGTCGGGTGGGGTAGTGCACAGGCCGCACAGTGTGCCTCAGGTGGGGGGACAGGGCTGGGTGGTGTTGCAGCCCAGCCAGCTCCTGCTGGACAGTCAACCATCCCATGAGCTGTTGCAGGTCATTTCCAGAGGAAATGCTCTCCAGGGGGTCAGTGGTTACCCTAGAGTCCGGGGGAGTCGGCCTGCAGCTGTGTGTGCGCACTGGTCACTGGCCTCGCTGGCCTGCCCAGCTCGGAGCCCTGGCTGAGCCATGCAGTCAGCTGGCAGAGGAGCCCGACCTGCAGGCCAGCTAGTGGCTATTGCATGCTGAGCCAATAGGAAGCCAGCCTCCACCAGCCTGGGCTCTGTCATGGAGCCTTCTGCATTGTCTTGTTTAGCAGGTTTTCACTGAGCTTTCAGTCTAGCAGTCCTGAGAGGGACACTGACATAGGATCCAGCCTGCCCTCCCTGCCAGGACTCCCCAGGTCTGGGAGGGCCTGGGGATCTTTGGCACCTCCCTTAGGTTGTGCTGGTGGACCCCTTGAGCTTACAGGGCTAATCGGAGGGCCCTAGCACCCTCTGGTGGCATCTCTGCTGCCCATCTTCCAAGCCAGATGCTGGTCTTCTCCACGTGACATCATGCACATCTTGCTCTCTTCTCGCCCTGCTCACTTGGCTGCCTCTGCTGTGACTCATCCTTGGGCCTGGGCACAGGCTGTGAAGGGGTCTCCACTGCTCCTGTTACAGGTGGGAGAACGGGCACAGAGAGGTCAGGGACTTGCCAAAGGTCACATGGCTGAGGCAGCAGACGCGGGACTTGAACCCAAGCATTCTGGAGTCCTGTCTGGCCCTGTCCACTCCCCTGGCTGCAGCCACTTGGCAGCTGTTGTTCTGGAGCCATGTTCATAGAGAGGGTCATGTGCAGGACGGGCCCCTGTCCTGCCCCAAAAAGTAGTGACTGACTGAGAGAAGGTGGTCGCAGGAACACAGCCAACATCCTGGGCCGGGCCAGGGTCACCCAGAGGCAGCTCCGTCTGTCCCACATGTGGCAAAGAGGAAACTCAGGGCCATGGAAATTTACTGCTAGACCTGAACATTACTTTTTCAATATCTTCAGTTCTTCCTCTAACAGTAATAACTGCCGTAGCTCAGTAGCCAGCCAGGGAATCTGGGGCCCGAGACTGGACCCCCAGCCATCCTTGCTGCACCTCTCTCAGGCCTCTGAAGCCCGTGACGCCAGCTGAGAGTTCAGGGCCTGTGGTCACACTGCACAGCGAGCAGTCAGGGAGGCCAGGCCATCGGTGCTCCTGATCCCCACCTGGTTTCCAGGCGTGCCCCGTGTTCTGAGGGCCAGGACTAGCTCTTGCTGAGGCAGGAATGCGTTCTAGTGGGGACTTGACTCTGGCCTGCCTCTGCCCTCTGGCCGAGGGCATCTCCAAGTGGTTTTGGCAGTGGAGGCATGCTGTCCCCAACTGCTTATCGGCCCCAGCCATGTGGGCTGGCGGAGAAACAGGCCATTTGGGCTAGCCAAGCCCTGAGGACAAACTCAGCCATGGTTTCCCAGGTACCAGGGATCCCGTGGGGGCCGGGCTCCAGCAGGCAGAGCCACAGGCCTCGAACCTGCACACTCATGTCCCTTAAGTTGGGACAAGCACCTCTGCCTCCACCCTGTGCACAGGTTATGCACGTGTCTGATAACCTCTGGGTCTCTGCTGGCTCCCAGCCCCCTCCTACTCCTCGCGGCTATGCACACAACCCAGGAGAAGAGGTGATAGGCACTGATGCTGGGGGCGGGTCCACGGTCCGTCTGGGGCCAGCCACGTGGCACACACCCTTATTTAGTGTGTGATCTGTGCTCCCTGTCTCCACCAACCACAGGCTGTCGTCTGCCTCACAGAGCAGCGGCCTCAGGGCATGACTGGACCTATGTGGGCCTCGGCACATCGGCCCCTCCTCCCAGAGGGTAAGGGGCTGGGGCTCCCAGGGCTGACCGACACAGGCTGCACAAGACCCCCCACCTCCAGTCATAGAGCCTCCCCCCCCCCCCCCCCCCCCCCGCTTCTTCCCTTACTCCCTCCCAGCAGCGTGCAGTGACTCAGAAATATCCTGGAACAAGAATTCCTTTTTTTCTTACAAGCGGTTGGCACTTTGGGACATTTCCTCCCTTTTGAAATTCTTTCCCACAAACCCCCTTTAAGAGCTGAGCAATTTTCCATTCTATGGCTAGGCCATCGCTCTGTCCCTGCCCCCTCAGGACCGGCCAGGGTATGAGGGAAGTGTGTTTTCATGGGAGATTTTCTGTCACTGCAAAAGCAGGGAAGGGGCAGCCTGGAGCCAACCCGTTGCCCCTTGGGTCCCCTGCCCACACAGAGTGGGAGTGCCGCTGCTGGGCTTTGGGGGAGGCTACACAGGGCTGAGAGACCAGACTCCTCAGGCAGCTGGACCTCGGGCGCTCCCTCCCCTTCTGTCCTCCCAGGAGAAGGGGCCTGGCTGATGACAGTGACAGCAGTCCTCGGGTCCTAAGTAGGCATAGCAGTGGGTATGCTGGGTGCTCCCTATGTGTGCCATCATGGCTACCCTCACTACACCCGAGACGTGGTGGCAGGGCTCCCACAGGAAGGAAGGACCTGAGCATGGACAGGCTCGGGGGCTGTGCTGCTGTGGACAGCAAAGCTAGTTCTGCACTTGCCACCTCTGGCTCATCCTTGGGATGGCCTCACAGTGACTGGGGCACCTGGCACTGAGGGCCCCAGGTGGCCTGGGAGTACGCGTGCGGCTGTGGAGTATGTGTGTCCTTCCCCAGTTGTTTTTCAGGCTTGCCTGAAGAGATTAGTTACAGATGCCCTACTGACAGTGGGGTTCAGAGGCTCAGCTGCCCCTCCTTCCCACGGGGAGAGATCTTGGGGACAGGCCTGGGGGAGCGGCTGGAGACCTCTAGCAACACCCCCATGAACACAGCACCTCCCCCATGACACCCCCCCCCCGGTAGATACACACACACACACACACACACACACACACACACACGGCCCCCCAGGTAGATACAACTGTCAACTGAAGTTTGTTGCCACCAATTTCAACATCAACAGGAGTCCCCAATTTGCGGTGCAGTGAAGGGAGAGACTTACGCAGTAAACAAGTCAATTGTGAGGCAGCTCAGGCACGAGGGCTCAGCCATGCAAGTATTACAGCTCTGGTGCTCACAGCTCAAGGCCAGGAAATGCCCCACAGGTTGAGAGGGGTGCCTGTCTTATATAGAGAAAGTTCCTACCCCCTGGTTTTTGATGGTCCATTTTCATGCAGATAAGGAATCCATATCTGCACGATTTGATTGGCCCAAATAACACTGTTGTGATTGGTCAGCAAAGATGCAAATGTGAGAGTATATGAGGTCGGACAGTTAAGTTCGCGAACTCATCCTAGAAAAAGTGCTGCATACCTCATTGCTGAATATCACTACAGTCACCTTTGAAGTCCTCCCCTTGGGAAGCTATGTACCGATGCCAGTGCCTAGTCCACCCTTCAAATCAATTTTGGAACTCTTTTTCTGGAATGGCCATCAGAGCTGTTGTCGTATTACCCTTGATGTCCTGAATGTCATCAAAATGTCTATCTTTCAATATTTCCTTTATCTTTGGGTAAAGAAAGAAGTCACTGGAGGCCAGATCAGGTGAGTAGGGAGGGTGTTCCAATACAGTTATGTGTTTACTGGCTAAAAACTCCCTCACAGACAGTGCTGTGTGAGCTGGTGCAGTGTTGTGATGCAAGAGCCATGAATTGTTGGCGAAAAGTTTAGGTTGTTTTTGTCTAACTTTATCACGGAGCCTTTCCAGAACTTCCAAGTAGTAAACTTGGTTAAGTGTTTGTCCAGTTGGTACAAATTCATAATGAATAAATCCCTCTGATATCAAAAAAGATTAGCAACATCATTTTAATTCTTGGTTTGGATTGACAGAACTTTTCTGGTCATGAAGAATTGGCTGAATTCCATTGTGCACTTTAACACTTTGTTTCAGGGTCGTATTGATACACCCATGTTTCATCACCAGTGATAACATGGCCCAAAACATCGTCTTGCCTCTCCAAAAGGTCTTGGCAAACTTCGACTCTCCTTTGCTTTTGTTCATTGGTGAGCTCCTTCAGGATCTTTTTTTTTATTATTATTGGGGAACAGTGTGCTTCTCCAGGGCCCATCAGCTCCAGGTCATTGTCCTTCAATCTAGTTGCAGAGGGCGCCGCTCAGCTCCAGTTGCTGTTTTTCAATCTTTAGTTGCAGGAGGCACAGTCCACCATCCCATGTGGGAATTGAACTGGCAACCTTGTTGTTGAGAGCTCATGCTCTAACCAACTGAGCCATCCCGGCGCCCCTCTGGCAGCTCAGCGGCAGCTCGTTGTCTTCAGTCTAGTTGTGGAGAGCGCAGTTCACTGATCCATGTGGGAATCGAACTAGCAACCATGTTGTTCAGAGCTAACCAACTGAGCCGTCTGGCCGCCCCTAGGACCATTTTTGCACACACCTTTCTCATGCCAAGATTTTCAGTTAAGATTGCCCTAATTGTTTCTCTATCAATGTTTACTTGGTCTGCTATGCTTCTCATAGGTAGCCAATGATTTTCACACACAGTTCAACGAATTTTTCAATGTTTTCATCAGTTCTGCTCGTTACTGGCTGCAGTGACCTCTCCTCATCAGTGATGCGTTCTCTCTCCTCAGAAAAACATTTAATCCATTTGTACACTGCCACTTTCTTCATGGCATTATCCCCATAAATTTGGACTAACATGTTCCTGATTTTACTTCCACTCTTGCCAAGTTTAACAAGAAATTTAATGTTTGTTCGTTGCTCTGATTCAAGCTCAGACATTCTCACAATGGCACACAAAAACACGAAACAATAATGAATGCCACTCAGCAAGACACCACCACACAGCGACAGGAACAGAGCTGTGAGACACTGATATACCAAGGTTATGAAGCCTTGCCAGGCTGTTTGTACAGTGCTGCCAGTGGAAGTGCACACGGTGGGGAATCTGGCAAGACCAGGTTCAGACTCAGTGGGCCCAGGCGGGGGCCCAGGACTGCACTTTGTGGAGGTGGGGGCAGGACAGAGGAATGTCAGGTCCTTGCCTTCAGGAGGCACAGAGCTCACGCCTACCTGCTTGCAACTCATGGTGTTTTTGTCCCTGCACTGGTGTCATTGCACAGCCCCAGATGGGCCCAGGCCCCGCCCCCAGTGATTTCCTCATGGCCAGTTCAGCGTCTGCTTGGTTCATGGTCTGAGGCCGACTGTGGGGCCAACTGGGCCCTGTGGTGGCCACAGATGCCTGCTCGTGGCACTGGCCTCCTGCAGCTCCCCGCCACCTCTAAGGGTGGGTGTGAATCCCTCAGCCCCCTGGGTAGTCAGGAAGCACTGTCTTTGTGCTCAGCGGTGTGACCTGCCCTGCTTTGCCCCTGGCCTAAGGCTGTGCACGCATGGGCACCCTGTGCTGGGCAATGCAGACGTCCTCTGCCTGTTTGTCCCTGAGGACCCCAAGCAGGCCACTGTGCAGGGGGTTGGGAGGGAGGCTGGGAGTGCGTGTCAAGCTCTCAAGGTCTCCGAGGCCCTGGATTTATGAGGGGTCCCTGCAAAGGATCATTTGTGGGTGGCGCTGTCCTTTCCTGGGTCTAGGGCTGTAACAGACATAGCGCTCCTCCCTTCGGTGCAGGGCTCCGCCCTCCAGGCAGAGTGTTCATCACCCAGGTGTCGCCACTGCAGGCCTGTAGCCTTCACATCCGTTTCCTGCTTCCCACATCCCCTGACTCGGGGATGGTGCAGGGGCCATGGCGTCCCAGGCCATCAGTAGCAGAGGCCTTTCTCGGCTGGCAGGAAGGGCCTTGGCAGTGCCCTGCAGGGCTGGATGCCACAGCCCTGGCTCATCCTCCAGACAATCTGGGCCACGTTTTTATTCCCCCTTGTGAGGTGTGTGTGTGTGTCCAATCTGAGACCTCCTGCGGCCTGGCAAGCTTGCTGGGCAGTGCACCTTCCCTCCCTTGTGGACACCCCCCCACTGCAGAGCCCCAGGCAGGACTGGCTGTGGAGCACCGGAGCTGGAGCTTGTAGGCACCAGGAGGACGTGTAGTGGGGCCTCCGGGGCGCCCGCCAGGCCACATTGTCTCATTCCCCATCTTGCAGTGCCTTCCCCATCCACACCCAGGCCTACCCTGCTTCGCGCCCGAGCTGTACACTGTGAGGCTGTGGACTCAGCAAGCAGGGATGGTCCTTCCCCAGCTCCCTTGGGGCCTGTAGTCATCTGCTGCTGCTACTTCACCCTGGACATTCCCCGCCTTTCTGGGGGTTGGAGGAGCGTGGACGTTTCCTGGACATCCTCCCGCTCTGTGTGCTACCACCACTGACTGCTTTTGCTCCTGGTTCCATGGAGCAGACAGCGTGCTCCTTGGTCAGTCTCGCTCCAAGCCTCTCTGAGCTCCCCAGCAGGCCGGGCCATGACACTTGGGCAGACAGACGCGTCCATTGGGAGGCTTGACGTGACTGACTGGGGGAGGGTATAATGGGGCCCGCTGTCTGGCGCGGCAATCCTGTGCTGCAGCCGCGGCCTTGCCTGCAGATGCCCCGAGCATTTGGCGCTCCGCGGTCAGACCCCGTGGTGCTCCAGGCCCGGCCTACAGCCCTCCTTCCCCGCGGTGGCTGCACACTGGCTCTGCACCCCATCTCTGAGCCAGGGAGGGCGGCCTGTCCGTGCTGGGGCGAGTGCTCACAGAGGAGGAGCATGGCTGACCCGCAGTGTGGGTGTGGCACACAGAGACCCAGCCGCACCTCCGGTCCCTCAAGCTGACCTTCTCAGAAGCCCCCATCTCAGGAGCCCTCCCATGTGACTCAGGCCCTCTTTTCCATCCGGATCCTGTCACCTGACGGCACCCCACCTGCCCCCTGAGCCTGCCTCCACCCCGTGCCTGGTGAGTCACTGCCCCCCTCCTCACACCCTGGACGACAGAACTCAGCACCCCAAATCTGGGGCCCTGCTCACTTCCTCAGATGCTGCTGCCTCTTCCTAAGGGCACCACTGTCCCCATCCGAGTGTCAGCCTCTGTCCCCTAGTGCTCGACCCAGGCCTCTGCAGGGCGCCCACAGCCAGGAGGGCTCTGTCTCCACTGCGCCACCCCCCCATCACACAGGTGTCTCCCCACCCCGTGCCAGCGGTTCCCCGTTACACCGTCAGTGTCCACCCAGGGCAGGTTGCTAGACCCAAGCCCTCCGTCATCCTACCCGGTCGCCCCCCTATCCCCAGGGCTTGGAAAGCCCCGCAGATGGGCACTTGCTGCCTGCTCCTCCTGGGAGGCAGGTTCTTGAGCTCCTAGCACAGAGCACACTTTCCCTTGTAGTACAAGGCTCGAGCTGGGTCGTCCAGGCTGGTATGGGGCTGGGCTCACCGCTGCTGCTGCTGCTGCATGTGGGGTGGGTATCGCTCTAATGTCTGGCCTGAGTGCATGCTGGAGAGATGTACCAGGAACCTCCACCCCACCTACCACCTCAGGAGCCTGTCCGACCCAGTGTTCTGCCAGGCTCAGACTCCACAGAAGGACAGGCAGGGCAGCTGTGGACAGTCCCTCTCAGGTCCCACCCCTTTCATCAAAGCTGGGCTTGGGGACTGCTCAGTCCACTCCACTGGCCTCCTGCCCCTGCTTTCCCTGCCCACTCAGCGTCCCCAGCCAGCTCCCTCTTCTCCAGACAACTCTGGGCTCCTTGCTGTCCTGCAGGGGCCTTCTGAGTCAGACCCCTCAACTGCAGCGAACTCAGAATCAGGGAAGTGTGCATTGGAAGGATCCTAAGCAGTGAGAGTTAGACGGAGGAAAGGTAGCAGTGTGTGTGCGCGCGCGTGCTCAGGAAAACACCTGTGGGCCCCTGGCAAAACCACGTGATGTGTGAGCAGACTGCAGGACCCTGTGCACTCCGGGCCTGGGCAGAGCTGTTAGCACCGTGCTGGCTGGGCTCTTCCTCCTCTAGGTCTGTCCAGAACCCACCCTCAGGACCCTGCTTGCTGCCTGTTCTCAGCACACCCATACCTCCCACAGACAGACAAGGGGCCAGCTGATGGGAGGCAGCCAGGGCTGGGCCACGGAGCAAGGAAACAGGCTTGAAGATGCCCTGGCCCCACATCTTGCCTCCATGGGTGCCCTCCAGGTCCACCTTGCTCCAGGAAGGGCTCAGCCTCTGGAGACCCAGGGTCATACAGCTCCCACAGAGGCACCTGCTGAGCTCACCCGGCACCCCGAGAGGCTGGCACAGGAGGATGTGGCTGAGGGAGGCAGCGCTTCCTGCTGCTCTGGTGGCGTGGCTGCTTCAAACCTCCCGAAGCTCGCCGTCTGAGAGCAGCCTGTACCCTTAACTGTGTGGCATGCTCGGACCCCCCCACCAGGGCACAGGATGTGCGAAGCAGTTCCCTCCCTTGGCCAAGGTTCGAAGGGCAAAGCCCCCAACCAGCGCCTGCACACAGGTGCTCAGCACAGGTGAGGTAAACAGGCTCCTTGTCGAGATTGGAGACCCTTGGTACAATGCAGGTTCGTAGCAGGGAAAGTGGGCGTCTTTGCCCTGTTCTTAGAGCCAATGCATCTGACTCTTCCTTGTATGGACCGTGTTTGTTCTAAGGTATTTTGGATACTTTTATCAGGTTAAGGGAACCCTGTGGGGACAGAGCCCCAGAAAGCAGTTTCCAGGCTCTTGGCCTCACATGGAAAGGTGCTGGCTCGGGTAGTAAATGGCCATCAACTGTGATTGGATGGCCATCGGCTGTGGCTAGTTGGCCGTCAGCTGTAGCCGGTTAGCCAATTGGCCACTAATATAACTGCTGTGGCTACGCTAGCAGAAAAGTGGGGGCTAGCAAGAAGATGGGGGCTGAGCCAGCAAGCGCGGATTGCAGTTAGGATGGCAGGTTGCGGACAGTGGATCCAGCCTCCAGGGTGACTGTAGTGCCGCCAGCGAGAATATAGTAGTACCCCCTGTCTATGGCTCTGTGGGTGTTCCTTTTAGGCCTCACCATGTCCTGCGTTCTTATGTGGGGAGCGGGAGCTGAGACCCCGCCTGCCGCCCTGCATGACAAACCCTCTCCTTTCCCTGCTTTACTGAGAGTTTTTATCGTGACTAGGTACAATAGTACCTTGGTTTACAAATGCTGTAAACCTGGAAGTAAATGCTTTGGTTTTTGAACATGACTCAGAAGTTGAACATGTCACACGGCTTCCACTGAGTGCGAGGTCCTGAGGCCTAGCTGTCGGCTGTTTTCGAACGTTTCAGAGCTCATGGATTATGTTCGAAAACCAAGGTACCACTGTATTTCACTCCAGCAAATGCTTCTTACACACCTGCTGAGATCTGTATTTGTTGGAGTGATAAATCACCTGTCTGGATTTTCTCCCACTAAATCATCCTTGCGTACAGGGGGTAGCCTGACGTGGTCACAGTGTCATATCTTTTATAGACTCTACTGGATTTGATTTGATAAGATTTTCATTTGGGATTTTTTTACATCTCCCTTGGTAATGAAAAGGGCTGTAATTTTACTTCTCATGCGTTTGATTTCGATATTGGGGTTATGTTGGCCTCTGAATGAGTTTTTTTGGGGGGAGATGGGGAGTTCTTTTCTTTATTGTTGTTTAGAAGAGTTTGCATAAAGTTGGATAATTTGTCCTTTGGTAAAAATAGCCTGGCATTTTCTTTGTAGGAATTTCACACACACACACACATACACACACTGTGGGGACAAAACCCCAAAAAACAGTTTCCAGGCTCTCGGCCTCACATAGAAAGGTGCTGGCTCGGGTAGTAAATGGCCATCAACTGTGATCAGATGGCCAGCAGCTGTGGCTAGTTGGCCGTCAGCTGTAACCCGTAAGCCATTGGCCACTAATATAACGGCTGTGGCTATGCTAGCAGAAAAAGGAATGGGGCTAGCAAGAAGATGGTGGCTGGCAAGCGCGGACTGCTGTTAGGCAGATTATGTAGATCCTGCTTCCTGTGTCTCCAGTCCAGCCGCCAGCGAGAATATATTGGTTTGACTCCCTTATCTATGACTCCATGGGTGTTCCTTTTTGGCCTTACCGTGTCCTGCGTTCTTGGGCGGGGAGTGGCAGCTGAGACCCTGCACGACAAATGGCGCAGCGAGCAGGGTACCCCGCGTGACACACACACTTTTTATTTTGAAACATGTCAGGCCTACAAAGTGGTGAAAGAGTAGTAAAACGTGTCCGTTTTACCCAGACATGCTGATTGTTAGTGTTTTGGCATGCGTGCCCGTGCGTGCTAGCTCTTGCTATCTGAATGTCCGTGTGTATCTGGGTATATGTACTTCTGTGTGTGCACCTTTTTGTTTTACTTTTTGGCAGAATTGTTTGAAATTAGGCTGCAGGCATTCCTCAGTACTCGAATACTTGTAGGAAGATTTTTAACGACTTCGAGTTTTTTAAGATTATAGGGCTACTTATGTTTTTTTGTTTGACGGCTTCTCTACCTCTCCCCCCTTACATATTCTCCTGCCCCCCCCCCCACAGTTGCTGAGAACAAGTGAGAGTCCATCCTTCCCCTTCTCTCCTAGCCCTCTTCTCCTTCCCTCATGGCTGGTTTTGGGCTCCCTGGGATGCCCCCCCACCCCATGTGGGGTGCTGTGCTGTAGACTCGAGGAAGCCAGGTGTCTGTGTCATGCAGTGAGGAAACACTCCTCAAGTTACGTGTCAGGGCCACACAGTCATCGAGTGGCAGAGCCCATGGCAAGCAGGGAGGCCGTTTCCTGATGCCCACGACAGCACACTCAGTGCCCGTGGGCACCCTGCCCTAGCTCCTCTGAGGCCGTAAGTCCAGGATGGGTCAGTGGCAGACACACACCAGACATGGATGCCCTTGATAACTGGGAGATTGTGGCCCATCTGTGGAGGGGGTGTAACGGTGGTACCCACCCCAGAGGCTGTAGGAATATAGTGAGGCGAATGTTTGCTGCGCCCCACTTCCCACACCAAGCCGCAGAACCCTTCTCCCACCCCTGACCACAGAAGTGGCCTTGGTGTTCCTGGTTCCAGAAAGAGGTGGTCACCCCCCGGGGCGGGAGCAGAGCTGGGTCAGCAGGGACCTTAGAACAGCAGGTGGGATGTTGCCGTTAGTTTGGGTCTTGAATGGCTTCTGTCTGGAGTGTCGTGTTTAGACTCTTAAATTTCTCTGTCTCGGGGAAAATAGTTTATGTTCCAAGAGCATGTGAAGCCATCGCTCTCTGGCTCACTGTGCGTGTGTAGGGTGAGGCATGTATGGGCTGAGGCGTGTGCCTGGAACGGGGCTGTTGTCAGCCCCTCCTCTCTGTTCACAGGCTCCATGGGGTCTCATGGGGGAGAAAGGAGGATCAACCTAGCATCCTGACAGGAGGGGTGTTGTGGGGCGTAGAGCCAGCCACGTGTTGCGGGGTTAGCAAGTTGAGCCTGGGATACCCCTAGTGGCCCTCAGACAGGCTCTGGCCTTCCTTATCTATAGAAATGCACATAGCTGGTGGTCTCATGGCTTTGGAGACACTCGAGTGGCTTCTGGGGAGGCCCAGAGCTCCCAGGCTCTGGCTTCACGTCTCAAGTACAAAAAAATGAGAATCAGAAGAACAAGGTGCCTGGGGTTCCAGGCCTGGGGGAAAAGCCCCCTTTGAAGGCTTGTGGCATTTGTTGCATTTCCCACCTTTTCTCTGTGCCCAGTCCATGTGTTTTCCAGAACTGGCCTCAAGTTGTAACACAGGCTGTGATGTGGCACTTAGGGTCCTCCTGTGTCACTACAGTCCCCAGAGGGCTGTGTCCCCCAGCTGCGATGGAGTTGCCAGGCGTAGGGATGAGATCGTGGGCCCCTGAGCGCACGTTGGGTCCTGGGCTGTTTGTACCCCTGCAGGGCAGTCCACTAAGACACCACGCTGCGTGGCCTCGGGGGCTCGGCCCTGGCTGCGCGTACAGTGTGTCCTTGGCACAAAGACCCAGAGGCTGGCTTTGCGTGGAGATGGAGCAGCAGGTAGAGAGAGCCCTGGCAGGCCCGACACTGCCCCCAGCTTCTCTCACAGGCCACTTCCCTGCTGGGGCCCTGGCAGCCATGACGGTCTGCAGTTCCCGCTGTGAGGACCTGGGGGAAGAGCCGCAAAGAAAGAGTGAGTCTGAGCCAGGATTCAAGCTGATGACAAGGCTCTGGAGGCAGGTCTCGCTGAGTCTGCAGGCACATGGCCCCTCCTAGGGAAGCCGCAGGGCACAGCCCTTTCATTGTAGCCTGGGGTAGGAGTGTGTGTGTTCTGCTGGAAGTGAAGTCTCCCCTGCTGGGTGTCAGGAGCCAGAAAGTGCCGGGCGGTCGGATGTGGAGCATGAATGGGCTGCTGTGTGCGTGGGTAAGCAGGCGGGAGATTGGTGCAGTTGGTGCAGTTGGAGGGCGTAGGGAAACTGTGAGGGGGGAGGAGGTGGGGGGGGAGGCGTGGGGGGGGCGTGGGGGAGGCGTGTGCGGAAGAGCCCCTGGGCGTGTGAGGAGACGCCTCTCTCCCCACTTTTCTCTCTCCAAAGGCCCACACAGAGCACAGCTTCTGACGTTTGCCCTGAAATCCAGGGCTGGGGCTGACCCTGGCCATGGTGGATGTGAGGACAGCGGGCAGGCTCCCAGAAAGCTTCAGCCAGTCCTGTGCCCGCTGGAGAGGATGTCTCTGGAAGTGCACAGTGGTACGTGTCCCAGCCCGTAGCTGGGAAGTGCATTTCTGGAGAAGGTGGCCTCACGTGCATTTTCGTGCCCCAGGTCCTGGACATGTCCACTGAGACGCTGTCACAGGGGTCACCGTGGTAAGAGGGGAAGGTGACTGGCACCCAGCCTGCAGCCAGGGAAGCGGGCAGGAGGCCCTGGCAGGGCCAGTCTGCGGCTGCGTCCAAACACTCTTGTGCCTCATGGCACCCCAGCCCTGGGCTGGGCCTTCCCCATCTGTGCCTGCGGAGGGATGAGGCCTGTACATCCCTGGGGAAGTACAGGGATGGGAAGGGATGGGGAAGGCCCTACAGTGCATGTGGCCCTAATGGTTAAGTCACTCCCTGCCCCATGGGTCACCAGGGGGCCTTGTGAGGATCGATGAGATCACAAAGTATGGGGCTTGGGGTAAAACCTCCCAGTGTGGGGCCCCAATTCCTGGTCACTTGCCTGAGGAGGAAGGTGGGGGCTTCAGCCCCCTGGAATGCGTTCAAAGAGGCTGCCTGCCTTGGGACCCCTGTGCCATGCCCCAGGCCAGCAGGGACCCTGGTAGTGCCCCGGATTCTCTGTGCGGTGGAGCCAGAGGTGAGGTAGCCTGCTCTATTTTCCTGAAACTTTGCTAACCTTGTTTGTAAGTCACAGGAAGATTTTCATTTGCCCACATAACCATATGTGTTGTCAGGAGGAAGACAACAGTGGAGCTGTTTCCTAAGCCTAAACTCACAAGACTTGTTTTTCTTCATATTTTCCCACAACTGGGAATTTTGAAACGAGGACTGAAATTTCGTTATTTCCCACCGTTCAACAACATGAAACCACAGGCTCCTTTCCCCTGCTCAGCGACCTTGCTCTTACAGGAACTGCAGTCTGGGGTCCCCCCTTCTCGTCCTCTGGGGATTTGTCAGGAATGCTGTCCCTCCCCCACCACACATTCACACACCCCTTCCCGCTCCTTCACATCTCAGCTCAGATGTCACACCTCAGAGGCCCTGCCTGACCCTCAGCAGAATTAGGCACACCCTTTGCTTCCTGGCACTTGCTCATCTGGATGTTTCTGGCCACATTCCCAGCCCTTCCAGATGCCACAGGAGGGCAGGGCTGTACCTTTCCTGCTAATGGGCCAGTGCACTGTGAAGGAGGAAAGGGTAAGTCAGCCTGCAGGGACCTTGGAGCCCAGGACTGGAGCTGAGCCCTGAGGCAGGGGAGGTCACCCGCTCACAGCTTCTGTCCTGCCCACAGCTCTTTGCCTCTGCCCAGCTATGAGGGCGTCACCTTTGTGCGTCCTCTGGCTGTGGTGCCTGGCACACACCCCCTTTACCATATCCGGCAGGAACCCGGGAGGTCCAGGAGGTGGTAACAGGCGTAGGGGGGCCGCGTGGGAGCAGGGGTCCCTGGCAGAGTCTGACTCTGGACCTGCCCCCCACTGTCTCCTTTACATTCTCAGCTCCTTACCATGATGGCTCCTGGGGACAAACAGTACCTCCATGCTGGCCCGGGGAAGGGGTTCGGGCTCAGCTCCCAGTACCACCCCCTCTGTGGAGAAGGGTCCAGGCCGAGCCAGCACTGGGCAGTAACTAACAGCCAAACCTCAAGGCAGGGTCTAGCCTGTGGGAGAGGTGCAGGCAGGGGGACCTGGGGGGCGGCGAGGCCTTCTGCTGATGGGAGCTTGCTGGAAGTTCCGTCCCCACCTCCTGGGGCCCCTGGTCACACAGCCCCCTCCCAACAGCGATGGCTGAGCACCCAGGGCAGGAAGGGGGTGCCCTGCATGCTAGGGCCACACCACCACTCCCCTGCAGTCCCTGCCTGTCCCTCGAGACCTTGAATCCAGAGGCCCTGGAAGGGGGGTGGTCAGAGAGGCCTGTGTCTGGAGCTGTGAGCCCGTGTAGCCCGTACACCCTGGACACACGGAGGCCTCTGGCCTAGCCGTCATCCTCCAGGTGGCAGCTTGGGGGGGCGCAGGCTTCTCCCTGGGAGCTGGACTGTGGAGCAGGGGTGGGGAAGGGGTTACGGCAGAGTTGCTGAGGCACTGATGGGTCAGAGCAGCCCTGCTCAAGGTCGCATGACCCCTGCCTTTGCAGAGACTCGAGAGCCCTGTGAGGATCAGTCGTGGCTCCCCCCCGTGTCTCTTGCTTCGGGGTCTCCGTCCATCTGGCTTTGCAGTAGGGACAGGAGTACTGTCAGCACTGCTCCCAAGCTCTAGACTGTGAGGCGACAATGGCGTCAGCCACTTGCCATCAGGAGATGGGGGCTGGGGCAGCACACGTGACCAGACCAGGAGCCTGCCCGGGGGCTCAGGGGAGGCCCATCCGATGTCCCCCAAGGTTCCGCCTGAGTCGGGTCCAAGCCCAGGGCGTCCCCTCCCTATGATGGCCAACGTGGCAGGGAGGTTTTGGGTGCAGTGGTTCAGCTCAGTGCTGCTCTGTCCTCATTGCAGGTCTGGACATGTATATTTCTGTATGTAGACCCTTCTGACTCTTAACTAACTCACTGTACTTTAAAGAAAATGGAGTGTAAACTGTGTTTGTAGTTAGTGGTTGGCAGTGGTCAGCAGGTAGCGGGGGCCGGCTTTGCCAGATGACATGCTTCTGCGCCTTCTGGGGGCTGTGGCTCAGCAGGTGAGCAGGTCTCATCAGGCAGTTAGTCTGGGTCCAGGCAGGCCTGGGCTCCCACCCCAGCGTGGCCACCGTCAGCTCTGTGGCCAGGGTTGATGTTTAACCTCTCTGGGCATAACCTCGTCTGCAAATGGGAGTATTTCCATCCTACAGGGTGTCTGAGTGTCAAGGACGACCAGGGTAAAGGACTGAGCGTTCGCTAAATTAATCCTGTTAATGCCGAGGCCCTGATACCCAGGCCTCACCCAGACCTGGCTGGCCCCCCCTGGGAACTCCTCTGCTCATGTCCAGGTCCTGAGTGTGTCGGCCCTGAGTAGATGGATTGGGTTCAGAGGCCAAAACAGGATGCAGTTTATTCCCCTCCCTTTGAACAGGACTCAGCGTAGGCAGGCTGGTGGTGCGGCCACGGGAAGCCCCAGGAACCGAGGCTCTTTCTCTTGCCGGATCACCCTAGAAAGCAGGGCTTCTGCCTCACAGTCAGAATGACTTCTGGTGTTCTGCGGTCACATCGTCATTCCAGCCAGCAGGAGGAGAACGGGGAAGGATGTGTGTGAGAACGTGCCGATACCCTGACTTGTCACTCAGCCACACCTGGCTGCAGGACATTCCCTCCTCAGGGGCGTCCATGCTGATTCCTAAGCCTATGGTGTCACCTGGGGCCCACTGAGCTCTCCTCTCTGTAGCTGGACTCTTCCCACTGTGAGAGCAGCTCCCTGGGGGAGCCAAGGAGGCCGTCCCTGCTCTGCTGGAGGTGGGAAGGGCAGGTCAGCCAAGCACCAGCCGCCAGCCCTGCCTGGGTCCAGGAACCCTGCGAGTGTAGGCCTTGCTGGAGGAAGATGACAGCGCCCACGTGCCCAGCCCTGCAGCTCGTCCCTGAAGAAGGGGTGGTATTCTGGGGCACGAGCTTCAGTACTGGCTCCAAGCACAGCCCCCATGGTTGAGCCGGCTGTTTGCCTCTCTGGGAGTCAGCCTCCCACTTCTCCGGCTGGCATGATCAATGTGGGGCCACCCCAGAGCTTCCATTCTAGTGTCCTGCCAAGGAAGTGGCAGCTTTAGGCTCTCCTGCTCTGGGAGTCCCAAAACAGGGTGCTCTGGGGGAGGGGTGGAGCTGCACGCCTGCGAGCACACAGCACCTGACCACGGGGTGGGGCTGCTCTCCCAACCCAGGCACATTTGGAAGTAGAGTCAATTAATCATGAATAATGGCTAGGGACGAAAAAAAATGGCGGCGTGAGGTGAGGCTCTGTAACGCTCCCCTGGAATTTACAACGAATTGGACAACAATAACTCCACAAAGGACTCCTTGCACAGCAGACAGGCAAGACGAAGAGGCCGACAACTGAATTCACCTCCAGGTGGGTGAATCGCGCGAGCGGGGGAGGAGGGAGAGGAGAAGTGCGGAGACGGAGCCGCGCGGGCTCAGGACACAGACCTAGCTCAGTGCTCAGAGCCCGCTGCTCCCGGAACCACCGCCGCTGCGGGAGAGGGAAGGACTCGGACTACTAGGGCTCCGCTTACGGCCCACAGGGCTGAGGGGGCAGCATACAAAACCGCTGAACCCAACGCTCGCTCACGGCAGACCTCGGAGCAAAGACTGAGGGAAGAGGGCTGAAATCTGTGGTTTAAGCCCTCACTGCCAAGCGGAGAACGGAAGCCTTAGGCACGGAGACTAGCCGCCCCCTCCCTACCCTCCCAGAGCTCGCCCCGCCCCCACCTGCCCCGTGCTAGAAGCGATAAAGTAGCAGTGTCGGATCAAAGGACAGAATATTTGCTGCCCTGAGAACTGTGGACCGCAGACACAGATTCGCAGCTCAACTAGTTCCGGCAAAGGGGAGGGAGCTGTGGAAGCAGGACTGGCTGTGGTGGTGGTCGCCGCCATTGCTCTGGGCCACCTCTCACAACTCACCCCGCCCCT
This sequence comes from Rhinolophus hipposideros, assembly GCF_964194185.1. Taxonomy (NCBI): domain Eukaryota; kingdom Metazoa; phylum Chordata; class Mammalia; order Chiroptera; family Rhinolophidae; genus Rhinolophus; species Rhinolophus hipposideros. The sequence continues at coordinate 1,152,060 of NC_138052.1, read as the reverse complement.
GGCCCCACCTATCTGGGCGGATCCCTGCAGGAGTAAACAGAACTGCTGAAACAAACGGGCTCTGAATCTGGTGCAGAAAGAGCTTTGGAACTCCAAGAGCTCTTCGCATACCTATCAACCTGTTGCAGAAGACACTCCTGTAGATGTCTAGGAAGAGAAATAGTAAATCAGTGATTGCCATGAATAACCAAGGCAACAAGATAGCTCAGAAAGAAAGTGAAAAGTCTCCAGAAAAGGAACTTAGAGATATGGACCTTTGTGATTTAAATGACAGAGAATTCAAGATCGCAATTCTGAAAAAACTGAACGAGATGCAAGAAAACACAGAAAGGCAGTTTAATGAACTCAGAAACACAATCAAAGAACACCATGAGCATTTTACAAAAGAGATTGAAATCTTGAAAAAGAACCAAATAGAATTTCTGGAGATTAAGAACTCAATAGAAGAAATTAACAATAAAATATCCAGCTTAGGTAGTAGAGTTGACCATATGGAGGAAAGAATTAGTGACATCGAAGATAGGAACCTGGAATTTACACAGAGGGAAGAAGAAAGAGACTTGAGACTTAAAAGAAATGAAAGAACTCTACAAGAACTTTCTGACTCCATCAGAAAGAGCAATATAAGAATAATTCGTATACCAGAAGGAGAAGAAAGAGGGAAGGGAACAGAGAATATATTCAAACAAATCGTCGATGAGAACTTCCCAAACTTGTGGACAGAACTGGATCCTCGAATCCAAGAAGCAAATAGAACACCTAATTACCTCAATCCCAACAGGCCTTCACCAAGGCACATTGTATTGAAGCTGTCTAAAATCAATGATAAAGAAAGAATCCTCAAGGCAGCCAGGGAAAAGAAGACGGTAACTTACAAAGGAAAGCCCATTAGATTATCATCAGATTTTTCAGCAGAAACTCTACAAGCTAGGAGGGAATGAAACCAAATATTCAAACTATTGAAAGAGAGAAATCATGAGCCAAGAATAATATATCCAGCAAAGATCTCCTTTAGATATGAAGGAGGAATAAAGACCTTTCCAGACATCCAGAAGCTGAGGGAATTTTCTAATACATGACCTGCACTACAAGAAATACTAAAGGAGGCTATTAGACCACCATCAACAGGGACAACTTGTGGCAACCGAAACATAAAAAGGGGGAGCGTAAAGGCCTGAACTGGAATATGGGAATAGAGAAAGTAAGCGTACTGAAGAAACTGGAATACTCTAAATATCAAACTTTCTTTTACATAAACTCAAGGGTAACCACTCAAAAAACATCCAAATCTGAAATATATACTGTAATAAAAGAAGAAACAGAGGGAAACATCATAGAATACTACCACACAGAAATAACAGACAACAACAAAAAGGCAAAGAAACAATGGAGACACAGCCTTACCAGAAAACTAAAGACAGAATGACAGGAAATCCTCACATATCAATAATCACCCTGAATGTAAATGGACTGAACTCACCAATAAAGAGACACAGAGTAGCAGATTGGATCAAAAAACTAAACCCAAACATATGCTGCCTACAAGAGACACATCTCAGCTACAAGGACAAGCATAGACTCAAAGTGAAAGGGTGGAAATTGACACTTCAAGCAAATGGTACCCAGAAAAAATCAGGTGTAGCCATAATGATTTCCGATGAAACAGACTTCAGGGTGAAAAAGATAACAAGAGACAAAGATGGACATTTCATAATGGTAAAGGGGACTATACAACAAGAAGACATACAGTCATCAATATTTATGCCCCAATCAGGGAGCACCGAAATATACCAAGCAACTACTAACAGAACTAAAGGGAGAAATTGACCAAAACACAATTATACTAGGGGACTTAAATACATCATTGACAGCTATGGATAGATCATCCAAACAGAAGATAAATAACGAAATCGCAGCCCTAAATGACACATTAGATGAATTGGACATAATTGACATATATAGAGCACTTCATCCTAAAACATCAGACTATACATTCTTTTCTAGTGTACATGGAACATTCTCAAGGATAGACCATATATTGGGACACAAAATCAGCCTCAGCAAATTTAAGAAGATTGAAATCATACCAAGCATATTCTCTGATCACAAAGCTTTGAAATTGGATATCAACTGCAAAAAGAAAGCAGGAAAAAACACAAATACATGGAGATTAAACAACATACTTTTAAAGAACGACTGGGTCAAAGAAGAAATTAGAGGAGAGCTCAAAAGATACATAGAAACAAATGACAATGAAAATACATCCTACCAAAATTTTTGGGATGCCGCAAAAGCAGTTTTAAGAGGGAAATTTATATCATTACAGGCCTATCTCAAGAAACAAGAAAAATCCCAAATAAATAACCTCATGTTACACCTTAAAAAACTAGAAAAAGAAGAATAAGCGAAACCCAAGGTCAGCAGAAGAAAGGAAATAACAAAAATCAGAGCAGAACTAAATGAAATAGAGAACAAAAAGACAATAGAAAAAATTAATGTGACAAAAAGCTGGTTCTTTGAAAAGATTAACAAAATCGACAAACCCTTGGCTAGACTCACTAAGATAAAAAGAGAGAAGACACTAATTAACAAAATCAGAAATGAAAAAGGGGAAGTTATCACGGACACCACAGAAATACAAAGGATTATCCAAGAATACTATGAAGGACTATATGCCACCAAATTTAATAACTTAGAAGAAATGGACAAGTTCTTAGAAACATATAGCCTTCCAAGGCTGAATCATGAAGAACTGGAAAATCTTAACAGGCCGATCACCAGTAAGGAAATTGAATCAGTCATCAAAAACCTTCCCAAAATCAAAAGTCCTGGACCAGATGGCTTCACCAGTGAATTCTACCAAACCTTCAAAGAGGATCTAATACCAATCCTGCTCAAACTCTTCCAAAAAATTGAAGAAGAGTCAGTACTCCCTAACTCATTTTATGAGGCCAACATTACCCTGATACCAAAACCTGGTAAGGACAACACAAAAAAAGAAAACTACAGACCTATATCTCTGATGAATACAGATGCTAAAATCCTAAACAAAATTCTAGCAAATCGAATACAACAATGCATTAAAAAGATTATTCATCACGACCAAGTGGGGTTCATCCCCGGGGCACAAGGATGGTTCAACATTCGCAAATCCATCAATGTGATACATCACATAAACAAAATAAAGGACAAAAATCATATGATTCTATCAATTGATGCAGAAAAAGCATTTGATAAGATACAACATCCATTTATGATTAAAACACTTACTAAAATTGGTATAGAAGGAAAATACCTCAACATAATAAAGGCCATATACGACAAGCCCTCAGCTAACCTCATAATTAATGGTGAAAAGCTGAAGCCCTTTGCTCTACGTTCAGGAACACGACAAGGTTGTCCCCTATCACCTCTGCTTTTCAACATAGTGTTGGAAGTCCTCGCCAGAGCTATCAGGCAAGAGAAAGAAATAAAAGGCATCCAAATTGGGAATGAAGAAGTTAAATTGTCACTCTTTGCAGATGACATGATGCTATACATAGAAAACCCTAAAGACTCCACCAAAAAGCTATTAGAAACAATCAATGAATATAGTAAAGTTGCTGGCTACAAAATCAACGTACAAAAGTCCATTGCTTTCCTATATACCAACAATGAAATCTCAGAAAAAGAGATAGAAAAAACAATTCCTTTTGCAATTGCAGCCAAAAGAATAAAATACCTAGGAATAAACTTACCCAAGGATGTGAAGGATTTATATGCTGAAAACTATAAGACATTTTTGAAAGAAATTGAAGAAGACACAAAGAAATGGAAAGACATTCCGTGCTCATGGATTGGAAGAATCAACATAGTTAAAATGGCCATATTACCCAAAGCCATATACAGATTTAATGCAATCCCCATCAAAATCCCAATGGCATTTTTTAAAGAAATAGAACAAAAAATCATCAGATTTGTTTGGAACCACAAAAGACCCCGAATAGCCAAAGCAATATTAAAAAAAAAGAACAATACTGGAGGTATCACACTCCCTGATTTTTCCTTGTACTACAGGGCTACAATAATCAAAACAGCTTGGTATTGGCGGAAAAACAGACACATAGACCAATGGAATAGAATTGAGAACCCAAAAATAAAACCACATAAATATGGACAGATAATTTTTGACAAAGAAGCTAAAAACATACAATGGAGGAAAGACAGCCTCTTCAATAAATGGTGCTGGCAGAATTGGATAGCTACGTGCAAAAGAATGAAACTGGACTGCTATCTGTCACCATGTACCAAAATTAATTCAAAATGGATCAAAGACTTAAGCATAAGACCTGACACAATAAGCTGCATTGAAGAAAACATAGGTACTAAACTTATGGACCTTGGGTTCAAAGAGCATTTTATGAATTTGACTCCAAAGGCAATGGAAGTAAAAACTAAAATAAACAAATGGGATTATATGAAACTGAAAAGCTTCTGCACAGCAAAAGAAACTATTGACAAAATAATGAGGCAACCAACTGAATGGGAGAAGATTTTCGCAAACAGTTCCTCTGATAAGGAGCTAATATCCAAAATATACAAGGAACTCATGAAACTCAACAACAAAAAAACAAACAACCCAATTGAAAAATGGACAGAGGACCTGAAGAGACATTTCTCCAAAGAGGATATACAAATGGCAAATAGACATATGAAAAAATGCTCAACATCGCTAATCATCAGAGAAATGCAAATGAAAACCACAATGAGATATCACCTCACCCCAGTCAGAATGGCTTTCATCAACAAAACAAATAGTAACAAGTGTTGGAGAGGCTGTGGAGAAAAAGGAACTTTCATACACTGTTGGTGGGAATGCAGACTGGTGCAGCCGCTATGGAAGGCAGTGTGGAGGTTCCTCAAGAAATTACGAATAGAATTACCATATGACCCAGCAATCGCTCTCCTGGGTATCTACCCAAAAATATAAAAGCATTTCTCTATAGAGACACGTGTACGCCAATGTTCATTGCAGCTTTGTTTACGGTGGCCAAGACATGGAAACAACCAAAATGTCCTTCGATAGATGAATGGATAAAGAAGTTGTGGTACATATACACAATGGAATACTATTCGGCGTTAAGGAAAGATGATATAGGACCATTTGTGACAACATGGATGGATCTCGAGAGAATAATGCTAAGTGAAACAAGTCAGACAGAAAAAGCAGAGAACCCTATGATTTCACTGATATGTGGTATATAAACCAAAAAGAACAAGACAAACAAATGAGAAACAAAAACTCATAGACACAGACAATAATTTAGTGGTTACCAGATGGTAAGGGGGTGGGGGTGGGTGATCAGGGTAAAGGGGATCAAATATATGGTGATGGAAGGAGAACTGACTCTGGGTGGTGAACACACAATGGGATTTATAGACGATGTAATACAGAATTGTACACCTGAAATCTATGTAAATTTACTAACAATTGTCACCCCAATAAAATTAATTAAAAAAAAAAAAAAAAAAAAAAAGAATAATGGCTGTGAGTTCAGAGTTGCTCTGCAGTCTGTTGCCCAGGAAGAGGCAGCCTTACAGCAGCATTTTCTGCACTGCGTTTGGGGTGGGGGTTCCCTTGCCTGCACTGCCAGCTCAACACCTGATGATCCGGGTTTTCTTGCAAGCACTAGGAGGCACCGTGCTTGGGGCTGAGAGCAGCGCTGCCCTCACAGGGAGTGGTCTTCACTCTGTTGGGTGCTGGTTCGCTCTTGTGCTGCCTGTCTCTCCTGCGTCCTCCTTTGCCTGCCCTGTTCCCTCAGCTGTGCTCTCTCCATGATGCACATGAGGGTCCTGGTTCATAGAAGGGAGGTGACACAGCTGACAGCCAGTCTGGCCCTCACCCTGGGGACCTATGCCTGCAGGCCCCTTCCTGTCACAGGAAAGAAAAGGAAGCAGCCAGCCACACACAAGCGGTGGGAATCGAGCTAAAGTCAGACTTGTGTCTTCTAAGGCACTGAATCCCCATCTGGACTCTGCTGAGTTATTTCGCGCATGAACCGCACTCTCTGGAGCTGGCCTGACCCACATGCAGCGTTCTGGGCCCCCATAAGGGGCCGGGGGCTCGGGGTGGGCAGCAGGCAGCACTGACGAGGCTCTTCTCAGTAAGCGAACCTAGGCAGGTCATGCCGTGGGCTCCTGGCTGGGGCCACCACTGAGGTTGTCATTTCCTTCCTCTGAGGTAGACCCTAGCCTAGGCAAGGGTCCTGGCTCCCCTACCCTGAGGTGCCCCATGGTCCCCGTGGTGGGACAGTAATCAGAGCAAGGCTTTGGGGAGGCAGGGTGCCCGCATGTGAGCCCTGCCAGCCCCTGTGGTCCTGCACACGGGGGCACCCATGGCTAGTCCTGCGTGTCCCACTCTGAATATACAGATTCTTCTCGGAGTATGGCTTTTAAAATAATCATTTGCATCCTGGTGTCACAGTGTGGGCTTTGTCTTCATGAAGGGACTCCTGGGCCCTGGGAGACCAAAGGACACAGTGGGGATAGAAGGGGGCCCATGTACCCCTCACAGAGCTTCCCTAGCCACTCTGGGACCCCAGAGCTCACCCTGGGGGAGAAAGTGGCCACGTATTCTGTTGCTGCTTGAAGCTGGTCCCCATGGACCCTGACTAGGACTCTTGTGACACATGGCATTAGTTTTCTCCCAGTGACTGTGTATCCAGAAGTAATACAATAGTATTTCTTTAAAAAGAAAAAAGACTAATTCTGCTTCTAAATAACTGTGTCCTCCCCAGCAATTCAGGAGCTGCAGCGCTGAGGGCACTGGTAGAAAAATTCACCTTTGTTTTGGGGTCTGAGTTCAGAGAATTGTGAGTTAGACTCTTGTTCACAAAATCCCTGTCCTCTGAGCCCATGGCCCAACAGAGGAGTCGGGGCAGCCTGTGGCCCAGGCGAAGGGGCGCAGCCTGTGGTCCGGGAGAGGAAGTGAGGGGGAAGTGTGGCCCTGTAACATGCCAGCCTGATGGCGTTTTGTCACAGGACAAATGAACACAAACCTTGCAAAGCTGGCCCCATCTGGTGGCCTGTTTGCACCCAACACCCCATTCTAGGCAACAGGGATGTTTTATAACGTTTCTTACTATGTTTCAGTTATTTAAATAATGCACGACTCCTGTGAGAATGCAGGATCCAGTTCACGAGTCCTGGGAAAAGGCGGGAAGGGCTGCAGCCCATGCAGACTAGAATTATTCGTTTTATAGCATGAAATTTCTTTGAAGACCCACGTTTAACTTTGAAACCCATGTGAATTTTGCACTCTGTGCCATGACCCATCCAAGCTTGTTTTTCTGTAAGAGGAACAAGACCCCTTCCAGTCTGGCCCTGCATGCACCTTGTGCTTGCACTAACCCCCTTCTCCAGAAGGCTGTGCTCCCACAGTCTTTGAGAAGCCTCCCTGACCCCGCCCATTTGGGAGTGGTGCTTTTGGCCTTCCCGCCCTCCGTCATGTCCTATTGCCCTTGTGGGTCCCAGCCCACCCAGCCCTGAGCTCTTGGAAATGGGGCGACTGAGAGCTGTTCCCTGCCTGTGATGCCGAGGCCCATCCCCTGAAAGGGGAGAGAGGCCTCCTTGGCTGTGCCTGACATGCTGGAAACCTGAGTGACCATGGCCACTGTCACTTGTGAGGGGCCTGGCTGCACTGCTGCTTCATGTCATCTGAGCATTGGTGGCATGCTGTGGGGCCTCCTGAGTGCCAGGGCAGAAGCCACTGGCTCCCTCCTCCCTTCCTCACCCCATTTCCCCCCACCTGACCGGGGTCATTCCCATTGTGGGTTCTGGGGGACAGCCACCTGGCCCCAAGTTCTGTGTGCAGCTTTGGTACTGGAGGCAGAGGGGCTGAAAGCGTGACACCCCCGCCCTATGCTCTGTGCGTGGCTCAGTCCCAGATGGGCTGCACAGAGTGTTTGGGACATATAAAAGAACTTGCATAGTGTACATAAGAAATATAAAAGCAGACACGTGTGCCCTCGCTGCCTGCCTTAAGAATAAGAAGCCACCGTGACCTAGTACCACTCCGGCCTCCCACCCCCGCACACACCAAGGCGAGCCTCTGACTGGAATGGTCACATGTATCACATTTTAAAAAAGTAATTTCAATATATATGTGTGTGTATCACTAAATAGTATTTTCTTTGGTTTTGTTTATTTTTGGTAACTTGATAAACAGTATCGTTGTACTCAGTTAAATTTTCTTAATTTGCTTTTTTCCTGCAACATCTCGTTCATCAGATTTACACGAGTTACTGTGAGTAGCTGTAGGTGGTTCCTTTCTATGCTGAGCAGATGAGCACCGTCAGCACGCACATGCGCTGGGGCTGTCAGCAGTCCTACGGGCAGTGTCGTCCACATCTGGCAGTGGGCGCACACTGACAAGCCTGGACGCACGCAGGCCCTCAGCTCCCCAGCGGAGACGCTCCGTAATGGCTATCCCCAGTTCACGTCCCATGAGCACCTCTCAAAACTTGGCAGTGTTCCCTTCTGTTTTGCCACTCCAGTAGGTGTCCCACTGGGGCCTAAGCTGCCATTTGCTCAGTGACTGATGAAGTGGAGCGTCTTCCCATATGGTGGTTTTAGCCAGTTTCCTTATTGTTTTCTGTTATTTTTACTTTTTAAGTTAAAATAATTTATACTTATAGACAAATAGTTCCATATGTTCGTTGCAGCATTGTTTAGAATGGCCAACATGTGGAGGCAGCCTGGGTGTCTGTCAATAGAAGAACAGATGATGAGTAGGTGGTACATATATACAATGGAATACTGCTCGGCCATGGATGGGAATGGGTTCTTGCCATCTGCGGCGGCATGGATGGACCTGGGGGGAGGGTGTTGTGCTCAGTGGAGTTTGTCAGACAGACAAAGACAGATGCAATGTGATTTCGCTTACATGCAGAATCTAAAGAACAAAAAACAAAACAGAAACAAACTCACAGATACAGAACATTTTGATGGTTACCAGCTGGGAGAGGGTTGAGGGGGTGAGTGAAAAAGCGGAAGAGATTAAGAAGTACAAATTGGTTGTTACACAGTAATCATGGGGGTGTAGGGTATAGCATAAGGAATATAGTCAATATTGTAATAACTGTGTGGTATCATATGGGTACTAGATTTATCCCAGAAGGGAAGAGGGCTGGGGGACAGGGTGAAAAGGGTGAAGGGATTAAGAAGTACAGATTGGTAGTTACAAAACAGTCGTGGGGATGTAAAATACAGCATAGAGAATATAGTCGATAATATGGTAATACCGTGTTTCCCCAAAAATAAGACCTAGTCAGACCATCAGCTCTAATGCATCTTTTGGAGCAAAAATTAATATAAGACCCAGTCTTATACTATACTATATAAGACCTGGCTTTATATTATAGTAAAACTCCTGAAATTGATATAAAGTAATATTGAATGTCAACTGCAATTGAAAAATTTAAAACGCGGGGAAAGGTGAAGGGGAATAAGAGGTCCAAATTTCCTGATATAAAACAAGTAAGTCATGAGGATGTAATGTACAGCATGGGGAATGTAGTCAATAATGTTGTGATAGCCTGGTACGGTGTCAGACGGCTGCTGGACTCACAATGGTGGTCATTTCGTTAGGTATGTAGATATTGAACAACTGTGGTGTACCCCTGAAACTGATATAGTGTATATTAGCTATATTTTAACAAAAATCTTAAAAATATATATAAACACTGAAAAAAAACAAATAGTTCCAAGAGGCTTATGGTAAAAACCAACAGATCTGCCTTGAAACCTTCCCAAAGAACCACTTGCACTTATCTCCTTATTTCTAAATAATGCACAGTGCTATGTCTTGCTTTATTGATTTAAACGTTACTGTTTTTCTGTTTTGGTAAATGAAGATTAACATTTTCGTTTATGTTAATCCTATACATCCTTCTCCATACCCCACTCATCCTCCAAGTAGAGTTAAAGCTCAAGTTTTCACTAAGTCAGTAATCGCTGCTTACATTATAATGTCCCTAAAACCATTGTTTACTTCTGAACCTAATAGTATACTTCATTTTTTATATAACATTTTGTTTTTCCTGGAATTAATGATTGCCCTATTTTTTTTCACTTGCTTTGTTGTCTATCTTCATGGTCTTACTTTTTTCCAGGTGATTCCAAAGATCTGCTCTGTCCCTACCATTCATTCTTTTCCACAAATGCTCCGTTGTGTGAGGAATAAATTGCATGTCCCCTTTTCCTGGGACCCATGTCCCTCTGCTCCTGACAGGCCCAGCGGGGTGCACAGTTGACATCCTGGCTCTCCTCGGTTGAAGCTCCTGGCTCCCACATTTGTTTTTTTTTTTTGTTTACTAAATGAGATACATACTCCATTATCTTCCTAAAGCAGGATTCTTGGGAAATAAATTTCCTAAGCCTTTCTTTACATGTCTGAAAATATTTCTACTCTCCCGTCACACTTGGTCGATAGTTTGGCTGGGTATGACATCTAGTTGGTCAATTTTGAAGCCATTACTCGTTGATTTTTAGCATATGGTGTTGCTGTAAAGAAGTTTAGTCCCAGTCTGACAACCAGTTCTCTTTATGTAGTCTGTCTTTTCTGTCCAGATGCTTCCTGGGTCATCTCTTTAATCCTGGATGTGATCCCACATTCATTTGCTGGGCACTTGGTGAGCCATTTCACTCTAAATGAATTATTTCCTGCAGTTCTTGTTTCTTTCATCAGCTCCTTCCCTCTCTCTTTCTGGAAACATTGGCTATCACTTGGTCCACCTGGATGAACAGATCCGTGGGAGAGTCATAGGCAGAAAGACCCCTGTTTTGTGGGAAACCCCAGGTGTCAATAGAAGAGGAAATTTGCTCTGGGGCAGAGTCCATCCAGTTTCCTGTGGGTGGGGATAGGGCAGGATGAGGTTGGCCTGGTGGCGGGGCTGGGAACACCTGTTTTGCCCCGTGCTCAGTTCCTCATCTGTGAACTATGAGTGCCTCCAGAAAGTGCATCAGGTCTCATCCTGGGCAGAAAGCTGCCAGATGTGGGGGTCTGCCATCGGGGTCTTCCCCACACCACGCTGGGCCCTCGTTCCCCCTTTTGGCAGACAACAAACCAGAACACGAATAGCCAAGTGTGTCTGGTGATGTATCTAATGGGCAAAAGAGCCAAGCGAGAGATGGGAGTGGGGGCTTCCAGGCAGAGGGTGGCCAGGGCACAGTCTGCGGTGTCATGGTGGCAGAGTGCATGAGGTCAGGGTGGACGACGCGAGTGGAGGTCGGGCACGTGAGCTCCTGAGCAGGCTGGCAGAGTACAGGTGTACGTGCCCGACAAGGGCTCCAGCCCCAACCAGGCAGGATCAGGGCAGGAAGTGGGCAGTGACCTAGGGCTGCTGGCCCTATAAGCAGGTTCTAGAATCTGCCTGGGCCCTTTGTCTCCACCACAGGCCATGTCTGGGGGACAGAATCGGGGGCCCAGGGCATGACAAGGTCCTGAGCAGAGAAGGCGCGGCACGCCCCATCCTAACACCTGTCCCAGTCACTCTAGCTGTGGGCAAACCCCTGCTCCTGTCCACCTGGGCCAATATCCGGGAATGCAGCAAGGAGGGAAGCCACCTCACTCAGCACCCATGGTCACACAAGCAGCTGTGGGGTCAGCATGAGGCCCAGGGGGCGCAGTCAGTCTGTCTGGCTCCACCAGAGCCCACACAGGGACCACAGGCTCATACGAATCTCCTGGAACCTTCCATATACGTCAGTGCAGAAAGCGTCCTCAGCGACTCCATCCATGGGGGGGGGCCTCAAGCCCTCAAACACCGACATAATCAGTTTGATTGTCTAACCAGGCACAGCCGCCTGTGGGACTTCAAGTCAGCCAGTATGGACTCCAGCCCGCCTCACATATAACTCACTGTGTGATGCAGAGCAAATCACGTGCCATCTCTGGGCTGTGAACAGAGGCACCTGGAATACAGGTGGCCTTGCCCCTCAGGCAGGGCTCCCCTCCGTTTTGGCTGTCCAGATCCCAGCTGTAGGTAGGTCACTGGGTGACCTTCACCTCTGTGAGCTGACACCCTACAACAGGAATGCCTCATGGCCAAGGGCTTCTGGGACGTCTAACCTGGCCTCCTTGGGGCCTCAGGCATCACACTGCCAGCTGCCAGCACACTTTGGGGAGGGAGCGCCACTGTGTACGCTGTATCCTTGACCTCAGGTTACCTTTGGGGCCACGTTGAGCCCTATGTGGCCTTGGATGGGGCCAGGTAGACAAACCTCTCTGTCCGTTGATATGTCACTTTGATTTTCTGTGTCCAGGAGAAACAGTCACACTAGCCTGTTTCTGTGGGAGAGGTCAGGGCCCCACAGGATTGGGGGAGGTCTGTGTAGCCCCGGCCTCCCTGTGGGGCCTGAGGGCAGGACACACGAGCAAGCTGGGCATGGCAGCAGACACGTGTGTGCCTTCATCTTGCTCTTGGGATTTGTTTGTGTCTTTCTAGGCATGGCCTACATCTGTTACTCTGTGTCTGCCTGTCCATAGTGGCCTCTTTAGAAGTGGTGGTCGTGGTCAGGATTTATAAATGTCTTACACTTGGTCTCTAGGAAATTGGCCCTTCAATGAATTCATTTCCCTGGTCCTGGCCACACTTAAGGGCTTTCTCACTGGCCAGAAGCCACCAAACCAGCATCTGCAGAGAGGAGCCTGACCACCCGCCCCACACCAGCGCTGAAGCTGCTTGGGGCCTCTAGGCAGTTGCTTAACCTCTTGGCGACTGAAGGTTCTGTGTGAGGTGACCACCCTGAGACACCTTATCTCTTGGATCCCCTCACCCCTCTCGGTCTTGTCCCCAGGGAGGCACCATGGCCCTGCTTAGTGCACACACAGGTTCCACGTCCGTGCCTTCCTACTCCCTACCCCAGGATGAGCTCAGTGGTCAATGTGACATCACTGCTGTGACAAACGCCCAAGAGGGAGCCGTGTCTCTAACACAAGGCTTCCCTGGGAGGTGGCATTGGCTAAGGTCTAGAGGATGAGCCAGAGCCAGCAGATGAAGTAGAGAAGGAAAAGGACACAACCCATGCAAAGGCCCTGGGGTGTCTTCAGGAGCCAGGGAGAGGGCCAAGAGGAAGTCCCAGTTGTCGCAGAGGGCCTGGGAGGGCACAGGTGGGCCTTTGTTCTTCTACCAAGGTTGACAAGAGCCCCTGAAGTGTGTGTCACAGGAGCTTGGGGGGGGTTCATATTTGGGCCATAAGTTACTCTCGCTGGAGGGGCTGGAACATGAGCTACTTGCAGAAGCCAGAACCAGTGGCCACTGCCTGGGCTGGAGCACGGCCCATGGGGAGGATGCTTTAGAGCAGATGGGGGCCTGTCGGGCTCACCCCTCGGCCTGGCCCAGACCACAGCTGGTGAGGTGGAGCCCAGACCTGAGGCAGAGTGCAGACAGAACTCAGGCTTCAGGGCAGGGGCGAGAGTCAACATACCCATCTTGCTCTTTAGTCCTTGCTAAGAAAGAAGCTCTGACTTCCTCCCCACAGCCTTTGGTGGGCCCTCAGCCCCTGGTGTGCCTCTGTCCAAGCCCTGGCCCCACTGTCTGTTGGAGAACCTCAGTGGTAGAGCCTGGCTCTGCCTTGCCCAGCCACGAGTGGCTCAGCCCCTATGGGTGCCGTAGGGACTGTCCAGTGGCCAGCAGCTGCCCTGTCTTCCTCAGCAATCTGAGCGTAGCCAGACCAGTCTTTCCACCTGCCGCCTGGAGCCATCAGCTAGCTGCCTCTCCTGTTCAGGAGGCCGAGCCTTCTAAAGGACGTGTTTCAGAACTGCTAGCCTGCGGTTTTCTGGTGGTGCTCCCCTTAGGCTGGGGTGACCTCCACTGGTGCCCTACCACCTTTGCCCTTGCCAGTTACTTCACCCACCCACCAGGGCCCCCTTACCCCTGGTCAGGTCGAGGCAATGCCAGCAGACATTGTGCCCAGAGGCTCTCCCAGAGGGCAGTGTGAGGAGTGAATAAGTTGGGCACTCTTGTTTGGCCTCTACAAAGAGGGGGCAGTGTGGGTACTCTTCCATGTTGCCATCCGGGACATGCAGGGGGTCAGGGAGGTCTAGCCTGGATCTTCTCCCCCCGAGAGTGGTGTGTGGGGCCTAGTGGGCTCCTGCTGCCTGCTTGCAATCAAGGACATTACAGAGTGCCCACCCCAGGCCCTCATTCTCCTTGGCCTGAGGCCCACCACCATGCAGTCAGCCAGCTCTGGAGGAGGGGCCTCCAAGAATAGCTGTAGACTCCTCCAGGTGGACCCACATACACCAGGCCTGTCACAGGAACATCTGGCATTCGCCCCATGGCTCACGGTGTCCTGGTGCCATGGGGCCAGTCATAGCATGCCCTGAAGGGACATGAGTCATCCTTGGTTCCTGTCACGGGAGGGGGGTTGGGTAGAGCCTTCCTGCGTCCTTTCTTCCATGGTACGGACACTACCTTATGGTGGGAAGGTGACATCTTGAGGGATGCCCAGCTCTGTGGGACTGGCACAGTTTTGGGGAGACAATACAAATTACAGATTATAGCTCACCCTGGGGTCCTGGGCTGCGGGTCTGCTGGTGTCGTCCCCCACTGAGCCTCCTGGGAACCTGGGGTAGGAGGGTGTGCCTAGTGGGAGGCCCTGACCCAGGCCTGCCCGTGCAGCATGGGACTGTGTGTGACTTCCGCTGAGTGGTGCTTTGGACATCACCGAGCCTTGCTACTGAACAGCTTTTTAAATCACTGGTTCCAGGCCGTGTGGGCTCTGGGGCCACCCTGCTCCACGTGCATCAGGGTAAAGCCAGGTTGTCCGTCCTGAGGTGTGAGCAGGCAGGAGGGTGTGCCTGGGGCTCGGGGAAAGGCCTCCAGGGGAGCTCCCGGGCCTTTTGGGAGGGCACTGAGGCCCCGTACTGCAGGACACGACGATGGTCACACTGCAGCCGTGATGGTGGCTAGGTTTCTCATTCAGAAGTGGCCATTTGTGTTCCCGGAGTATAGACTCCGGGCAGTCAGACTTGGGGTTCCAGCCCCCTCCCTCCTTCACCCCATAAAGGCCCCTGCACCCGACCTTACCCCCTGTCGCCATCTCATTGCAGGAAGTTCTACTACATCACCCTGCTGCGAGACCCGGTGTCCCGCTACCTGAGCGAGTGGCGGCACGTGCAGCGGGGCGCCACGTGGAAGACGTCTCTGCACATGTGTGACGGGCGCACGCCCACGCCCGAGGAGCTGCCGCCCTGCTACGAGGGCACGGACTGGTCGGGCTGCACGCTGCAGGAGTTCATGGACTGCCCCTACAACCTGGCCAGCAACCGCCAGGTGCGCATGCTGGCCGACCTGAGCCTGGTGGGCTGCTACAACCTGTCCTTCGTCCCCGAGGGCCGGCGGGCCCAGCTGCTGCTGGACAGCGCCAAGAAGAACCTGCGGGGCATGGCCTTCTTCGGCCTCACGGAGTTCCAGCGCAAGACGCAGTACCTGTTCGAGCGGACGTTCACCCTCAAGTTCATCCGGCCCTTCATGCAGTACAACAGCACGAGGGCGGGGGGCGTGGAGGTGGACGCGGACACCATCCGGCGCATCGAGGAGCTCAACGACCTGGACATGCAGCTCTACGACTACGCCAGGGACCTGTTCCAGCAGCGCTACCAGTACCGGCGGCAGCTGGAGCGCAGGGAGCAGCGGCTGCGCAGCCGCGAGGAGCGCCTGCGCAGCCGCGCCAGGGAGGCGGCGCCCCGCGAGGACGCCGACGAGCCGGGCCGCGTGCCCACGGAGGACTACATGAGCCACATCCTCGAGAAGTGGTAGTGGCCCGGCAGAGCCGCCCGCACGCCCGCCACAGGCCGCCGCGTCCCGAACAAAGAGCGGCCGTGGGGCGTGGGAGGGGCGGCCCGGCTCGGCCCGTCGGGGCTCACGGTGTCCCCAGGGGCTCACGGTGTCCGGTGTCCGCCCCCGGCTCCGCGTCCGGGCCCCGCCTCGCTGTCCCAGCAGCCCGGAGTCGCAGACGGGCAGAGGCAGCGGGGCCCCGAGTGGCGGCAGCCCGCCCCGCACAGCGCCCCTCTCCCGGCACGCGCTTCGGCCGCCGGGGCCCCTGCCCAGGCCTTTGTGAAGCCCCTTCCCCGTAACACAGGCAGCCTCGGAGGTGGTGTCAGGAATGCACCGTCAGGGCCCGCCCATGGGGAGCCGCCCCCCTCTGGCCTCCTGCTGTGGGTCAGGAGGTCGGAGCACACCTCCTGGCTGTCCGCTTCCACCTTCCACAGCCCCCAGACTGAGGACGCTGCGGCGGTACGGGGTGGGGCCGGGAATGGCCTCCTGCCCCCTTCCGGAGGCAGGCACGCGGCATCCAGGAGTGGAAAGGCTATGTCCGAGCCGGCCTTCGGGGTAACCGCCCAGTTAGACCAGCTCAGACAGGAAGGGGGAGGCAAACCGAGGGCCCCCTTACCCCATTCTCTTTTCTGACCCCTGGGACTTGTTAGTGGAATGCTCCAGCCCCAAGCCATCACTTGGACATTTTTTCAGGGCTTATACCCCATGGCTCCCACCACCCGATGTATAAAAGTCCCCTGGCAGGAACACACGGACCACAGCTGCTGCCATGAGCCATACCTCAAGCATGGTGGTTCTGGATGGCCAAGAGAAGGGACTTGGGCTTTCAGAATCTCAGTAGGGTGGGAAGGAATGGCTCTGGGTGGCTCTCTGATACGCAGATTCACAGCCCTGCCTGCCCTGAGCTCTCCCTGCATTTCCCTGCCTACCCTTCCCCCCTCCACCACCCTCCCCCAAGCCGGTCATGCACTGTTTCCAGCAGCCCTGCAGAGTGAAGAAGCCATGTTACACTTTCCCCATGCCCATTCTGTCCTATGCTCAAGAAGGCCAGGCCAGGGCCTTATCTGGGGGTGCCCTCCCCGAATGAGGCCCAAGACCTGTGTTCTGGGGTGCTGGGTGTGAGCCCCACACTGATGGTGACAGGAGCCCTATCTCTCCAGAAAAGGAAGCACATGTGCCCCAAGTGCCACAGGCCACCTGGCAACGGGCTGACAAGGGCAGCGGCTTCATAGGCAGATCCCGCCAGCAGTTCCCTGCCCTTGGTTCCTTCTGCCACCCCAGCTTTCCCACCAGGGAGTGAGGAGTCGAGGAGCAAGGAACCTTCCGTAGCTCAGGAAAAGCCAACTTGATGTAAAATGAGGTGGCTGCCCAGGAGGAATTGGCTTTAGTCTTTGCTCGTCTGGCATAAGAGCCCCGCCTTGCAGCTTCCTACACTGGCCACTTCATCTTGTAGTTCAAGGACAGAGCAGTCAGCAGGCCGTGATGAGCACCACGCCAGCCCAACCCAGGACCACCCCCAGGAATGGGCACATCATGCTAAGGAGGCAGCACCCAGGTGACTTAATGGCTCTTCCCGAAGAAAGTGAAGGACAGCGTGGGGGTGGGGATCTGCTCAGATGCTCAGCATTTGGGGCTGGCAGCTCCAGGAAGGAGGGGGGGCATGTTCACAAGAGCTCTGGGGGCTTTGGCCTCCCATCAGGAAGTGGCCGACTCCAGGGTATAAGTGGAGAGTCCAGGCCCATTCTGCCTGAGGCCTGGCTGAGAAGATGGCTCTCCTTACTGCGGGCCTGAGCATAGGCTCTGTTCTGTACATACTGGAATGTTTTAACATATGGCCTGTTGTCTCCGTTCACACGGAAACATGGGTCTCAGTTGCTTTGCTGCATCTAGAAAACAGTCCTCCAGGCAGCACCCAAGCTGAGCTGCCCAGAGATGCAGTGCCCCTTGGCCCTTCTGGGCTCCAGTCTGGCACTTTCCACTAGGCCACCTGCTTTGGGGTGAAGGTTCCTTGTGCCTACAACATCTCCAATGCCAGGGCTGGGCTCCACAGACAGCATGGGGCGGCTCCACCCAGGGCCCTTCCCAGGTCTGAAAGGACAGAAGAAACACGCAGTGAGCGAACCACTCCCCACAGAGGCCTGCAATGTCCCCTCCTGGACAAGGGACCAGGGATGACAGAATTGTGCGAGCAATGAGTGAACTTTTGGGGAACTGGAAGTGTTTAACTTGAACCCAGGAACGTTTAAAGCTTTATTTATTTATAGCTTCTTAAAAAAAACAAAACAAAAAAAGTGTTGAGAAGAAATCTTTTGGTTATTCATACAAAAAATGAGTTGATGGAAAAGCAAGTCATAATCATGTAATTGTTTTTGTCTAGGGCAAGAGTGAATGTTAGCAGATGAAATAAACCCTGAAAAGGAGCCGCTGGTGTGCTGTGGTCTGTGGTGACATACTCTGCCCGGCGTGGCGTGGCGTGGCGTGGCGTGGCGTGGCCGGGACCTTCTGGTTTGATTTTCAAAATGATGTGAGCACAGGACCGGATGCAGGAACAGAGGCAGTTCCCTCAGGCCGTGAGGGACAAGTTAGCACGGTAGTGCTTTGTGAAAGTAAAAGATGTGGTTGTCATCTTTTACTAATCATTACCTGCAAAACTTGAGAAGATGAATTCAGCCGAAAGGCAGGGTGACAGATACAGACACCATCTGCTTGCTTTCTCAGTGACCTCTCCCTCGAGTGGTTCAGACCATAAGGCCTGAGGGGGTCCCTCCTTCTCCACCTTCCTAGTATCTCTACCTGGAATCTAACCCCATAAAGTCCACGTGGGACAAAGAATTGGGGGAAGGAGCCAGGTGTGTCAAGCTTCCAACCCACGCTGCCTGCAGAAAAAGGGAAGGGCAGGCCTCCCAAGCGAATGAAGGGCAGAGCAGAAACCCTGGAAATAGTGTAACAGCCAGTACCCATGCAGCCCCACTTTCTGGTCACCAGAGCTGTGTCTCTTACGTGGAGGAGACAGGCACACGTGGCTGCCCCTTATACCCCACACTCAGATCCAAATACAGAGCAAGGGAAGAGCAGAGACAGACTCCAAAGGGGACCCAATGTGGAGAGACCTACACAGAGACCACTCCAGGAACATCTCATTTGGTTCCCTCAGCCCAGTCCTCAGGACCCCATGATGGAAGCGCCCTCCACTCTCGGGGAGCTCCATTCAGCTCTGCAGGGCCAGTGTGTGATCACACAGAGGTGAGAGAAGTCCTAAGAACATCCCCCCCAGGTAGGGGTTTTCATCCTCCTACCTGTATTAAAGGGGGAGGCACTTCAAAGTCCCCTGAGCCTGAGGCCCAGGCGGCTCTCATCCCTGCACAGCCCTTGCCCAGGCCTGCACTCAATGTAGCCTCCCTGTGTCCCTGCACCCATGGCCCTCTGGCCTCCCACACTTCCAGGCCTGCCTGCTTGTGCCTTGGGTCTCTGGTTCTGACAGTTCCCCCTCCCCTCCTGTCCAGCTGCTGCCGCACCCCATCCACTGCACCCCCTATTTCCCTTGCTGTCCCTTCTTCACACCTGAAACTCCAGCTGTGACCAGGAACTGCGACTTCCTGGGGTGGGCCTGCCACCTACATGCTTTCCCTGGATCTACACCCCCAAGCACTTACCCTCACATGGTGCTCTGCCTGGTTCACTTCTCTCTTCCTAGGGGATGTCCTGCCCCACCTGGGCTTGGGCCCCTTTGTGGTGGCATAGAGAGGAGCCGGTCCTCTGGCGCCCAGAGCACTCAGGCTCCCTGGGGGCTGTTGGCCAACCTCGAGGGAAGGGAAGCCCACAGCCCTCTCCAGGGGCACGCATTTGGTCTCTGGGACCTCCAAGACTCGGAGCCCTCAGGAGGGCACTGGTTGCATGGATGTGATAGGGACACTTTGCCCAGACCCTTTCTGGTGGACCAGGTCCCCTCTCCAGAAACTCCTGCCCTAGTGGCCCAGGGTAGGCACCCAGCTCCCTTGACAAGGCCTGGCTTGGAGGGCTACGCCTCGTGCTCCAAGGAGACTGCTTGCTGTGGGGAGCCTGGTCTGGGCTCCCCTTCATGCTACAGCACAGAGAAAACTCAAGGAGAACAGCTTTGTTGTCAGCTCAGAGTTTGCATTCCAGCTGGGGCACTGACCTGCTGTTTGCCCCGCTCTGTGAAATGAGAAACTGCTGTAAGGATCCACCTGCTTCTGGAGAAAAAACCAGGCCTTGAAGAGGCAGACCTTGTGCTATCCCTCATCTGTCTCCAGCCCTGACCACGGACAGGCTGCTTGGAGGGCACTTGTTAGAAGCAATGTCCTGACCCTCCCCATGACCAGCTCAGTCACATCCACTGCGCTGCCCACCAGCAGAGCAAAGCCACCTGGGATTCAACTTCCCATAGGCACACCTAAGGACTATCCTGTTTTTCCTTTTTTTCCCCTCAAATGACCTTGACAACTTTTCAGGTCCTCCACTGGCCAGCCCCATCTATCCCCGCCCCCCCCCACCCCCATCAGCACCATCTTGTTTTCTGCCCCTAGGAGGTGGATGGGTCACTCAGCCTTCTGTCTCGCCAAACTGATACAAAAGACCACCTTGGCCGGACGTTGCTGGGCCTCCCACCCCACTCCATTCCTAGCCCAGCCCACCCAGGCCTCAGGCCTTCTGAACTAGGGCCTTGGGCTTCAGGTAGGACCTGGGTTCCAGGGTAGGCCCGGTGGTGGTGTCTAAACTCACACAGCACTGCCCAGCCTTGCCCCCAAACATGCCCTTTTTAAAGAAATAGCTCACACTCTGACTTTGTTTCCTTTCCCTCTAAGGTGTGATTTGATTTTTTAAAATTTGTCCATTTTACTTAACAGTCTCTCCTGGTTAGAACCAGAGTGTTAGGGCTCCCCCTGTCCTCTCTGGGTGGCATTGGGGCCCAGGGGACATTCCTGTCCCCCAGTGATGGGTGGCAGGGTGCTCACACATGGTCCCCTCTGCCATCCCCCTGCCACCTTGTCAAGAGAACCATCTGCCCTTGGCCATGACCACCAGTCTGTCCTCATGGCTCCACTGCAGAATGTCCAGGGCAGTCAGAATTCCATGTCACCCTCTTGGCTTGGGTGAGGCATAGAGATCCCTCCTGGGTCCAGTCTGCCCCTCTGATGCTCTAATGACAAGCCCCCACCTCAGCTCTCTCGTCCCTGTTGCCCTTCTCTCCAACCCCTCCCCCTTCCACAGGTTACTTCCCCCACCACCATGGGTATGGGGTTCTTAACCTCCCCCCCGACAGACCGCTTCCCCACCTACTCACCAGCCATGGGAGGCCCACTCTGTCTAAATTTACCACACTGCCATTTCCATGCCACTGCAGCTGACCTTCCTGCAACTGGGCTGGGTGTTGTCGCCCCTTTCTGCTTCCTTAGCCCATCCACGCTGTGAGGCCTGGCCCTGGCAAAGGCCATGGGCGGAGCACTGAGGCCCAGGGTGTCTTCCCTTCCTCTCTGCCTGAGGGCTCCCCACCTCCAGTGCCCCTGGAGCTTCTCAAGGCCCTCTCTGATGGGCCCATCCTCACTGGACCCCTTCTCCTGCCCTGCTCTCTCGCTCATGGGAACTCTGGGATTTCTCTGGGAAAGGAAGTGTAGGGACTGTGGGAAACAATTCTTTCTTAAACAAAAGCTAAGCATTCAAGACTTGACCTCTCCAAGACTTAAGGAGCCAGCCTGGCTCCTTGAGGCTCAGCTGGTTAGCAGTGCGGCTTTGTTCTGAATGGTGCTGCCCTTCCTGGGAGGCACGAGGCTGGATGCAGGGCTCCAGGAGCTCCAAGCAGGCTTGTTGGCGAGTTGCTGAACACATTAGTTCAGTGCTTCCACAGGGCCATCTCGAGGGAGGGCCCGTGGTGTGACAGCTGCACACACTGCAGGCGCTTGCTACAAAGGGCCCTGAGTTCCAGCAAGAGGGCTTCCAGTTGAATAACTCACACATTGTTCTTTAGGAAGCAGCTTAAAGCGCAGCCCAGTCTGTGCTTCCGAAGCGGGCCGAGAGGTACTGCCCAGGACCAGCCTGGAGTCTCTGCCCATTCTCAGCTGGCACTCCACGCAGGAAGTCATTTTTCCACTCCAAAGGATTTAAAACTCGGGCATCACAGCAGAAACTGCTACTTGTCCCTTGATATTTGTCTTCCCCTCCTTCCCTACATGTCAGTGGGAACACAGCCAGCCAGGGTCAAGACCACACTTCCCAGTCCCTTACAGTGCGATGTGGCTATAGCACTAAATTGTGGCCAACTGTGCAAGACGAGATGACACTCACAGCTTCGGGAAACAATCCTGAAAGAGAAGCAGTGTGCCCTTCTCCCTTCCATCCTCCTACATGATGGCTAGAGGAGGGTGTGATGGGAGTAAAGCAGCCATCTTGAGTCACAAAGCAGAAGCCTGTGTTGAGGACGGCAGAGCAACAAGATAGGTCCCTGATGACTATGGAACCACCCCCCCAGCTTTGGGCTGCCTACCTAGGCGTTTCATTCACGTAGGAGAGAAATAAATATGTATCTTAGTTAAGCTGCTGCTCGTTGGGGTTTCTGTCACTCTCAACTAAACCTAATCCTCACAATGATGGGCCCCATGGCATGGACACCAAAGGTGGTGTTTCTGCAAAGGAAACAGCTGGAGGCAGCAGCTCAAGTGACAACAGCTCATTCCGCCAGCTTCTGGGGACGTTCTGTTTCAGGTTTACCCACCTATGGCTCCTGGCATCATGCACATGGATGTGTTACGATGTAGAATACCCATTTGCACTTTTTGAATTTTGAAACATGTGAATGAAATAGGTGGCTGAAAATAAAAACAAAAGCAAATGGAAGATAACTGCTAAATTCATGATTTTCTCAGAATTCAAAGAACAGGGAGAGGGTGGGACTCAGGTTGGAGGAATAAAGGAACTCCAACTTTATCTGTAACATTTTACGTGTTACAGTTAGAAAACAGGCAAATAAAAGAATAACAGCTGTCACTGCTGGGTGTCCATGGGGATGTTGTTGTAGTATTATTCTTTGTACTTCTCTTTATGGTTTCATGTTCCGCAAAATAAAGCCACCCGTGTGACAAACTTACACGTGAGGCAGTGTAGGAGCTCAGACTGCCACTCAGGCTTCAGGCTCCTGAAACAGGAAGGGAGGCCGACAGACAGCCTGGCCCAAGAACTTCCAGGCTGAGCTGTGGGGCTGAGGGACATGGCTTTGAGCACTCATTTACGTCGTTTGGCTGCATGGATTGTAGTGTGATCATGCTCCTCCCCAGTGCGAGCCTACTCTCCCTCACACAACTGTTTGTCCCCTTCACCAGAGCCCCAAGTACAGGTAGGGCCCCCATTTGACCCCTCTTACCCCCTGACATGGGGTGCCTCACTATTGACACTCGTTGGAGGCTTATCCCAGCTAGTGGGAATGGGAGTCCTCACCCCCTCCTGGGCCTGCTTTGACACCACCCAGAGGGGCACTGGGCTTGTAGAGTCCAGGGTCACCACTTGGCTTTTGCCAGTGGGAGTGGGAGGTGGGGTGGGGCCACAGAGCCTCCTGTGGCATTTGCCTGGAGTGAGTGGTTATTGCCTAAGAATTTTCTGTTTGGTCTTGGCTAAGAGAGCAGGTGTTCTTTGGGCTTTTCTGTCTATGCTCATTGGCATCTCTGGGTTGCTGGCTGCTTCTGCTCCAATTCTGGGACACATGAGGCAAAAAGAAAACCCAGGAACTCATAACATGTCATTCCTTGGGCCTCAAGGTCCCTCATTGGTCTGTCTTCTTTTCTCTACATTTTAGGGTCTAGATGGATAGATGATAGATAGACAGATGATAGATATAGATAATATGTTGTATAATATACTATCTATCATATGCATGATACATACACCCTATATATATATCTGTATGTCTATGTCCAGGAAATAAGCAGTGTTTTCCGTAGCACTTAGCAGGAGCTTTAGGGACAAGTGCGTCCACTCCACATTCCCAGCAAAAGGTTCCTCACCAGAAGAATTTTATTTTTACTTCAATGAAGCTGCCTCTGGGCATGGTTATTCTTAACCCAGCACAGGCACCAACATTTCCTTCGATCAATTTAAAGGAGGCACCATGAGGAAGGATCTCAGGCACACTCTTGAGAAAGTTGATATGAGGAAAAACATAACTGTATCAAGTCCCGATGCTGCCGCCTTCTGCCAGCAAACCCCAACTCAGACCAGCCCTCCCGACAGGCTATTTCTGAGTTTCCCCACCAAGAGGAAGGACCGACCTCGTTCACAAGGTGAGTGCCGTCTGTTTGAGGGCCCAGGCAACCAGTAGGACCACTGCCATCCTTTTCTCTGCAATTACCTCTTTGGTTCTTTTTTAGTTCATTTAGGGGACCCGCTCCATGGAAGGCCACTATGAGCTCTATGCGGCTGGCTTTTCCTTCACAGGGTCTGGCCTCCCTTCAGGGCTGGGCTCACTGTGGGACCTTGTCACATGAAGTTGAGTGACAGGAGGGGCACTGAGCCAGGAAGGGAGCCCCATGGGCTCCTGCCTCAGCCCAGACTCTGTTCATGTCTTAATGGCTCAGGAAGGAAGGGGCTCCCGTGATGCCCCCACTGCCCTCGTGCCAGTCCTCACAGGCTCTTCTTTCATACTCACCCTTGACTGTCACTCTGGTCCTGAACTTACCAGCCTGGGAACTGGTGTGAAACTCTACCTTCAGCCCGTCCACATGCCAGCTTTGGGACAAAAATGCTCCCTCTCCATGAATATGTGTTTCTATTATAAAATGAGCAGTCAGATGAGATTCGAGATGCAAGTAGGTCATTGCTGCCTGGACCTCCCTGTGAGGTGCCATCTGTAGCTGGAGGATTAATGGCTCCAGGCTGCAAGAGGAACCATCTCCTGGAATCCCAAGGGCATTGACGTCCAGTGGCCTGGTGGGACCTGTGAATAAACCGCCCTTCATTGTCCTTCACACCCGCATGTACATACTGGAGCTTCCTAGAATCAGCTCCTGGAGACACTGCTTGCCGTTGAATTCTTACTTGGGTCCACACCTTGGGAACACAAACCTAGAGACCCTGACTCCAGGGCAGCCTCCAGAAGTCCTCTTTCCACGTTGCTTCTCCCTTGATGGAGCCACAGGAGGGCTGAGGGGAGGAAAGCCAGCTTCCTCACACCCCCAGCCTGAGGGTCAGGTCTACAAGGAGCCAGAAGTCTGGCACTGCCATAGTGACCACATCATGCGGTTCCGGGGCTACTACACAAAAGTGTCCCGGGCTGTTCCCTGCTCATAGCCACATCACAAAACCCCCTTCTTTAGACCAGCTCATTCAGGCCAGGCCCCGAGAAAAAAAATAAAGGTAGAGGGGGGTGGGGTGGGGTGGGGCAAAACAAGCCTGGTTGTACTCGCTAGAGATAGCAGGAGAGACGTGCCTTGTGGACAGGCAAACCACAGCTGTGCGTTCATGTTATGTGTGCTATGTGCTATGTATGTGCACATGCTGTATCTGTTACATGCTATGCATGTTACATACCCTATATGTTATATACATATTATGTACTGTGTTACATGCTACATTAAATGCTGTGTGTTACATGGTATACACATATGACTAGCGTGTGTTACATGCTATGCATGTTATACACTGTGTGTACCTGTCGCGTGTACCATATTATGTGTTACATGCTGTCTGTGTTGTATGTAATGCATTATATGGTTGTATGTTACATGTTATACATATAATGTCCTGTGTATGTTACACATAATATGATTCACTGTGTGCTATGTGCTCTGTATTACACACCATACACGTCACACCTATGTGTGTTGCATGTTACATGCATGTACTATATTTGGACACATGCTACATTGCATGTTGTGCATCTTCTACACTGTGTTACATGTCGTGGTCCATGCTATACATGGCTGTTCCATGCACCTCCTCACAGACACTGGCCAGTGGAGTCCAGTCCCCAGGAGGAGGTGCCAGTGGGGGAGCAGGCTGCACCCTCTCCGGCTCTCAGCTCCCTGTACCCCCACCTGCAGTGGCTGCAGAGGGTCCCAGGCCCGGCCCAGAGCCTTTGTGGGGGGCAGCTTGTGCTAGTAGCTGGGCTTATTGCATATGTGGCTGCAGTGGGGCCTTTGTGCTTTTTTACACCTGCATTATACTAATGTATGCAATTTCTCTCCCCATCCTCCTGTTGTTAGACATTGGGTTGTTTCCAATTTGTAGCTAGTTATGAATGCAGTTGTTATCAAACTATTTACATGGACATATATCTTTATTTTTACTGGGTAAATACCAAAGAGTGGAATTTATGGGCCATATAAAAGTATATTTTAACTTTATAACAGACTTCCAGTTTTCCAAAGTGTTTGAACTAATCTACCCCAACAGGCAGTGGGTGACAGTTTCCATTGCTCCATATCTTTGCCAAACTTTGTTGATATCAATCTTTCCCATTTTATACATTCCAGTAGTTGAATAGTGGTACAGCAGGTCCTTGAATAACGTTGTCTCATTAGATGTTGTTTCATTATAACGCTGATCAGAAGAAAAAAATCAGTTCCCAGTCAGGGCCACTGTCTGTGTGGTGTTTGCACATTTTCCCCAGGTCTGTGTGCTTTTCTCCAGGAATTCCGGTTTCCTCCCACATCCCAAAGATGTGCACAGTAAGTGAACTGAAGTGTCCATATTATTCCAGTTTGAGTGAGTGTGTGTGTGTATGTGTATGTATGTGGGAGTGTGTGCATGTGAGTGTGTCTGTGAGTGTGTGTGCGACTGAGTGTGTGTGTGTGTGTGTGTGTGTGTCCCTGCGAAGGGCGGGGTTCCTGCTTTGCACCTTGAGCTGCCATGAGAGGCTCCAGCCATTTGCGACTCTGAACTGGATTGGAAAGTGAATTGGAAAGTCATTAACTTACTATTTGATAGTTTTTTAAAATTTTTCTTAAATGTACTCACATTTATTTCAATGTTTAATATTAGAAGTGTTTTTGGTCTTTATTCAAAAGCTTGATTTTTGTGACCAGAAATATGCTGGAGGAACTTTTGTTTATACCATTAGTGAAATTGGTTTTGTTAGATGTCGTTTTGCTTAAAGTTATAGTTTCCAAGAACCTACCGGTAACATTAAGTGAGCACTTACCGTATCTCATGTGATTTTTAATTTTTATTGCCCAGATAAGTAATGATGTTGAATATCTTTTCATATGCTTGTGGCTATCTACTTTTGTGAAATGTGTCTTTTGCTTATTTTTTTTTTAAATTGGGTTGCTTGTCTTTTTATTAATTTGTATGAATTCTTTATATACTCTTTGTAGGAACCCTTTGTCAAATGTATGTATTAAGAATACCTTCTCCCAGCCTTTAGCTTCACTCTCTTGATGAACTTCTTTGATGAAGACAGGTTCTCAATTTTAACAAAGTCTAAATTACTATTTTTTGTTTGTTTTGTGGTTAGTGTTTTTTATGTCTTTTTGGCCAAATAAATGTAAGCATAGATCATACATAAGACTCGCAGGAAGCCTCCTTAAAAGTATAGGGCACGCCTTTCACCTTTCTTTTCTCTATCCTGCTGCCTAGAACGCAAATGTGATGGTTGGTACAGTAACATACGTCTTAGGCAATGAGGCGATCTTGGGAATGAAGCCAGAAGATAGATAGAAAGAGCCTGAGACATCATGAGGCATCATGAGGACTCCATACTGGCCCTAAAACTGTCTACTTCCAGACTTCTTTTATATGAGACAGAAACAAACTTCTATCTTGTATAAGCCTCTATTGTTTATGACTTGGTTCCTCGTAGATGAACCTAATCAAAACTGATATATAAAGACAGATCTGGGCCGGCCCAGTGGCTCAGGCGGTTAGAGTTCCATGCTCCTAACTCCAAAGGCTGCCGGTTCGATTCCCACATCAGCTAGTGGGCTCTCAACCACAAGGTTGCCGGTTCAACTCCTCGACTCCCACAAGGGATGATGGGCTGTGCCCCCTGCAACTAGCAACGGCAACTGGACCTGGAGCTGAGCTGCGCCCTCCACAACTAAGATTGAAAGAACAACAACTTGACTTTGAAAAAAAAGTCCTGGAAGTACACACTGTTCCCCAATAAAGTAAAAAAAAAAAAGATCAGTTAGAAAACTCACTAACTCCCCTTCTGTTCTCACTTCAGTTTCTAAGTCAGCAGGTCGTAATTCTCATTGTCCATAAGAGTTACTCAGTGAGCGTATAAAACCTGGGATGCCCAGGATTTTGGTAGGGCCTGGGTGGGAGGCTCAGGCACAGCATTTTTTCAGATAGCATGTAGTCTCTCCAGGAGATGCCCCGTGGGCTGTCAAGGTTGAGAATGGGTGCTTCAAATTAACACTTTATTCTTGACCTGAAAGTGTGGCCATAATTGTCTAGGTGCCTGAGCTTTGGCCTTTAGTGATGAAATGGACCAACAAAAATAGACTTATGAGATACAAATAGAAGTAATCTCATGAGTGCTAATTCATGCCTGGAAATATAAGGAACACTTGCCAGCCAGCAAAACAAACGAATTAGCTTCTTCAGTGCCCACACACAGTGTGGGACATGCAGCGGCACCCAGGCCCAGGGGCCAGAAGGGTCAGCTCCCAAAGGAATGGCCCTGAGCCAAAACCTCCGTGAGCCTCACTCCTCCTCTGAAATAGGAATTCTATTAGCAATAACACCTGCCTGGCCCCGGGTTGTTGAGAATCAAATAAGATAATGAATTTCAAACGGTCTGGTATGTCACTTCCAGGCAAGTTTCCCGTCTCTGCAGCACAGGCCTGAAAAGACTGTCCCATAGCGCAGCGCTCTGAGGGGTCACATGCTCAGCCCTGAGTCCTTCAGAGATTGGCCCTGAGCCACCAGACCAAGGCTCAGGCCCCCAGCCACCTAAGCAACTGTCTATATCGCCTTTTAGACCAGACGCCTCAGGAATCAAGTGAAAACTATTGATGTTCTATCTGGAAAACACAAAGGCCCAGACACATACCCACAAAACACGCACACGACCTCGGAGTTCACTAGGAACTGAAAGTGAGAACTCCTGTTCCACACTGTCACCTCCATTCAGGACCACAGACAGCAGCCACTCCACACAATGGGACCCCCTGTTAACTAGGGTGTGGTAGAGAATAAAACTGAGTGGTAAGTCCTCCAAAATGAGTGTGCTCATGGACAACTTGAGCCCCGTGGCCCTGAGACTCATCTCTTAACAGAAGGCAGCGCTCTACCCTTGAAAGGGAGGGAGAGTAGAAGGAAGGAAGGAAGGAAGGAAGGAAGGAAGGAAGGAAGGAAGGAAGGAAGGAAGGAAGGAAGGAAGAGAGGGAGGAAGGGAGGGAGGGAGGGAGGGAGGGAGAAAGGGAGAGAGGGAGGAAGAGAGAGAGGGAAGAAGGAAGGGAGGGAGGGAGGGAGGGAGGGAGGGAGGGAGGGAGGGAGGAAGAGAAGGAGAGGGAGGAAGCAAGGGAGGGAGGGAGGGAGGGAGGGAAAAAGGAAAGAAGGAAGGGAAGGAGGGAGGGAGGAAAGAAAGAAGGAAGGGAAGGAAGGAGGGTGGGAAGAAGGAAGGGAGAGAGGGAAGTAAGGAGGGAAGAAGGAAGGAAGGGAAGGAGAGAGGGGGAGGAAGTAAGGGAGGGAGGGAGGGAGAAAGGGAGGGAAGGAGGGAGGGAGAGAGGGAGGAAGGAAGGGAGAGACGGAGGAAGGAAAGAAGGAAGGGAAGGAAGGAGGGAGGAAGGAAGGAAGGAAGGGAGGGAGGAAGGGAGGGAGGAAGGGAGGGAAGGAGAGAGGGAGGAAGCAAGGGAGGGAGGGAAGGAAAAAGGAAAGAAGGAAGGGAAGGAGGGAAGGGGGAGGAAGTAAGGGAGGGAGGGAAAAAGAGAGAGAGAGAGGGAAAGAGAGAGAAAGAAACCAAATTGTGTCCCTTCAATATCCATATGTTGGAAACCTAACCCCCAATGTGACTATATTTTGGACGTAGGGCCTTTAAGGAGGTAATTAAGGTCATAAGGGTGGGGCCCTGATCCAATGTGACTGGTGTCCCTGTAAGAAGAGGGAGAGACACCAGAGACGCATATACACAGAGGAAAGCTCATGTGAAGACACAGTGAGAAGGCATCCATCTACAGGCCAAGGAGACAGGAACATGCCCACACCTTGATCTTGGACTTCCAGCCTTCAGAACCATTAGAAATTTCTGTTGTTTAAGTCACCCAGCCTGTGGCATTTTGTTATGGTGGCCCAAGGAAAGTGAGACAGGGCTTGTGCAGCCTGAGGCTCTCTCTGCACAGCTGGGGATGGGTGGGAAACATCGGCATTTGCAGAACATGAATCACTAGCTTGAATCGAAAACCCCACAACATCATTTTTATTTACAGGTTTACATATTTCTTTTTACAGAGCAGTGCCTTAAGGTCAGGGCTCAGCCAGGTGTGGTCCATCCCAGTTGGATAGCCCTGCCAGCCCCTGCAGGGGTGGCCACCCTGCCTCTGGGACCCGACGTTATCTCCACACACTGGACTAAAAGCTGTGTGCAGCTTCCTGAGAGGCAGGTCCCAGTGCTCAGGCATCCTGGCCCCAGGCCCCTCACCACACTCACTCAACCTCCTTCTTAGGGAGCTCGGCCTTCACTCTTGTAGGAGGAGCTCACTCCATCTCCAGGCACAACTGCCACATCACACTCAGGAGTGGCCAACTCAAAACTCACCCCCCCGCCCAGCTTCTTGGCCATCAGCCCTGTGCTCACGACAGCCACACAGCGGAGGGCTCACGAGGTGTCTGGATTTGTATTTCTTTCTCAGTGAATTAACCCACCATTCTCTGTCCAGCTGCCAAGCACAGCAAACCCCTCTCACTCCCGTCTAGCACCCTGGTCACCTAGATCATGGCAAGAGCCTCCTTCCCGGGTCTGCCTCCTTCTGGACCTTCTAAATGTCCTCCACACAGCAGCCAGCGTGGCCCTGTCAACACTGAGCCATGCCCATTCTTTCTGTGCTCTTTATGCCTCTCAGGGGAAAGTATTAAGCATGGCTTACAAGGTTGTATTACACGTCGCAGTCAGCAGATTACAGCCCACAAAGCAGTAATGTCCCACAGCCCATTTCTGTACCTACCGTTCACGGGAACACAGCCCCATGAGTTCATTCCCTGTGTCTATGGCTGCTTTCCTACTACAACGCTTCACATGGGGCACCCTAGACATTGCCATGAAGATACTCCAGTGACCCCAGGGACAGGCCCACTTAGAGAGCAACCAACAGCTGTGCCACACTGCCAGCCGTGCCAGTGGAACGGGACCCTCCAGCAGGGAGCCTTCAAATAATCAAGCATATATGTGCATATTAATACATATGTAGACCTATATACATGTATAGGTAGAGGGTTTGATTCATTTGCTTTACAAAGTGGGATCCTGTTTCACACTTTTCCGCATCTTGATTTTCTCAGTGATATTTTGTAGAAATCTTCTGCCCCGGTGTTCACTGTGTCTTCCTGTGGCTGCCTCACATTCCACGTATGCATGACTGTGATCTGCTCAGCCCTCCTCCAAGCTGAACCGTCCTGTTGCTCCCGCTTCGGGGGCATGGGTACCGTCCCTGTGCACACAGCTTCAGCCACTGCACTTTATTTCTGATATGATGGATCAGAGTGGCTGCTGGGCAGGCCTAAAAACAGATATATTTCTAATTTTAACAAATGCTGCCCAACTGTTTTTCAGGTAGCCCGATCCCAACCCTGGAAAGACCTGAGTTTCTTCTTGCTGTGTCCACAGGGCCCCCAAGTATGCAGGGCTGTCACTGGCTGTCTGGGGGCCAACAGGCCCCAGTTCTCCACTTGTTCAACACAATTCTGTGTGAAGCCTTTGACTAGTCCACCTCCCACTGCTTCTCCAGCTTTTCTCAGGCACAGTTAAATGTCATCAGCTGATCAGCACCAGTAGGTGTAAATAAAAGTCACACCCAAACTCCCCTGTAGAGTTTTGCTTTTGGAGAAAGAACACTACCCATCAGTGGTCCAGGGGACAAGGGCAGCTTAGGCCTCCACCCTCTCCTTCCCCTGATATCCAGGCCTCCCTGGGGTCCTGATTGTCCAAAGGGAACTACCAAACCAGCTGTGAAACTGCCTGCGGCCGTTCCTCCTAAGGGCAGATATCAATTTTCAGAAGCAGAACCATCTAAGCCAGAGTTTCCAAACTCTCTCTGATCAGAGCCCTTGTTGTCTCAGAAACGCTAAGGGGTCCATTTATTCAGCAGTTAGGTCCAAACCATTTAACAAGTATGTATATGCTAATAATTAGTAGCTGTCTGAAAGCCATATACATAAATTGAAGGAATTATTTTTATTTCATTCTCTAATAAGTGCCCTTGTGGACTTGTTGGGGGCCACAGTTTCTCAAACCCCGCAGTCAGGTTGAATGCCGCCGGCCCCCCGGAGATTTCCACGTGGCATTAAAAGCCACGTTTGGGAGCTGAGGTCATCAGAACGGGCAGTGTTGTCTGACGTGGAGAACGCACGACCCCGTGGCCAGCAGAGGGCTCTGTCGCCTCGGGCCGCGCAGTCCTGTCCTGCTCGCCCCTCCCTCCCGCCACCGTCCCGTTGTCACCCAGCGCAGAGCCCGCGGGAATCGGGGAAGGTCTGCACGCACGGGCGTCGGGGCCTCGGCTGCGAGGCAGGAGCTCCGCCCTGCGGTCCCCCTGCCGTGTAGAGCACGGCGCCAGGGGCCTTGGCCCCGGGACCCCATGTTGGCGCGGCAACACCCCGCCGACCCGTGGCCGCCACCGCACAGGCGAGCGGGAGGAGAGCTGGCCGCACGCGACCTCTGACGTCCCGGGCCGGCGCCTCCGCGGACCCTGGCAGGCGCGGGGCAGCGGGTCCCGGGCCCCCGGACGCCGGCGCCAGGCCCGGGCTCCGCGCAGCCCCGCGTCTGAGGCCTGTGGGCGGGGCTCCGGGCGGGGACACCGCGCAGCACGCAGCACGTGCGCTGCAACGGCGGTCAGCAGAACGGACTCGCCAGAAGGCGAGGTAAGTTATAAAACAGTACATACAGTACTTATTTTTGACGTGACGATATAGCCTGTTTCTTCTTGTTTTTCTGCATCCTTCAGGTTTTCTAACTATTGCGGCAGTCATCGGACTTAACCGTTTAAAGCAATGGTTGCCTCACGAGGCCCCCGTTCCTCTCCCCGGCAGGGGACGCAAGCCCGAAAAGGGGGTGCCGAGCGCGCGGGGCACACGGCGGGGCTCCAGGCACGACAGCTGTGCACGGCAGAGACCGGCGCGCGGGAGGCCGCTGCCTCGGCCATCCTCGGCCATCCTGAAAGCCCAGGGAGCAGGCCCACGTTGGAGACGCGACCGGGGGAGGAAGAAACCAGCCTGACGCCCGAGCAGCCGCTGCGGGGCGCGGGAGGAGCGCAGGCCAGGTGCGTGGGGCGCGGGCGGGCGCCACCTGCCGACCGCTGGGGGGGGCCTGCCCGGCGCTCCCGCCCGCTGTACTTGCACCTCCCCAACCCGTCGCCTGGCTTCACACACACTGCGAGGCCGGCTGCCCAGCAGCGTTCCTGGGGACAGTGGGGATGAGGGGCGGTGAAGACTCTTGGAAGGTGGGAAAATCTCCAAGCATCAATATAGAAAGCATACCAGTGACACAAAAAGGCAGACAATAGAAAATCTTTACCACCTAGGGGTAGGAAAAGATTTCTTAAGACAAAAAAACAGCATAAACCAAAAAGGAAACATTGGTATTTTTAAATTGTTTTCATTAAAATTAAGAAGTTCTGGTCTTTAAAATTTAGACACCATGAAGAACATAAAAAGAGAGCAACAACAAAAAAAGGTATCTGCAATACATATACTTGAGAAATGATTCATATCCAGAATATATTTTAGAAACAAACAAACAAACAAACAAAAGTAAGTCTATGAACCAAGAAAAAAAAGATACAACTCAACAGCTTAAAACCTAGAACTTCCTACTTCCTAGGAAAGGAAACGGGGGGGGGGGGGCAGTAAATGTGTGAAAAGATGGCCAACTTCATTTGTTTTCAAGACAACAAATTAAAGCAATGATATCCAATTCCATACTCACAAGATTAGCAAAAATTAAAGTCTGTCAAAACAGGTTTAGAAAAACAAGAGCTGGAGTACGATCAAAATGGCGGCGTGAGGTGAGCCTCTGTAACGCTCCCCTGGAATTTACAACTAATCAGACAACAATAACTCCACAAAGGACTCCCTGCACAGCAGACAGTCAAGACAAAGTGGCCCACTACTGAATTCACCTCCAGGTGGGTGAATCGCGCGAGCAGGGAAGGAGGGAAGGGAGAAGTGCAGAGACGGAGCCGCGCGGGCGCAGGACGCAGACCTAGCTCAGTGCTCGGAGCCCGCTGCATCCCGGATCTTCCGCAACTGCGGGAGAGGGAAGGACTCGGACTGCTAGGGCTCCGCTTACGGCCCACGGGGCTGAGGGGGCAGCATATAACACGGCTGAACCCAACGCTCACTCACGGCAGACCTCGGAGCAAAGACTGAGGGAAGAGGGCTGAAAACGGTGGTTTAAGCCCTCACTGCCGAGCAGAGAACAGAAGCCTTAGGAACGGAAGCCTTAGGCACGGAGACTAGCCGCCCCCTCCCTACCCTCCCAGAGCTCGCCCCACCCCCACCTGCCCGGTGCTAGGAGCGATAAAGTAGCAGTGTCAGATCAAAAGGACAGGATTTTTGCTGTTCTGAGAACTGTGGACAGCAAAAACAGATTCGCAGCCCAACTAGTTCTGGCAAAGGGGAAGGAGCTGTGGAAGCAGGACCGGCTGTGGTGGTGTTCGCCGCCATTGCTCTGAGCCACCTCTCACAACTCACCCCACTCTGGCCCCACCTATCTGGGCAGATCCCTGCAGGAGTAAACAGAACTGCTGAAACAAACGGGCTCTGAATCTGGTGCAGAAAGAGCTTTGGAACTTCAAAAGCTCTCCACTACCTCACAGGGACGTGGCGCCCTATGATCCAGGTGAACTGTTAACAGAGGAGAAGCCCGTCTCCCAGGGAATACCCCAATTGTGTGAGAAGCTGGAAAAGTGCAGAGAAAATATAGCACTACTGTGTCAGAGAGAGAAAAAAAAGGCTGCAGTCAGAGAGAAAATAAAACATTCTACCAACAAGTATTGGAAAACAAAAGAAAGACCTCTTCCTATCAACCTGTTGCAGAAGCCACTCCTGTAGATGTCTAGGAAGAGAAATAATAAATCAGTAATTGCCATGAATAACCAAGGCAACAAGACAGCTCAGAAAGAAAGTAAAAATCTCCAGAAAAGGAACTTAAAGATATGGAAATATATGACTTACATGATACAGAATTCAAGATTGCAGTTCTGAAAAAATTCAACAAGATGCAAGAAAACACAGAAAGGCAATTTAATGAACTCAGAAATGCAATCAAAGAACAACATGAGCATTTTACGAAAGATATTGAAATTTTAAAAAAGAACCAAATGGAATTTCTGGAGATTAAGAACTCAATAGAAGAAATTAAGAATGAAATAACCAGCTTAGGTAGTAGAGTTGACCAGATGGAGGAATGAATCAGTGACATCGAAGATAGAAACCTGGAAATTACACAGATGGAAGAAGAAAGAGACTTGAGACTTAAAAGAAATGAAAGAACTCTACAAGAACTTTCTGACTCCATCAGAAAGAGCAATATAAGAATAATGGGCATAGCAGAAGGAGAAGAAAGAAAGAAGGGAACAGAGAATATACTCAAAGAAATTGTTAATGAGAACTTCCCAAATTTGTGGACAGAACTGGATCCTCGAATCCAAGAAGCAAACAGAACACCTAATTACCTCAATCCCAACAGGCCTTCTCCAAGACACATTGTATTGAAGCTGTCTAAAATTAACACCAAAGAAAGAATCCTCAAGGCAGCCAGGGAAAAGAATACGGTAACCTACAAAGGAAAGCCCATTAGATTATCATCAGATTTTTCCGCAGAAACTCTACAAGCCAGGAGGGAGTGGAACCAAATATTCAAACTATTGAAAGAGAGAAATCATGAGCCAAGAATAATATATCCAGCAAAGATCTCCTTTAGATATGAAGAAGGAATAAAGACCTTTCCAGACATACAGAAGCTGAGGGAATTTTCTAATACACGACCTGCACTACAAGAAATACTAAAGGAGGCTATTCAACCACCATCAACAGGGACAATTTATGGGAACATAAAAAGGGGGAGAGTAAAGGCCTGAACCAGAATATGGGAATGGAGAAAGTAAGCGTGCTGAAGAAAATGGAATACTCTAAATATCAAACTTTCTTTTACATAAACTTAAGGGTAACCACGCAAAAAAAATCCAGAACTGAAACATATACTGTAATAAAAGAAGAAACAGAGGGAAACATCATAGAATATCACCACACAGAAATAATAGACAACAACAAAAAGGCAAAGAAACAATGGAGACACGGCCTTACCAGAAAACTAAAGATAGAATGACAGGAAATCCTCACATATCAATAATCACCCTAAATGTAAATGGACTGAGCTCACCAATAAAAAGGCACAGAGTAGCACACTGGATCAAAAAACTAAACCCAACCATATGCTGTCTCCAAGAGACACATCTCAGCTACAAGGACAAGCATAGACTCAAAATGAAAGGGTGGAAATTGACACTCCAAGCAAATGGTACCCAGAGAAAATCAGGTGTAGCCATAATGATATCAGATGAAACAGACTTCAGGGTGAAAAAGATAACAAGAGACGAAGATGGACATTTCATAATGGTAAAGGAGACTATACAACAAGAAGACATAACAGTCATCAATATTTATGCCCCCAATCAGGGAGCACCGAAATATACCAAGCAACTACTAACAGAACTAAAGGGAGAAATTGACCAAAACACAATTATACTAGGGGACTTAAATACATCATTGACAGCTATGGCTAGATCATCCAAACAGAAAATAAGTAATGAAATAGCAGCCCTAAATGACACAGTAGATGAAATGGACATAATTCACATATATAGAGCACTTCATCCTAAAACATCAGACTATACATTTTTTTCTTGTGTACATGGAACATTCTCAAGGATAGACCATATATTGGGACATAAAATCAGCCTCAGCAAATTTAAGAAGATTGAAATCACACCAAGCATATTCTCTGATCACAAGGCTTTGAAATTGGATATCAACTGTGAAAAGAAAGCAGGAAAAAACACAAATACATGGAGATTAAACAGCATACTTTTAAAGAACAACTGGGTCAAAGAAGAAATTAGAGGAGAGATCAAAAGATACATAGAAACAAATGACAATGAAAATACTTCCCAGCAAAATTTTTGGGATGCAGCGAAAGCAGTTTTAAGAGGGAAATTTATATCATTACAGGCCTATCTCAAGAAACAAGAAAAATCCCAAATAAATAACCTCACGTTACACGTTAAAGAACTAGAAAAACAAGAACAAATGTAACCTAAGTTCAGAAGAAAAAAGGAAATAATGAAAATCAGAGCAGAACTAAATGAAATAGAGAACAAAAAGATAATAGAAAAAATTAATGTGACAAAGAGCTGGTTCTTTGAAAAGATTACCAAAATTGACAAACCCTTGGCTAGACTCACTAAGATAAAAAGAGAGAAGACACTAATTAACAAAATCAGAAATGAGAAAGGGGAAGTTATCACGGACACCACTGAAATACAAAGGATCATTCAAGAATACTATGAAGGACTATATGCCACCAAATTCAATAACCTAGAAGAAATGGACAAGTTCTTAGAAACATATAGCCTTCCAAGGCTGAATCATGAAGAACTGGAAAATCTAAACAGACCAATTACCAGTAAGGAAATTGAATCAGTCATCTAAAACCTTCCCAAAAGCAAAAGTCCTGGACCAGATGGCTTCACTAGTGAATTCTACCAAACCTTCAAAGAGGATCTAATATCATTCCTGCTCAAACTTTTCCAAAAATTGAAGAAGAGACAGTACTCCTTAACTCATTTTATGAGGCCAACGTACCCTGATACCAAAACCTGGTAAGGACAACACAAAAAAAGAAAACTACAGATCAATATCTCTGATGAATACAGATGCAAAAATCCTAAACAAAATTCTAGCAAATCAAATGCAATGCAAATGCAACAAGAAAAAGGAACGCCCATTAAAAAGATTATTCATCACAACCAAGTGGGTTCATCCCCGGGGCACAAGGATGGTTCGTTCAACATCCGCAAATCCATCAATGTGATACATCACATAAACAAAATAAAGGACAAAAATCATATGATTATATCAATTGATACAGAAAAAGCATTTGAAAAGATACAATATCCATTTACAATTAAACACTTAATGAAATAGGTATGGAAGAAACATACGTGAACATAATAAAGGCAACATATGACAAACCCTCAGCTAATCTCATAATTAATGGTGAAAAAAAATGAAGCCATTAGCTCTACGTTCAGGAACACAACTGGGCTCTCCCTTATCACCTCAGCTTTTCAACAAAGTGTTGGAAGTCCTTGCCAGAGCCATCAGGCAAGAGGAAGAAATAAAAGGCATCCAAATTGGGAATGAAGAAGTTAAATTGTCACTCTTGGCAGATGACATGATGCTGTATATAGATAACCCTAGACTCCACCAAAAATCTATTAGAAACAATCAGTGAATACAGTAAAGTTGCCGGCTACAAAATCAACGTACAAAAGTCCACTGCATTCCTATATACTAACAATGAAATCTCAGAAAAAGAAATTTAAGAAAAAACAATTCCTTTTGCAATTGCAGCAAAAAGAATAAAATAATTAAGAAAAAACTTAACCAAGGACATGAAAGACCTATATGCTGAAAACTACAAGACATTTTAAAAAGAAATTGAAGAAGACACAAAGAAATGGAAAGACATTCCATGCTCATGGATTGGAAGAATCAACATAGTTAAAATGGCCGTATTACCCAAAGCAATATACAGATTTAATGCAATCCCCATCAAAATCCCAATGGCATTTTTTAAAGAAATGGAACAAAAAATCACCAGGTTTGTCTGAAACCACAAAAGACCCCGAATAGCCAAAGCAATATTTAAAAAAAAGAACAATACTAGAGGTATCACACTCCCTGATTTTTGCTTGTACTACAGGGCTACAATAATTAAAACAGCTTGGTATTGGCGGAAAAACAGACACATAGACCAATGGAATAGAATTGAGAACCCAGAAAGAAAACCACATAAATATGGACAGATAATTTTGACAAAGAAGCTAAAAACATACAATGGAGGAAAGACAGCCTCTTCAATAAATGGTGCTGGCAGAATTGGATAGCTACGTGCAAAAGAATGAAACTGGACTGTTATCTGTCACCATGTACCAAAATTAATTCAAAATGGATCAAAGACTTAAGCATAAGACCTGACACAATAAACTGCATAAAAGAAAACATAGGTACTAAACTTATGGACCTTGGGCTCAAAGAGCATTTTATGAATTTGACTCCAAAGGCAAGGGAAGTAAGAGCTAAAATAAACAAATGGGACTATATGAAACTTAAAAGCTTCTGCACAGCAAAGGATACCATCGACAAAATAAAGAGGCAACCAACTGAATGGGGGAAGATTTTTGCAAACAGTTCCTCTGATAAGGGGCTAATATCCAAAATATACAAGGACCTCATGCAACTCAACAACAAAAAAACAAACAACCCAATTGAAAAATGGGCAGAGGACCTGAAGAGACGTTTCTCCAAAGAGGACATACAAATGGCAAATAGACATATGAAAAAATGCTCAACATCACTAATCATCAGAGAAACGTGAATAAAAACCACAATGAGATATCACCTCACCCCTGTCAGAATGGTTATCATCAACAAGACAAATAGTAACAAGTGTTGGAGAGGCTGTGGAGAAAAAGGAACCCTCATACACTGTTGGTGGGAATGCAGATTGGTTCAGCCGTTATGGAAGGCAGTGTGGAGGTTCCTCAAAAAATTAAAAACAGAATTATCGTATGACCCAGCAATCCCACTCCTAGGGTATCTGCCCAAAAAATCTGAAAACATTTATCCATAAAGTGACGTGTAGTCCAATGTTCATTGCAGCTTTGTTTACGGTGGCCAAGACATGGAAACAACCAAAATGTCCTTCGATAGATGATAGATGAATGGATAAAGAAGTTGTGGTATATATGCACAATGGAATACTATTAGAAGGTAAGAAAAGATGATATAGGAACATTTGTGACAACATGGATGGATTTTGAGAGTATAATGCTAAGTGAAATAAGTCAGACAGAAAAAGCAGAAAAACCTATGATTTCACTGATATGTGGTATATAAACCAAAAACAACAAAAGAACAAGACAAACAAATGAGAAACAAAAACTCATAGACACAGACAATAGTTTAGTGGTTATCAGAGGGTCAGGGGTTTTGGGGGGGGGGTGAGATGAGGGTTAGGGGGATCAAATATATGGTGATGGAAGGAGAACTGACTCTCGGTGGTGAACACACAATGGGATTTATAGGTGATGTAATACAGAATTGTACACCTGAAATCTATGTAATTTTACTAACAAATGTCACCCTAGTAAACTTTAATTAAAAAAAAGAGGAAATTATAAAAAAAGTTCACAAAATGTAGGAAAATTACTCCCAGCTTCAAATTCCATATTCAGCCAAATATCAAGTGTCAGATTAGAATTAAAACATCTTTAGGCATGTAAGGACTCAAAAATACTTCCTATGTATTCTTAGGAAGGCTGTCTTTTGGCAAAACAAGGTGGGAACCTGGGAGACGAAGCCCTGGAATCCAGGACACAGGCTCCATCAGCAGAGAGGCAGAGGGGGTGTAAGATGACAGGGACTGGGGGTGGCTCGGGGCTTGAGTATGTCCCCTCTGTCACCATGAAGGCAAGGTGTGAGCACGGAGGGCTGCGGGGCAAACACCACATGTGCAGACCATTTAGGTGAGTGTCTATTCAGAAAGATGCATGAAAGACATTTGACAGATCTGCTGGACCACCTGGAGAAAAAAGCTAATGCATAGAAAAGTAAACAAATGAGAGAGAGACAGAAACAGAGAGAGTTAACTCTAGTTAAATAAGTTATTGCAACAAGGAAAAAGGTTTTAATACATAACTTGTTCGAGCAATAAACAACATTGACATAGTCACAGTGATTAAATCACTATTGATTTAAAATGGCTAAGCTACGGTATTCATCTGCTCCGGCTACCACAGGCTGGGTGGCTTACACCACAGAAACTTATTTTCTCACAGTTCTGGAGGCTAGAAGGCCAAGATCAAGACAGTGGCCTCATGGGGCTGTGGTGAGAGCCCTCATCCTGGCTGCAGACAGCTGCCTCCTTGCTGTGTCCTCATGTGGCCTTTTCTATGTGTGTTCGCATCCATAGTGTCTCTCTCTTCCTGTAAGGACACCAGTCCCATTGGACCACAGCCCACTCTTATCACCTCATTTGACCTTAATTATCTCTTTAAATCCCTATCTCCAAATGTAGTCACACTGAGGGTTAGCATTTCAACATATGAATGGGGGGGGGGACACAATTTAGTCCATAACAGCTACTGCACTCAGTGATGTGGGGGCAGAGTGGGCCCGAGATGTGGCTGCAGGGGAGTTAACACCTCAGTTACCTCAAGTAGCTCTGCAAAATACATATGGACATTTTTGAGAAAATTGAAGGGGAATACTGAGAAAATTGAAGGGGAATACTGAAAAAATAGCTTAAAACTGAAAATTATTTGCCTCTGAATGGAGAATGATTCAGCAACCTGCTAATTTTCCACACGTTTTTAAGCACTGTTTCAGTTTTTACACCTTCATGGTGGACACCTTAATGGACTTGCCAAAAGCCACTCCCCACCTCACCACGCATTTGGCGGAAGCTCATTGACCTCAGCTGGAAAGGTGGGCTTGACTGATACCCAGTGACTGGCTGCAGAACAGCAGCGCCTTGCCCAGTCTTCTGGAAAGGCCCTCTTGGCATGGTCCTCTCATCGTGCGGACAAGGAAACCGGCAGCACCAAGTGCTGTGGGTCATTCCCTTGGTGCAGAGCTGGTGCTGTGGCTGGCAGAGTGGCGAGATGAAGAACCTAGGCCTTAATGACATCTTGGGAACCCTGAATCACTCACGTGGAAGACTACCCTCCCTCTGACTCCTAATGTTTGAACTAACGTTTTATCGGGTACGCCAGCCTGAGGAGGATTCTTCTTATATGCACCTTAAAGCATCCGAAGAGATACAACTCCATTCATGTATAAAATGGCTAAAAGTACAATTGTATTTTAAAAAGTAGTACATACATTTTGGCCCTACTTTAGATATTATGTATATTGTGAATATACATGCAAATATGTGAAAATGTTAATACAGGCATAACTCAGATATATTGCAGGTTTGGTTCCAGATCACTGCAATAAAGCAAATATCACAATAAAGCAAGTCACGTGAATTTTTTGGTTTCCCAGTGCATAAAAAAGTTATGTTTATACTATACTGTAGTCTATTAAATGTGCAATAGCATTATGTCTAAAAAAATGTGTATATCTTAATTTAAAAATACGTTAGTGTTAAATGCTAACTATCATCTGAGCCTTCAGCAAATTGTAATCTTCTTCCTGGCTGGGCAGGGGGGTCTTGCCTCAGTGATGATGGCTGACGACTATCAGCGTGGTGGTTGCTAAAGGTTTGGGTGGCTGCGGCAATTTCTTAAGACAATGAAGGTTGCTTCATTGATTGACTCTTCTTTTCACGGATGATTTCTCTGAAACTTGCAAGCTGTTTGATAGCGTTTTACCCACGGTAGAACTTCTTTCAAAATTAAAGTCAATCTTTTCAAACCCTGCTGATGCTTTATAATAAATTTATGTAATATTCTAAATCCTTTCTTGTCATTTCAACAATCATCACAGCATCTTCACCAGGAGCAGATTTCCTCTCAAGAAACCACTTTCTTTGCTCATCGATAAGGAGTTGCTTCTCATCCTTCAAGTTTTATCACAAGGTTGCAGCAATTCAGTTACAACTTCAGGCTCCACTTCTAGTTCTAGTTTTCTGGGTATTTCCCCATCTGCAGTGAAGTCCTCCACTGAAGTCTTGGACCCTTCACTGTCATCCATAAGGAGAATCCACTTCTCCCAAACTTGTTAATGTTGATATTTGGCCTCTGCCCATGAATCACAAATGAGCTTAATGGCATCCGGAATGGGGAATCCTTTCCAGACGGTTTTCAGTTCACTTTGCCCAGATCTGTCAGAGGAATCACCATGGCAGCTACAGCCTTACGAAATGTATTTCTTAAATAAGACGTGAGAGTCGAAATTGCTCTTTGATCCCTGGGCTGCAGAATGGATGTGGTGTCAGCCGCAGGAAGACAACATTCATCTCATCCATCTCCATCAGAGCTCTTGGGTGACCAGGTACATTGGCAATGAGCAGCAATATTTTGAAATAAAAAATTTTTTTCTGAGCAGTAAGTCTAAACATTGGGCTTACAATATTCAGTAAACAATGCTGTAAAGAGATGTGCTGTCATCCAGGCTTTGTTGTTCCATTTGCAGAGCACAGGCAGAGTAGATTTAGCGTAATTCTTAAGGGCCCTAGGATTTTCAGAATGGTAAGTAAGCATAGGCTTCAGCTTAAAGTCACCAGCTGCGTTAGCCCCTAACAAGACAGTCAACCTATCCTTTGCAATTTTGAAGCCAGGCATTGACTTCTCCAATCTGGCGATGAAAGTCCTGGATGGCATTTTCTTCCAACAGAAGGCTGTTTCATCTACATTGAAAATCTGGGTGTAGCGCAGCCACAGCATTCTCCAGCTCAGCTAGATCCTCTGGAGAACTTGCTGCAGCTTCTGCATCAGGATTTGCTGCTTCGCCTGCACTTTTATGTTATGGAGACGGCTTCTTTCCTTAAAACTCATGAACCAACTTCTGCCAGCTTCAAACTTTTCTTCTGCAGCTTCCTCACCTTTCTTAGCCCTCATAGAATTGAAGAGAGTGGGGCCTTGCTCTGGATTAAGTTTTGGCTTAAGGGAATGTTGTGGCTGATTTGATATTCTATCCAGACCTTTAGATATTCTATCTAAAACTTTCTTCATATCAT
Organism: Rhinolophus hipposideros; assembly: GCF_964194185.1. Lineage (NCBI taxonomy): Eukaryota > Metazoa > Chordata > Mammalia > Chiroptera > Rhinolophidae > Rhinolophus > Rhinolophus hipposideros. The sequence goes on along the minus strand of NC_138052.1, from coordinate 1,108,113 downwards.
CAAAAAGGCTTTCACTTTCTTATAATTCATGTATACTGGAGCAGCACTTTTAATTTCCTTCAAGAACTTTTCCTTTGCATTCACAACTTGGCCACCTGTTTTCTGTAAGAGGCTAGCTTTTGGCCTATCTCAACTTTCAACATGCCTTCTTCACTAAAGCTTAATTGTTCCTAACTTTTGATTTAAAGTGAAAGAGGCAACTCTTCCTTTCACTTGAACACTTATTATAGGCCATTATAGAGTACTTAACTGGCCTAATTTCAATATTGTTGTGTCTCAGCAAATAGAGAGGCCAAGGAGAAGGAGAAAGATTGGGGAATGGTCTGTCAGGAAAGCAGTCAAAAACACATTTATCTATTAAGTTCACCATCTTATATGGGGACAGTTTGTGGCGCTTCAAAACAATTATAATAGTAACATCAAATATCACTGACCACAGGTCACCATAACAAATATAATAATGAAAAAGTCTGAAATATTGCAAAAATTACCAGAATGAAGCACAAAGAAATGAAGTGAGCAAATGCTATTTGAAAAATGGCACTGCTAGACTTGCTAAACACAGAGTTACCACAAACCTACAATTTGTAAAAAAAAAAAAAAAAAAATTTAAATGCATTATCTGTGAAGCACAATAAAGTGAAATGCAATAAAATGAGGTATGCCTCTGGTAGTAATCTCTGGTAGTAGAATTTGTTTTCCTTTTCCTTTTCTGTATCCATCAGGTTTTTATAAAATAACAGGTATTACTTGTGTAACTGGATAATTTTGTCATAATCTTGCTTTGCTTTGTTCATGGTCAAACTTCTTTTGTTTTAGGTTTAAATATATTAAAAATAGATTTCATATTATTTCATAAGGGCATTGTAAATGTGAATTTATTTAATCATAAGAAATACTGCTAACATTCATTCACTATGAGGCCCTTATATTAAAACCAACAAGACACATTCTAAGAGAAAAAAACAACAGACTAATATTTTTATAAATATAGATGAAAAAATCCTACAAAATGATAACAAATCAGATCCAGCAATGTATAAAGAGAAATATACTCCATGACAAAGTGGGATTTCTCTCAGAAATACTATGTTGTTTTGACATCTAAAAATCAATTAAAGTAATACATTACCAATAGAATAAAAAAACAACAACACAGGATTATCTCAACAGACATAGAAAAACATTTGACAAAATCCAACAAATTTCAGGACAAAAACACTTAAACTAGGAAGATACGGGAACTTCTTCAACTTGATAAAGGGCATCTATTGAAAACCAACAGCTAATATTATATTTAATGTTGAATGCAGAATATTTTCCCCACTAAGATCAGGAAAAAGACAAGGGTATTTTACCTAAATATCATGAATGTTTATTGGAACATTCAAAAGTCTTGTGGGAAGAGGGTTATTTATCCCATGTCAGGTCATTCCGTATGCCTGGCCCCCGCCTAGTAAATGTCAGTCACTTCCCCTTCCTCTCCACTTTCCATTTTTATGGTGATGAGCACCACCCATTTTGAAAACTTATCCAGGGAGCAGCATTGCCTTTTGCTTGGAAACACTGGTCTACATAGTTTTCAAAGTGGCATCATCCCTTACTCTGACATCTTTTATGTCCTCAGAAACAATCCCTGGAGTGCTCCTTGACAGAGACCAAAGACAACTACTGTGCGCAGCTGGCCCAGATCCAGGCTCAGATCGGGGCCCTGGAGGAGCAGCTGCACCAGGTCAGAACCGAGACCGAGGGTCAGAAACTTGAGTACGAGCAGCTCCTGGACATCAAGGTCCGTCTGGAAAAAGAAACTGAGACCTACTGCCATCTGATAGACAGAGATGGAAAGTAAGTAACACTATGTGAAAATCCAGTTCTACCGGTACCTGTCTTAAATCACAACCATCCACTCACTGCCCACTCCCCTTCCATTCCTTCCAAGCCTTTTCTTATTCCTACAGCAGAAAAGCATGTCCATCTCTTGCCCCTGCAGTCATCTCTTCCATACTTTGTACATCACTGCGTCTCTCTCATCTGCCTTGGATGACCCCAGTCAACCCTGCAGAAACCCCCATTTATCATTCATGTCAATCACTGTCGGTATATCACTGCTGTCCTGAAATAAATAACTGGAAGTTCTAGCCAGGAAAATTAGGCAACAAAAATAAATAAAGACATCCAAATTAGAAAGGAGAAAGTAAAATTGTATCTATTCACAGATGACATAATCTTATGTATAGAAAATCCTAAAGATATCCACTAAAAACTATTAAACTACTGAATGTTGCAAGATATAACCTCAATATACAAAATCAATTGTATTTCTAGACATTTGCAATGAACAATTTGAAAAGAAATTAATGAAATAATTTAATTTACAAAAGCATCCAAAACAACAAAATACTTAGGAATACATTACACTCTGAAAACTGTAAAACATTGTTAAAAGAAATTAAAGCTCTAGATAAATGGAAATATGCCCTATGTTCATAGATATGAACTAATATTTTTAAGATAGCAATATGCTACAAATTGGTCTACAGATTCAACACAATTCTTACCAGAATTCCAGTTGTATTTTGGGGGAACAGAAATTGAAAACCTAATTCAAAAATTTATATGGAATTTTATGAGACTTAGGATAGCCGAAACAACCTTGAGAAAAGAAGAACAAAGCAGGACTAACACTTCTTTTCAAAACTTACTATAAAGCTACAGCAATTGAAATAGTGTGGTTCTGCTATAAACACAGATGTATAGAGCAAAGGAATAGAACAGAGAGTTCAGAAATAAACCATCACATATAAACTATCAACTGATCTTGAAAAATGTGTCAAGAACTATTCAAAGGGAGAAAGAATAGAGTTCTCAACAAATGGTGCTGGGACAACTCAAAGCCACATGGAAAATGATAAACTTAAATCTTTACCTCACACCATAAAACAAAAATTAACTCATGGATAAAAGACCTTACTATAAGAGCAAAACCTATAAAATTCCTAGCAGAAAGCATAGAAGTGAGTCTTTATGTCCTCTAATTTGGCAATGCATTTTTAGATATGACAAAATGTGTGAGCAATGAAAAAAACATAATAAATTTGACATCAAAATCAAAATCTTTTCCTTCAAAAGACACCGTCAATGTGACATCATAGGAATGGCCGCAGCGGGGCGCACTTTTTGAGTTCTCCTCCAGATCTTATCACAAATGGGACATATAACCCATCAAAGGACTCTCTGCTCATCACACAGAACAGCTAAGCGACTCGACAAGGATTACTTGCAGGTGGGCAAATTGGGCAAGCAGGGGAAGAAGTAAGGGAGCGGAGTGGAGACACGGTCCATATCTGTGGCGGTGGAAACACAGCGGGCATCCGCAGCTGCAGAGACACAGGGGATCCCAGGACAGAACAGAGAACACAAAAGCCAGGAGGTGGGCTCTTTCCCTGCATCCCACAGCTGATCTCTACTGCCGAGGGGCAGCATATCCAGCATTTGAGGCAATAACCTCAGTGAGGCCTCCAGTTGGGCACTAGGCCGGACAAAGGACACAAACTCTATACCTGGGACCCTCCCCCCCTTCCAAACCTACCCCAGCCCTTCCAGAGACTTAAATTGGCCCCTGAACTGAAGAGTAGTGTCAGATTACAGAAGAGCCTTAGTGCTCAGGCTCTGGGAAGACTGGCAGGCAGCTCTGACCCAGGGAAAAGGCTGGGAAGAGTGTGGTTTTTGCTGGGCTAGGAGAGAAGAGACTCCTCCACCCCCAGCCACCACCTTTTCTGGCCTTCGGAAAGAGTGTGACATGGCTGGGCTGGGAGAGAGACGACCCCTCCATTCCCAGTCCCCACCCTTTCTGACCTGCCTAGGGCAGGGCAATTACAGCTGCGGAGGCACTCCCAGGGATCAGCAGTAAGCAGCAAATGCATCTCTGGGCTTTCAGCAGCTCAGAAATCTCCCACCTGCCACACACACACACACACACGGAAGAAATGCCCTAAGACTCAGGAGAACTGGACACAGTGCTGGTGGTGCTACTCTCAGTGTGCATATGTGCAGGCAAGAGCAGACACTGCACTGACTTTGTAGAAACTACCATCCAGACCCCTCAGCCCCATGCATCTAAATCTGCAGTCCCAAAGTCACTCTGGGCACCAGGTGACCGGCTCTGCCTGCACAATACGCAGGGGACTCTTTGGTACAGCAGAGGACAACCTGGAGATTACTTGGTGGGCTTAAGCCAAGACTGGCGCTGCTTTTTGTTTTGCTTTGTTTTGTTTTGTCTTTATATCTTTGATATCTTTGCCTGTGTTGAGTGGGGGTTATCGGGTGTTTTTACCTGTGAATGTATTTGATTTTTTTTCTTTGTTGTTGTTGTTGTTGTTGTTGTTGTGCTTGGTGATTTGCTTTGTTCTGAAATTGCCCTACCAGGGCCCAGCTTAAGAGGCACAAGATTCAACATATCCAGAGGCCAACTCCAGACCAAACCAGAGTACTACCGTGTTTGATTGACCTACAAGTCACACACCCAGAGGAAATTCTCTGCAGGCACAAGAGCCCATAGAGGCCAAACCACATTTAAGTGGTCAATCCTCACACAGCAGAACACCCTGCGGTGGGCAGAGCCAAGTCTCACAACTAGACAGCCTAGGAGTTAACCCCACCTACTCACAAGCAAAAAGCAATTAAAGATCTTCTTTAACAGGACAATATACAGAACACAAGAGTCACCTTTGGAGCACACACAGAGGAGAAGAACGAAGTAGTGCAAGTCAAATATAAAGGACACATACTACATAAGATAACCCAGCAAGAACTAAGAACTCTAGGGAATCTACCTAATACATCGAAGCAAACACAGAGAGCCAGACAGAATGGGGAAACAAAGAAACATGTCCCAAATAAAAGAACAGAAGAAACCTCCACAACTGGACCCAAATGAAGCAGAGGTAACCAACCTATAAGAGACAGAGTTCAGAACACTGCTGATAAGAATGTTTAAGGAGCTTAGTGACGACATAAAGAAGGATGTAGAAATCATAACGAACAACCTGTTAGAACTAAAGAACACAATTACCGAAATTAAGAACTCACTTGAAGGAACTACCAGCAGGTTAGATGAAGCAGAGGATCGAATCAGCAACTTAGAAGACATGTTAGCAGAGATCACCCAAACAGAACAACAGAAAGAAAAAAGAATAAAAAACAATGAAGATGGTTTAAGAGACCTCTGGGATAACATCAAGCGCAACAACATGCGCATGATAGGAATACCAGAAGGTGATGAGAAGAAACAAGGGATTGAGAACATATGTGAAGTAATAATGTCTAAAAACTTCCCTAACCTGATAAAGGAAACAAACATACAAGCCCAGGAAGTGCAGAGAGTTCCAACCAGGATAAACACAAACAGGTCCACACCAAGACACATTATACTTAAAATGGCAAAGCTTAAAGACAAAGAGAAAATACTAAAAGCAGCAAGAGATAGACAGAGGGTTACATACAAGGGAACTCCCATAAGACTATCAAATGACTTTTCTACAGAAACGTTTCAGGCCAGGAGGGAGTGGTAGGAGATACTCAAAGTGATGAAAAACAAAGGCCTACAACCTAGATTGCTTTATCCAGCCAGGCTATCATTTAAAGTTGATGGAGAGATAAAGAGCTTCCCGGAAAAGAATAAGCTAAAGAAATTTATTACCACTAAGCCAGCATTGCAAAAAATACTAAAAGGACTTCTGTAAATAGAAGAAAGATGAAAACAATCTACTACAAATTTAAAAATGGCAATAACTACATACATATCAATAATCACTTTAAATGCAAATGGATTAAATGCTCCTATCAAGAGACATAGGGTGGCTGAGTGGATAAGGGAGCAAGACTCTTGTATATGCTGTATACAAGAGACTCACCTCAGATCAAAAGACACACACAGGCTGAAAGTGAAGGGTTGGAGTAAGATATTTCACGCAAATGGAAATGAGAAAAAAGCTGGAGTTGCAATACTTATATCTGACAAAATAGACTTTAAAATGAAGAACATATTAAAAGACAAAGATGGGTACTATATAATAATAAAGGGATTGATCCGACAAGAGGACATAACCCTAGTAATCATCTATGCAGCCAACATAGGAGCACCTAAATATATAAAACAGGTACTGACTGACATAAAGACAGAGATCAACAGTAACACTATCATAGTAGGGGACTTCAACACACCTCTGACAACAAGGGACAGGTCTTCCAGACAGAAAATCAATATGGAAACAACGACCTTAAATGCCACATTGGACCACCTGGATTTAATCGATATTTTCAGAGCATTTCACCCCAATGCTGCAAAATACACATTCTTCTCAAGTGCACATGGAACATTTTCCAAGATAGACCATAAGTTAGGCCACAAAACAAGTCTTGATAAATTTAAGAAAATTGAAATCATACCAATTGTCTTCTCTGACCACAGTGCTATGAAATTAGAAATGAACTACAGGAAGAAAACTGGAAGACACACCAATTCATGGAGGCTGAATAACATGTTACTAAATAATGAATGGGTCAAGCAGGAGATCAAGAAATAAATCAAAAGATATCTCGAGACAACAAAAATGAAAACACGAAGAACCAAAATCTATGGGATGCCGCGATAGCAGTCCTAAGAGGGAAAGTCATAGCATTGCAGGCCTACCAAAAGAAACAAGAAACATCACTAATCAACAGTTTATCTTCACACTTAAGGGATCTGGAAAAAGAACAGCAAAATAAGCCCACAGGGAGCACAAGGAAGGAGATAATAAAGATCAGAGCAAAAAAAATGAAACAGAAACCAGAAACACAATACAAAAGATCAATGAATCCAAGAGTTGATTCTTACAGAAGATAAACAAAATTGACAAACCTTTAGCCAGACTCATTAAAAAAAAGAGAGAATGGACCAAATTAATAAAATCAGAAATGAAAGAGAAGTGACAACAGACATCAAAAAAATACAAAAAATTTTAAGAGATTACTATGAGCAACTATATGCCAACACATTTCATAATCTGGAAGAAATGTACAATTTTCTAGAGGCGTACAACCTTCCAAGTCTAACTCAAGGAAAAACAGAAAACCTGAATAGACTGATTACCACCAGGGAAACTGAATCAGTAATCAACAATCTCCCAACAAACAAAAGCCCTGGACCAGATGGCTTTACAGGTGAATTTTACAAAACGTTCAAAGAAGAATTATCGCCTATTCTCCTCAGGCTCTTCCAAAAAATCCAAGAGGGAAGACTCCCAAACACTTTTTACGAAGCCACTATCACTCTGATCCCAAAATCAGACAAAGACACCACAAAAAAAGAAAACTACAGGCCGATATTGCTAATGAACATAGATGCAAAAATCCTCAACAAAATATTAGCGAACAGAATTCAGCAATACATTAAAAAAATCATACACCATGATCAAGTGGGATTCATCCCTGGTATGCAGGGGTGGTTCAACATCCACAAATCAATTAATGTGGTACACCACATTAACAAAATGAAAAATAAAAATTACATGATCATATCAATAGATGCAGAAAAAGCATTTGATAAAATCCAGCAGCCATTTATGATAAAAACCCTTAAGAAAGTGGGAATAGAGGGAATATCTCAACATAATAAAGGCCATATATGACAAACCCACAGCTAACATCATACTCAATGGGGAAAAGCTAAAACCATTCCCCCTACGATCAGGAACAAGGCAATGTTACCCACTTTCTCCACTTCAATTCAACGTAGTGCTGGAAGTTCTAGACATATTAATCAGACAAGAAAAAGAAATAAAAGGCATCCAAATTGGTAAGGAGGAAGTAAAATTGTCATTATATGCAGATGATATGCTACTATATATAGGGAACACTAAAGACTCCACCAAGAACTTATTAGAGCTGATACATGAATTTAGTAAAGTAGCAGGATACAAAATTAATATTCAGAAATCAGTTGCATTTGTATATACCAATAATAAAACATCATGAGAAATTTAAAAAGCAATCCGATTTACAATTGCTCCAAAGACTATAAAATACCTGGGAAAAAATTTAACCAAAGAAGTAAAAGATCTATACTCAGAAAAATATAAGACACTGAAGAAAGAAATGACAGAAGATATAAATAGATGGAAACACATACCATGTTCATGGATAGGAAGAATTAATATAATTAAAATGTCCATACTGCCTAAGGCAATATACATATTCAACGCAATTCCTATCAAACTACCAACGACATTTTTCACAGAAATAGAACACATAATCCTAAAATTTATATGGGACCATAAAAGATCCCGGATAGCCTCAGCAATCTTGAGAAATAAGAACAAAGTGGGAGGTGTAACGATACCTGACTTCAAATTATACTACAAGGCTACAGTAATCCAAACAGCATGGTACTGGCATAAAAATAGACACATAGATCAATGGAACAGAATAGAGAGTCCAGAAATCAATCCATGCCTATATGACCATTTAATCTACAACAACAGAAACAAGAATGTACGGTGGGGTAAAGACAGTCTATTCAATAAATGGTGCTGGGAAACCTGGACAGACACGTGCAAAAAATGAAGCTGAACCACCTCCTTACACCATATACAAAAATAAATTCAAAGTGGATTAAAGATTAAATGTAAGATCTGAAACCATAAAATAGCTAGAAGAAAATGTAAGAAGAAACTTCACAGACATTACCCGGAGTAAGATTTTTACTGATATGATCACTCGCGCGAGGGAAGTAAGAGAAAAAATAAACATGTGGGATTACATCAAACTAAAAAGTTTTTCACAGCAAAGGAAACCATCAATAAAACAAAAAGGGATCCTACTGAATGGGAAACATATTTGCCAATGATATATCTGATAAGGGGTTAATATCACAAATCTATTAAAAAAACTCACTCAATTCAACTCCAAAATAACAAACAACCCAATTAGAAAATGGGCAGAGGACATGAAGACACATTTTTCTAAAAAGGACATACAGATGGCAAACAGACATATGAAGAAATGCTCAACCTCACTAACCATCAGAGAAATGCAAATAAAAACCACAGTGAGATACCACCTCACCCCAGTCAAAATGGCTATCATTAATAAATCAACAAACACGTGCTGGCGCGGATGTGGAGAAAAGGGAACGCTAGTGCACTTTTGGTGGGATTGAAGATGGTGCAGCCACTATGGAAAACAGTATGGAGGTATCTCAAAAATCTGAAAGTGGAACTACCTTATGATCCAGCAATTCCACTCCTAGGTATCTATCTGTAGAAATCCAAAACTCCAATTCAAAAATCTTTATGCTCTCCTATGTTTATTGCAGCACTATACACAATAGCCAAGACATGGAAACAACCGAAATGCCCATCGGTAGATGACCGGATTAAGAAACTGTGGTACATTCATGTAATGGAGTATTACGCAGCCATAAAGAAGAAAGAAATCTTACCATTTGCAACAACATGGATGGACCTAGAGAACATTGTTATGTGAAATAAGTCAGAAAGAGTAAGACAAGTACCATATGATCTCACTTATATGCGGAATCTAAAGAAAAGAATAAGTGAATGAACTAATCAGAAACAGTTTTGGGGACAAAGAAGAAAAACTAAGGGTTGTTAGATGGGCAAGGGGGTGGGGATAAGGAGGTAGGTGAGGGGATTAGAAAACAGTTGGTAACCACAAGATGGCCTCAGGGTTTTTGAAAATTAATTTGGGGAACGTAATCAGTAATGTTGTAAAGATTTTGTAGGGTATCCGATGGACACGTGTCCCATTTGGGAGACCACCTCAGGGATGCTGTAGATGCCTGATCACTGCACTGTACACCTGAAGCTAAACAATAATGAATGCCAACTATAATTTTACATATATATGTATGTATATGTGTATATGTATATACTTACAAGAAGCGGAGTACAGCATTAGGAATAGAGACAGTGGAAATGTAATGGCTCTGTGCGATGTCAGAGGGATAGTGGATGGGGGAGAGGGAGGTTCACACAGTGTGAGGGATATAAATGATAAACGTCTAAGTATTACTTTGTCTTGTGCACCTGAAACTAATAAAAAAAAAAGACACTGTCAAAAGTAAAAGGACAACCCACAGAATGGAAGAAAATACTTTCATATCATGTATCTAACAAAAGCTTTTTATCTAGAATGTATCTATAACTCTTCCAATTCAAAAATTCATAAAATCCACAAATTAAAAAAAATGGACAAAGGCATTTTCCCAAGAAAGACAAATGGCCAATAATATGTACATAAAAAGATAGTCAACATTATACATTATACATTAAGAAAATACAAATCAAAACCAAATGAGATACTATTTCACCCCCATTAGGATGGCTATTTAAAAGGAAAATGACAAATGTTGGTGAAGATGTGGAGAAATTGGAACTCTTGTGCATTGCTAGTGGGAATATAAATTGGTGTAACTGCTGTGGAAAATTGTATGACTGTTCCTTAAAATGTTAAATACAGATTAACAATATGATGCAGCAATTCCACTCTTAGATATTTACCCCAAAGAATTGAAAGCAGGGACTCAAGCAGATACCTGTACACCAATGTTCATAACAGCATTATTCATAATGGCCAAAAGACAGAAACAACTCAAAAGTCCATTGACCTATGAATGGCAAAACAAAATGTACATACATACAATGGAATATTACGTAGCCTTAAAAATGTATTAAATTCTGATGCGTGCTATGCTATGGACTGAAGTGTTTCCCACCTGCCCAAAATCGTATGTTGAAGCCCTAACCCCCAAAGTGATCCTATGTGGGGATGAAACCTTCCGTATATAATTAGGTTTTGATGAGGTTATGAGGATAGGGAACTCATGATGAGATTAATGCCTTCATAAGAGAACAAGACACAAGAGTTCTGTCTGTTATGTGAGGGTGCAGCAAGACGGTGGCCATCTGCAAGCCCAGAAGAAATTCCTCATTAGAATCTGACTATGCAGACACTCTGATCTCAGACTTCTAGCCTCCAGAATTGTGAGAAATAAATTTGTTGTTTGAGCCACCCAGGCTATGGTTTTCAGTCATGACAGCTTGCATTGACTATGACATGCTACGACACGGATGAACAGTGAGGACATTATGCTAAGCAAAATATGAGGTGTGATCAAAATATAGTGAATGCTGTATTATATAATAATGCATGCTGCTGCCAAGTGCCATCCAATGGAACAGCAGGGATCTTCAATATGGGAAGCAGCGCTTTGAACCTTAGTAACAATGTGTGACAAGTTTCAACTTGTTTGGTGCAGCCAGTCGGGTGTGAGCCACAATGGAGAGGTGTGCCATAAATCATCCTCCAACATGACATTGCTCTGTGTCACACATCGCTTCTGGTACAGCAATTTCTGTCAAATAAAAACATCATGGTGTGTCCTCATCCACCTTATTCACCAGATCTGATGCTGTGCGACTTCTGGCTCCTCCCCAAAGTCAAAATGACCATGAAACGTAAATGTTTTGAATCGATTCAGGATATTGATGCAGCCATGACAACACAACTAAAGAAACTCACGAAAGCGGCCTTCCAGCACTGCTTCAGAAAGCGTCAAGAACGATGGGATAAGTGTGTTCGAAGCGAGGGGGAGTGTTTTGAGGGGGATTAATGGCAGTGTGTCTTTTACTGTAATACATATTTTATTTAAACATTAACCATATTTTTTTAATCACCCCTCATATGTCATATACAAAAGGGGGAATATCGTGTGATTTCACTTGTATAAAGTACCTAAAAAAGAAAAATGCATAGAGATAGAAAGTAGGATAGAGGTTACTAGGGGTTAGTGGGAGTGGGGAATGGGGAGTTGTTTAATAGATACAATATTGGTATGGGATGATGAGAAAGTTCTGGAGATGAACAGTGGTGATGGTATTGTAAACATACTTAATGCCACTGAACCGTACACTTAAAAAGGTAAATTTTATGTATATTTTACTTCAGTAAAAAAGCAACAGCTTAGTCTTTGACTAATTATTAAACCAATGATTGTTGAAAATCAGTGATGCATTTTTTATAGAGTATAATCATCATTTACAGTATGTTTTAGGTGACATCATCACAATAATAGATGAATAAAGTATTCCCAAAAAATTTATATAGCAATGAAGAATTACATGCCTTTTGTGGACATTTTATAAGTGCATTTTATATTACAGTAGAAATTTTTGCTCTTTCATCTTGGCCCAGTCAAGATGGCAGAGTAAGTAAATGCTGTGTTTACCTTCTCTCATGACATCAAAATTACAACTAAACTACAGAACAACCATTACTGAGAATTGCCGGAAGTCTAGCTGAACTGAAGCCCCATAACTAAGGACATACAGAAGAAGCCACCTCGAGACTGGTAGGAAAGGCAGAGATGCAGAATGGGCTGGTCCCACACCCTCAATGTGACCATTAAAAAATTGGAGGGATAGCTCAGCTGCAGAGGAGCTTCCCCCCACCCCCGGAGGAATAAGGAGTCCCAAACCCACACTAGGTTCTCCAGCCCAGGGTTCTAGTGCCGGGGAGAGAGGTGCCCATAACTGCTGGCTGTGAAAACCAGTGGAGATTGTGCCTGAGTGAGAGGAGGGCAGCTGCAATCCCAGGCACTCCTCTTTAAGAGACCTTGCATGGACTTCCTTGCTGACAGACTCACTTGCTCTGAGCCACAGCACTGAGGCAGCAGCTTGAAAGGTTCCAGGGACATATGGGGAGGAACTGAGTTGTTTGGCTTCGGGACTAGGGCTGAAGGGGAAATTTTCTTCCAGACAGAAGTGCTGGCAGAAGCCATTGCTCCTTTGTGGAGACCTCCCCCAGCAGACAGGTGTCACCGTATCTGAGTCTCCGTCAGCCTAGCTAACATGGCTGAGACCCCACCCCACCCCAATCTGCAAGACTACCCAAGTCGCTTCCAGCAGCTTTTCTACACAAGCGGCCTGACTTGGCTCATGTTAGAAAACTCCTAAAATCTCTCTGACGTTCACAAAACCCAAACAAGCAGCATCTAGCTGTGGCATTGTCTTGTACCTCTGATCTAGTAGCCTTAATCCCAGCACTAGCAACAGCCAACCTCGGTTCATGGCTCAGTCTCTTGAGGCATCTCCAAGCCTAGTGCAGGGAGCAGCCATCTGTGGATTGCTTTGGGCTCACGCGTGGTGGCCCCGGGCAGAGCACGGGCTGTAGCTGAACCTGGCCTGCAGGGAGTCCACTCCTAGGAGGCCCTGGGGAACACATTCCTGGTGGTTAACTTCAGACCAAACCAGGGAATCACCTGGCCACTTCCAAGGACAACACACCCAAAGGACAGACAGGGAAGGCACCAGAGCCCTGCTCAGTGACTCCTGCCCTATACGGTCAGCCCCTGCACAACAGCTCCTCCACTCTGGTCACAGCTGTCCTCACAACCAGTCAGCCAGAGGATCAATTTCTCTCACTGATGTGCCAACAGCAACCAAGGCTCAACTACAGCAGGAGGGCACACACAGCCCCCACAGGGACACACCTGGAGCACCTGGATCCACTGACCAGGGAGACTGGGCCACTGGGCCCCACAGGACATTTACTAATAAGGCCACTCGACTAAGACCAGGAGGCATAGCAGCCCTACCTAATACATAGAAACAAACACAGGGAGGCAGCCAAAACGGGGAGAGAGAAAAAATAAAACATGTCTGAAATGAAAGAGCAGGACAAAACTCCAGAAAAAGAACTAAACAAAATGGAGACAAGCAATCCCCCAGATGCAGTGTGACAAACACTAGTTACAAGGATGCTCAGTGATCTCAGGGAGAACTTCAACAGAGAGACAGGAAACATCAAAATGGAGATGGAAAATGTAAAAACAAAACCAGTCAGAAATAAAGAATACAATAACTGCAATGAAAATTAGAGAGAATCAACAATATATTAGATGAAGCATTTAGAAAACAAGGTAACAGAAAACACACAAACAGCAAAAAAAAAAAAAAAAAGAATCCAAAAACATGAGGATAGTTTAAGGGGCTTCTGGGACAACATCAAGTATAACCCCTATTCGCATCATTTGGGGTACCAGAAGGAGGAGAGAGCAACGGATTGAAAAACTATTAGAAGAAATAATGACAGAAAACTTCCAACCTGGTGAAGGAAATAGACAGACAAGCCCAGGAAGCGCAGAGTCCCCCAAATAATATGCCCAGAGAGACCTACACCAAGGAGTCAGTCAAGGATTTCATGGGAACTTGTAAGGCAAACTCAAGGCTCTGTGGTTTCTTCCGTTCTGAGATTTCCCCTTCCGTTTCAGCTTCTCAGACAGGCGCAGTCTAACTTAGCCTCTCAGCCCAGTAAGAATGCCACTTTTTGTTTTATTCCCTGTGGGCCACATGAGGAAGTCACTTAAATATGATTGTATCCAATATTTTTCTCTTCAGTGCTTGAAACCCCTCCAGGTTTTGCTTGTCTCTGGTTACTCTCCAGTGCATTTCAACAGAGTGTATACTTATTGGTAGAAGGGTCTGATACAAGATGCTCTTGCCATTGCTGGAGCCAGACTGTGATCAGATGTCTCCACGTTAAGATTAAACAAGATCCAACTTCATTTCTTTATCTGGGTGATGGTTACACCACTGTGTTCACTTAAAAATCTATGAAGGTTCACGGTTATATACTCGTGTCTACATGTGCTATAAGTCCATAAAAAGTTTATTACAAGAAAAAAACAATTTCACGTTGGCACCCAGTTTAAAACCTCAGGGGCTTCCTTGTGGCTCCAGGATCAAACTGAGACCCCTCCCTCTCTGGGACCTCTCTCCTGGCCACGACGCTGGCTACACAAGCTCCCTTGAGATCCCTAAATGAAATACACTAGCTCTTGTTCCTCCATCCCCACCTCTGTCACCCGACATGGATAACTCCTACTTGTTCCTCGGGCTTCAATGTAAGCACCATCTCCTTGTGGAAGCTTTTCCTGACCACCAAATGTTTCTTCTACTACACTTGAGGTGCCCTCTATTGTGTTCTCACAGCCCTAAGTTCCCTCCCGCGCCGCCACCTTAACAAGCACTCATTACACTGGCTTGCAGTGTCCAGTGAGAACCTGAACAGCAGGAACCACACCTCCAGCTCCAAACCTAGTCCGAGCAAGAGCTCAGAGAATTTGCAAATGAACAAAATGCATGCTGTCCTTCCTGGTAGTGTTAGTGCTGATGGGGCAGCTTGCTGCCAGATCCTGCCTCGGCAGTTTACGAAGGCTGGGGACCCAGAAGAGGCAGGCGTGCTATCCAGATTCCAGAGAACTGGCCCCAGCTCCGTCCCCAGGTAAGACGTTCAGGTAAGGAGAGCCCTCCTTCCTGTCCTGGCCCACTTCTTCTGTCAGATGCAGGCGGGAGAACTTTGAGCTCTAACAATCTGCCCTTACTAAACATAAATGCTGAATGACTGACCAGGCAGCTTGGAAGGAGAGAGGAAGTTTATTGTGTTGAGCAGACCTTATTTTCATTACAGTACCAGGAAATTCATTCAATTCAGTCCGGGTGTAGACGGCTCTGGAGATACTTAGAGCCCCTTTTCCCAAGCACCTGGACCTCTGTTGCATTTAATGGAACAGAATTACAGTAAAATACAACCGTTTTTATAAAGTTTTTTTAAGTACATAATTTCTTTAAAAGTCTAATATTTTTCTGTTTACCTTATACCAAGGATAAGTGGTTGGAAAGCATGTACTTGACAAACTTTTCCTCAAATTTGTTGCCCTTAGGTTAATGTATTCTGACACTTTCATTCTGGAGAGGGATAAATTGTGACGAGTAAGGCAAGGCATAAATTACAGATGGGATGAAGGCCTTCACTCGTGTTCTACTTAAATCTTCCAACTTTGGCGTCTGAGTTGCTAGGTAATTGGGGTAGACTCGGGAGAGAGCCTCCTGCTTGCAAAAGAATGACCACGGAGTTTAAACTTTATGGAGAGCATGTCGCTGCTTAAAGCTGATTTTGTGGTTTGTTTTTCTAAATTGTCAGCATACCCTGAGGGGAAAGATCTTCTACTCAGTACACTGACTCAATGCCACCTAGGAGTGTCCTTTCTGTGTTAGATCACGAGGTCAAAGACCACATAATAAAAGAAATTGGTATCCTCCAGATACTTTGAACTATCAGTAAAGACCTGAGTTAATGAGCCTAATTTGCATGAATTCAATCATATAATTACCAAAGTCCTGATTAAGATCTTTCCTCACTACCCCAAGGCAAGGCAAACATGAACTTAAATTTAAAAATGTTATCTCATTAAACTAGACACATTTATATTTAAGTTCATTAATTCCAATCATCCCACAAAAATGTCCCCATAAAATCAAATATTTAAAAAAACTAATTATTAAAATTACACAACAGTGTACACAACTTTGCACACAATGCGCCCTCCATTTGTGTTACCAAGAGAAAGTTTCCCTTAGGTGGCTTTACCAAAACATGTACAGTTCCATGAAATTTGATAGCACAGTAGTAATATTTTATTCAGAAAAAAATGTACTAGATTTCCCTGTAACCCTTGAGTTGAATTATTTCTTTTAATCATTCATGGCAATTTCAGAAAAGGATTGCTTTCAAGTACCCACATTTATTCATAGGGGAGGTGTGGGCTAAGAGGAGCCATTTTATACTTATCGCAGCGAGGGTGGGGTCTGACCTGTCCCAAGTTACAGCATCAGAAAAGCAACATTCCCAGCTACAGGAACCTGGGGTTTCCTTCCTCCCTACCACCGGGCCAGTCTCCTCCAAACACCACACAGCCTTCCCCAGCTTTCAGCCTTCATCTTGGACCACATTAAGGCTGTTTGTTCAGGCAGAGCCTTACCAAGGTTCATACCATGAGGACTTACAGGACAGCAGAGTAGATGAAGCTCCATTCTTGGGAACTCTGAGTCAATGTAAAATCTTTGCTCTCCCGAGAGGTGGCTTCACCCCAGACGAGCGCCTACCACGATGCATGCGCCTAGTAGGTAGGCAAACACCTATCTGTTGCAACTTGAAATGCCACGTCTGACAGACTCAGCACTTCCTCAGTCTTACGGAAGAGGACATGCCCTCATTCTCAGCGCGGTAGTACTGAGCACAACGTTCAAACAAAACCCAGGCACGTCCCCTAGCACAGCCCTAGCAGCAGGCTGTGTGCACAGGTTCTGATCTCAATCCAATACCACTGTTCATAGAACATAAACAGTCACACTGCTGCATGTCATTCTGACATGTCACATTATTTCACATCATTTTGGCACTGATTCAGAAAAATTTTCCATTACGGCATGATGAGAGGGGGAAAAAATCCATTACATACAAATGGTGGTTAAAAACAATACACCTTGAACAGTTTCCAGAAGCTAGAATGTTCCAATGCAATCAATCCTCACTTCTTGGAAAAAAAACTCTCCTGTCTTTCTAGTGACAATTTGCTTTCATACAGTAAAGACGACAAGCTGACCAAGACCAAATCTTAGTGGTAACATCGTTTCTTAGGGCATTAGAGGTTCATTTTGAAAGATGCTTATGGCACCTGAACCAAGAGTTACTGACAAGAAAAGGAAGGCCCAGATCATTTCAGAAGCAAGCTGGGTCTTGCATATTTCGATTCAACTATTAATAGGGTGGTGACAGGTGAGGGCAATGAGGACGCACAGTACACAGGAACAGATGTGACACTGTACCTTCCTCAAATGAAATATGCACAGAGACCTGGTACAAAGACACAGAGAAAGGAGGTCTGGGTCACGTCCCAAGGGAATCAGCATTTAAAAAGCCTATCCCAGTGACTTTAGCATTTCTTGCACGATCTCCCAAAAAAGAAACTGGGAAGATGCACAATTCTGTCCACAGCAGCAGAAGCCTCTCCTGCTGAACAAACTTTTTTTACCCTCACTGGTTCTATCCCTTCAGCTGCTCTGACCAGGAGAGGGGCAGGGCAGCAGGAACTCATGCTACAGCCTTTGTCACCAGCAATGATTCTGAGGGTCCTTTTCAGTATTGGATCAATTTATCTAAAAATCATTTGAGCTCCCGCTCCCCAATTTTAATGGAATTATAGAAGCAAACTCAAAAGCTCCTTGAGGCTACCTAAGAGATTCCAAAGATAATATGAGTATGGAAAATATAAATTACCTGATATTTATCATAAGACTTTGATTTTTTAAAAAGACTGCAAATCAGTATGTGACCTGGCATAGAAGAGTGAGGCCTTAGCTATCCACTCGCACCCACCTCATGTTTCTAAAAAGCAGGCAGTATGTGATAAGCGTGCTTGCATGGGAGGGGCCGTCGTGCACCGCGTGCTCGGGCTGTGCCCTGCAGCCTGGGAGGCAGAGGGAAGGACCCGGAGCCCCACCCCACACGGGCCAACGGCACACCAGAGGACCCCTCGCGGGGGCCTCCCAGCCCTGCCCACTCACCAGGACAGGCTGCTCCAGGCCACCCCAGGCTGCTGAACACAGACATAAAAAGCATCGACTTAAGGGGCTTCTGTGGTTTCAAGATGCAACTGTGTGGAGTGACAGCAGGTTGGGTGCTGGCAACTGTAAGCCAAAGGCGACCCGCAGCACTGACCTGAAGGGACTATGGAAAAGTGTGTAAGAAAACCAGGAGATACCCAGTCACACCCTCCTGCTCTCTGACCTGGGAGTCTTTTGTAGAGAAAAGTCAGAGCCAACTGCCCCTGGGTCTGGCAGAGGAAACTCCTACCCAGGAGGAGAGGGCGGGGACAGAGTGACCTTCCTGAGGGAGCCGGAGCCTTCACGCAGGCTCACTATGGCTGTATCCAGTAAGGAAATCATAACATTTCTTTAGAAAGTGGAAAGAAAAAGTGAGTATTTTCACAAATACAAAAATTGTTTACAAAATAATTACTTAAAAAGTTCGCTGAGGTTGGGTGGGGAATAGGATAATGTTTTCATTTCCAATTAGTCACAATGGTATTCATGGTTTAGAAAGACAGCAGCCAATTTCCAGTCTCCCTCACCTGCTCCCACACCCCAGAGCCTTACTCCTACCCTCACCGCCACCCACCCCAATGCTGTCCCCAAGTTAATTTGCCCCGAGCTAACCCTAAAGACACACAATTGTTGGTTGGGTCTCAATTCAATGATGAACTAATGCTGGGGAGAAAACGCAGGAAAGACACAGGAGCGCCCTGGCCTAAACTTCGAGGTGTGTAGCCCTTGGACAGAGCTCCTGCCTGCGGCCCTGGCGGCAGACTGCGCCCCGCTGCCTGCCATCAGCGGAAGTGAGGAGGGACGCAGCGGTTAGGGCAGCTGGGCTCCCGCATTGGTGCTCACACAGAGGGTGGGCACCTGTGCACTCTGGGTAGGAGCACAGGAACTCATTTTACTCCCGTTGCTTTTGCCAATTTCCCTTCTAGAGCAGTTAGAAGACAGCTCTTTGCAGAGTCCCCACAGCTCGGCCACTGGTCTTCCTCTGAGGTACAAATCCAAGAAAGCCTTAGCTCTGCAGAGGCGGAGCCCACCGGCGTGCAGGAGTCAAAGGAAAGCTCAGCATCAAAGGCACACGGCCTGCCCAGCCCGTTCATCAGCAGTTGTATAGACAAATCAGAAATAACTAGTGCTCAATATAAAAGTGTTTTTCACACCGTGTCACTTTCCATCCTTCTCTGGAGATCATAATTCTTCACGTTTCTGAGGTCCTATGGAAAAAGAGAACAATTAAAAAGCAAACGGACTGTCCTCAAGTATAAAAATACAGAAGGGGCATTTTCTATATTACAACCTGTCATTTGTGCCCAAGCCTCCAATTTATCTCTTTTTAAAATTTTTTAGGAACTTTAGTTTGGTGTGTTTGTATTATATTTTGAAAGCAAAAACGACATTTTTATTTTTACAAACATTGAAACTACCAGCACATCCCTACTCAATGTGAACTGTTTTCACGGTAGAGCATTTACTTCCAATAAAATGTAAATTTTTAGTCAAGTCTTTTTTGTTCCACTTCATAACACATAAATAATTTTCCTATGTAGCAGTGTAGCTCATTTACCATTCTCTATTTTTGGAAGTTTAACTGTTTTTAACGCTTTTTGTTTATAAATATTAGTAAAATAAATTTCCCCATGTATATAACTTTTTTCTTCTGTTGAATTATTTCTTTAAGGTAAATTCTGGAGAGGAATTACTGAGAGACCACATATTGTAATGGCTCCTGGTGACAAAAGACTCACTGCTTTGTAACAAGGACTGTTCGCAGACACAAAGCTTCAGCACGGTGGACCCACAACAGTTCCATCACCATCTCCCCAACAAATGGCATTATCAGTATGTAATTTTTTTCTATGTAGTAGATATTTAATCTGATCGCTGTTTCCTCAAATTCATTTATTATTTGTGTTTTCCTCTTATTTGAACAGTATTCTACATTCTTTGCCCATTTATCTGTGGAAATCCTTGAGGCTTTATTAATATACCTGAATTAATTATTTTTATGGTAAATACCCAACCTTTTAGCTATGATATAATATTATGATATAGTCTTCAGGATGTTTAGGTGAATCATTCAAGATCCATGTTCTCAAATTGCTTTTTTAAAATTAGTTTTGAGTAGAATAAATTGTTAAAATCCAGAGCTCAGCTTATTAATAGTTTACAAAGGGTCACTTTTGTATTCTAATGATTTTTTTCAACTGGCTACCATTAGAGATATACACGTAATAGGGAAAGCATTAAATAGGAAAACTTAGTCCTTTCTATTCTTAGCCTAAGTTAAGTACAAACACTCCATCTCCACCCCAACATTCTTGTTTGAAAGAATTCCTTTTTTTCAAATCAATATATACTTTGTCTTGATCCTAAATGTGTTCATTCACTAGTGCTTGGACAAATTTAATGAAAAACCAAGGAATCTAACAAGAGATCCCCCAAATAATGTGAGGTTTGGCTTATGTATCACAACTCATGAACCTAAATATCCATAAATATCCATAGTCCTTTCTCAAACAAAGCGGGGGAGGGAGGAGGGACGAAAGAGGCAAAAGTTGCATTAATAAAACCACTGTTTAGAAGGCCAACTGAAAAAGGAAAATGAAAAATACACACTGGTGACGTCAGAATGAAAGGATTAATAAGTAATTCTTCTTTTCCTTTTATTGATGATTCTGTTGTTTTTGCAGTAAACAGAAATGAGAACTGCAAAGGAGCATTTGCCCAAAGACAAGGTTTTTCCTACCTTCTTGGCGTGGCTCTTTTGTCTTCTCCTCATACAGCGCTCCTGTTTCCTTCTCCTTCTGAAAGCGCATCTGTAGCTGTTTGATTTCTTGATCGTAGTCCTGCCATTCTGGGACAATTCGAACAGCTGCTTCCAGCTTGGGCTCTTTGGTCATTGGATTATTACACTGTGAAAAAGCAAAATAGCATCCTTCCACTGAGTGTAGAAAGGATACATTATACAGAATTCAAAGGTGTTTCTGTTCCTGCATTACAAGTGCTAACTGGACAAAAAGGACAATATGGAGGAACCAAATGATACATTAGCAGAAGTAGTACCTTCACTGACTGTAAACAGTGAACACAGCCCCATCAGACACTAGAGGATGTGGTTTTCTGCCTCAAGCAGAAAAGAGATCTGCTTACTGTGAGTTGTTGTGCAGTCCCTAAACTATACAACAGCAGAGAAAAAGTAAATAAGAATCTGCATTAATAATGATGTAGTCATCACCCTGGACTAAGATACAGAAAAGAGCCGCAGACAGCTTACCAAATCAATTGTTTTTGCCCTTTTCTTAGAGGCGTCATCACACCACGTTTCACACCAAAGCCATTCTTGAGGGAGTGATTTAATTGGCACCTGGTGAATCATGTTATTGGGCAAATCCTGTTAGGTAAAGAAAATAAAACACAACAATCTAAAGTTGTGGGGAAATTTAAATAAATGCATAGCAAATTAGTGATGTTAGCTGCTCATTACATAACACTTGCCAATCACAAAGGTTTACAGCTGAAAGGGTCCTTACCAAAAATCTTAGAGAAGCTAAAATATTTATGATGCTTTTAAAATCCACAAAATTTAGAGGACTTACCCATACTTACCTTACTTGAAAACCGTAAGCTTAAAACTCACAACTAGCCTGCAGCTAGACTTCCCACCAGAGGGCAATTCTAAGAAAAATACTCAGGCCTTTGAAAGTCAATAAAAATAAAGTGTAGTTCTTATATTTCTCAGTTTTGCCTAAAGGAGGCTCTGAATCCATCTTGTCTACTGATGCCTGATCCCAAATGGATGAAGCCCACATGTTTTCTAGCTAACTATATAATCTATGCTTTGAAGCTTTTTCTCAGAAAACCTTTTGAGTTTGACACAAAATATTCCATTGTCCTAAAACAACCAGTATGACCTAGCAATTCCACTTCTGAGTATATACACAAAAGAACTGAAAGCAGGGACTCAAATAGATACTTACACCAATGTTCATAGAGGCATTATTCACAACAGCCAAAAGGTGGAAATATCAAATATATGGTGATGGAAGGAGAACTGACTCTGGGTGGTGAACACACAATGCGATTTATAGACGATGTAATACAGAACTGTACACCTGAAATCTATGTAAATTTACTAACAATTGTCACCCCAATAAATTTAAAAAAAAAAAAAGGTGGAAATATGCCAAATTTCCATCAACAGACGAATGAATAAGCAAAATATGCTATACTCACACACTGGAATATTACTGGATCTTAACAGGAAGAAAATTCTGATACATGCTACAACATGGATGATACCTTGAAAACATGCTAAGTGAAGTAAGTCACACACAAAAAGAAAAATATTGTATGATTCCAAAAGTACTTAGAATAGGCAAATTCACACAGACAGAAAATAGAACAGAGGTTACCCGGGACGGGGAGAGGGGTGGGGAGGAAAGGAGAGGTTAATGTTTAATGGATACAGGGTTTCTCTTTGGGATGATAACAAATTTCTAGAGATGGACAATTACACAACACTGTAAATGTACTTAATACCACTGAATTGTACAACTAAAAATGATTAATTTTACGTTATGTATATTTTA
Organism: Rhinolophus hipposideros; assembly: GCF_964194185.1. Classification (NCBI taxonomy): domain Eukaryota; kingdom Metazoa; phylum Chordata; class Mammalia; order Chiroptera; family Rhinolophidae; genus Rhinolophus; species Rhinolophus hipposideros. The sequence goes on along the minus strand of NC_138052.1, from coordinate 1,085,024 downwards.
CCACAATTAAAAATGATAAGAAAGGTAAAATAAAGACACTTTCAGCAACAAAACTAAAAAAAATTTATTATTACTGAACTCACATTAAGGGAAATTAAAGGATATTCTTCAGGCAGATGGAAAATGACCCTACGTGGAAGCCCAGAAATGCAGGGAAGAAGGCAGAGTAACTAAAAAGGTAACTATGTGAGTAAGTCTGAATCTAGATAATGACTGTACTTCATGAGAATAATAACTTTTTCTGGGGTTTAAAATAGAGAGAGATATAAAATACACAGCAACAAGGCATTTAGGGTGGGATGAATATAAATGGAGTTAATGAGTTCTAAGATAGAGCTACTCAAAATGTAGTATGTGGACTGACACCAAGAATCCTGCTAGGAATGCAGCTTCTTAGGCCCAGCCATATACATACTGAATCAGCTTGGGCGAATGGGACCCAGGAATTAATGCTTTAGTAAGTCCTCCAGGTTATTCTTTTATATATGCTGAAATTTGAGAAACACTGTTCTTTTTTTTGCATTGTGTGGTAGATGGATAAAATGCACCAGTTAATATTAGCCTTTGCAAAGTCAGAAATGTATACTGTAATTGCTAGGATGATCATTAAAAGAATTGCAAAAAAAAGTGTATACTGTAAGCTAATAGAGGGAAAATGAAAGTATAAAAACTCTCAATCAATCTAAAAGAAATGGAATAAGGAGAAAAAAAGAAACACAGAACACATGGAGTAAGTAGGAGTACTACAGAAAAGCCAAACTCATTGGTGATTACATTAACTATAACGGATTAAGTGTTCAAATTAAATGACTGTCACATGAAACAAAAATAAACAAGATATGTTATTTGTAAGAAATAAAACTGAAACACAGGGATAGAGAAAGACTGAAAATAGAACAATTAAAAAAAAATACCACGTAGCACTAACTGAAAGGAAAACTTGTGCAGCTGCACTAAAATTAGATGAAGCATACTTTTAAGGCCCAAAAAGAAAAAGAAAAGGTGTTACCAGTCTGAAATATATATACGACTTCTAAGTTTTTAGCCATTTAATAACATAGTCTCAAAATATGTAAAGCAAAATTTAACAAAGCCAAAAACAAGAAAGATTTCACAGTATAGAAAAAAATTTCTTACCACAATTATCTCAGCAACTAATAGAAAAAGGACAGACAGAAGATACATAACGGGATATTGCTAAACTTGACCTGATGAACATAGAAAAATATTACACTTAACAACTGTGTAATATAAAAGCAGATAAAATGTTTACCAAAACTGACCATATCTGGGTCAAAAAGTAAATCTCAAATTTCAAATGCCTGAGATCACACAGAATACATTCTCAGATCATAGAACAAATGAGCTAGAATAAGAAAAATGTAACTGGAAAATCCCCATGTATTTGTCATCATTTTTAAATAACTCATGAGTTTAAAAAGAAGTCACAATGGAAACTAGAAACGCATTGAACTTAATAAGGAAATTCTACATATAGAGCATGGAATGTAACCAAAGTCTTGCTGACACAGAACGTGAAAACTTCAAATGAACTTAAATATCTATATCAAGAAATTAGAAAAAAATCAACAAATTAAAGAAAGTAAAAGATAAACAAACAAAAATTAGTGAAATAGGAAAGAAACACTGTAAACAAAATGAAAAACATTAAAAGCTGGTTCTTTGAAAAGACTAATAAAACTGATTAATTCCTAGGGAGTTGACCAAGGGAAAAAAGGGAAAGCACAAATAAAAAAGGCCAGGAATTGAGAGAGAGAGAGAGAGAGAGAGAGAGAGAGAGAGAGAGAGAGAGAGAGAGAGAGGGAGAGAGGGAGAGAGAGAGAGAGAGAGAGGGAGAGAGAGAGATAAGAAATCAGTACAGTTCCTACAGACTTTAAAGAGATTACTGGTATAATGGAAACATTCTAGTTCTTGACAGACATTTTTCAAAACTGATTAAATAGTACACTTAAGATCTGACATGTACTTAAGCATGTCACTGTACACAGCTATTTGTAAGAAATAGCTTCGTGACAATACGTTAGGAAATTTAGATACAACTTAACAAAAATAGTGAAAAATGAATAAAAAATGTCAAAAGTCCCATAACTCTTAAAGAAATTGGAGTCATAATTTAAACACAAAGAAATCTCTATGTGGCTGCACTAGTGAATTCTACCAAACATTTAAGAAAGAAACAAGGCCAATCGTACACAATGACCAATTACAGGTAAATGAAAAAGAACAAAACCTAACTCATTTTATTAAGCCAACACTGCCTTGATACCAAACCCTAACAGGGATATCACAAGCCAATGTCACACAAAAACATAAATGCAAAATTCATGCACAAATACTAGCAAAAAGAATCCAGGAATATATAAAAAAGGATAGTAAGTCATGATCAAGTTGTAATATATTTCAAAAATTATATTAAGTATAATATATAAGTATAATATAATATATAATATATTAAGTACAATATAATTAATTATATTACAGAATAAAAGAGAAAAATCATATCTCAGCAGATGTCGAAAACATAACATTTAACACATTAGATTAAAGAAAAAAAAGAGCAGCAAACTAGGAATAAAAGGAACTTCCTCAATCTGAGTGTGAAGTAGCTACAAAACAGCCACAGCAAATATAATACTTGGTAGTGAAATGCTGAAATATGTTCTTTTGATTCAAGAATGTCCACACCCACTATTTCTGTTCAACAATATGTAAGTCATAACCAATGGAGAAAGCAAGAATCTTTGAAAATGTAAGATTGGGGGGAAAAGTAAAATTGTCATTATTTGTACATAATGTGAGTATGTATGTAGAAAACCCAAAAGTACATACAGATTGGCAAGGTAGCTGAATACACCAATGAACAAAACTCAATTGCAATTCTAGATACCAGCAACAAAAACCAAAATTTTAAAAAATAACTCTTAACAAAGATGTATAAGATCTCTATAAAGAAAGTCATCTACATTATTGAGCGAAATTAAACACAACCCAAATATAAAATCCTAGCAAGTGTTTTTTCCTCCTGAACTTGACAAACTGATTCTAAAATGTACACGAGAAAATAAAGGATACAGAATACTCTAAGACACTCTTGAAGAAGAATGAGGTGGGAGGATTTGATTTACCAGCTACAGTAATTGAGATATTTGCAGTTATGATTGTGAGACAAAGAGACCAATGGAATAAAATAAAGGGCCAGAAACAAATCCATGCACATATGGGTACTTCATATCTGACAAAGGTGGCACTGTAGAGCAATATGTTTTATCAAAAAAAAGTCATGGGCCGGCCCAGTGGCTCAGGTGTTTGAAGCGCGGCGCTCCTAATGCTGAGGTCACCAGTTCAATTCTCACATGGGCCAGTGAGCTGCGCCCTCTACAGCTAAGATTGTGGACAACAGCTCTCCCTGGAGCTGGGCTGCTGTGAGCAGCCAGAGGTCAGCGTGGGCTGTCGCGGGCTGCTGAGTGCTGCCACAGGCTGCCGTGTGCTGCCAGGAGCGGCCGGTAGCCAGTATAGTGGCCGGCAGCTGGCGAGAGCTGCTGCGAGCTGCTGTAAGCGGACGACCTGCGACTGGCGACCAACTGCCTCAGCCCAGGGGTAGCGCAAGGCTCATAATATCAGCATGGGCCATGGAGCTCTGTCCTACACAACTACGCTGAGAAACAACGGTTTGAACCTGAGTGTGTGTGTGTGTGTGGGGGGGGGGTGTCAAGGGGGAGAGGGAGCAGGAGGTGGGGGAGGGCGGGAGAATGGGGGGAATCATGCTGATAGAACTGTACATACATATGTACATAAAGAATGAAAGCTGAACTTTTATCTCACACCATGCATAAAACAAATTCCTACTAGAATATAGACTCTAAATGTGAAAAAAAACAAGGTTCATATACAAAACATCTTCATAACCTTAACAATAGTCAAAAAGCATTAACCATAAAGGAAAATACTGACCAGCTGACTACAAAAGATACCAGTAAGAGAGTCAAAGTGGGAAATTTTCTAAAATAGATGGCTAACAAAGGATATACTATCAGTACATATAAAGAATGCCCATAAATCAAGAAGAAAAACAAACAATCCAAATACTTAAATAAGCATGTCACAAAAGACAATATATAAACAGTTGTAAACATACAAAATGGTGTTGTTGTTTTTTTTAGTTTATTTCTCCAGTTTAGTCAGAACTGAGACCAAACTTCTTTGACAGTGTTACATTGACTGTGCTCAGACTTATATTTTTCACTCAGTTAAAATTTTGAAATTTTTACTTATAAGGTAATAACTGTCTTGGAAATTAAGCAGTTCACAAAGCAATTATTTTCCATCCACATCGACATTTATTACTACTATAAATAAGATATTCATAATTTCTCGAGTTTCAATCTGAACATATAATTTGTGGTAACAAGATGTGGGTTGTAGTACAGATTTTATAATTCATTGTATGGTCCTAGAGAAACCATTCTGGATCTCTGCCTTCACTCACATCTAACAGGAATAATAATACCTTTTAAAACCTACTTTATAGACAAGTAGACTTAAGATTTATGTGAAAACATTTTGCTAAAATTGTAACATTTTATCACATTAACTATTTTCTAATACTTGATTTGCTTTTCATAATTTAACCAAAATAAAGATTGCATACTTTCAGACCTACAAAATTCGGTAGTTATACAGGGTGAATTAAAATAGTAAAGCTAGTCACATAGTAAACCCATTCATCCATGTTCTCAATTACATAAAGAAATAGTAACTATAAAAATAGGTCAATTTGTGTGAAAATGTTCCTATTTATTCTGGCTTAGGAGTTCTTGCCCCTATCAATGGATTGCCCGGCATCGGCCATGGCATCAGGTAGGTACTTGTCCACAGACTTTGTCAAGCAGATTTGGCAGCCCAGCCGGGATCTGTCTGTTAGCCCACACGCCAGATCAAGCCCGTCATTCTCCTCATCAGTGACTGCGCTAACCTCTCATATGTGTGCTTTGCAAAGATAAGGTGACAGGTAGAACAAGCCAAGGTTCCCTCACATGCACCCAAACCATCCATATCTAGATTATTTTCAACCACAACATCTAGCAGAGTCACCAACTTTTCCTTTGGTTGTTAATATTTCACCGTCGCGGTTTAAAAAGTGGACTGTTATTTTATCTTCGGAGCCGCTCCGCGCCCGTGCCGACAGGCTCGGCGTCCTGATTGCCGCCGCGCCGCCGGCCCGGCCCGGCTCAGCGCTCCCGCCCGGCCCCGGGTTCCCGGAAGGCCGCCGGCTCTCGCGCTGGCTCCGCCGAGAAACAGCCACCGACGGGCCGCGCCGCGGAGGCGGCGCTCAGGAACCGGGCGCCCCCCGCGGCGGCCATAGCCGACAGTCTGGTAACTCCAAAATGGGATTTAACTTCATTATTAATTATGGAAATGCAAAATAAAACCACAATGGAGAGCAACATCAGCAAAACTGGCAGAGCATGGAGCTCTGACAATTCACCCAAAATTGGCAACTCAAAATCTGGCAAAAATAGTAAGAATAACTTTTTCAGAACTGGAAATTAACCAAACACTTGCAGCAACCAAACGAGCATTGAAAAGTCAAGAAAAATGTCTGCATGTCGGTAAGAACAGTGAGCTTTGTGGTGTTTTAACTCGCACCCTACTCCCATTCTCCTCCTCTCCTTCAGCGGCAGAAATTAACCGCCTGCATTTCCATACTAAAGGAAGAAGGCTGAAGGTCTTTCAAAGCTTCACTGCTAAAGCACAGTCATTATTTGACCTGACTGGTGATTCCCTGGAAGACTGTACTGTAAAAGCTTATTTCTACTCAATCTCACTTGAACTTGCCCAAATGCCAAAAGCTTCTCCTTAGCAGCACTTCTTGAATATATTAAGCTTCCTGAGGCTGCCTGAGGTAAAGCAAAGAACTAACCAAAATCTTTAAAGGAAAAGCTGAACAATAAAATATCCATAGAGACTTTGAAAAGAAAAGACATGCTCCTGGGAATACGGAAGTCAACATACATGTGAGGCTCCTCTGCATGCTCAGGGCTGTGCACATAATCAAGAAGGACCTCAGACGGGCCAAGCTCTGGCTCTGGCTGGTCTCAGAGCTCTTTGCAAGGAAAAGGTGATGCTAAGGTAGAGCTGTAACATGCCTGAGGCTGTGATGTACCGAGAGGCATTGGGCAAAAACTGGGAGCAGTTTTAGTGATTCTGAGCCTTAGGAAATCTCTGTCCAATTACCACTAAGCAAATCAGACAGACAAAAAATTCAGACTTCACAGAACTAGTTTAGAAGGCACAAACAATTAGTACAAGCAGCAACAACAAACCCTGGTGTGGGGGAGGGGAGAATCTGATTTCAAGAGCTGCCATACTATATTATTTTAAATGTTCAGTTTTCAACAAAAATGAAGAGACATGCAAAAAACCCAAGGAAGAATGGCCCACATAGAGGAGAAAAAAACAAGTAATAGAAACTATACTTTCAGAGGCACAGACACTGGACTTATAGGACAAAGACTTTAAGTGATATATTTTAAATGAGTTCAAATAAAAGGAAACCATGTCTAACAGAACTAAAAGAAGTATGAGGATAATGTTTGAAAAATTAGATAATATTAACAAAGAGATAGAAATTATATAAAAGAACCAAACAGAAAATCTGAAGTTGAAAAATACAATAACTGAAATGAACATTCACTGGAAGTGTTCAACCACAGATTAGAGCTACCAGAAAAAAAGAATCAGATCAATTGAGATTATCCAGTCTCGAGAGCAAAAAGAAGAATGAAGAAAAATAAGTACAACCTCTGAGACCTGTAGGACACCATCAAATATACCAACATACACATAATAGGAGTCCCAAGAGAAGAGAAAGGGGCAGAAATATTTGAAGAAATAAAGAAAACTTCCCAAATTTGATAAAAACATTAATCTACAACATCCAAGAAACTCAATGAACTCCAGGAAGTAGGATAAATTCAAAGAGACCTACACCTAGATACATCATAATCAAACTGTCAAAAGACAGTATTATGTACCAAGAAATGAGCAAGAAAGAATAGGAGTTGTCATAGACAAGGGATTCTCAAAGTTAACAGCTATTTCTCATCAGAAACCATGGAGGCCAGAAGGCTGTGGGACAATATATTCAAGCTGCTGAAAGAAAAAACTGTCCAGCAGGAATTTTATATCCATCAAAACCTATTCATCAAAAAATGAAGAAATTTAGACATTCCCCAAGAGCTGATAGCTCCAGAGCCACCTTACCAGAAATACTAAAGGGAGTTCTACTGTCTGAAATGAAAGGACACTAGACAGTAACTCAAATTCACATGAAGAATTAAAGAGCACTAGTAAAGGTATGCAGGTAAATATAAAAAGACATATCAACGTGTTTCTTGTTTGGAACACCTTTCTCCCCCATCTGATTTAAAAAACAACTACAAAAAGCAATCATAAGTCTGTGTTGAAGGGCATATAATGTGTAAACACATACACTGTATGACAATAACAGTATGGGAAGGGACAAGGCTACATAGGAACAAAGTTTTTGTATACTACTGAAATTGTTATTAATCTAAATTAGATTGTCATAAATTAAAGTGTTAATGATAATCATCAAGACAATCACTAAGAAAATAATCAAAAAGTATATAGTAAAAGAAACAAGGGAATTAAAATGTCTATATAACATATGAGGAACACAAAAAACAAGAGGACATCTAGAAAACAAATAGGAAATGGCAGATGTAAATCCTACCTCACTAATAATTACATTAAATGTAAATGCATTAAACTCTCCAATTGAAAGCCACATGGGATGCCAGCTCACACCTACCAAATTAACAGATTGACAATAAGTATTGGTTAAAACATAAAGCCACAGGAATTCTTACATGACGGATGAGAGTATAAATTAAAAATACTTTGGAAAACTGTTTGGAATTATCTAGTAAAGAAAACGAGATACACAAATCTAATGCAATTCTACTTGTAGTTGTACACATGGCAGAAATACGTGTACATGTGCATGAATGACCACAGCAGCATCCCCCGTGAAAGACACAAATGCAAAATCACCCAAATGCAGAATAGAAAAACAAAACAGTGTGACTGTACACAACGTGGATGAACTTCACAAACATAAACTCTGAACAAAAGAAGTCAGTTTCAAAAGGGTACATCTTTTATGATGCCACTGAGAAAGGAAAAATACAGACAAAACTAAACTATAATTTTTAAGAATACACGTTTAAGTAGTAATTCTACACAGAAAAGCAATGGGATCATTACCACAGAAGTCAGGATGCTGGATACTTTTGTTAAAGAAGGATGGCTTCTGGGATAACAGTTAGTTTAGGTTTTGTTTCTTGAACTGGGTGGTGGTATATAGAAAATTGGTTTGTGGTAATTCATTGATGCATATAAATATGTAAATATTTGTATATTTTTGTTTTGAACACCTTTCTTTATGGATGCTATATATCACAACAAAGGTTTAAAAATGTTTAAGGTAGACTTAAGCAAAATAAAGTATGTGAAACTATCTAAAACATTTAAACTGTAATCTCACCTCTGGAAAATGTTTAGCATTAACAAACTGTGGTTCATCTAAACTTCTTGAAAAACACTATAGTTTCTGACATAGAAAAAAGGGATATTGTGACACTGTATTCTATACTGTGATTCCTGAGCTGGTTAGTGCCTAAAGAAGAGAAACAAACTGACCCCAGCAGGCAGAAAAACAAATTTATCAGACTAGCTTGGGTACAAAATGAAAAGACACAGTAATGGTTCTGAGAGGCACCCTCCCTCCATTTCCCCTCCCAAGCGAACACCAGGCCTATGACATTCTTCACTAGTGTGTCTTCTCTTGAGGACAGATAAAAATGTCACACACATATATACTGTCCCAACAGAAAGAAATAAAACACTGTCCCAACAGAAAGAACTGAGAAGCAAATAATACTTCATTTTTCTGACACAACATTGTATACCCATCACTGAAAGTGTTAACCAAAAACAAATAGCCACTTACTTGATCAAGATTTGAAAGGCTGTTAGGATCCTGACTCAGACCTTGGTATTGTCCCCTGAGTCTGTCCCCAGCAGCTATTTTCCTGAATTTCTTCAGATCAACAACATACAGTGCGCTGGAGAAAGAAGATCATTTGTTATGACCATGGATTACAGCAGAAAAAGCAACTACTGACAATGGAACAGGCTACTAGGCAAAAATTCTGGCTTCTTTTTGGAAAGGGAAGCTGCAGTGAAGCTCAGGGTCAGTATGTACTACTTCGAAGATGGGGAAGAAAGTCATTACAAAGCCCAGATTCTGCCACCACAAGCTCAGTTTGTCACTGTTCCTCATTTAATTGCCTTCCAGAGGAAATAATCTCTGACAAAAGATTTCTAGCAAAATGTCAGCATATTAGATAATAAAAGCTATAGTAACTGCTAACTAATCATTAGTCAAAGATAGTCTCATGTCTTAAATGTTGCGGGGGGGAAAAAAAGCCCAAACAGCATTACCATTCTTTTTGACCAAAAACATACAGTGCTTGAAATTACCACACCCCAACATTTATCTTTGTACGTACTGCTTCCTACCGGTCCCCTCACCCTCCTAATCTTCCAAATAACACTTTGACCAGAGAGATAATGTAGTGCTCATTAGAAAAGCAACAAATGCATATAGGAAAATTTATCCTGTAGCAACACTGAAATATACAAAATAATGTATTTAATTACTTACTGCAACATTGTATGTCACAGCCAAAGACCATAAATGTAATAACACACATACTGTTATAACACTGATCTGTAAATGTAAAAAGGAATGAGGTCTTTCGTATTGATATAGTAAGATCCAGTAGAGATATTAAGTAAAAAAAACAAACGCAAGGCACAAAACTGTAAATAGGATGGTATATTTTATATAAAAGAGAATTCATATTCTGTGTAAAAAAGAATTCATAGTTGTTTACGTAAGAATCAAGAAACTCTGGAAGGACAGATACAGTAAATTAATAGAGGAGCTTATCTGTTGTGGAATGGGAACTAGGTGGAAGAGAGACAGAATTGGGAAGATCTTTTTTGACTTTGTATGTTTTATAATTTTGTTTATAAAACATATTAATGATTACCTATTCACAGTTTTATTATGCAACATTAATTTAAAAGAAAATGAAAAACCAGTGTTAGGAGTCCTCCTTTTTCAGTACCTGATATGATACTTTCGCCCAGCTAAGTGGCTGGCCCAGTACCCTGATTTCCAGAACCTGTAGCCATCCATTTCCCTTCGGCTATCACAGAAAGGAGTATAACCATAAGGGGCACCGTCCAAATTGAAATCTCTTAACTCTTTCAGATCTGTTCGGACAATCTGGAGAAAAGAAGATCACACATCTGTTGTTAGACAAGCACACAGACAGCAGTCTCCTTAACACACAGAGCACCTCGCTGAGGGAGGGCATCAGGGCGGGCAGCTCTGTGGTTACGGGCACAGGTGATGCAGGAGGCCAGTTCCCACCTGAATCCTGGGTTCATCCACCGATTAGCTGAGTGCCCACTGACTAACAAGTGAGACACTTAGCCTAGTGTTTGGCACACAGTAGTCTAAATATTCGAAAAGAGCAGAAATAAAACAAATTTACATTGTTTAGTGTCTTCGTGACTCAGTTTCCTCATCTGTAATATGGAGATCTCACAGGGTTGTTGGGAGGTTTACGTGAATTAATATATGGAAAAATGTGAAACAATGCCTATTTTTAGTTTGTATGTGGAATGAATTAAGTAAGATACAAAACTGCACACATTGGGGGGTGGGTGATGAGGGTAAAGGGGATCAAATATATGGTGATGGAAGGAGAACTGACTCTGGGTGGTGAACACACAATGGGATTTATAGACGATGTAATACAGAATTGTACACCTGAAATCTATGTAAATTTACTAATAATTGTCACCCCAATAAATTTAATTAAAAAAAAACTGCACACATGATATAACGCCAACTGTAAAAGAGGCATAGAAAAACTATGAAAAGGAGTTATGTCAAATGCAAAATTTAAAAGTGATCACATCTGGGTGATACCTTTCCATATATTCTAAATAATGGAAAATGAGCATACACTTTTCCATAACTGGAAAAATAAAACCATTCCAAAAGGAAAAGGAAGTCTCACGCCTTTAACACAAACTATTGAAAGTGGCCTAGAAGAGCTTACCTGATCAGCATCCACAAACAAGAACTTGTCAACGACTAGTGGGAAGAGCACATCCAGGAAGAGGATCTTGTAACCCCAGATGATGCGTTGCTTTTCAGTCTGTTGATGAAGCCACCGGGGCCATTTGTACTGAACAAGCTCATACTGGAAATTGTATTTCTTTGCCATATAAGGTATAAACTCCTATTTTTAGACACACACACAAGGAACAACACACAATCATTTACTTTGATTAAGAAAACTAATTGACATAAGTAAACCAACATGATTATGGCACAAGTAAAACATTTACCATAACAGTGGTCTAATAAAAAAAACTGACCCTGACTCACTTGTGACTACATAAAATACACAGAAACTTTTGTCAAATTTCTTTATGACTTCTAAGCACGACATGAAATGTGACAGAAATCTTTAAGTAAAGGCTTTTAGGTAACAAATTCACGTGTGTGTGTGTGTGTGTGTGTGTGTGTGTGTGTGTGTGTTTAAGGGAAATGAACTTTAAGTTAATTTGTCTAAACTTGACCAGTAAAACATTGTTTGAGCTTGATTTCATGCCTTTCTCTCAGAGTGGTCTAAGCCAGGGAATGACATGACAAACCCAAACACTCTGAACAGATCTGCTGCCAGTAAGTTTTTCAAATTCTAAACACAAGTACTGTTAGGGGAGCAGAAGTGAATTACTTATCCAGGAGAGATATTACTGAATACATTAAAAGTGGTTTATAATAGTAAACTCTACAGAACAACAACAAAAAGATGCAAATAAATCAATTTAGATGACAAATACTAACTGATGTAAATAAAGCAGAAAACTTTCCAAGTGTGATTTTTGTTTTACAGACATGAAGCATTCCTTCCATAGATTACTGAGTAGCAATCATCTCCCTGGAAACCAGCACAGAGCTTTCTAAGTAGACAAGACATGCCACTCAAAGGAAGAGAGTGGTATTTCATCAAAGCAGAAGATAGAACTCTCCTCCTCTGTTAGCCAAACTTCAAACAGGACATAACTTTGTGTTCAATTTTGTAACAACTGTTCCCCCCAAATAGAACAGTCTGGAAGAGTAACTGACATAGAACTATGCAACTGAATCAGGGTATTTAATAAAAGGAAGGTTTTTAAATTATACAGATAACATAGAAGTAGTAAAAAGTATATTATACTACACATATCTCCTTAATAAGAAGGTTTTCCTCTTCCCTGAGGAACAAACCTTAAATGTGGGGGACAAATAATTCTTCAAGAACCAGAATTTCACAGGAGTCTTGGTATTCTTCAGTACTGATAACATCATTATGCTGTCAAAGAAAAGCAAATAATAATAATAATCTTCCAAAGCACTTTAACCTCAACAAAATTAAGAAGAGTCAATTACGAGACTGCTAAATGTTTGTCACCGCAGAGCTTACTCATGGTTCAATCAGGCAGAGACCCTCAGTAATGGAAAATGAAAATTGTACTTATTCCTTCTTACAAAGTTATCACTGAATGAGAAAGGAGTATTTCTCACCTGTAAAAATATACCTACTAATAAAGACAAATGTTTTAATTATGTCACATGTTTAAATAAACTGCTTCATGAACTGATTAATTATTATATAAATGAATAAAGGGGGTTGTGGTCAACTGACTACGTCATGCTAAAAAGAAAACCTGGAAAGCCACAGCCACTCCATGGAACTGCCCAGCCTCCCACACCTGTACTGGAGACCCCTTCCAAGGAGAAGAGCGGGGACTGGTAAGGGGGGCAGCAGTTACAGTTTCAGGATTCCTTACTTTGAAAACAACAAAAACACATTTTGGGTCAAGGAATTTAATTGAGTTCAGTTGTTACTAACCTCTGACATCGCTATTTTAGATCAGATATTATTTCTTGGAAATAGGAGGTCTAAAACATGAGTAAAATGACATTCTGAATTATTTGCTACACCCCTGATTTGTAGTGGGAAATGGAAAGTAACAGGAACCTGGCACTAGGAACGTCACTACCAGGCCCAGGCGCCGTCCTGATCACTGACCACAGGGCCCGAGGCCTCTCCCTGTGATCATTACGGCACCAGTGCAACCGTGGGCTGCCCTCTCCTAATCTGACCTTTGGGGAGTCCCTTCACCCAGAATAGAGGTGTTCTTCTATGAGAACTAAGATGTCCCTGGCTCTAAAAATCCTGAGTCTTTAGAAGGCAGGTCTACGGCCCTATTCTACTTCTGTTCTCTGTGGTAACCTAATCTGTGGTCTAATTAAACACCACTATGTATAATGTGTGCACAGTGATAGTAAAGATTTATAGTCTTGGAATAACCACAGATGCGTTTAACACAAGCTTAACTTCATGCTGTCGGCCAGATTAAAACAAATACAATTATATGTGGTAATCTACTCACAACTCTCAGAGTGTTTCTAATAGACACAAGTATAATGGGCAGAATCCCATAAAACATTTACTCTCTAAATAAGAATACTGTGACAAAGTCATTCATGTATATTGAAATAATCAATGTGACTAACCGAAGAAATCGTTCATAGAGATGACCAGATGCAACAGAGAAGATATTAATTATGTCATCTTTATCTTGTTTCACTTCCTCAGTGTTCTGTCCTCCCGTGAAGCCCCTATAATAATAATCAAGGGAAACATAAGCACATGTGAAATGCTGGTGCAGACACACGGCCCTTTAAGAGAAGCAGAGATGATGTTTCACTACTCCCCTTCCTCCCCTAGAGGACGGTACACGGGCAGCAGGCACAGAGCCTCCCTGAAACCCGGGGACAGCACAAGGCCAGCACAACCACCCATGGGACAATGCAAGGATGCTGCCGGCAGGGCACCACGCAGCTCTGGGAACACACTGAACACAGGTTAGCTGGTCCACAGAACGCAGTCTGTCCAAAGGGAAGTAACTGGGCCGTCACCAGTCAGCCCTCCGAAAGGCAGGCACGAACCAACAAGAGCCGAGAAGTATGGAACAGAAGTAACCACACTGAGGAGATGTTAACTTCTTTTAGTCCGTCAGTGGTAAATACTCCTCTGTGCTAAGTGTAAGTGCGCCTTTTGGCTGCACAGAGCAGAATCTGAAAGGCACAGGACAGAATTACTATACTGAAGAGAAGGGAGGGATGGTGCTTGGAGCTCAGTTTTCCCCAAAAACATTACTTTTCTTCTATGAAGACTGTTTACCATTTGAAGGAGCCCCAGAACCCCGGCTCATTCTCATTGGCCCCGCCGCTCAGCAGGTCTTCGTTCACCATGTCCGCCTTCTTCTGAACCTGCAATCGTATGGGTCAGCTTATCCCTCCCACTGGGCGAGGCATTCAACTGACCCGACCAGAGGTCCACTGTGACTACTGCCAACACTGGGGGGTCAGTCCTCCCACAAGCAGGTACAACCCACCCAGAGGCTGGGCGTCTGCACCTGAAGCGTCTTCATCATACCACATGGAACCTTAAGTGAGGAGACACCAACCTCCTTTAACCAGACAATAGCTGTTTTCAGTTTTAAAAATGGGCAAATAACCTCAAATTCAACTGTGTAGGAAATGTAGTCTGAGTAAAAATAGAATAACAGTTCACCAAGCTAACAGCTAGTTCTAGGTAAAAAGTGCAGGAAGGAGTCATTTAATGTCATAGCCGTTTTCAGGATTTACTAGGACAATGACAGGGTGCATGTTTTCTACAGCATAGGGACCATTTCCCTGCTCCACCACGTGTGTCCTGCTTTAGATTTTACTGCGTGTGGATTACAGGCAGACTCAGAGACACTGGGTTCAGTTCCAGACCACTGCAATAAAGCAAGGAGCTCAATGAAGCTAGATGGCACCTTTTTGCTGGTGCAGGGTCTTGCCTTCAATTTGAAGTGCAATAAAAAGGAGTGTCTGCACTTACTCGATAACAACTTTCACTTGAATTTAAGGCAACAAGAACTTTAAAATTCTTAAAATTCTGAGACTAGGAAACAGAAGTGAGAAGAAATTAAACAGGGCTACCATTCACCATTGTTGCTGAAATCTTCATTGGCATGCTCTCCAATTGTCTGAGAATAAAGTCATTGCTAATAGTGTGAATTGTTGCTATACAAGCAGCACAATATCTATGAGAACATTCTATCTAAAATGAGACTTGTACTGCTGAGATTATCTAAAAGGTGCTCACCCTCAGTTGAAGAAAGCCACAAATGCATATTCACAGAAGACATTTTGCATTTAAAGCAGCATTCCTATAAGCACCAGAGTAAAATTCCAAAGGTGTATTGAAGTCTTGGATTTGTTTCTGCCCCCTCAGCTTTACTGAGATATAACTGACAAATAACATCATATAAATTTAAGATATACAATGTGCTGACTTTGTGTACACATGTATTGTGAAATGCATATTACAATAAGGCATGATGACTGGAGGAAACATAGTCATCAACTCACATATTATAGTTGGGGGCTGGTTTCAAGATACATATTTTTGGATAATAGCTACCAAATACCAGAATACTGCCACTTTTACCAACTAGAAAAGAGTGACTGCTTTAACATCCCAAACTCACCTTCACTTTAATAATTTTGCTCTTGAAGTTATTGAGGACAACAACAACTTCATCCGCATCAGGTGGAGAATCTGTACCGTCATGGCTTAGAGAGAAAAGGAAGGGAGTCTGTAAGGCAGACACTACAAATCACAGTCAAGGATCTGAAATCAATCCACCATATTGGTTCATCATTTTATCACAGAGGTGTTTTTCAGAACAAATTATTTTTTCACGACCTGGAGGAAGCCCCTTCAAGCTACACAGAAGCACTGGCCAAAATTTCTATGCTTTAAACACTGATCCTCCCAGTCAGCCACAGCCCAAACTTCCCGTCTGAGTCCCTCTGAAATGACCTTCATAGCGTGAGAGGGACGCAGTGCTGAAGCGCAGGCCGAGCACTTGCCCACCATCTGTCATCACCAGGTCTGAGCCCAGCCCAGCACTGTGAGTAAAGGAGTGCCTGGGCTACGGGCTGCTCTGCAGTCACAGAAAGCACATCCCTTCTACTCCCTGCTGAATGAGCAGCACAGCATGGCTCTACTTCAGGCTCATAAGGGCACCTTTCAGGCTCAGAAGGGCACCTGCTCTGTCCTTCTGCCCAGACGCACTTGACTAGCCAGGCACCCATGCTCCGGCAGAAGAGAGCTAACAAGTTCTATCTGCAGGCAGACGGGGCAGAGGAGGGAAAGCAGTTCCCTACCAACTAACTGCAATGCCTACAATTTCCAGCCACCAATTTTCAAGGTGTTGACTGCAGAAAGCTATGACAAAATATGAATTCACTGTCATCCCACAGAAAGCACAGTTCTCAAGCAAAGGGCAGACTCTGATGAGGGAGGATGAGACATTCCAAAGGCTTGGAGTACCCAGTGGGAAGCACAGGAGGCAGGGAGCTCTAGAGAGCAGGAAGAGAGGAGAGTCCCACACTCCTAGGGAGTGGGGGACAATGGCCAGGGAACAGGCACACAGAAGGAACAGGGTTTACAAGGACAACAGATACACTGTTTATGACAGTTAAAATTCTATAAACCCTATTTGGGGAGAGCATTACTTAGAGGAGAACCTACTGCTTACAATAAAGATATCATTATAATACAAGCGTCCTCTATTTCCTGAGTAAGAAATAGACATGGAAAAAAGCAAAGTGTCCTTCGATAGATGACTGGATAAAGAAGATGTGGTATATATACACAATGGAATACTATTCTGCCATAAGAAAAGATGAAATAGGGCCGTTTGCGACAACATAGATAGAACTTGAGATTATTATGCTAAGTGAAATAAGTCAAACAGAAAAAGTCAAGAGCCATATGATTTAACTGGTATGTGGGATATAAAACTGAAAACAACAAAGGAATAAGACAAGCAAATAAAGAAACAAAACCTCAGACACAGACAATAGTTTAGTGGTTACCAGGGGGTAAGTGCGGAGGGGGGTGGGAGATGAGGGTAAGGGGGATCAAATATATGGTGATGGAAGGAGAACTGACTCTGGGTGGTGAACACACAATGTGATATATAGATGATGTAATACAGAATTGTACACTTGAAACCCATGTAACTTTACTAACCATTGTCACCCTACTAAACTTTAATTAAAACAAAAAAGAAAAACATACAAGAATTCATACTGCTTTCATCTGTGTCAGACCTAAGACGAGGATACAACAGAGGGTGTTTAAGCAAACCCTAATGGAAATCATTCCCTAAATGCATCACATGAAGTCTTTTCACGTAGCCTAAAGCTAATTTAAACTGCGTTAGGCAGAATGTAGACCACACCTTTTTAAAGGGTAGTGTAATTTTTTTACCTGTTAATAACAGTCATTTGTAGCAAACCTTGAACCAAAACCCTGACCTCTGATGACATGCTCTGGGAGTGACACAGGCCAGAAGGACCAGCACGAGCACCAAAGTGTCACTACTGAAATTCACAGGCACTGTGCACCTACAGCTCACTCTGAGGCGGGAAATGTATCATCCAGGGAGGGAAGTCGGACTGTCCTTCATTTCCTTCCTCCTTTCTTAAAATGACTCAGCTTCTCATCTGCCTATGGTTTTCATCACAGTGACAGATGATTTGATTCTAGGATACTGATAGCAGAAAGGGATGATTAAAAAGTGAAACTTCACAATACTCACTAGTATTTTAGTGTTTATTACCCAATTATACCCTGCCCATTCTTCCATGTTTAATTTCCTGGAAAAGCACTGTTTCATCACACATACATTTATAAATTGGCCCACTGCCAATGTAGTAGTCAATTTGAGCTGATTTTATTAGCAAAATGTTCTGAAAAAAATGCACCTTTATCACCTAATCCTACCTGTAAATCCTATAAATATCTTCAGAACGTCCCTTCCTTAGTCTGAGAATCCAAGCTCCTGGGTTGGCTTTTAACTGAAAGTAACCCTAGGATAAGAAGAAAAGACAAATTTCAGTTTTCTTTGAAATATCAAAATGCTGTTTCTAAGGGACAGTTACTCCTTTTTCTGAAATATCAGTCATCTACATTCTAAATAAGTTAACAGATCAGTGCAACTTTTAAAAAAAATCTACACATTAGAAACACTAGCAAAATATGCCAGTCGAGCTGAGAATCCTGCCTGCCAGCCGTACTTTAGGGAAGAATCAGCACGTGATGTGAGTGAGCTGCAAACCAACAAAAAGAACAGTACTGTATCTCACATGCAATGCACTTCCAGGGGCCAACTGGTTCAGAGCAGAATATTCTAGCATGTTTTCTTTTAAGGTGACATGTAATTACAATCTGTAAGTTTAACTAAACTGAGGACCTTCATATTGACCAATTCAGTCCCTCATGCATTTTTTTTCATCTGGCTCGTGTGCAGAATGCCAGCTCTGTCACAAATGGGAGCGCCCACAGTAACACGACTCAGTATCACCATCTGAAGTCCTGGTGATTTACCAGATTGGCCATAACAATGGTGTCCACGATGACTGGGCTGGCTGAAGTTCCTAACGTAAACTGCAGTCCTCGCGGGGGCTGGCCAGTGGTGACGTCATAGCAGTGACCTTCCAGTAAGAGGTACTCCAGCTCATACTCAGCAGCCACAACGCCGTCCACCTGCAACACCACAATTAAGTCACTTGAAGACTACTCAGCAATAAAAGGAAACAAACTATATGCAACCACATGGATGAATCTCACACACATTACGCAAAGTGAATTAAACCAAACATAAAGGGCTACATACTGCATGTTCACATTTATAAGAAATTCAAGTAAAGGCAAAATTATAGTGACAGAGGGAAGATTAGCAGCTGCCTGAGGCCACAAGTGGGGAAGAATGACGCCTGCAAAGGGGCACAGAGAACTTTTGGGGGTGATGCAATGCTCTGTATCTTAATTGTGCTGGTGACTGTATACAATTTTTAAAACTCAGATGGGTTGAAAAGAGAGTCAGGAAAAAAGGACACACAGAAAACAATAAGGAAGTTATTCCAAAAGTACAGATGAGAAGATAAGACTCTCATCTAGGAAGGTAGCATTGGGAAAAGCATGTAAAATAAACTGTCCAATGAATGAATAGATCTAAAAGCTAAATAATGGAAAAGAGAAAAGACAATCCTACAAGGATTATTTTCCATGAAACAACAGAGAAACAATGAGAAAGACCCAAGAAATATCAAAGGAAAATGCAAATTCATTTTGGTCTTTAGAATATAGCTGAAAATACTGCTGTTCTAAATGTCAATGTTTAAAATGTACTTAATGGCTTCACATGGCATAAAACCATTCATGTTTTACAACAACTGCCCAAATTATTACTGATTCTTTGTAGAAAATATGCTATAACTACAATTCTTGGGGGAGCTTGGATTTAGCTAATTAAAGCCTAGTTCAGACTTGGTTTGTAACTCTAGCTACTGCTAATTATGTAGTATTTGGAACTTCATATGGTACTGCAATGCTAGATTCCACAAGCATAATGAATAATAAGAGCTAAGAGGTAGCCTCCACCTGCTCTCCAAGCCTCGGGCTCTGTATTTGCAGTGGACTGCAGAGAAACTGGAGGGGGCCTAAGAAAGAACAGCAAAAGCTCTGAAGATATGGAAAGTACCCTGCTTTGTATCTGATTCTGGACTTCCTTGCACTGTTCTTTAGTGTTTTTTGTGGCCATTTTATAATCTTCTCAACAAAAGTTGGTTCCTCAAGGGCAACGACTGTATTTCCTAAAGATATGGTGGACAGGACTTGGGTGGGGAGTAAGGTAAGTGTGAACACACACACATACACACACACACACACACACACTCCCCTAACTTAGTAGAAGGACCCTTTAAATACCTAAAGGGTCCTTCTTTAAGAAACTAGAGTTATTTAACTTAATGAAAAGAATGCTGAGGAATACTTTGGTAACTATTTTTAAGTTCCTGGTTTCCCAATTCCCAAAACAACAGAATCAGGAAACAAGCTTCAAGTGTATCAAGAGATATTTAGGGTAGACACAGAGACAAACGTCTTAAAAAGGAAGGAGGCTCTGAGAAGCTTTAAGCTCCTTGAAAGTAAAGACCATGTCTTTTAAATCCTTTGTTAATGTACTCTGAGCTGCGTACAAGAGAGTGAAGAGACGTCAGTGAAATTACACTTGTGAGCTCTGTATCTTTGAAAATGGATTAGAAGAAAAGGATCACTTACCCTAATGACTCAGAATACAGTTATATGGAAATTAATGAAATATAGAAAAGATGGAGAAAAATCAATGAAGCCAAAAACTGGTTCTTCAAACATATCAACAAATTGACAAACTTTTAGGTAGATGACCAGGGAAAAAGAAAGAAGAGCTAATTTACTGAAATCAGTAAGGAAAAAGGAGACATTACTACTGAACTTAGACTATAAGAAAATGCTATGAATCACTGTATGTCAACAAATTAGAGAACCTACATGGAATGGATAAATTCCTAAGATACAAAAAAAACTCCGGAAATTGACGTAAGATGAAACAGAATATATAAATAGACCTATAACAAGAGATTGAATTAGTACTTTCTCAATTTCCCAATTAGGCAAGAAAATTAAATAAAAGATACTCCATTTTAAAAGAAAGAAGAACTACCTCTGTTTACAGATGACATGATGTTGTATATAGGCTTGTATACTAAGAACTATAAAACACTGTTGAAAGAAATTAAAGACCTAAATAAATGCAAAGACATCCCATATCCATGAATCAGAACTCTATATTATTGATGGTAACTCTCCAAATTGACTAGGGATTAAATGCAATCCCTGTAAAATCCCATCAGCCTTTGCTGCAGATACTAAGAAACTGATTTCAAAATGCAAAGAACCCAGAATAGCCAAAACGATCTTGAAAAAGAAAAATGAAACTGGAAAAGTCACACATACCAATTTCAAAACTACAGTAGGGAGCTTTGACAGGACAGTGTGGTGCTGGCCTAAGGACAGACACAGAGATCAAGGGGACAGAATTGACAGCCTAGAATTAAACATTCACAATTAGCGTTGACTGATCAACAAAAGTGCCAAGGCCATTCAATGGGGAAAGAACAAGTCTTTTCAACAAATGGTGCTGGGACAGCTGGATATCCACTCAAAGAATAAAGCTGGAACCCTGCCTCACGTCATATATAAAAATTAACTCAAAATGAATTAAAGACCTAAATGTAAGAGTTTAAAATTTTGAAAGTCTTAGAAGAAAACATAGAAGCAAATCTTTGTGACTTGAGATTAAATAATGGTTTCTTAGGTAGAACACTGAAAGCACATGAAACAAAATAATAAAAGAGGTAAATTAGACTTCATCAAATTTGAAATGTTTGTGTTTCAAAGGACGTTATCCAGAAAGTGAAAAGACAACCCATGGAATGAAAGAGATTATTTGCCAATAATATATATGATAAGGGACTTGTAGGCAGAATATATAAAGAACTCTTATAATTCAACAAAAAAACAAGCAAATTTTAAAAATACACAAATGATTTGAACAGATATTTCTCCAAAGATGGTATTCAGATAGCCAATAAACACATGAAAAAATGCTTAACATCATTTGTCATAAGCGCGAATGCAAAATGGTACACTTTACCATATGATGTAGCAATCCCACTCCAAAGCATATACCCAGAGAAATAAAAGTATATCTCCAAAACCCTGTACATGAATGTTCACAGCAACAATATGCAAAACAGCCCAAAGTAGAAACAACCCAAATGTCTACCAATGAACGGATAAATGGAATGTGGTATATCTATACTAGGGAATATTATCTGGCAAGAAAAAGGAATTAAATACTAATACATGCTACAATATTGATGAATCTTGAAAATTTGTTAAGTGAAAGAAGGCAGTCATAAAACTATGTGATTCTACTTACATGAAATCATAGAGACAGACAATAGATTGGGGCAGCCAGGAGGAAGGGGAGTGACTGCTCATGGGTACCGAATTTCTTTCAGGGTGATGGAAGCATTCTAAAATTAGATAGTGATGATGGCTGCACAACTCTGTAAATATATTAAAACTACAGAACTGTGCATTCTAAAAGGGTGAATTTTATGGTATGTGGATTAGATCTCAATGAAACTGTTATTTTTAAAAATATAATTATGCGTGAACATTGATGTCTGAAAAGCCTGCCTAGACTGTGATCCAGTCTATCCAGTCAGAAACTATCATGACTACATTTTAAATAGGTTTTACACATGACTAGATACTTGGAAGCAATGATCTTACCTCTTCTAAATAAATATTATCCAAATCATACGGCGTTCTGACAGACTCTACCATCCAACTCTCAGGTGTATTCAGATTCAGAGTGAACAGAGGAGACTGTGGCATATCCAAAAATTTCGCTATTGGACCCTTAGCAAAGCTATTATCTGAAGTGAACAAAACCTCTGGTTCTAAGACGTAACGATAAAAGCTGAAATTAAAAAGAAAAATGTTAGCAGATGGGTACTAGACGTATCAGGGAGATTACTTCATAAATTACATAAATGTCTAACCACTGTGCTGTACACCTGATAATAATTTAAAATAATATTGAATGTTAACTGTAATTAAAAAATAAATATAGTCATGGGATGTAAAGTACAGCATAGAGAATATAGTCAATGGTATTGTAATAACTATATAGGGTGTCAGAGTAGTACACTTGGTGGGGTTATTACATTGTGAAGTGTATAAATGTCTAATCACTATGTTGTTTTGTACACTGGAAACTACTAATGATAAGAAAAATGTTCTTTTTCGAATACAATCACAGTCCTTGAGATTCCAGGCATCCACACAGGTAAACAACTGGCTTACAACAAACCAGATTTGGAAGAGTATCCTTCCAGACTGGGGAAGTGTTTGCAAACATCTAAATGATGAGCCGTCCTGTGGTTGTTGCAGATGCAGGAGAAGAGCAGGAGGGACAGGACTGAGATGGAGGTTCCTCCTTCCTGTACTGTCATGGGTGCTGCTGTTGGGACAGCAAACATAGCCTGCGCGCTTGCCTCCCTTCACTGACAAAAGCTCATTTTTCTCTTAAAAACAAAATCCTAAATGGTGATGGGTTCTCAGGCAAGCCCTAGAAACACGACATGCAAGTCTGAACCCTGCTCCTGCCCAGGGACAACGGTGGAAGCTGGGACCCCTCTTGTCACTTCCAAACCTGTTTCAGTTCACTTAGGATGTAACGTACAGAACACAGGCACATTTGTAAACTAGGAATTTCCCAAGCCCCAACATATTCTACACTATTACTTTAACTGTTTTTATATAACTTTTTCCATAAATGACCATTTCAAAGTTCAGAGAATATTCATCTAAGCCTGCCCTCCTTTTCAAGATATGCACAAAGGAGCCTCAGCAAGCTTCCTCTGACAAACATATTCCAAATTGAAATAACTGCTCTTCTTCTAAAATGAAAAAGTAAAAGATCTTTCCTCAGCACAGCTGACTAGGTACATTTAACAGCTGTATTGGTCCAAATGTTCTAAACTTAGAGAACCGTGTACTAATTCTGACCCAAGAAAAGAAAGAAGATAAGCATGAGGGCACGGATCTTGGGTTAATCCCACCGAAACACTCCCAGACCCATATTAAGTTCGCAGAACTTCTGATGAGAGCAAAATTTAGCAAAACGAAACACTCAGTAAATGGTCTTTTTAAATGCAACATCCACCTATAAACCCATTTAATCCTTAACACTGAATATCAGCTTTCAGATTTAATACACTTTTTCAACTGTTGATTTCTTAAACAGCTTTTGTTTTACCTTTTCAAAGGCATGTCAGAAAGTTTAGACTGGCAGTTCATAAATACTCTTAGATTCATGTTGATCAGCTGAGTTAAAACCTGAAAGAGCAAACCAAACGACAAAACAAATTTTTTCTTATACAGAAAATGACTGATATTTGAGACAAAATATTTATATTTTCTCTTCAGAAATTTACCACATGATACTGAGTTAACAGAGAGAATATTTCTTAATATCTCAAGAAAAGATACAAAGATAGTAAGTGCCATAAGTCTGCAATGGCACTTACAGAAAATCACAACTCTTGTGCACAATCTAAATCACACATATGGATCACATGACCAAAAACATGGGAAGTGGGCTACTGAAATCACTGTCCCCGTGTGTATGAAGCAACAGACAGGTAATGTAGAGCTGTCTGCACAGGAAAATTCGAAAGATTCATCAGTGCAGGATACATACTACAGTGTGTGTGTGTGTGTGTGTGTGTGTGTGTGTGTGTGTGTGTGTGTGTGTATCTCCACAAAAAAAGGTTAGTTGATTATACTTCATTAAAAATGTCCTTAAAAAAATAAAACTAAAAAAAAAAAAGTTGGGGCAACTGTTTTAGGCAGAGCTCTTAAAATTTTCTTAAAATTGTAGTATCTTATATATATCTAAAAGACATGCTACCAAAACATGCTAGTTATAAAAAAATGATAAAGCAGAATTCTTTTACTTTTTTACCTCTTCACCATTACAAATTAAAATATGGCATAAACAGATTTAATTCAGACATTTTGCTCTAAATAGAGTAATTTTTTTTCTTACTTATATGAGCTAACCAATCAAACCTGTACCAACTAAGGTTATGAAGCTGTTTTCAGAGCCATGACCAATCTTTATGGAAACAAGACATGTGCCGCCCAAGGTTCCCTGCAGCGGTTTGCATGCCCTTTGAAGAAAACTAAGCGAACAGTGATGCTCTCAAGAGTCACGGGGGCACGTGACCACCCACAGATACAGCTGAGAACTGCCTCTGCAGCTGTCCTTACCAAGAGCAGTGGGGCAAGTCTCTGTGATTCTCTGGTGACGGGGTCAATGACAGCCATGACATCAAAGTACGTCTCCCCTTCTTTTGGCCTCAGCTTAATTGCACTATAGAGATCAAAAGATAAAACATTAATCTGTAGGTAAACAGGAAACAAAGGTGTTTTTGTTTGTTTTACGTGGGGGTGGGGGGGTGTCCAACATGGCCTATCAGCCCTCTCAGCATTTCAATAAAAATTTTAGATCTAGAACAACAAGGTTACATGGTGGTCAACGACATGATTACGTCTACCTCAGAGTTTACAAAACTCTCCAATGACTCAGGTCCACACAAAACGGATTGAAAGGTGTGTGTTACAAGAGGAAAACCAGCTTGAAATTGTATGTAGCCAAAAACTGCTAAAAGCTTCTATCTGTTTTTGACAATTACAGAACATTATACCAATTTTTATTTCTTGGCAAGAAGGGCATGAGGACAGAAAAAATAATTTTTTTTTACATAAGAAAAGGAATTCAAGAACATTACAGAAGATTTTCAAAAGAGAGAAAAAGAAACTACATAATCATAAAATCTCACCATCCCAACCCAACCATTGTGTGGTATATTCCACGCAGTCCTTAAATGTCTTTGTAAAGACCAGCTATACCCTCAGAATATTCAATTTTCTTCTTTTCCCACCACAAAAATCATGTTTTTCCTTTCCATGTTGTTACACATCAAATATCCTGAGTAAGAAGTAATCATCTGGTGACCAAATGAGTCTGCCATAGTTTACTTAAGCAGCTGCCTTATTGCTGGGCATTTAGATGGCTTTCAATCTGTAAAATAACTTTGTCCATCCAGCTTTTATCATGCTTGGAAGTGTCCTTAGAGTCAACGACGTCCTAGATATGAGATGACTGAGTCACAGGACACAAACATTTCTGTGGCTAATATATACTGACAAGCACATTTCCTGAAGAACTAAACAAATTTACAAGGCCAAGAAATGAACCTCACCACATCTTGTCAGCATTAAGTTACACAGATTATGTCTGCTCTTAATAAGTGAAAAACGGCAGCTGGTTAGGTTTCAGCTTGTACTGGTAGGATTTCTGGGAAGAGTGTGCATTTTCCCATATGTAGTTTCCAGTTGCGTTGCTTCCTTCTAAAGTTATATCAACTTGAGTGATTTAGGAGGAGCGGAGCCTCTGATACATTTTTAAAGGAATACACATTAAGGGATTTAAAAATACATCCAATTTTCCCAAAACATGAATTGTTTAAATTATCGTTTATCTTTGTTTGCTCTGAACAATATTTTAATGTGGGTTCAATGCTAACCACGACTTTTATGCAAGAAAATCTGCTCAGCGGGATGAAAACAAAAGTATAAAACAGAACATAACTAATAAAATTGGGTAACCATAGTTTAAATGATGATGTTATATCTTAACTGCTTTGGAAATAAACATCGGAATAGCTTTATGACTGTACTGCAGCAGATGCTCTCAATTTTTTATAGTAACAACTTCAGCTACCAATTATTGCAATACAAGAAAATGTTTTTACTGATACAGCTCTTCTCAAAGTGTGGCCTCAGACCAGCAGCACCAGCTTTACCTGGAAGTTTCTAAAAACAAATTGTCAGGCCCCAACCCAGATCGAATGAAACAGAAACTCTGGGGGAAGGTCCAGCAATCTGCATTTTAACAAACTCTCTAAGTAAAAATATGAGAACCACTGCCCTCAGATAATTTGGACCTCTGTGAGACTCGAGAATTCTAGAAAGCAAAGCTCATTAGACAATAGCATCACAGAGTCTCACAAAGCTTGGAAACAAGAAGTGAAGTCCCCACAGTCCTCCAGGGGACAGCGCCTGAGTCAGGCCTGCCCAGGCCAAATCCCAGGATCCTGGCAGTATGGGATCGAGTTCTGTTTGACATGTCGTGTTCTACGCCGGTGTTCTAGATGATCCACAACACGCACAGCCAGAAACTGACCCTGTCAGGTCTTTTAACCACCCCCAACCTCTGTGACAGAAAAAAGAGGGCAAGACAAAACCAAGAAAAGAGGAATACTGGTAAGGAAATAGAGAACAATATAAACTAATAGTATCATGTTTAAATGTACTCATCGTATTGGTCAGAGAAAAGACCAGAATAGGCTCAAGAGTGAAAGACAAAGGAACAAGATTTGGGGCTCGTAGATATTTTTGTGAGGTGAGTACAGCAAATGTCCAAGAATACAGAGCTTCACCAATCTTGACATACAGGAATCACCCTGGGGGGAGGGGACCCCATTGCAATGGAGATGCTGACTCTGGAAGTCTGGATTGGGCCAGACACTGCATTTCCAACCATCTCCCAGGCAGTGCCCCACTGCTGTTCCAGAGACCACTCTTTTAGGGCAAAAGTACACATAACTGATAATTAAGACCTTTTCGTGTCTTGCAAAAATAAGAAATTTCTGATTTAAATAAAACAAACACTCAACTAACACAACCCCAATAAGAACTTCTCTAATTATAACTTTTATCATAATAGAATTTGTAATTAGGATATTTTAACTATATAAGACTCATGGAAAAAATGATGTTCTAGAAAGGGAAGAGTTCTTGCTCAGGATTACTATCTTGACCACGAAAGGCAAACAAAATGTCAGATCAATTAGGAAATGCTTCCTGCGGCAGTAACTAGATAATGAATTACTTCCTGAAAATATACAGAGTGATGAGAAGATGGGTGCTAATGGGCAAAATCCAAGTAGGGTTATTAGCAAGGAGCCTCAGAAGTTTTCACTCACTGGTAACACAGACATTAGAAGACACAGCCAGTGAGAAAGGAGAAGGTCTCCATTCTAGCCTAAAATTGTCGAATAGTCTGTTCAATTTGATCTCCACAAGGGGTGGTGTGAGAAAGCACAAGTCAACTAAACCAAAGTCCTATCTGCCCCAGACGAATTAAACCAGAATCACAAGGAGCAGGATGCAGACTTCTGTGTCTAAAGCCTCCCTGGTGATTCTGAGGTGCAATAAAGATGTCTACCTACCTGGTCAGACCAGGGCTACATACCTCAACTGTAGGGGTTATTCCTAAAGACAAGGCAATGTTAAGTCCAATCATAAGGAAACAACCCAAACTGTGAAGCACTCTACAATACAATTGCCCTGGACTCTTAAAAGTCAATCTCATAAAAGACAAGACAGAATAGAAAAGCAGGGAACTGTTCTACCTACAAAAAAGGAGACTAAAGAAATATAATTTACTAACTGCAATTTGTGATCTGGACCAAAACAAAATAACTAAAAAATAGCTGTAAAAGGTCATTACTAGAAATTTGAATATGAACTGGCATTATTTAGTATTATTGTGTCAAGGTTAAATTGCTGAGGTATGCTAACAGGTACTGTGGAGAAACTCCTTACACTGAGGAGATATGTGATGACGTCCAATGTAGTTTCAAATGGTTCACAAAGTATGTAAGTGCACGTTATGTTTTTTATATGCACTATATACGTTACATGGACTATACACACACACACACACACACACACATACACAAACACACACACACAGGTGACAAATAAATATGGCATTTGTTAACAATTGGTGAATATGGGTTAAACATATTTGGGTGTTCACTGTAATTGCCTTTCAACTATTCTCTACGTTTATTTACTTCTCAAAATAAAAATTGGAAAAGATATGGCAAGTACTTCCTCATAATGCTAAACTTAGTTTTATTTTATTGAAAACAAAAGTTTTCAATATAAGACGAATGAGACAAGTGCTCTAACAAATTTTTTATTCTTGAGTATCAGAAAATTACAACTGATCCGCTTCATTTAAACGCTTTTCTTTCTAAAATAGTGCACTCAGAACTATCTCAGATTTAGAAATAAATGTCAACTTTTACGTAACTTAGATCTGTATATGAATTTTACATATGAACATGAATATATATGAAAACAGCACACACGAGACACATTTTCCATTCATATGAGAACTTATATTCACACTTCATATGAAAAAATAAAGACTATGAGGTAAAGATAACCTTAAAAGCTTAATATTCAAGATGGCACAAGTCTGGGGTGTGCTGTGTGGGGTGTGAGTGAGAGGTGTGGAGTGCAGGGGGTGTGTGTATAAAGTGTGGGGTACAGGGTGTGAGGGTACAGGAGTGTGGGTGTAGGGTCTGGGGCGTGGGTGCTGGTGCAGGGTTGGGGTGCAGGGGGTGTGGTGTGGGGTGCGGATACAGGGTGAGGGTATGGGTCCGTGCCACCTCAGTGCTTGCCACGTGCCCGCCATGGCCCTGAAGGCTGAGGGTGGGCACTGTCGAGACGCTGAGCCCTGGCCCCACTCTCCTCTTGGTGTGTAAATTCAGAGAGAAACATGAATGGTTTTGAAACATGTGGGACTCAGCATTTGAAAACATGGTTTTGAAACAGTGGGACTCAGCAATTTTGCACAGGAAGTTTTGGGAGATGTTGTTTACTGTAGTCTGCCTGAGGTTGGGACAAAATTGAACAAACAAGATGAGTTTCATGCTTTGGAAAGTGTGAAAGTCACTAGTGAACTCTATTCTCCTCTATCAGAAGGAACTGAAATTAATGAAGCTCTTGCAGAAAACCCAGGACTTGTCAACAGATCTTATGAAGACGGCTGGCTGCTCAAATAGACTCTGAGTAACCCTTCAGAACTAGAAGAGATAATGAGTGAAGAAGCGTGTGAGAAATACATCAACTCTACTGAGGAGTGAAAATGGAACCCCCTGAATAAAATAGTATGAAACAACTTAATCTAGCATAGTTGTCTTAAATTAGTGGTGGATAGAAGATTTAAAATAGCAACTTTTGGGCTGGCGCGGTGGCTCAGGAGGTTAGAGCTCCATGCTCCTAACTCTGAAGGCTACTGGTTCGATTCCCACATGGGCCAGTGGGCTCTCAACCACAAGGTTGCCAGTTCCATTCCTCGAGTCCCGCAAGGGATGGTGGGCAGCGCCCCCTGCAACTAAGATTGAACGTGGCACCTTGAGCTGAGCTGCCGCTGAGCTACCAGATGGCTCAGTTGGTTGGAGCGCGTCCTCTCAACCACAAGGTTGCCGGTTCGATTCCCACAAGGGGTGGTGGGCTGAGCCCCCTGCAACTAGCAACGGACCTGGACCTGGAGCTGAGCTGCGACCCCCACAACTGAGACTGAAAGGACAACTTGACTTGGAAAAAAGTCCTGGAAGTACACACTGCTCCCCAATAAAGTCCTGTTCCCCTTCCCCAATAAAAAAAAAATAGCAACTTTTAGTAATACCAATAGAAAAAGAAACTACTGTATTTCCCACTGTATAACGCACTCCCACGTATAATATACACCCACATTTTGGGCCCAAACTTTCAGGGGGAAAAAATATTTCATTTTAATTTTCTAATTTAAATTTTCAATTGTTTACATTTAGGTACTTGTTTTTTGTATTATAAAGGAATTTTAGCATTTATTTGTTAACATATTCTGTATGGTACAAGAAATTTTATGTACCAAATTTACGACATTTATGCATCATAGAGGCCAAGAACTCTTCATCTTCGCAAGTTCGTCCTAAGTTCAACAAAACCAATTATTATATTCCAGGGTATTATTTTGCATACTGATATCATATTGATTTCTAGAGTTACACTTTTAATTCATAAGCATAAATAAAATAGTTAAAAACATTTATATAGATACAGAATTAGTGCTACCCATGTATAATGTGCACCCTTATTTTTCCCTCACAAATTTGGGTAAAAAAGTGTACATTATACATGGCAAAATATGGTACTTACAACAATGCTACTGGAAGAAAATATCCCTTAACTTTCCAATATTGGAAGACAAACACAATATGCATCTTTTTCTCAATACCCTGTGACTTTTAGACTAGGCGACAGTTGTAATATTCAGGATTCCTGAAATTATCTGTGGTAAAATCTAGTGATAAAAATTAGGTAATTCAAGGATAACACTGTTACCATAAGCCATATATAATATTGTAACTTTTTTAAAACCGTCTCTGGATTAGGGTCAAAATACATAATGATCTCCCCACCAGAACTGACAGTGGAGAAGAGTTTTGTTAGCTGTACAGTGTCAGATGTTGGACCCTACTATCTGAATTTTGCAACATACTGCACGTGCTGGTGCTGCTTTTATACAGTGAAGCAACACCCTTGCAGGAAAACAAGAAACAGTTTAATAATAATACATTGAACTTCTTCATTTAAAGAAGTCTTATATTCATGAATACACACAAATTCAACATTATTGCTATACCTGTGTCTGTCTTCGAAAAACTGGTACTCGATTCTTGCATCTCCTTTTGGTTGAGCTGACAGGAGAGCATCCACCTTCATTACCAAGTCACTTGCCCTGAAAGATGCAATTGGTGAAAATTTAGCATCTCTTTAAAATGAAGGTTCTTCCAGTTATTGCGAACACCCACAAGACAGTCTGAAGAAAGTATAAGCTTTGTACCAAGAGGAATGAAAAAAGTACTGATTTTGTGAGTGATTAGTTTTACAACTTTGGGGAAGGTACTGACCTTTCCATCCGTGAATGGCGATAACGCCTGCTTTCCACGGCTCCCATAAATACTGCACTGGCTAAACAGACTGCCCAGCCCATAACAAACTGTCAGTTAACGTTATTTACATCCTCCCTCATCCTCTTCTTAATAACTTTATTACTTTTTATAATTATTAGAGTGATAATTCACTGGAAAAATTTCAGGAAAAAATATGAGAAACTGAGATATACGAGTAAACAATACCTTTATCAAGAAATTAGCACTGAGACATTTTGAGTCATAATTTCTTTATATTTTTAAATAAATATACATACATATTTAATAGCTACAAATAAATAAATACACAAAGGGTGCCAAAAAGGTGTATACACATTTTAGAAAGGAAAACTGCATTAAAATTGTAATACTCAATATATACCGATAACAAAATATGAATACAAGTCACGTTTGACTTCTGCAATTACAAGACGTGCTCCAAGTGGTTACTATCAACGTCCAGACACTTCTGATTACAGCGAACTACTGCTTGAGTAACGCTGACCAAAGTGTCCACTTGTATATGTTTTTGGCACCGCCGGTATATACAAAGATATATATATTATGTATATAATACACACATACACACACACATACACACAGAAGTGGGATTATATTATCTAGTAACCTGTTTTTTCATTTAACAATACATTATAAACATCTTTTGTTGGTTAAGAAATACAGGGGCCCATCAATATTTTCATTGACTACATAATATATTTATGGATACATCATAATCTATTAAACCAACCAGCTATTGAACATCTAGGTTCTTATTTCACTATTATAATCAATCAACACTATGGTCACCACCCCTTCTAACGTTGATTTTTAACCAAGGAAGATCTTGAACTAAATCACAAGATTAAAGAAAAAACAAAAGCCCTAATCTGTTGAACAAAGGACTAAATTCTAAGAATTCTAAAAGAGCACTCGTGAATAATATTTGAAATAGAATAAAGCCTATACATTTTCTCAGTAAACCAAACAACTGTATCAAATTACCTCTTTTGGTACTTTTCGATACTAACTCTGAAAACACGGAATACACAGGCCATTTGTTTCTTGTGGTATGTCAACATTGCCACAAAGCTTTCAAGTGACACTTGGTTATATGAACTGAGCTAATCAGGCCAACATGAAACTTTCTAAATGTTCAGGAAGCACCACAATCAAAGAGCCCAGAGCGGAGCTTCAGAAAGCTGAGGCGAGCCTCGTGGCTGTGGTATGGGTCATGTTGAAAGCTGTGGTTGGGATGAGGGAGGGAGTGCACTCCACGGTGCAGCAGCTGGCATTAGTGAAACCCCTAGGCAGGCAAGGTGATTCTGAGAACATAACAGTTTTAGAATCAATCGTTTGGCAGCCCCATGACTACCTTATTTCCCTAAATTCACCCAGGACAGACCCAGAGCCATCTCTAGTTCATAGAAAGCAAGTCTTTTGTGCATAGTCTGGCAATTACATACTAGTCCACAAAGACTCAAGCACCCACCCCCCAAACCTCCACAGAGGGAGAGAGTGATCCAAGGGTACACAACTCTAAGGCTATGCTCGTGACATGGTGGCTTCAAGTTATGGGCTATGTCCTGGCCTGCCTCAGGGAAGTGTTTCACAGGCCTGAACAAGAGGCATCTCAAGAGCCACTGAGGTAAGAAGGAACCTCTTATCTATAAGGAAAAGAGATTCTTTCCCATATCACACAAGACTGCAAAGGGACTACTTTGGCAGCTACTAATGTCAGAACTTCACTAAGACAAGCGTCTGAAACTCTGCAGCATGATGGCATATGAAAAAGATTAAGAAAAAACCCTAAGAACTTTTAAATTTTATATCCTCCACTATGCATGAAAGAACACTATCAAGACAGTGAAAAAGCAACCCACAGAGTGGGAGAAAATATTTGCATATAATATATGTGTGAGAGATTGCTATCAAGAATATACAAAAAACCCCAACAACTCAACAAAATAAACAATTAAAAATAAGCAGAGGACTTGGACAGGTATTTTTCCAAAGATATACAAATGGCCAATAAGCACATGAAAAGATGTTCAACATAACTAATCATTAGGGAAGCACAAGTCAAACCACAAAGAGCTTCATACCCATTAGAATGGATATTATTTTTAAAAAAATACAGAAAATAACAAGTGTTGGTGAGGATGTGGAGAAATTGAAACCTTTATGCCTTACTGGTGAGAAGTAAAATGGTACAGCCTCTGTGAAAAAGGTATGAAGGTTCCTCAAAAAATTAAACATAAAAATATATCCCCAACTACATACTCATTTTATATTTAATGCAGGAACCATGTGTATATGACTAGAGGTTCCAGTTATACAGCACTTACATGGAGCAGTTAAACAATTTATTTTCTTCCATTGAGAAATAACTCATTAAAATGCATTAGTTAATAATAATACTGGAAGAATTAAATTAAAAACCAACCAACAATAACCAACTCATCATCACCTTTGGAGGATTCAAGAGAAACAAGTCATTAGTCCATAATGGTAAATACAGGAAAAAAAGCATTTAACCTGCCCCTTCCTGAACAAAATAAAACTGACGGTAATTAAGGAAATAATAAAGGAAGCATTTCTATACATAAATATTCCAAGGTAATAAACTTACCACTCTACTTTTGCATATGTTTGAAATTTTCCACCATCAAGGATTAAAAATTAAAAATGGAGAGAACTCTTTCAGTTCTTTAAATAGCTGGCTACAAAATAAATTAACTTGTTTCAACAGAGGCATAAACAAAAACCTGACTTGAAAGCATTATTACAGGGGTGGCCAGATGGCTCAGTTGGTTAGAGCCTGAGATCTCAACAACAAGGATGCCGGTTCAATTCCCACAGGGGATGGTGGGCTGTGGCCTCTGCATGGACAACTAGATTGAAGGACAACAGCTTGGAGAGGATGGGCCCTGGAGAAACACATTGTCCCCTAATATTCCCCAATAAAATTTAGTTTAAAAAAAAGTAAGAAAAGAAAAGAAAGCAAGCATTATTACATTGTAAAGCTGGAAATAAAATATCTTGGAATGGGTAGCATGAGGAAAGTCCAATTAATATAGCCCCTACCACATGAACAAATTAACTTCTATGCAAACTTACACATCTTCTTCTACCCGAAGCTGCTGAATATGAGATTTGATTTTCTGTCCTGAAGTTTTTAAGATGATATTTTCTAGGAGGTGGAAATCATCTTGATTAAAGAGTTCACTATTCCCCAGTGGCCCAATGATCTGTGAAGAAGAGCAGGGTGGTCAGTGCGGGAATCCATGAGCTATAAAGAAGTCTTTGTCATCCTCAGTCTATCTTACAAACCAAATCACATGAAAGACCGCAGAATGTTTCCATCTGAACAACATCAATGAACAAAAGTAAAAACAAAACCCAATCAACTCATACAATTATTTACTTATCAATTCCTCAACTACATAGAGTGTGGACTTGTATACAATATTTTTACAGTAAGCAAACTCGGAAGTAAGATACCGCTTTCATTAATTCTCACAGAGTATAAATAACAAAGCTAGAACGACATGTAGTGGAGACGCCAGGAACTTCACCCTCCACGCTGAGAATTTAAAGTTTGGTACGTTCACTAGAGTCTCATTTCAGTGGCTGCGGATCTCATGAACCGGTCTAAGCCTAGACTGATTAAATTCCTATGTACTGTACAAAGTATAAATATGGTCCCTGTAGAGATGAATACTTAATGTATCAAAGGCCTCACTGGTTTGTGTTCTGACAGCCACCACAGTCTCACCACCGTGCACAATGGTGGGACAAAATTAACCAGCAAGAAGTTTCCACACAAGGATGTTCAGGTCAAAATGAAAAGCTTCCTTAAAATAAGGAAGCAGAAATATCATCAGCACTGCATAAGCCCTAATCTCCTATGGAAAAAGCGTGGCTCTCCTGGAAGAGCTTACTAGCTTCCCAAGAGAATGCTGCCAAGACTGTTCACTGATCTAATTTGAAATCCAGGTTGTCTCAGCACAAAATCCTTACCCTTCCATTGCTGATGACTGCCCTCTGTCCTTTCTTTAGCTTCAGGACATCCCTGCAGTACATGGCATGAGACAAAATGAAATCCATTTTGGAAGACTCAAAGACCTCTTTAAAAAGACTGAAATCCATGCCCTAGGAAAGTAATTGTTATTAGGAAAAGTAATTATTAAACCATAAAAATGAATAATCATAATGAATAAATCATAAAATGCTCGTTTAATGGAAAGTAATAACTAATTTGAATAATTAACATTATGATGTCTCCATTTTCCCTCCCAATTTCTTACCCACCCACTTATCAAGTAATGCTTATTTCTTTTTCACGTTCTTATACATGATTGATAAATTGGCAAGCTAGTGTTTTATTCTGCATTTTAAAAGGTTGCTAATTTCAAGTGACAGCCTTTTTTCTAACTGAAACATCAAGCATACTCATAATTTTATAAGAAATTTTAAAAACTACAAAACACTAAAAAGTAACATATAAATGAATAAACATGGGCTTATATTGGAAACACATCAAGAAGACGTAAGCCTCTAACTCATTAAGTGGCTTAAGTCTCAGGTTTTTGCTCTATAAACAAATATTGTCTGTCTTCTAAAAATTATACAAAACAAATGGCTTTGTGCTTAAAGCATACATGAACTTATATCATGCACATCTTGAAACCTAGCAAATTTAAAAGCCATAAAGGGAATGTGGCAGAATTGTTATTTCTTGGAAAGATTCTTCCAATTTAAAGAGAGAAATCCTGAGACTCCAGGATTATAATACCACAAGTCCTGAATCACGAACAGGGCGTCAGCCCCAGGAGCAGACTTCCGTGGTAGGTAACAGTGATGAGCCTCGTGCGGACGCACCTCGTGCAGACGCACACTCACCCCGACAGAGAACTGCCCCACATCCGCGCCTGCCGCCAGGGCCTCCGCGGTCTCCTCCTTGGCCATTTTGGTGATGAAGTTCTTAGCAGAGCTGGAGGTCTGTGTTTGGAGAGCTGCCCAGATTGCTCTGGAGATCTGAGTGGTCTCATAACTTAAGTCTTCACTAGGATTATTGATCACGCTTATTCTAACATTGTTACTGGATTTCTAGTTACAAAACGGGAAATAAGGGTTACGTGGTGGATGTTTTGACCTTAAAAAGCAGCATTAATATCAGTCATATTCCATAAATAGCAAGTAATACCTCCCTTAAAAAGTCTTTATGGTGATAAAGAGTATTACAAATATATATATATTTTAAAAGTCTTTATTTCTCCTCTGCATACAGAATGAAATTAAAATGCAATAAGCAGGCATTCAAACCCCTAAATGAATTGACCCCCAGCCTTCCTTTCCAACTTCATTTCTTACCATCCCTGTAAATACACCATCAGAGTCCTAAACTCCTCCTCCCGTCCCCCACATTTTGTGTTCTTCTAATACACGTCTTGCCTCACATTGGCATGTGAACAACAGGTACCCCCATCTTTGCTTTCTTAAGTCTCAAACACTCTTCAGGGCTCTGCTCAAACCCTTTTTCATTCACGTGGCCTTTCTAGATTTCTAGTAACAATTAATCTCTTCCTGGATAAAAA
Source organism: Rhinolophus hipposideros (assembly GCF_964194185.1). Lineage (NCBI taxonomy): Eukaryota > Metazoa > Chordata > Mammalia > Chiroptera > Rhinolophidae > Rhinolophus > Rhinolophus hipposideros. The sequence continues at coordinate 1,047,818 of NC_138052.1, read as the reverse complement.
GACAAAGAGTCCATGTGGGAGAAGATATGTGGGACGCATAAAACCAAAAAAGGGCTCGTATCAAGAGCATAAGCAACAGAAATTCATACTTATATATATCTCAAGACATATACAAGAATATTCATAGCAAGAATATTCTTAAAATAGCTCCAAACTAGAAACAACCCAATTGTCCATCAAATATGCTAAACAAACAACCAGAACTTTGTGGTATAACCATATGATACAATACCACACAATGAAAAAGAACTACCTATCACTACTTGTAATATCATGAATAAGTCCCAAAAATATTGAGTAAAGAAACTAAACACAAACAATTATTATCAGATTCCATTTAAATAACATAACAAACAGGCATATTCTATGATATGCAAAGAGGAAAAAGGCAGGAGTGGTAATGGGGCCACAAACGGGGGTGGGCTTTCAGGAATCTGAGACTTCTCCTTTACCTGGGGGGTGGTCACATGGATATGTTCATTTGGGACACTGTGTACCCTGTGAGCTGTGCACTTCCTCTGTACCTATTTTTTGCTTCCATTAAAATATTTACTTAAAGTATTCGATTCTCCCTCTCTTGTTCTACCACTCTCCCACAGCTTGCGTATCGATCAATTTTACAGTGCCTGGTACAGATACCTACAGTCTACCCTGGATTTAACTTTGCCTTAACCACAGCATCTAGGCTGTTTCCTCACATTACAAGGCACGCAGCATATTAGTAAAGTTGAAATCGCCTGGATATTTCAGAAAGCCTCCCTGGGACACAAGGTGCCAAGGGGACACGAGAAGGGTGTGAAATACGAACTGCTCAGGAAAAGGAATGGAACATCTCATTCTCTGACAATGGCACCCTCTAAAGGAGACAGTGTCTTGTCAACCATTCAGCACTGTCATTCACTCAAGTTCCATGATCTGTGCCGCACATCTGTCACACCACCTGTGTGTGCGTCCCTGCATGCCCAGATCTCCTGCTACCGTGTGCGGACTCACGCGCCTGCACAGTGGCACCACACACACTCCCTCAGCATAAGGCACCCGTCTCTCCCATGTAATACCAACAGGATCTTCACAGCAGCAAAAACACGAGCAGTGATACAATAAAAACCTGTCTCTGATGAACATCTCCTATTTGTTCCTCTAAAAGAATCTATTCCCTCAAATACAGGCAGAATATTGCAGTCTTCTCTGATCACATACTAGCTGCATACCTTTGAAAAAACAACACTTTTTCCCTCAGGCACTAAGACAGCAGGACTCGTGCCTCCCCACCAGAACAAGAGTCGGCACACAGGTGCTCGCGCACAACGGCAGGCTCAAACAAAGATAACGGAGTGAAGCTGTAGACACTTACCTGATGTTTAATAGCATCATACAATAACTGCCTTCCAGAAGGGCTATCAAAATCCCCAACAATCCAAAAAGTTACTGGCCTAATAAATGAATCATCTGTAGAAAAACAAAACAACATATCTGAGTAGGAGGGAAGAAGCACATTCTATGGCTATGTTTCAATACTGTTATTAAGCTAAATAATTTCTGAAAACCATGCAAAAAATAAAAAATGAAAGTTTAATAAGAATACAAAGCAGAAGTAGTGAAACTTCGATACTAACACGAAAGCAGGGTAACTTTCCCTGCTTAATTATAAGCCAGAAACATGCACATGTATTAATTCTATTATTGTTTGGGCATCTGTTAGCATGTAAAATGAAAAAGAGCCTCTGAACGTGTGGGTAACATATGATAGTCTTTAATCATGTTAATTTGTAACTTTATGAAATATAATTCTTTGCAAACCCTTACACAAAATTTATCTGCATAGATAAATTATCTACTGTTACCGACAGGTTCCAGACACATGCCAATAAAGGGTCAATAAATTTTGAATTATAACGGTGCCCAAAATAAGATAGTTAAAAAAAAAGAAACAGAACATTCTGAAATTTAAAGTTACCATAGATTTCCTTGGAAGACATTCCTGGACAAGGTAAAGGAAAAAGAGTAGAGGAAAAGAAAATGTCACTTCTGTAATTACTGTCTACTATCAGAGCCAGATTCGAACAATGCCTAACAGAGCTCCTGTGAGCTCCTTGGCCCACTAGTATCAGCACTGTCCCAACACCCCTCACGACCCATTTCTTTGAGGAATCTAATGGATCAATTGCCTGTACTTACATCTACAGAGGGTGCCAAAAAAATGCATACACATTTTAAGAATGGAAAAAACTGTATTAAAATTGTAATACTCAATATATACTGATAACAAAAGACGAATACAAGTCATGCTTGACTTCTGCAACTACTAGAAGTACGCAAAGTGGTTATCATCAGTGTAATTTTAATGCAGTTTTTCCTTTCTTAAAATGTGTAAACAACACGACAGGGCCGTTTCCTATCACCTTTGCTTTCATCGTAGTGGAAGTCCTAGCCAGAGCAATCAGGCAAGAGAAATAAATAAAAGGCATTCAAATTGGGAATGAAGAAGTTAAATTGTCTCTTTCTGCAGATGCTATAATGCTATATACAGAAAACCCTAACAACTCCACCAAAAAGCTATTAGAAACAATAACCAAATACAGTAAAGTTGCCGGCTACAAAATCAACGTACAAAAGTCCATTGCATTCCTATATACTGACAATGAAATCTCAGAAAAAGAAATAAAAGAAACAATTCCTTTTGCAATTGCAACAAAATAAATACCTAGGAATAAACTTAACCAAGGATGTGAAAGACTTAAATACTGAAAACTATAAGCCACGGTAACCACAAAATGGCCTCAGGGTTTTTGAAAAATAATTTCCGGAACGTAATCAATAATGTTGTCAAGATTTTGTAGGGTATCTGATGGACACAGGTCCCATTTGGGAGACCACCTCAGGGAAGATGTAGATGTTTGATCAATGTACTGTACACCTGAAGCTGAACAATAATGAATGCCAACTATAATTTTATATATATAGTGTGATGGCTCGGTGCAATGTCGGAGGGATAGTGGAAGGGGGGGATGGGGGGTTCACAGTGTGAGGGATATAAATGATGAACGTCTAAGTATTACCTTGTCTGGTGCACCTGAAACTAATAATAATAAATTAAAAAAAAAAAACTATATGCCATAAAAAAAAAAAAACCTATAAGCTATTCTTAAAAGAAATTGAAGAAGACACAAAGAAATGGAAAAATATTCCGTGTTCACGGATTGGAAGAATCAACATAGTTAAAATGGCTGTATTACCCAAAGCCATATACAGATTTAATGCAATCCCCATCAAAATCCCAATGGCATATTTAAAGAAATAGAACAAAAACTCATCAGATTTGTATGGAACCACAAGAGACCCTGAATAGCCAAAGCAATGCTAAGAAAAAAGAGCAATACTGGAGGTATCGCACTCCCTGACTTTAGCTTGTACTACAGGCCTACAATATTCAAAACAGCATGGTATTGGCAGAAAAACAGACACACATACCAATGGAATAGAACTGAGAACCCAGAAATAAACCCACACAGATAGGGACAGATGATTTTTAACAAAGAAGCCAAAAAAATACAATAGAGAAAAGACAGTCTCTTCAATAAATGGTGCTGGGAGAATTGGAAAGCCACGTGCAAACAAATGAAATTAGGTGATCTGTCACCATGTACTAAAATTAATTCAAAATGGATCGAAGACCTAAGTATAAGACCTGAAACAATAAACTGCATAGAAGAAAACATGGTTACTAAACTATGGACCTTGATTTCAAAGAGCAGTTTATGAATTTGACCCCAATGGCAAGGGAAGTAAAAGCTAAAATAAATGAATGGGACTATATCAAACTAAAAAAAACTTCTGCACAGCGAAAGAAACCATCAACAAAACAAAGAGGCAACCAACTGAACAGGAGAAGATTTTTGCAAACGCCTCCAATAAGGGGCTAACATCCAAAATATATAAGGAACTCATACAACTCAACAACAAAAAAACAAACAACCCAATTAAAAAATGGGCAGAGGACCTGAACAGACATTTCTCCAAAGAGTACATACAAATGGGCAACAGACATATGAAAAAATGTTCAACATCACCAATCATCAGAGAAATGCAAATAAAAACCACAATGAGATATCACCTCACCCCAGTCAGAATGGCTATCATCAACAAGACAAATAGTAACAAGTGTTGGAGAGGCTGTGGAGAAAAAGAAACCCTCATACACTGTTGGTGGGAATGCAGACTGGTGCAGCCGCTATGGAAGGCAGTGTGGAGGTTCCTCAAAAAATTACGAATGGAATTACCATATGACCCAGCAATCCCTCTCCTGGGTATCTACCCAAAAACTCTGAAAACATTTATCGGTAAAGATATATGTGCTCTAATATTTATTGCAGCTTTGTTTACGGTGGCCAAGACATGGAAACCAAAATGTCCTTTGATAGATGACTGGATAAAGAAGTTGTGGTATATATACACAATGGAATACTATTCGGCGGTAAGAAAAGATGATATAGGACCATTTGCGGCAACATGGATGGATCTTGATTATAATGCTAAGTGAAATAAGTCAGACAGAAAAAGTCGAGAACCATATGATTTCACTGATATGTTATAAAACTGAAAACAACAAAAGAATAAGGCAAACAAATGAAGAAACAGAAACTCATAGACACAGACAATAGCTTGGCGGTTACCAGAAGGCAAAGGGAGAAGAGGATGGTAGATGAGGGTATGGTTACAGAAAGAGAACTGAGTCTGGGTGGTAAACACACAATGTGATATATAGATGATGTATTACAGAATTGTACACCTGAAATCTATGTAACTTTACTAATAATTGTCACCCCAATATACTTTAATTAAAAAAAAAAATGTGTATACATTTTTTTGACACCCTCTGGATATGAGAAACCAGAAATTCTCTCTGAGAGATTACAGTGGGAATGAAAACAGCTACCTCAAATGACAATCAGTGCTTTGAAAGGGTAGTATGTGCGACCAGAGGGGAAAAGCATCTGTCTGTCATTAACACAATATCATTTCACACAATCTTAGTCTAAAAAAGAACTCTACATGGAAATAAATTTTAAATTTACATAAGTGTTTCTAGAATCAAGTTTATCTTGAAAAAACTAACCCGAGGTTGTCATTGAAGAGGCAAGTCAAACCAATTTTCAATCCACTGACCCATTTTACATCATAAATGTTTTCCCATTTTGAACCATGAAACATTTTTCCCTTTGACTTTAATATTTAACATAAAATTTATGAAGACAACATTTAAATTTTCAAAAATATATGAAGAATTAAATTTTAAACAGGTATTTTCTACACTCAAATCGTTATAAGAAATAATTAATAAATTATGGAGCATCTCTCCCAACAGACACTAACAATTAAATTTTTTGCAAATATTTTAAAAAAAAAAAAGAAACTAAAAAAAACCTGAAAGTTGAATCCAAAATAAGGCTGGAATGTATTTATTACCTTTCTTTGACAGGTAGTTCATACTATTGGCTATCGCAGCAGTCTTGCCTTGGAAATCCAAGGCAGTAAATCGAGCATAATCATCCACAAAAAAGTTATCTGGAAAACAAATTGAAATAGATTTGTAATTAATATGCCTAAATTCAACCTAATGTTAATATTCAACTGGTAATCTGATATGACCATAACACAAGTTTTATAAAAATGCATGAGTGAAATATAGTTTCATGTTTACTGCACAACTTTTACAACCCCACTGACCCCATCCCATTAATCACATTGTAAGACACAAAGTTAATAAAAATGTACGTATCTCATGTAACTCTCATATACGTGTGTGTCACTTTAATCATTTAAATTTATCCTATTCCCACTTCTATCACTGTACAACTACAGAATGATCTCTCAAAGGGATGCCCTTAACTTCATCTCTCCCTCCCACTGATCATCCACCACAGTAAGCTCTTCCCTATCCTATGGGGGTGAAGGGGGAGAGAACAATTGGGAGGTAAAAAATATAACAAAACTATCATTTTAGGTTTTTCGTGTGCCACAATATAAGTTTAGCCCTAACAGAAACAAAAGGTCATTTTCAGATCTGTATCTTCTGATTAGTGCCCTCGGGCAATGTCCCCCTCAGGTTATTCTTGTCAAAATTCCAGTTCATCAATTTACCCCCTTGCTCTACACTCCCCAGTAATTTCTTCCCACCTACAAAATGGTCTCCAGCCTGGTGCCATAAGTGTTCTATCTCTAGCAACGTCTCCAGTCTTACGGATTATTACACCCCAACCATATTACGGATTATTACACCCCAACCAGAAGCCATTCTTCTCTGTCCTCCCAGCTCAGCTTGTTGCCCATCCCCCATTTATCTGTCTGTCCACCCACTCACCCACCTAGCCTTTCATTCACCAAGGCACACGAAGGGCCTACTCTCCTTTCTGTCAATAGTCTAGTAAAGGACAGCAACAGTAAATCAGACAGACCCGGCCATGCCATCATGCATGGGAGAGGAGGACGCACGATGGCCTTGAAACAGTACTGTCTAAAAAGGCCCCAGGACAGTAAGGGCCAGGGCAGCGTGGGGGTAGAGCTGTGATCACTGGGCCAGGCGGGTGCCCACTGCTCCCTCCCTGAGGCTTCTAACGCTCAGCAGAGGCTGCAGCTCTGCCACCATGGCCTAGCACATTTCAGTGATGACCACTATGCCCAATGGACAAAGCATCCAACACACAGAACTGTTCGTATGCTCCTTATTCATGCGCAATCTAAGATAACCATTCAGTTTAATTTAAATGATGAAAACAACAAAAAGTTAGGACACAGACTCATGACACTGTTTGCCTTGCTCTATTAAAACTCCTGGAGAAGGGCGGCTGGTTGGCTCAGTTGGTTAGAGCGCAGTGCTCATAACACCAAGGTCGATGGTTCAATTCCGACGTGAGCCAGTGAGCTGCGCCCTCCACAAATAGAATGAAAACGATTTGACTTGGAGCTGATGGATTCTGGAAAAACACACTCTTCCCCAATATTCCGCAACAAAAATTGGGGGAAAAAAGAACTTGGGACGAGTTCTTAAAAAAAAAACAAAAAAAAAAACAACTGGAAAAAAGCTAAAACCTAGCTGTGAACAAAGAATGCAGCTCACATTCTGACTACTTTCTTTTTCAAGTATAAGCATATATATATATATATATATATATATATATATATATATATATATATATATATATGAAAGCATATAAGCGTTTCAAGTAGAAGCATATATGTACCTACAAGAAAAGGAATTCAGTTTCAAGTTAAATTAGAGATAGTTGCCATAAAGTAACATCCATAAACAGACCTATATATTCATCATTCTCAACTACAATAACGAATCCACTTGGTTTTGACTGCACCAGTACACGTTATCTTTTCTCCTCCAGTGAGATTTTCTCCGGCAAGTGATGATAGTTCTACCTTATTTCCATCTGTTTGCTAAAGTAGCCTTCAGAATCTCACTGAAAGGCAAAAGGAACAAACTGCACCTGGGCTTACCATATCTACCTCTTAAATGGTATTTCTGCAGATACAACCCCGACATCCACCAACTGAGGAACAGATAAGCAACTGTGGAATATCTATACCGTGGAATACTAATCAGCCACAAAGAGGCGTGAAGTGCTGGGACAGCCTACAACATGGATGAACCTGAAAAATATTCTGCTAAGTGAAAGAAGCCAGGCATAAACACTCCCCATTACATGAAATACGCAGGATAGAAAAATCCACAGAAACAAAACTACATTAGCGGTTCATGGAGGATAGGAAAAGGGGGAAATGACTACTAATGGGTACATCATTTCTTTTGGGGTGATGATAATGTTCTAAAATTAGATAGTGGTAATGATCGTACAACTTTAAAAATATACTAAAAATATACACTGTAAAAGAGTACACTTTTAATAGATTGTTTTATGGCATGGCACTATTTATTAATTAAGCTTTATTTTTTAGAAAGGCATTCTTATGTTTTCAGAGTAAAACTACTTAAGATATTTGTCGATGTTATTGCAGCCTGATTCCAGAAGGAAGATTGAAAAAAAGATAATTGCTTAAGACCTTTATGACTAAGAAAGTCAACAATACAGGTGCATTTTATTATCTAATGTCTGTTTAGTTGGTATTTAAAAGGCACTGAATATTTTTCAAAGTTTACAAGGATTTATCCAGGAAGAATTTCTCTCCTTTTGGAGGAAACTTCTGTGAGTTTAGAAGCATGTATTATAAACTCAAAGTGCAATGAGTTTAAACATAAAATTGTATCACAATCTCAGGTTATTTTCTGAACGTGAAAACCCAGTAAATGCAAAGATTCTGAAGGACAAACCAAAACCAACTCAAAGCTGTTCCTGAAACGCTCCTTACTGGTTGCTGTTAAGTCCAGGTATTCTCGCTCGGCTGTCAAAATCCTAGAATTGATTCGTGGAACAACATTTGGCTGATTCATAATATACTCTACCACATCTTGGTCATGGGATAGTTCACCCTAAAAAAAGAAACAGGACAGAGGTAAATGAGTGTTAAACAAATGTGATCAAAAATAATTTATGAGAATCCAAGAAATCATTAACTTTATAATATCTTCTTATGTCCTGGCAACAGCTAAAAACAAGAGTTACCACATTGCAGGTCCCACCATTGCCAAGCACAGCTTGGAGCTTTATGAATAGTATAGCTAACTCTTTCAACAACACGAGGCAGATGTTACTAACGTCCAGTTTAAAGATGAGGAAGCTGTGGCACAGAAAGGTTAAATAGCTGACTCAAAGTCACAGAGCTGATAGGAAGTGAGGGAGAAATGCAAACCCAGGTGTACGTGATCTCTCCACATACCACTGTGCTTCCCCAGAAATAAGCAAGCTCTACAAACTAGTTAACAGTTAATGTAAGCAGAAATCCACTCTGAATCTGTTTATTATTATTCACTTCTCTCCAAAGAAAGCCAAATGCATTCTGTCAAGCAGTTACTATACTTTGTTATAAAAATCACCCCAAGCTTTTTTCAGCCTCAGGAATTCAAGCAACCCTACATTTCCAGAGTCACAATTACACTGGGGGGATGAGAAATCATTTACCACTTATTCTTCCCTTTTGTATCTCTCATATTATAAAAACACGTGTACAGTTAACCCTGAATAACACAGGTTTGAAATATACAGGTCCACTTATATGCGGATTTCTTTTTCAATAAATACTGTAAATGCATTTTCTTGTACTTATGATTTTATTAATAACCTTTTTTCTCTAGCTTTCTTTATTATAAGAATACAGTAAATAATACATACAACATACAAAATATGTGTTAACCAACTGTTTATGTTACTATTAAGGCTTCCAGTCAACAATAGGCTATTGGTAGTAATTTGTGGGGAATCAAAAGTTGTATGTGGATGCTTTACTGCGTAGGATGATCAGACTGCTAACACCTGCATTGCTCAAGGGTTAACTGTAGTTTATTGTGCAAGAATAGAAGGAAGGAAGGAAAGAAGGGAGGGAGGAAGGAAGGAAGGAAGGAAGGAAGGAAGGAAGGAAGGAAGAGAGGAAGGGAGGAAGGAAGGAAGGGAGGAAGGAAGGAAGGAAGGAAGGAAGGAAGGAAGGAAGAGAGGAAGGGAGGAAGGAAGGAAGGGAGGGAGGGAGGGAGGGAGGGAGGGAGGAAGGAAGGAAGGAAGGAAGGAAGGAAGGAAAGAAGGAAGGAAGAGAGGAAGGAAGGAAGGAAGGGAGGGAGGGAGGGAGGGAGAGAGGGAGGGAGGGAGGGAGGAAGGAAGGAAGGAAGGAAGGAAAGAAGGAAGGAAGAGAGGAAGGGAGGAAGGAAGGGAGGGAGGGAGGGAGGGAGGAAGGAAGGAAGGAAGGAAGGAAGAGAGGAAGGGAGGAAGGGAGGGAGGGAGGGAGGGAGGGAGGGAGGGAGGGAGGAAGGAAGGAAGGAAGGAAAGAAGGAAGGAAGGAAGGAAGGAAAGAAGGAAGGAAGGAAGGAAGGAAAGAAGGGAGGGAGGGAGGGAGGGAGGGAGGGAGGGAGGGAGGAAGGAAGGAAGGAAGGAAGGAAGGAAGGAAGGAAGGAAGGAAAAATGTTTTCCAAGGAGAAAAAACTCAGAGTTCCACACCTAGCCATAATTATGAAGTGTCAAAAATGAAAGAGGATCCTGAAAGATCCTGAAATCAACCAAAGAGAGGATCATGAAAAAAGAAAGAGAAGAGACTTACTACCCAATCCTACAGACCCGATACTCGACAAATCAGAAATCAAAAGGCAGTGGAATTATATATGTGAAGTGCTGAAAGAACTGTCAACCAAGAATTCCATACCGTGGCAAATAATCATTCAAAAATGAAGGGTGAATGAATACATTCCTAGATAAACAAAAACAGAGGGAATTTTTCACTTCCAGGCCTAACCTATGAATACTAAGGGGATGCCTTCAGGCTAAAATGAAAGGACACAAGACAATAACTCGAATCCATAGAAAAAGCTAAGAGCACGAGTAAAGGTAACCATACAAGTAAATATAAAGAATATAAACATATACTTTTGTCTGTGATTCTTTTTTCTACTTCACTTAAAAGACAACTATAAAATAAGGCAACAGTTATAAATCAAAGTTGATAGACATGTTATGTGCAAAGATGTAATCTGTATGACAATAACAACATAAAGGAGGGGCCAAATAGAGCTATAGAAAAGCAAAGTTTTTCTCCACTATTGAAATTAAGGTGGTATGAAAATTTTAACAACTAAACAAATGCTATATAAAAAGGACTATATACCATAACAAAGTGGGGTTTACCGCAGGAATTCAAAGTTAAGTCAACATATAAAACCAAACAACTGAAGACGTCATCAAACTGGACGTGTGAAAATGAGCCTCTGTAAATCTCTTACAACAAATTGAACAACTACAACTCCACAAAGAACTCCCTGCACAGCAAACAGGCAAGTAGAAGAATCTCACTACTGACTTCACCTAAAGGTGGGCGAATCCAGCGAGCGGGGGAGGTGGGAAGGGAGAAGTACAGAGACAAATCCACACAGGCGCAGGACACAGACCTAGCTCAGTGCTCCGAGATCCCGGAACATTTACATCCCGGAACTGTTACAGCTACGGGAGAAGGAAGAACTCGGACTGCTAGGGCTCCGCTATGGCCCACAGGGCTGAGGGGGCAGCATATAACACGGCTGAACCCAACGCTCACGGCAGAGACCTCGGAGCAAAGACTGAGGGAAAAAGGCTGAAAACGGTGATTTAAGCCCTCACTGACCAGCAGAGAACGGAAGCCTTAGGCACGGAGACTAGCCGCCCCCTCCCTACCCTCCCAGAGCTCGCCCCGCCCCCACCTGCCCGGTGCTAGAAGCAAAACAGTAGCAGTGTCAGATCAAAAGGACAGAATGTTTGCGGTTCTGAGAACTGTGGACCGCGGACACAGATTCGCAGCTCAACTAGTTCCGGCAAAGGGGAGGGAGCTGTGGAAGCAGGACTGGCTGTGGTGGTGGTCGCCACCATTGCTCTGGGCCACCTCTCACAACTCACCCCGCCCCTGGCCCCACCTATCTGGGCGGATCCCTGCAGGAGTAAACAGAACTGCTGAAACATACGGGCTCTGAATCGGGTGCAGAAAGAGCTTTGGAACTTCAAAAGCCCTCTGCATACCCACACAGTCACTGTGCCCTGTGACCCAGGTGAACTATTAACAGAGGAGAAACCCGTCTCCCTGGGAATCCCCCAATTGTGTGAGAAGCTGGAATAGTGCAGAGAAAACATAGCACTAACGTGTGAGAGAGAAAAAAAGGCTGCAGTCTGAGAGAAAACAAAACATTCTACCAACAAGTACTGGAAAACAAAATAAAGACCTCTTCCAATCAACCTGTTGCAGAAGCAACTCTTGTAGATGTCTAGGAAGAGAAATAATAAATCAGTAATTGCCATGAATAACCAAGGCAACAAGACCGCTCAGAAAGAAAGTGAAAAGTCTCCAGAAAAGGAACTTAGAGATATGGAAATATGTGACTTAAATGACAGAGAATTCAAGATTGCAGATCTGAAAAAATTCAACAAGATGAAAGAAAACACAGAAAGGCAGTTTAATGAACTCAGAAACACAATCAAAGAACACCATGAGCATTTTAAAAAAGAGATAGAAATTTTGAAAAAGAACCAAATGGAATTTCTGGAGATTAAGAACTCAATAGAAGACATGAAGAATGAAATAACCAGCTTAAGTAGTAGAGTTCACCAGATGGAGGAAAATAATCAGTAAAATCGAAGGTTGAAACCTGGATATTACACAGATGGAATAAGAAAGAGACTTGAGACTTAAAAGAAATGAAAGAACTCTACAAGAACTTTCTGACTCTATCAGAAAGAGCAAGATAAGAATAATGGGCATACCAGAAGGAGAAGAAAGAGAGAGGAGAACAGAGAATATATTCAAACAAATTGGTGATGATAACTTTCCAAACTTGTGGACGGAATGGGATCCTCGAATCCAGGAAGCAAATAGAACACCTAATTACCTCAATCCCAACAGGCCTTCTCCAAGGCACATTGTATTGAAGCTGTCTAAAATCAACGACAAAGAAAGAATCCTCAAGGCAGCCAGGGAAAAGAAGACGGTAACCTACACAGGAAAGCCCATTAGAATATCATCAGATTTTTCAGCAGAAACTCTACAAGCCAGGAGAGAGTGGAACAAAACATTCAAACCATTGAAAGAGAGAAATTATGAGCCAAGAATAATATATCCAGCAAAGATCTCCTTTAGATATGAAGGAGGAATAAAGACCTTTCCAGACATACAGAAGTTGAGGGAATTTTCTAATACACGACCTGCACTACAAGAAATACTAAAGGAGACTATTCGAACACCATCAACAGGGAGAACTTGTGGCAACCAAAACATAAAAAGGGGGAGAGTAAAGGCCTGAACCGGAATATTGGAATGGAGAAAGTAAGCGTGCTGAAGAAAATGGAATACACTAAAGATCAAACTTTCTTTTACATAAACTTAAGGGTAACCACTCAAAAAAAAATCCAGTACTAAAATATATACAGTAATAGAAGAAGAAACAGAGGAAAACATCATAAAATACCACCACACAGAAATAATATAGACAACAACAAAAAGTCAAAGAAACAATGGAGACACAGCCTTACTGGAAAACAAAAGATAGAAGGACAGGAAATCCTCACATATCAATAATCACCCTAAATGTAAATGGACTGAACTCACCAATAAAAAGGCACGGAATAGCAGACTGGATCAAAAAACTAAACCCAACCATATGCTGTCTCCAAGAGACACATCTCAACTACAAGGACAAGCATAGACTCAAAGTGAAAGGGTAGAAATTGACACTCCAAGCAAATGGTACCCAGAGAAAATCAGGTGTAGCCATAATGATATCATATGAAACAGACTTCAGGGTAAAAAAGGTAGCAAGAGACAAAAATGGACATTTCATAATGGTAAAGGAGACTATACAACAAGAAGACATAACAGTCATCAATATTTATGCCCCCAATCAGGGAGCACCGAAATATACCAAGCAACTACTAACAGAACTAAAGGGAGAAATTGACCAAAACACAATTATACTGGGGGACTTAAATGCATCATTGACAGCTATGGATAGATCATCCAAACAGAAGATAAATAACGAAATCGCAGCGCTAAATGACACATTAGATGAAATGGACATAATTGACATATATAGAGCACTGCATCTTAAAACATCAGACTATACATTTTATTTTAGTGTACAAGGAACATTCTCAAGGATAGACCATATATTGAAACATAAAATCAGCTTCAGCAAATTTAAGAAGATTGAAATCATACCAAGCATATTCCCTGATCACAAGGCTTTGAATTTGGATATCAAGTGCAAAAAGAAAGCAGGAAAAAACACAAATACATGGAGATTAAACAACATACTTTTAAAGAACACTGGGTCAAAGAAGAAATTAGAGAAGAGATCAAAAGATACATGGAAACAAATGACAATGAAAATACATCCTAACAAAATTTTTGGGATGCAGCGAAAGCAGTTTTAAAAAGGAAATTTATATCACTACAGGCCTATCTCAAGAAACAGGAAAAATCATGTTACACCTTAAAAAGCTAGAAAAAGAAGAACAAGTGAAACCCAAGGTCAGCAGAAGAAAGGAAATAACAGAAATCAGAGCAGAACTAAATGAAATAAAGAACAAAAAGACAATAGAAAAAATTAATGTGACAAAGAGCTGGTTCTTTGAAAAGATTAACAAAATCGACAAACCCTTGGCTAGACTCACTAAGATAAAAAGAGAGAAGTCACTAATTTACAAAATCAGAAATGAAACAGGGAAAGTTATCATGGACATCACAGAAATACAAAGGATTATCCAAGAATACTATGAAGGACTATATGCCACCAAATTCAATAACCTAGAAGAAATGGACAAGTTCTTAGAAACATATAGCTTTCCAAGGCTGAGCCATGAAGAACTGGAAAATCTAAACAGACCCATCACCAGTAACGAAATTGAATCAGTCATCCAAAACCTTCCCAAAAGCAAAAGTCTGGGACCACATGGCTTCACTAGTGAATTCTACCAAACCTTCAAACAGGATCTAATACCAATCCTGCTCAAACTCTTCAAAAAAATTGAAGAAGAGACAGTATTCCTTAACTCATTTTATGAGGCCAGCATTACCCTGATACCAAAACCTGGTAAGGACAACACAAAAGAAGAAAACTACAGACCAATATCTCTGATGAATACTGATGCAAAAATCCTAAACAAAATTCTAGCAAATCGAATACAACAATGCATTAAAAAGATTATTCACCATGACCAAGTGGAGTTCATCCCCGGGGCACAAGGATGGTTCAACATTCGCAAATCCATCAATGTGACACATCATATATACAAAATAAAGGACAAAAATCATATGATTATATCAATTGATGCAGAAAAAGCATTTGACAAGATACAATATCCATGTATGATTAAAACACTTAATAAAATAGTTATAGAAGGAAAATAACTCAACATAATAAAGGCCATATATGACAAGCCCTCAGCTAATCTCAACATTAATGGTGAAAAACTGAAGCCCTTTGCTCTACGTTCAGGAACACGACAGGGCTGTCCCCTATCACCTCTGCTTTTCAACATAGTGTTGGAAGTCCTTGCCAGAGCAATCAGGCAAGAGAAAGTAATAAAAGGCATCCAAATTGGGAGTGAAAAAGTTAAATTATCACTCTTTGCAGGTGACATGATGCTATATATAGAAAACCCTAAAGATTCCACCAAAAAGCTATTAGAAACAATCAACGAATACAGTAAACTTGCTGGCTACAAAATCAACGTGCAAAAGTCCATTGCATTCCTATACACTAACAATGAAATCTCATTAAAAAAAATACAAAAAACAATTCCTTTTGCCATTGTAGCAAAACGAATAAAATACCTAGGAATAAATTTAACCAAGGAAGTGAAAGACCTATATGCTGAAAACTAGAAGACATTTTTAAAAGAAATTGAAGACACAAAGAAATGGAAAGACATTCTGTGCTCATGGATTGGAAGAATCAACATAGTTAAAATGCCCACATTACCCAAAGCAATATACAGATTTAATGCAATCCCCATCAAAATCGCAATGGCTTTTTTTAAAGAAGTAGAACAAAAAATCATCAGATTTATTTGGAACCACAAATGATCCCGAATCGCCAAATCAATCTTAAGAAAAAAGAACAATGCTGTAGGTATCACACTCCCTGACTTTAGCTGGTACTACAGGGAAACAAAAATCAAAACAGCATGGTATTGGCAGAAAAACAGACGCATAGACCAATGGAATAGAACTGAGAACGCAGAAAGAAACCCATAAATATGGACAGATAATTTGTGACAAAGAAGCTAAAAACATGCAGTGCAGAAGACAGCCTCTTCAATAAATGGTGCTGGCAGAATTGGATAGCCACGTGCAAAAGAATGAAACTGGACTGCTATCTGTCACCATGTACCAAAATTAATTCAAAATAGATCAAAACTTCATCATAAGACATGACACAATAAACTGCATAGAAGAAAACATAGGTACTAAACTTATGGACCTTGGGATCAAGGAGCATTTTATGAATTTGACTCCAAAGACAAGGGAAGTAAAAGTTAAAATAAATGAATGGGACTATATGAAACTTAAAAGCTTCTGCACAGCAAATGAAATCATAGACAAAATAAAAAGGCAACCAACTAACTGAATGGGAGAAGATTTTTTTTGCAAACAGTGCCTCCAATAAAGTGCTAATATCCAAAGTATACAAGGAACTCATGCAACTCAACAACAAACAAATAAACAACCCAATTGAAAAATGGGCAGATAAAAAAAAAAAGAAAAATGGGCAGATGAGCTGAAGAGACATTTCTCCAAAGAGGACATACAAATGGCAAATAGACATATGAAAAAATGCTCAACATCACTAATCATCAGAGAAATGCAAATAAAAACCTCAATGGGATATCACCTCACCCCAGTCAGAATGGCTATGATCAACAAGACAAATAGTAACAAGTGTTGGAGAGGCTGTGGAGAACAAGGAACCCTTGGGGGCCGGCCCGGTGGCTTAGGCTGTTGGAGCTCTGTGCTCCTAATGCCGAAGGCTGCCATGTGGTTTGATTCCCACATGGGCCAGTGGGCTCTCACTACAAGGTTGCCGGTTCAACTCCTCGAGTCCCACAGGGATGGTGGGCAGCGCCCTCTGCAACTAAGATTGAACATGGCACCTTGAGCTGAGCTGCCTCCAGGATGGCTCAGTTGGTTGGAGCGCGTCCTCTCAACCACAAGGTTGCCATTTTCAACTCCTGCAAGGGATGGTGGGCTGTGCCCCCTGCAACTAGCAACAGCAACAGGACCTGCAGCTGAGCTGCGCCCCCCTCCACAACTAAGACTGAAAGGACAACAACTTGACTTGGAAAAAAGTCCTGGAAGTACACACTGTTCCCCAATAAAATCCTGTTCCCCTTCCCCAATAAAATCTAAAAACACACACACACACACACACACACACACAAAAAAGATTATAACAGTAAGCAAGGCTATTTGGTACTTACCTAAGAAAAGATACAGTGGTCAATGGAGAACAACAGACAGTCCCAAAGTAAGCCATACATTAAGAGGCAATCTATTTTTAATAAGGGTGCCATGACAATTTAATGAGGAAAGAGCATTTTTTTCAATAAATAGAGCTGAAATAACTGATTATCCCAAAATATACTTGATTGTATGCCAAATTGGATATGGAAAAAAAGATGGACTCCTACTTCACACAATATACAAAAAACAAACTAAAAATGGATCAAAGAAATAAATGTTAAGAGGGAAAACTAAAAATGCTCAGAGGAAAGCATAGGTATAAATCTTCATGACCTAGAATTAAGCAATAGTTTCTTACATGATACAAATAGTACAAGCAACAAAAGAAAAAGAAGTAAATTGGACTTAAAATTCAAAACATTTTGAGCTTTGAAGAACCCCACAAAATAGTGAAAAGATAAATCACAAAAGGCGAGAAAATATTTGAAAATAATATATATAATAAGTGATTGGTATCCAGAATACATAAATAACTCTTACAACTCAACAATAACAAAACAAGTAACA
Organism: Rhinolophus hipposideros; assembly: GCF_964194185.1. Classification (NCBI taxonomy): domain Eukaryota; kingdom Metazoa; phylum Chordata; class Mammalia; order Chiroptera; family Rhinolophidae; genus Rhinolophus; species Rhinolophus hipposideros. The sequence goes on along the minus strand of NC_138052.1, from coordinate 1,030,166 downwards.
CAATGAAACGTAAGCAAGTAATTTGAATAGACATTTCTCCAAAGAAAATATAAATGGTCAATACGCACAGGAAACAATGCTCAACAGCATTCGTGTTAGAGTAATACAAATCCAAACACAGTGAGACACATGCCACCCCACTAGGCCATACTTAAGGAGACAGACAAGATCGAGTGCTGACCAGAATGCCAAGAAAGTGGAAACTGGATGCCAAATGTTTAATGGTGCAGCTGCTTTGGAAAACAGTCTGGTAGTTCATCAAGCTATTCAAATAAGCAGGCAATTCTATTACTGGATATATACCCAGTACAACTTGTACATAAAATGTTTATAGCAGCATTATTCCTAGTAGCAAAAAAAGTGGAAAAAAACCAATGACTGGATAAACAAAATATGTTATATCCATTCAAGAGACTATTATTTGGCCATGAAAAGGAATGAAGTACGTACTGACACATACTCCGACAAGGATAAACCTTGAAAATGTTATGGTGAGTGAAAGAAATCAGTCACAGAGACCACATATTGTATGAGTCTATTTATACAAAATGCCCAAACCAGGCAAACCCATAGAGAGGAGAAAACAGATTCATGATTGCCAGGGGGTAGGGTATGAGAAAATGGAGAGTAACTACTACTGGGTATCAATAATTTAACCTTTTCTAAGTCAAAATTCCTTACAAGTAGAACAAATGTGTCCTAGAATGGCTAACTTCTCAAGTATTTTTAAAATAAAATGTAATCCTGAAACCAATAAAATTAGTTATTTCAAAAACAATGTAGAGAAAGTCTAATGACTATTTTCATTACAGCAGAACTTGCAGGGAGTCTGCAAATCAATTACAAGTGCTTTATAGAAAACAGTGATACTTAATGAATTTCATTGCCTACTACAGAGACTACAAAAATGTAAGTAAACCTTCTCTTTCAAAATCAGCCTTCAAAGACCACTCACCAAGTACACTGCTCTCTGGAAGAAGGTCGTGGTCTCCAGGATTTTGTGCATTGTGATGGTTTCCAACTCATCAGGATCTAGCTGGTCCTTTTCCAAGGGCATCCCATTGAACAGAACAACAGGCAGGAGGCCAACTCCGGTCTGCTCATAGTAGGCTCTTGCTTCCTAAAACACAAGGGACCACAAACAGAACATTTTGGTCCTTCAAAATGGAACGAAGCATATTTTTCAAACATACGTATTTTTTTCCAACACGAAAAAAATCAACAGAAATATAGTCGCTAAGAAATAATTAAACAAATTTCTTTTTTAAAATATCCAAGGTGACATCATAGTTAATATCCTACTGGGCAAATGTGAAATTAAGTTACGGAGTTTTTATAAAAACACAAAACCACGCAAATTAGGAAGTGGTTTGGGGGTAGAGGTTGGGGTAATTTTAAGCAGCCAAGCTACCAAACCTAAATTACATATACTATAACCCAAACTATACAACAGACCTTTCTGCAGTGATGGAGACATTTTATTTTTGCTGTCCAATGCAGTAGCCACTAACCATGTGGCTATTAAACACGTGAAATGAATTAATTTCCATTTTAAAAGTCACATGTGTCTAGAAGCTCCCCATAATGGGCAGCTCAACAACAGATTGATTATTTGTGCTCCTGGGCAGATATCCTGAGAAGAAATATTTACACCCAATTCTAAATGTAAAAGGGTCCATCCATATCACTAAAAATTTGCACCTACAGAAAACAAAACAAGATTAGTGAGGGAACAGTGCTCAAACACTGCTCTACAATATACTGAGTTCAATCTTTTTCTTTCTCCAGGACAAAAGAGATTTTTTGGCAGGGAAATGCTAGGCTAACAAAATGGCAAATATATCTGAGATGAATATATTTTTTTCCTGTCATTTTTCCCTGGCAACATAGGTTCATTCTCCAGATATCAAACACAGCCCCAAGACTAAGTTTTCAGAGTAAAAACTGTATTACTATGCAAGATATTAAAAAGAGTTCCTTAAAAACTTTCTTATTAAACATCTTGTAACTGGTATTTTCTGAAAATAGCAGAAATTTTTTTACATGTAACCATTTTAGATAGCACAAATAGAGAAGTTCTGCAACTGGGTAACTAAGACCAGTCATCAGCCATAAACTGATTAGTTTCTAATCACATCCAGCCACAGCACTAACTGATGGTACAAACCTATCTGAGGGACTAAATAGAGCACAGACAGAAGTGCCTTCTACGTTGATTTCTGCCGTTTCTCTATATCATTGTTTAAACTTTTAAAATTTGCACTCCCAAAATTTTACCCATGTTATTTCTGTTCTTTGACATCTCAACTGTTTCAAAGAAGTTCATAAAAACTCAATTTTAATATATTTTGAGCTTTGAAAAATCATTTACCCAACAAAAGTTTAAGAGTTAGAAAGCCCATATTCTAACTCAAGGTGACAATAAGAGGTAAATAACAATGGTTGTCTCTAGAAATAGCAGCTAAGTGAAAGTCAGGAGTAGGAGGGATATGTTTTGATTACATCTTTCATTTTTATAACTTGTAAACAGTTTATCAGACCAAATAACAGAATAGCCCAATTATCAAAGAGCGAAGTTTAAAAATTACATGTGAGAATTTCTATCAACTGATCACTAAAAATGCTAATTATAAATAATTTAAAAACATTAATTACACTCAAAATCTATCAATGAGCCACTCACAAATGACAACTGAGATTTTACCAGTGTGAAACAGACTGTTCTATCTATAAGATGTTTTATGTAAGCTTCATAGTAACCACAAAGCAAAAATCTACAGTAGATTCACCACAGATAAAGGAATCGAAGCATACCACCACGGAAAATCATCAATTCACCCAGGGAGAAAGCAAGAGCAGAAGAAAGAAATAAAGGAACTATAAAACAGTTCCACAAATTAACTAATAAGATGACATTAGTATACTGATAATTACTCTAAATGAAACTATTAAACACTCCAATCAAAAGGCAAAGAATGACAGGATGGATTAAAAAAACAAGATCCAACTATATGAGCCTGCAAGAGATTGGACTCCCAGAATTGGAGTCATTGCAGCTTTAAGGACACACACAAGCTCAAAGCAAAGAGATACCAAAAAAAAAAAAAAAAAAAAAAAAAAAAAAGATAGTCTATGCAACTGAAAACTAAAGGGAGCAGGGATAGCTACACTTTTTCTTCCCCCTTCTCCCGCACCCCCACTCCCCCATCTCTGGTTCAAGCCGTTGTGTCTCAGTCTAGTTGTGTAAGACAAAGCTCCCTGGCCCATGCAGGTATTATGAGCCTTGCGCTCCCCCAGGCTGAGGCTGTCAGTCGCCAGGCGTTGGTCGGCCACTCACAGCAGCCCACAGCCCACGCCAACCTCCGGCTGCTCACAGCAGCCCAGCTCCAGGGAGAGCCGTTGTTCACAATCTTAGCTGTAGAGGGTGCCCCTCACTGGCCCATGTGAGAATTAAACTCGGCGTTAGGAGCTCCAACCACCTGAGCCACCGGGCCAGTCTGGGATAACTATACTTATATCAGACAAAACAAGAGTTTAAGACAAACACTGTAAGGAGAAAAAAAGTTGTTATATAATGATAAACAGAAGATGTAACAATCAAAAATATATATGCACCCAACATCGAAACACCTAAATATATTAAGCAAATACTAATAGATCTCAAGAGAAATAGACAAAAATACAATACTAGTAGGGGAGATCAACACCTCACTGTCAACAATGGATAAATAATCCAGACAGAACATCAATAAGGAAACGTTGGATTGAACTATACTTTAGATCAAAGGACCTAACAGCCATTACATAGCATTTAATCCAACAGCAACAGAATAACATTCTTCTCAAGCACCCAAGTAACATAACATTCTAAAAATCAGCAGCAGGAGGAAACCTGGAAAATTCACAAGTATGCGGAAATTAAACAACACACATCTTAACAATCAATGGATCAAGAAGAAATCAAAAGGAAAATAAAAAATATCTTGAAACAAACAAAAATTGAAACACAACATACTGAAACTTATGAAATGCAGCAAATCAGTTTTAAGAGATACATACCTACATTAAGAAAAAAGAAAGGAGACCCAAGATGGCGGAGTAGTTTATACTGTGACTGCTCCCTCAGTGAACACATTAAAATTACAACTAAATTATAAGAAAATCAACCTACAGAACTATCTGAAGTCTGGCTGAACAGAAGTTTTATAACTCAAGATATAAAGAAGAAGCCACACTGAGACTGGTAGGAGGGATGGAGACGTGAAATGGGCTGGCCCCACACCTCCGTGCGGCGGTTGAGAACTGGCAGGGACATCCTGGCCACAGAGGTTCCCCACCAAGAAGTGAGGGACTCCAGCTCCCCACACCAGACTCCCCAGCCCGGAGTGCTTGTGGCTGAAGAGCCTGAGAACTGAAGAACACAATAACTGAAATGAAGAATACACTAGAGGGAATCACCAGCAGACTAGATGAAGCAGAGGATCAAGTCAGCAACTGGGAAGACAAAGTAGCAGGAAACACCAAAAAGAAAAAAGAATCCAAAAAAATTAGGATAGTTTAAGAGACCCCTGGGACAAACAGTGGGGTTTATGACCATCCGGGTGGGATGGAAGGTTGCGGGAAATCCAGATGCCCTATTAAATGGCCTGAACAGACTCACTCATACACAGGCACTCACCCTGGCTCCAGTGGAGGGACGATGACTCTGGAGGCGTGGGAGGCATACGGGGGACAAACTGAGCCGTGTGTCTTTGGGGCAGGGCTGGAGGACAGTCGCCATTCCCCTGTGTGGGGTCTTTCTCCCCTGCAGCCTGCAGGCAGGTGCCATCTTTCCTTTGGTACAGCCTATCCCCACCACACCCAGATCTGAATCTGACTGGCCTGGTGAGCGCTGCTGCTGCTGACTCACTGGGACCCCGCCTTACACCTCCTGCAGCCAGCCCCACTCACATTGCACTCATGCTTAGAGAACTATCAGCCCCAGGTGAGCAGTGACTGGCCTTGGTGTGCTCTGCGACTTTTGCTGATTGCTCCAGGCTCTACACGGGCAGCAAATCAGGCCACATTAACCTGGGGATTATAACTCTTCCCACTCTAGTGACTCCATGGGACCCAACTCGCGTACCGCACGAGGCTTTATCAGTGCCTGACCCTTAAGGAGGCCGGCAGATGGCAGCAGGCCTCAGGGTGTCCTGGCTTTTTGCAGAGGCCTGGTACTGGTGATAGCTGTCTTCGGTTTGCAGTGTGTCCTCTCCTGCATGCCTTCAACTTTAGCACAGGTGCAAACAACCACAGCTCCTCCCAGGTGGTCCCAATTAGCCCACAAGTGGCTCACACAAAGCACAGTCTCAATAGGCACCCAACTTGGTAGGGTGAATCCCACATGGCAAGAGTAAGCCCCCCCTACCCAACAGCCTGCAAGCTGTGGACATGACCAAACCCCATAGCCAATCAGCCTAAAGGTAAATCCCACCCACTGGCATGCCAATAGCAATCAAAGCTCAACTATAACAGGAGACACACAACACACACACAGAAAACCCCTGGAGCAACCAGAGCAGGTGACCACGGAGACCGTGCCACTGGGCTCCACAGGGCACCTACTACATAAGGCCACATGGCCAAGACTGGGAGACATGGCAAATCTACCTAATACATGGAAACAAACACAGAGAGGCAGCCAAAATGAGGAAACAAAGAAATACATCCCAAATGAAAGAACAAGAGAAAACTCCAGAAAAAGAACTACAAGAAATGGAAGTAAACAACCTAGCAGAGACAGAGTTCAAAACAATGATTATAAGGATGCTCCAGGAACTCAGTGAGAACTTCAACAGAGAGATAGCAAGCAGAAAAATGGACAGCGAAACCATTAAAAAAATGTGAGAACTGAAGAATACAATAACTGAAATGAAGAATACACTAGAGGGAATCACCAGCAGACTAGATGAAGCAGAGGATCAAGTCAGCAACTGGGAAGACAATGTAGCAGGAAACACCAAAAGAAAAAAGAATCCAAAAAAATTAGGATAGTTTAAGAGACCTCTGGGATAATACCAAGCACAACAACTTTCATATCATAGGGGTGCCAGAAGGAAAAGAGAGAAAGCAAGAAAGGGATTGACAATCTATTTGAAGAAATACTGACTGAAAAGTTTCTTAACCTGGCAAAGGAAATAGAAATACGAGGCCAGGAAGTACAGACAGTCCCAAACAAAATGAAACCAAATATGCCCACACCAAGACACATCACAGTTAACATGGCAAAGGTTAAAGACACAAAGAGAATCCTAAAAGCAGCAAGAGAAAGGCAACTAGTAACTTATAAGGGAGCCCCCATAAGATTGTTAGCTGATTTCTCAACAGAAACTTTACAGGCCAGAAGGGATTGGCAGAAAACATTCAGTGATGAAAAACAAGGACCTACAACCTAGACTACTCTACCAAGCAAGGCTATCATTTAAAATGGAAGGACAGATAAAGAAAAAGATGAAGAAACTTCCCAGACAAGAAAAAGCTAAAAGAGTTCATCAGCACCAAACCAGTATTACAAGAAATGTTAGGGGGACTTCTTTTCAAAGAAAAAAAAAAGATCAAAAAAATGAATAATAAAATGGCAATAGCTACATATCAATAATACTTTCAATGTAAATGGATTAAATGCTCCAATCAAACAACACAGGAGAGCTGAATGGATAAGAAAACAAAACCCTTACATATGCTGCCTACAAAAGATTCACTTCAGATTGAAAAGCACACACAGATGGAAAGTAAAGGGATGGAAAAAGTTATTTAATGAAAATGGAAATGAAAAAAACGAAAAAAAATCTAGGGTAGCAATACTTATACCAGACAAAATAGACTTTAAAACAAAGGCTATAATAAAAGACAAAGAAGGATCCAGTAATCCCACTTCTGGGTATTTATCCAAGAAAACCTAAAACACTACTTCGAGGGGACATGGGCATCCATGTGTTCATTGCAGCATTGTTTACAATGGCCAAGATGTGGAGGCAGCTTGGGTGCCCATCGATGGATGAATGGATAAAGAGGAGGTGGTACATAGATACAACAGAATACTGCTTGGCCATGGAAAGGAATGAGTTTTTGCCACCTGTAGCAGCATGGATGTATCTGGAAAGTACTATGCTGTGTGGAGTATGTCAGATAGAGAAAGACAGATGCAATGTGATTTCACTTATACATGCACTCTAAAGAACAAAATAAACAAAAAGAATAAAAACAAACTCATAGACATAGAAAACATTTTGATGGTTGCCAGATAGGTGGGGTGCAAGGGTGTGAGTCCCAAAAGGGAAGGAATTAAGAAGTACAAATTGGTTGTTAAAAAGTAGTCATGGGGATGTAAGGTATAGCATAAGTACTATAGTCAATAATAATGTAATAAGTATATATGGTGTCAGATGGGTACTCAATTTATTACAGTGATAGATAGAAGTGGGGGTTGAGGAGCAGGATGAAAAAGGTGAAAAAGATTAAGAAGTACACACTGGGGGGCAGCTGGTTAGCTCAGTTGGTTAGAGCACGGTGCTCTTAACAAGGTTGCTGGTTGGATCCCCACATGGGCCACTGTGAGCTGCACCCTCCACAACTAGACTGAAGCAATTACTTGACTTGGAACTTATGGGTCCTGGAAAAACACACTTAACATACATAAAAGTTTAAACAAAACAAAAGTACACTTTGCTAATTACAAAACAGTCATGGGAGATGTAAAGTAAAGCATAGGGAATACAGTCAATAATATGATAATAGCTATGCATAGTGCCAAGTGGGTACTAATCAGGGGAATCACTTCTTAAATTATACAAATGTCTAACCACTGTGCTGTACGCCTGAAATTAATATAAACTAATACTGAATTTCAATTGTAAGTGAAAAATTTAAAAAGAGGGGGAAGGTGAAGGGGAATAAGAGGTCCAAATTTCCAGGTATAAAACAAATAAGTCATGGGAATGTAATGTACAACATAGGGCATATAATCAATAATATTATGACAGCATGGTACAGTGTCAGACGGTTGCTGAACTTATCATGATGATCATTTCTTTAGGTATGTAAACGTTGACTAACTATGGTGTACCCTTGAAACTAATATTCTATGTTAGCTATATTTTTTAAAAAGAAAAGAAAAAAGAAAGATCTCACACAATCAACTTTTACACCTCCAGGCAGTAGGAAAAAACAAACTAAGCCGAAAATTAGCAGAAATAAAGATTATAAAATCAGCAGGAAATTTTAAAAATAAAATTGACAAACCTTTAGCTAGACTAAGGAAAAAAAGGGAAAAAAGCTCAAGTAAATAAAATTAAAAATGAAAGAAGAAGCATTGCAAATGATACCATAGAAATAAAGAGACTACTATGAATAATTACACACCAACAAACTGGAAAACCTAGAATAAATGAATAAATTTCTAGAAACATAAAAATCAACCAACACTGAATCATGAAGAAATAGAAAATCTGAACAGACCAATGAATAACGAGTAACAATCAGTAATCATTAACTTCCCAATAAAGGAAAGCCCAGGACCATATTGTTTTCCTGGTGAATTCTACCAAATGTTTAAAGAAGAGTTAATACCAATCTTTCTCAAACTCTTCCAAAAATTGAAGAACACAGAACACTCCAGAAACATTTAATGAAGACCGCACTATTCTAATACCAAAGACAGATAAGGGCACTAAAAGAAAACTACACACCAATATCCCTGAATACAAATGCAAAAATTCTCAACAAAATATTAGCCAACCAAATTTATCAATACATTAAAAGGATCATACACTATGACCAAGTGGGATTTATTTCCTAAGATGCAAGGATAGTTCAACATATGCAAACCAATAAATGTGATAAACTATAATAATAGCATGAAAGATAAAAGTCATATCATCTCAATAGACGTAGAAAAAACATTTGACAAAATATAATACCCTTTCATGACAAAAAATAATCAACAACCTGGGTATAGAAGGAACATACCTAAACATAATTAAGGCTTGTATATAACAAGCCCGCAGGTAACATTATACTCAGAGGTAAAGAATGAAAGCTTTTCCTCTAAGATCAGGAAAAACACAAGTGTGCCCCTCACTACTCCTATTTAACATAGTACTGGAAGTCCTCGCAAAAGCCATCAGGCAAGAACAAGAAACAATAGGCATCCACGTCAGAAAGAAAGAAGTAATATTGCCCTTGTTTTCAGATGATATACTCTTATATGTAGAAAATCCTAAAGCCTCCACCAAAAAAACTATTAGAAATAATCAAAAAATTCAGTAAAGTTGCAGGAAACAAAATCAACATACAGAAATCATTTGCCTTTCTATACACCAACAACAAAATATTTGGGGGGTGGCAGGCAGTGGGAAACTCTACTCACGATAGCATCAAAAACAGTTAAATACTTACAAATAAATTTAACCAAGGAGGCAAAATATTTGTATATTGAAAATCACACGGCTTTGAATTAAAAAAAAAAAAGCTATCCCCTGCTCATGATTCAGAAGGACTAATATAGTTAAAATATCCATACTACCCAAAGTCACCTATAAATTCAATGCAATCCTTATAAAAATTCCAATGGTGTCTTTCACAGAAATAAAGAAAAAGCAATCCTAAAATTCAAACAGACCCCAAATAGCCAAAGCAATCCTGAGAAAGAACAAAGCTGGAGGCATTATACTTCCAGATTTCAAACTATACTATAATTTTATAGCAATCAAAACAGCATGGTACTGAAATAAAAATAAACAGAGATCAAAGGAACAGAATCAAGAACTCAGAAATAAACCCTTGCATACACAGTCAACAAATGTTTGACAAGAGAGTCAAGAATACTCAATGGGGAAAGGACAGTCTCTTCAATAAATGGTGCTGGGAAAACTATATAAACATACGTAGAAGAATGAAACTGGACCCCTATCTTACACCACTTACAAAAATTAAATCAAAATAGATTAAAGACTGAAACAGGCCTGAAACCACAAACTTCCTAGAAGAAAACCTATGTAAAAAGCTCCTTGACACAGGTCTTGGCAATGATTTTTTTAGATAAGACAACAAAAACATAAGCAACAAAAGCAAAAGAAACAATCAACAAAACAAAAAGGCAATCTATGGTATGAAAGAAAATATTTGCATTTCATATATCTGATAAGGGGTTAATAACTAAAATATGTAAGGAAAAAAAGTCTGATTAAAAAATGGGCATAGGAACTGAAAAGAGATTGTTCCAAACAAGACATACAGATGGCTAACAAGTACATGAAAAGACACTCAATATCACTAATTATCAGGAAATGCAAATCAGAATCACAATGAGATATCATCTCATACCTGTTAGAATGGCTATCATCAAAAAGATAAGAAAAGTTCTCCTCTGGATCTTATTACAAACGGGACACACAACCCATCAAAGAACTCTTTGCTCATCACCCAGACCAGCTAAGAGACTCCTGGAAGGATTACTTGAAGGTGCGCAAATTGGGCAAGCAGGGGAAGAAGGAAGGGAGCGGAGTGGAAACGCGCATCCCGCTAAGAAAGGGTGGCCTGCGGTGGCCGCAGTAACCCTGTAACCCACAGCTCTAAAGACGCAGGTGTCTCCAGGGCGGAACAGAGAATAGGAAAGCCAGGACAGGAGGTGGCCGCTAACCCTGCGTCCCACAGCTGATAGCTCCCGCGAGGGGGGCGGGGGGGGGGGGGGGTTGGTGGGCCCTAGGGCGGACAAACACAGACTCCATACCTGGGCACCTCCCCGCTGCTCCTCCAATCCTACCCCCGCCTTTCCAGAGACTTAAACTGGCCACTGAACTGAGGAGTAGTGTCAGATTACAGAGGGGCCTTAGTGCTCAGGCTCTGGGAAGACTGACAGGCAGCTCTGACCCAGGGAAGAGGCAGGAAGAGTGTGATTTTGGCTGGGCTAGGAGAGAAGAGACGCCTCCACCCCCCAGCCACCACCCTTTCTGGCCTGCCTAAGGCGGGGCAACTGCAACTGCAGAGGCACTCCCAGGGATCAGCAGTAAGCGGCAGACGCAGCTCCCAGATTAGAGCAGCTCAGAAATCTCCCGCCCGCCCCGCCTCCCTCCCATACTGGAAGTAGTGCCCTAAGACTCAGGAGTACTGGACTGGTGTTGCTACTCTCAGTGTGCATGTGTGCAGGCAAGAGCAGAAACTGCACTGACTTTGTAAACACTACCATCCAGACCACCCAGCTCCACGCATTTAAATCTACAGTCCCAAAGTCACCCTGGGCACCAGGTGACCAGTTCTGCCTGCACAATAGGCAGCGCACTCTCTGGCACAGCAGAGGACAACATGGAAATTACTTGCTGGGCTTAAGCCAAGACTGGCGCTGCTTTTTATTTTGCTTTGTTTTGTTTTGTTTTGTTTTCTCTTTATATCTTTGATATCGTTGCCTGTGTTGAGTGGGGGTGTTTTTACATGTGAATGTATTTGATTTTTTTACTTCGTTGTTGTTGTTGTGGTTGGTGATTTGCTTTGTTCTGAATTTGCCCTACCAGGGCCCAGCTTAAGAGGCACAAGATTCAACATATCCAGAGGCCAACTCCAGACCAAACCAGAGTACTACCGTGTTTGACCTACAAGTCACACACCCAGAGGAAATTCTCTGCAGGCACAAGAGCCCATAGAGGCCAAACCACATTTAAGCGGTCAATCCTCACACAGCAGAACACCCTGCGGTGGGCAGAGCCAAGTCTCACAACAAGTCAGCCTAGGAGTTAACCCCACCTACTCACAAGCAAAAAGCAATTAAAGATCTTCTTTAACAGGACAATATACACAACACAAGAGTCACCTTTGGAGCACACGCAGAGAAGAACGAAGTAGTGCAAGTCAAATATAAAGGACACACACTACATAAGATAACCCAGCAAGAACTAAGAACTCTAGGGGATCTACCTAATACATCAAAGCAAGCACAGAGAGTCAGACAGAATGGGGAAACAAAGAAACATGTCCCAAATAAAAGAACAGAAGAACTGGAACCAAATGAAGCAGAGGTAACCAAACTATAAGAGACAGAATTAAGAACACGGGTGATAAGAATGTTTAAGGAGCTTAGAGAAGACATAAAGAAGGATGTAGAAATCATAACGAACAACCAGTTAGAACTAATGAACACAATTACCGAAATTAAGAACTCACTTGAAGGAATTACCAGCAGGTTAGATGAAGCGGAGGATCGAATCAGCGACTTAGAAGACAAATTAGCAGAGATCACCCAAACAGAACAACAGAAAGAAAACAGAATAAAAAACAATGAAGATGGTTTAAGAGACCTCTGGGACAACACCAAGCGCAACAACACGCGCATCATAGGATTACCAGAAGGTGAAGAGAGGAGGCAAGGGATTGAGAACATATTTGAAGTAATAATGTCTGAAAACTTCCCTAACCTGATGAAGGAAACCAACATACGAGCCCAGGAAGTGCAGAGAGTTCCAACCAGGAAAAACCCAAACAGGTCCACACCAAGACACATTGTACTTAAAATGGCAAAGCTTAAAGACAAAGAGAGAATCCTAAAGGCAGCAAGAAAAAGACAGAAGGTTACATACAAGGAACGCCCATAAGACTATCAAATGACTTTTCTACATAAACATTGCAGGCCAGGAGGGAGTGGCAGGAGATACTCAAAGTGATGGAAAACAAAGGCCTACAACCTAGATTGCTTTAACCATCAAGGCTATCATTTAAAGTTGATGGAGAGATAAAGAGCTTCCCAGAAAAGAATAAGCTAAAGGAATTTATTACCACCAAGCCAGCATTGCAAGAAATACTAAAAGGACTTCTGTAAATAGAAGAAAGATGAAAACAATCTAACTACAGATTTAAAAATGGCAATAACTATGTACCTATCAATAATCACTTTAAATGTAAACAGATTAAATGCTCCAACCAAGAGACATAGGGTGACTGAGTGGATAAGAAAGCAAGACCCTTGTATATTCTGTATACAAGAGACTCACCTAGAATCAAAAGACACACACAGGCTGAAAGTGAAGGGTTGGAGTAAGATATTTCGTGCAAATGGAAATGAGAAAAAAGCTGGAGTTGCAATACTTATATCTGACAAAACAGACTTTAAAATAAAGAACATATTAAAAGATAAAGATGGGCATTATATAATAATAAAGGGATCGATCCAACAAGAGGACATAACCCTAGTAAACATCTATGCAGCCAACATAGGAGCACCTAAATATATAAAAGGTACTGACTGACATAAAGACAGAGATGAACAGTAACACTATCATAGTAGGGGACTTCAACACACCTCTGACAACAAGGGACAGGTCTTCCAGATAGAAAATCAATATGGAAACAACAGCCTTAAATGATACATTGGACCACTTGGATTTAACTGATATTTTCAAAGCATTTCACCCCAATGCTGCAAAACACACGTTTTTCTCAAGCGCACATGGAACATTTTCCAAGATAGACCATATGTTAGGCCACAAAACACGTCTTGATAAATTTTAAAAAGTTGAAATCATACCAATGTCTTCTCTGATCACAGTGCTATGAAATTAGAAATGAACTACAGGAAAAAATCTGGAAGACACACCAATTCATGGAGATTGAATAACTTATTACTAAATAATAAACGGGTCAAGCAGGAGATCAAGGAAGAAATCAAAAGATATTTCGAGACAAAGGAAAATGAAAACACGATGATGCAAGATCTAAGAGATGCTGCAAAAGCAGTCCTAAGAGGGAAATTCATAGCATTGCAGGCCTACCTAAAGAAACAAGAAAAACCACTAACCAACAGTTTATCTTGACACTTAAGGGATCTGGAAAAAGAACAGCAAAATAAGCCCAAAGGGAGCACAAGAAGGAGATAATGAAGATCAGAGCAGAAATAAATGAAAGAGAAACCAGAAAAACAAAAGATCAATGAATCCAAGAGTTGATTCTTAGAGAAGATAAACAAAATTGACAAACCTTTAGCCATACTTATTAAAAAAAGGAGAGAGTGGACCAAATTAATAAAATCAGAAATGAAAGAGGAGAACTGACAACAGACACCACAGAAATGCAAAAAATTTTAAGAAACTACTATGAGCAACTATATGCCAACAAATTTGACAATCTGGAAGAAATGGACAATTTCCTAGAGGCATACAACCTTCCAAGGCTAACTCAAGAAGAAACAGAAAACCTGAATAGACTGATTACCATGAGGGAAACAGAATCAGTAATCAACAATCTCCCAACAAACAAAAGCCCTGGACCAGATGGCTTTACAGGTGAATTTTACAAAACGTTCAAAAAAGAATTATCGCCTATTCTCCTCAAGCTCTTCCAAAAAATCCAGAAGGAGGGAAGACTCCCAAACACTTTTTACGAAGCCACTATCACCCTGAACCCAAAATCAGACAAAGACACCACAAAAAAAGAAAACTACAGGCCGATATTGCTAATGAACATAGATGCAAAAATCCTCAACAAAATATTAGTGAACAGAATTCAGCAATACATTAAAAAGATCAAACACCATGATCAAGTGGGATTCATCCCTGGTATGCAAGGGTGGTTCAACATCCGCAAATCAATTAATGTGATACACCACATTACCAAAATGAAAAATAAAAATCACATGATCATATCAATAGATGCAGAAAAAGCATTTGATAAAATCCAGCAGCCATTTATGATAAAAAGTGGGAATAGAGTGATCATATCTCAACATAATAAAGGCCATATATGACAAACCCACATCTAACATCATACTCAATGGGGAAAGGCTAAAACCATTCCCCCTAAGATCAGGAACATGACAAGGTTGCCCACTTTCTCCACTTCTATTAAAAACAGTGCTGGAAGTTCTAGCCACAGCAATCATACAGAAAAAGAAATAAAAGGCATCCAAATGGTAAGGAGGAAGTAAAATTATCATTATATGCAGATGACATTATACTATATAGAAAGAACCCTAACGACTCCACCAAGAAACTATTAGAGCTGATAGGTGAATTTAGTAAAGTAGCAGGATACAAAATTAATATTCAGAAATCAGTTGCATTTGTATATACCAATGATAAAATATCAGAAGGAGAAATTAAGAAAACAATTCCATTTACAATTGCTCCAAAGACTATAAAATACCTGGGAATAAATTTAACCAAAGAAGTAAAAGATTTATACTCAGAAAATTATAAGACACTGAGAACAGAAATGAAAGAAGATATAAATAAATGGAAACACACATCATGTTTATGGATAGGAAGAATTAATAGTTAAAATGTCCATACTGCCTAAGACAATATACGTATTCAACGCATTTCCTATCAAACTACCAACGACGTTTTTCACAGAAATAGAACATATAATCCTTAAAATTTATATGGGACCATAAAAGACCCTGGATAGCCTCAGTAATCTTGATAAGTAAGAACAAAGTGGAAGTATAACAATACCTGACTTCAAATTCTACTACAAGGCTACAGTAATCAAAACAGCATGGTACTGGCATAAAAACAGACACATAGATCAATGGAACAGAATAGAGAGTCCAGAAATAAATCCATGCCTATATGGCCATTTAATCTATGACAATGGAAGCAAGAATGTACAATGGGGTAAAGACAGTGTATTCAATAAATGGTTATGGGAAACCTGGACAGACACATGCAAAAAAATGAAGCTGGACCACCTCCTTACACCATATACATAAATAAATTCAAAATGGCTTAAAGACTTAAATGTAAGATCTGAAACCATAAAATACCTAGAAGAAAATGTAAGAAGAAAATTCACAGACATTACTCGGAGTAGGATTTTTATTGATATATCCCCAAGTGCCAGGGAAGTAAGAGAAAAAATAAACATGTGGGATTACATCAAACTAAAAAGTTTTTCACAGCAAATGAAACCATCAATAAAACAAAAAGGGATCCTACTGAATGGGAAAAGACATTTGCCAATGATATATCTGATAAGGGGTTAATATCACAAATCTATAAAAAAACTCACTCAACTCTTCTCCAAAAAAACAACAACCCAATTAAAAAATGGTCAGAGGACATGAAGACACATTTTTCTAAAAAGGACATACAGATGGCAAACAGACATATGAAGAAATGCTCAACCTCACTAACCATCAGAGAAATGAAAATAAAAACCACAATGAGATACTACCTCACCCCAGTCAAAATGGCTATCATAGATAAATCAACAAACAACAAGTACTGGAGCGGATGTGGAGAAAAGGGAACGCTCGTGCACTGTTGGTGGGATTGCAGATTAGTGCAGCCACTGTGGAAAACAGTATGGAGGTATGTCAAAAATCTGAAAATGGAACTAGCCTATGATCCAATAATTCCACTCCTAGGTATCTATCCATAGAAATCCAAAACTCCAATTCAAAAATCTTTATGCACTCCTATGTTTATTGCAGAACTATACACAATAGCCAAGACATGGAAACAACCGAAATGCCCATCGGTAGATGACTGGATTAAGAAACTATGGTACATTTATGTAATGGAGTATTACGCAGGCATATGGAAGAAAAAAATCTTACCATTTGTAACAACATAGATGGACCTAAAGAACATTATGTTAAGTGAAATAAGTCAGACAGAGAAAGACAAATACCATATGATCTCACTTATATGTGGAATCTAAAGAAGAGAGTAAGTGAATGAACTAATCAAAAACAGTTTTGAGACAAAGGAAAAACTGAGGGTTGTTAGATGGGCGGGAGGTGGGGATAAGGGGGAAGGTGAGGGGATTAGAAAACAGTCGGTAACCACAAGATTGCCACGGGGTTTTGAAAATTAATTTGGGGAACATAATCAATAATGTAAAGATTTTGTAGGGTATCCGATGGACACATATCCCATTTGGGAGACCACCTCAGGGAAGATGTAGATGCCTGATCACTGCAATGTACACCGGAAGCTGAACAATAAGGTATGCCAACTATAATTTTATATATATATATATATATATATATATATACACACACACACACACACGTATATATATAAAAGTAGTTATGGGGATGTTGGGTATAGCATAAAGAATATGATCAATAATATTGTAATAAATACGTATGGTGTCAAAGGGATACTAGATTTGTTGGGGTAAAAGATGGGAGAGAGTCTAGGGGCAGGGTGAAAAAAGTAAAGAGATTAAGAAGTACAAATTCGTAGTTACAATATAGTCATGGGAATGAAGGGTATAGCATAAGGAATATAGTCAATAATATTGTAATAACTATATATGGTATCAGATGGGTACTAGATTTATTGGGGTGATCACTTCATAAGTTATACAAATGTCTAATCATTGTTATACATCTGAAACTAATATACTATTGTATATCAACTTTAATTGAAAAATAAAACAATTATTTAAAAAAAAGAGACATAACAAATGTTGGTGAGGGTGTGGAGAAAAGGGAACCTTTGTGCACTGTTGGTGGGAATGTATATTGGTACAGCCATTATGGAAAACAGGATGGAGGTTCCTCAAAAATTTTAAAGTAAACTGTGATATGATTCAGCAATCTCAGTTCTGGGTATGTATCTAAAGGAAATGAAGTCAGGATCTCAGAGATTTCTGCACTCCCATGTTTATTGCAGCGATAAGTTTATTGCACTCCCATGTTAATTGCAGAGATAATGAAGTCAGGATCTCAGAGATTTCTGCACTCCCACAATTGCTAAGTATGTGTCAGCAGTTGAATGGAATCGCTTCTCCGCCTTTTGTCTAAGATCAAGTGTAGCAACTGAATGGATACAGAAGATAAAGTGTGTATACACACACACACACACACACACACACACACACACACAGTTACTTGTACAGTGGAATATTCAGCGATGCTGCCATTTGCAATAACACGAATGGACCTTGAGAGCATGCTAATTAATTTAAATATGTCAGGGGGAAAAAAAGACAGATACCTGTATGTGGAATTTAAACGAGCCGAACTCATAAAAAGAGATTCGAGTGATGATTGTCAAGTGCTGGGGCATGGGGGAAATGAGGAGACGTTGGTCAAAGAGCACAAATGTCCAGTTATAAGATGAGTAAGTTCTGGGGATTTAATGTACAGCATGGTGCCTTTAGTTAACAATACTGTACTGTACACTTCAAAACTGCTAAGAGAGTAGCTCTTAAATATTCTCACCACAAAAGCAATGGCAAGTATGTGAGGTGACTGATGTGTTAACTAACCCTCCTGTGGTAAATATGTACCAGATCAACACACTGTACATCTCAAACTTACACAATGTGACATGTCAATTTTATCTCGATAATGCTGGGGGGAAATCCTTATTATTTGCTGTTAAAAACATAAAAAGCACTAAAGTACATAATCAAAAACAGTAATGAGGAAAAAGGCAAACCAGCTCACTCTCACAGATCCACTAGCTCCTGGTATGAACTTACCCTTATAAAAGTATTGGTAGAGAGCCAGTATTTTAATCAGTGCTGAACTCAATATGAATTTATACAGATAATAACCTCTGAGTTTGTGTTTTGTTTTGATTTTACATTTATCTCCCTAAAAACTTTAATTTTCAGGGTAGGCAGGTGTCACCACCTGTAGGAAGCCTTCAACAGTCACCTTGTCCTAAACTGGTAGGACCGCCCACCCCTCCCTCCTCTAGGCCTGCCACCTACAAAGCAAACCCTACTACCTTACAATCACCAAAACCTCACTGCTTTTATTGTATCACCCGCCAACAGGCTGTGTGACGCCCCAAGTACAGGCACACCCTCTTGTTCAACTTTCTATTACCAGGGCTGGCACAGAGAAGTTATCAAGTACCACCATATGTTTAAAATTAAAACTTTATTCCTTATTTCAAAGTATTTCAGGAGTGTCTCTAGTTAAGTTCTTGTGTTTTGTTCTCACTAAATAGTGTTTTGTATAAGCCCGTAAAAAATGGATCAATTTACAGTAACAGATCTCGTAACCAATCTAAATTAACCAAGTTAATAGCAACAAACACTTGCCATTAAAGCATGTTAACCTCTTACGCTAGTGAGCTACTCTCTAGAATGCACATACTTTTGCTCTCCTCGTTTGAGCTGTATGTTTACCAAAGACCAGCTGTGTATGTTTGCAAACCAACTATTTTTCGAAATGAAACAACATAAGTCAATATGATTCAAGCCAATAAAATATATGAGTGAAGGGAAAAAGGTGGTCTACCCAAAAAAATAAAATTCAATCACTAGAAAAACTCAAAAAGGTGAAAAGTTAAAAACAATTCATGCTGAATGAGATGTGCGTAAAACAACTATAAAACACGGGAGGAAGATTACAAAAATCTCAAAGGATTCGGTACTCAGATGGAAAAGAAATTATAAACAATTCATTATGAGTATGGTTTCTAAAGGAGTAATAGCTCCAATCTCCAAACAGAATAACCAAAGGCCTTATCCTTCATTTGAAAAAAGGAAAAAAGTTGGGAAACAAACACATTTTTGTTTTAAATTAAAACGTTTTGTGAATGTATTTTGATTCATTGTTTGAACATTTATTTTCAGTAAACTTACTACCTCATTCCTATTTGCAATACATAAGAGATCTTTACTGCACTTAGTATCTCACAAGAAAGACTACTATTTTAAAATAAATATTTTTAGGTGTTTCTCTATGTCCTTATCACCATATTTTACCATTCTGCTTATTACATTTCTTAATACATTCCCATCTTTACCCTGAACTATAAATGACAGACATGAAGCTACACCTCATATCCTGACAACCACACATCATATGTCCAATAATTTCATCCAGAATATATGTCATACAAATACTACAAGGGCGTTGGGAAAAAGAAATTGCTTTACATTTTAATATTTAACATACAAGTTAACTATCAATGACATATTCACAAAACTGAAATATAAACTACATTTGTGAGACGTCATCAAAATGGTGGCATGAGGAGAGCCTCTGTAACGCTCCCCTGGAATTTACAACGAATCGGACAACAATAACTCCACAAAGGACTCCTTGCACAGCAGACAGGCAAGACGAAGAGGCCCACTGCTGAATTCACCTCCAGGTGGGTGAATCGCGCGAGCGGGGGAGGAGGGAGAGGAGAAGTGCGGAGACGGAGCCGCGCGGGCGCAGGACACAGACCTAGCTCAGTGCTCAGAGCCCGCTGCGCCCGGATCTTCCGCAGCTGCGGGAGAGGGAAGGACTCGGACTGCTAGGGCTCCGCTTACGGCCCACAGGGCTAAGGGGGCAGCATACAAAACCGCTGAACCCAACGCTCGCTCACGGCAGACCTCGGAGCAAAGACTGAGGGAAGAGGGCTGAAATCGGTGGTTTAAGCCCTCACTGCTGAGCGGAGAGCGGAAGCCTTAGGCACTGAGACTAGCCGCCCCCTCCCTCCCCTCCCAGAGCTCGCCCCACCCCCACCTGCCCGGTGCTAGAAGCGATAAAGTAGCAGTGTCGGATCAAAGGACAGAATATTTGCTGCTCTGAGACCTGTGGACCGCAGACACAGATTCGCAGCTCAACTAGTTCCGGCAAAGGGGAGGGAGCTGTGGAAGCAGGACTGGCTGTGGTGGTGGTCGCCGCCATTGCTCTGGGCCACCTCTCACAACTCACCCCGCCCCTGGCCCCACCTATCTGGGCGGATCCCTGCAGGAGTAAACAGAACTGCTGAAACAAACGGGCTCTGAATCTGGTGCAGAAAGAGCTTTGGAACTTCAAAAGCTCTCCACATCCCCACAGGGATGTGGCGCCCTATGAAAGAGGAGAAGCCCATCTCCCAGGGAATCGCCCCATTGTGTGAGAAGCTGGAATAGAGCAGAGAAAACAGCATAACCGTGTGAGAGAAAAAAAAAAGGCTGCAGTCGGAGAAAAAATTTTACCAACAAGTACTGGAAAACGAAATAAAGACCTCTTCTTATCAACCTGTTGCAGAAGCCACTCCTGTAGATGTCTAGGAAGAGATATAATAAATCAGTAATTGCCATGAATAACCAAGGCAACAAGACAGCTCAGAAAGAAAGTGAAAAGCCTCCGGAAAAGGAACTTAAAGATACAGAATTATGTAACTTAAATAAAAGAGAATGCAAGATTGCAGTTCTGAAAAAATTCAACGAGTTTTTAGATATGAAGGAGGAATAAAGACCTTTCCAGACATACAGAAGTTGAGGGAATTTTCTAATACACGACCTGCACTACAAGAAATACTAAAGGAGACTATTCGAACACCATCAACAGGGAGAACTTGTGGCAACCAAAACATAAAAAGGGGGAGAGTAAAGGCCTGAACCGGAATATTGGAATGGAGAAAGTAAGCGTGCTGAAGAAAATGGAATACACTAAAGATCAAACTTTCTTTTACATAAACTTAAGGGTAACCACTCAAAAAAAAATCCAGTACTGAAATATATACTGTAATAAAAGAAGAAACAGAGGGAAACATCATAGAATACCACCACACAAAAATAATATAGACAACAACAAAAAGGCAAAGAAACAATGGAGACACAGCCTTACTGGAAAACTAAAGACAGAAGAACAGGAAATCCTCACGTATCAATAATCACCCTAAATGTAAATGTACTGAAGTCACCAATAAAAAGGCACGAAGTAACAGATTGGATCAAAAAACTAAGCCCAACAATATGCTGTCTCAATGAGACACATCTCAGCTACAAGGACAAGCATGGACTCAAAGTGAAAGGGTAGAAATTGACGTGTAGCCATAATGATATCAGATGAAACAGACTTCAGGGTGAAAATGGTAGCAAGAGACAAAGACGGACATTTCATAATGGTAAAGGAGACTATACAACAAGAAGACATAACAGTCTTCAATATTTATGCCCCCAATCAGGGAGCACCGAAATATAAGCAACAACTAACAGAACTAAAGGGAGAAATTAATCAAAACACAATTATACTAGGGGACTTAAATACATCATTGACAGCTATGGATAGATCATCCAAACAGAAAATAAATAACGAAATAGCAGCCCTAAATGACACATTAGATGAAATGGACATAATTGACATATATAGAGCACTGCATCCTAAAACATCAGACTATACATTTTTTTCAAGTGTACATGGCACATTCTCAACGACAGACCATATATTGGGACATAAAATCAGCTTCAGCAAATTTAAGAAGACTGAAATCATACCAAGCATATTCTCTGATCACAAGGCTTTGAAATTGGATATCAACTGCTAAAAGAAAACAGGAAAAAACACAAATACATGGAGATTAAACAACATACTTTTAAAGAACGACTGGGTCAAAGAAGAAATTAGAGGAGAGATCAAAAGGTACATAGAAACAAATAACAATGAAAATAGATCCTGCCAAAATTTTTGGGATGCAGCGAAAGCAATTTTAAGAGGGAAATTTATATCAATACAGGCCTATCTCAAGAAACAAGAAAAATCCCAAATAAATAACCTCATGTTACACCTTAAAAAGCTAGAAAAAGAAGAACAAGTGAAACCCAAGGTCAGCAGAAGAAAGAAAATAACAAAAATCAGAGCAGAACTAAATGAAATAGAGAACAAAAAGATAATAGAAAAAATTAATGTGACAAACAGCAGGTTCTTTGAAAAGATTAACAAAATTGACAAACCCTTGGCTACACTCACTAAGATAAAAAGAAAGAAGTCACTAATTAACAAAATCAGAAATGAAACAGGGGAAGTTATCATGGACATCACAGAAATACAATGGATCATCCAAGAATACTATGAAGGACTATATGCCACCAAATTCAATAACCTAGAAGAAATGGGCAAGTTCTTAGAAACAAATAGCCTTCCAAGGCTGAACCATGAAGAACTGGAAAATCTAAACAGACCCATCACCAGTAACGAAATTGAATCAGTCATCCGAAACTTTCCCAAAAGCAAAAGTCCGGGACCAGATGGCTTCACTAGCGAATTCTACCAAACCTTCAAACAGGATCTAATACCAATCCTGCTCAAACTCTTTGAAAAAATTGTAGAAGAGACAGTACTCCTTAACTCATTTATGAGGCCAGCATTACCCTGATACCAAAACCTGGTAAAGACAACACGAAAAAAGAAAAATACGGACCAATATCTCTGATGAATACAGATGTAAAAATCCTAAACAAAATTCTAGCAAATCGAACACAACAATGCATTAAAAAGAAAATTCACCACGACCAAGTGGGGTTAATCCCCGGGGCACAAGGATGGTTCAACATCCGCAAATCCATCAATGTGATACATCACATAAACAAAATAAAGGACAAAAATCATATGATTATATCAATTGATTCAGAAAAAGCATTTGACAAATTACAACATCCTTTTATGATTAAAACACTTAATAAAGTAGTTATAGAAGGAAAATAACTTAACATAATAAAGGCCATATATGACAAGCCCTCAGCTAACCTCAACATTAATGGTGAAAAACTGAAGCCCTGTGCTCTACGTTCAGGAACACGACAGGGCTGTCCCCTATCACCTCTGCTTTTCAACATAGTGTTGGAAGTCCTTGCCAGAGCAATCAGGCAAGAGAAAGAAATAAAAGGCATCCAAATTGGGAATGAAAAAGTTAAATTATCACTCTTTGCAGGTGACATGATGCTATATATAGAAAACCCTAAAGACTCCACCAAAAAGCTATTAGAAACGATCAACAAATACAGTAAAGTTGCTGGCTACAAAATCAACGTACAAAAGTCCATTGCATTCCTATTTACTAACAATGAAATCTCAGAAAAAGAAATACAAAAAACATTTCCTTTTGCAATTGTAGCAGAAAGAATAAAATAGCTAGGAATAAACTTAACCAAAGATGTGGAGAACCTATATGCTGTAAACTATAAGACATTTTTAAAGGAAATTGAAGAAGACACAAAGAAATGGAAAGACATTCCGTGCTCATGGATTGGAAGAATCAATATAGTTAAAATGGCCATATTGCCAAAGCAATATACAGATTTAACGCAATCCCCATCAAAATCGCAGTGGCATTTTTTAAAGAAGTAGAACAAAAAATCATCAGATTTGTTTGGAATCACAAAAGACCCCGAATAGCCAAAGCAATCTTAAGAAAAATGAACAATACTAGAGGTATCACACTCCCTGACTTTAGCTTGTACTACAGGGCTACAATAATCAAAACGGCATGGTATTGGCAAAAAAACAGACACATAGACCAATGGAATAGAATTGAGGACCCAGAAATAAAACCACATAAATATGGACAGATAATTTTTGACAAAGAGCTAAAAACATACAATGCAGGAAAGACAGCCTCTTCAATAAATGGTGCTGGCAGAATTGGATAGCTACGTGCAAAAGAATGAAACTGGACTGCTATCTGTCACCATGTACCAAAATTAATTCAAAATGGATCAAAGACTTCAGCATAAGACCTGACACAATAAACTGCATAGAAGAAAACATAGGTACTAATCTTATGGACCTTGGGTTCAAAGACGATTTTATGAATTTGACTCCAAAGGCAATGGAAGTAAAAGCTAAAATAAACAAATGGGACTATATGAAACTTAAAAGCTTCTGCACAGCAAAAGAAACCATCAACAAAATAAAGAGGCAACCAACTGAATGGGAGAAGATTTTTGCAAACAGTGCCTCCGATAAGGGGCTAATATCTAAAATATACAAGGAACTCATGAAACTCAACAACAAAAAAACAAACAACCAAATTGAAAAATGGGCAGAGGACCTGAAGAAACGTTTCTCCAAAGCAGACATACAAATGGCAAATAAACATATGAAAAAATGCTCAACATCACTAATCATCAGAGAAATTCAAATAAAAACCACAATGAGATATCTATCACCTCACCATCATCAACAAGACAAATAGTAACAAGTGTTGGAGAGGCTGTGGAGAAAAAGGAACCCTCACACACCGGTTGGTGGGAATGCAGACTGGTGCAGCCACAATGGAAGGCATTGTGGAGGTTCCTCAAAAAATTACGAACAGAATTACCATATGACCCAGCAATCCCTCTCCTGGGTATCTACCCAAAAAATCTGAAAAATATATCCATAAAAACACGTGTGCTCCAATGTTCATTGCAGCTTTGTTTACGGTGGCCAAGACATGGAAACAACCAAAATGTCCTTCGATAGATGAATGTATACAGAAGTTGTGGTATATATACACAATGGAATACTATTCGGCGGTAAGAAAAGATGAAATAGGACCATTTGTGACAACATGGATGGATCTTGAGATTATAAAGCTAAGCGAAATAAGTCAGACAGAAAAACCAGAGAACCCTATGATTTCACTGACATGTGGTATATAAACCAAAAACAACAAAAGAACAAGACAAACAAATGAGAAACAAAAACTCATAGACACAGACAATAGTTTAGTGGTTACCAGAGGTTAAGGGGGGGTGAGGGGAAAGAGATTAGGGTAAGGGGGATCAAATATATGGTGACGGAAGGAGAACTGACTCTGGGTGGTGAACACACAATGGGATTTATAGACGATGTAATACAGAATTGTACACCTGAAATTTATGTAATTTTACTAACAAATGTCACCCCAATAAATTTGAAAAAAAAACTGCATTTGTAAACAAAGTGATCTGGTTTCTGAATTTATAAATGCTAACTAACTAAATACTTGAACCACCACTACCTTTGTTAACGACAATCTAAAAAGGGAGGTGAGGAGAGTGCAGTGTTGCAGTCACACGAGAAGTGCCAAAGAAAGAATGAATGTGTTACCTTCCGATTCTGATCATAAGCAGAATCAATCCCCAAAATGCTGTTCACTTCCACATACGGGTACTTCTTCTCCAGGACACTGACCACATGCTCAACCTTCACCTTTTCTCCAGTCCTTACTTTGTTGTAAATCTGAAGAAAGGAAAACCAGGTAACCAACTACACTTGTAAATTCAAATTTGAGAGTGTTTATTAAAAAGATTTCTGAATGTACAGGGAAACATGGTTATTTTTTTTAAAAGGTCCAATGGGAATAGCAATTCTCCCTTTTCCATATACCTCAACATGCCTTCTTACATTAGAAATTATATATACTTTTAAAATGACACAATCAGTTCATACTCATATTAAGTCCCAAATACAAAGATATGTTAATTTTTTTAAATCTCAATATTTACAAGTAATCCTTGAAATAAGAATTCATGTCCCTGATATTTAGGGGAAACAGGTTGCAAACATGTATGGTATAATCCCTGTTTTTAAAAAGCAGACATAGCTTTACACAGTGGCAATATAGCCAACAAGGTTTATCCAAGACGTAATTATTGCTAATTGAAAAAGGAGACATAAAACAAACACCACCACCATGTCTGTACATGTACAGTTAAATACCTAGAAGGGTAACAGCAATCTTTTAATAGTGGCTACCTTCAAAGAGCAGGATTAGGAAGGGTAAGGGACAGAGAAATTTTAAATTGACACACTTTAATATTATTTGAAAATTTTTTACAATGAAATTTTTTTTACTTTTTCAATTAAAAATAAACAAAAAAATTAAAACTCACATTATCCTTTCCTTCACATGGCGATGAGGGGGGGAAACTTTAAAAAGCAGACTTTAAAACACTTCTTAGCTTTCGCAACTTTTTCTGAACTAATTTCATTCCCCGTACTCACCATCACTGCTCAGCAGTCACAGCAACGGCTCATCAGTTAGTACCCTGCCACAGTCTTTGCCCTGCTTCAAATCCATCTCCACACATGCATCAGAATGATCTTTTTAATTACAGTTTAACTCTGTGATTAGACACCTGTTACCTCCTCTCATGGCTCCAACGACCAGGTTACCCACTCCACTCTGCTCTCACAATACTCTGCTTAAGTTACACTAACCACTTGGAATCAGCACCTGTGACTTAAAGCCACTGCTCACCCCACTCCCGTTTTTCCTCCCACACAGCTGGGACAATGTCCCACTCCACAAACATGCCCATGGCCACCTCTAGTGGAGCGAGGGCCGGGTGCTGTCATAGCCAGCTGTGCTCCCCACACTAGTAGCTCCTCTGCGTGGAGGTGTCCCCACTAGACTGTAAGGGCTTTGAAAACAGAGGTGACGTCTTACTCTTCTTTGTATCCCTCACAGATAGGACCAGGTCTGGTAAATGCTAGGTCCTTGGTGAATGTTAGCCGGATACATAAGTGCACATTTTAACTAATAAAAAATGCCCCTGACTGAATGTCTAAACAATGAACATAACAAACATAATAAACAGCAGACTGACATCATGTTTATAGGTAAAATTCAATAATTACCACTAATCTGTAAACAAAAGAACTGTTACTTCTGAATATAACTTTTTTTAATACATTGAAAATGAAGTTTTTTATATTCAAAAATAGAAAAAAAAAACAAGAAAATAAGGAGAGTTCTTTAAATTTGAGCAGTATTTCAAATATATATAAAAATCAGGGCATTTCAAAATCTCCAGTTAATATGGAGAAAAACAAATTAAGAATTTTGACTTCAACAGTAAACTGAATTGTAACTGAAAAGATTATGATGGTCTTAAAGGAGGGGGAGCAAACATTTTTTTAAACAAGCAGAGAACATCACATTTACCAAGGGCATGAATGAGTGATTTCAAACCATAAGAAGGCAGAGGCTAACGGACGTTAGTGTGGCTCCTAAGGAAGATTATCTTGGCTGAAATCACAGCAATCTTTATTAGCACTGGTGAATCAATAAAGTCGAGACAGGAACGGATGGGTGGCTCAGTTGGTTAGAGCATGAGCTCTGGGCAACGGAGCTGCAGGTTCGATTCCCACATCGGCCAGCGAGCTGCGCCCTCCACAACTAGAATGAAATCAATGAGCTGCCGCTCAGCTCCCAGATGGCCAGACGGCTCAGCTGGTTGGAGTGCCGGCTCTCAACCACAAGGTTGCAGGTTCAACTCCTCAACTCCTCGACTTCCTCAAGGGATGGTGGGCTGCGGCCCTGAAACCAACAACAGCAACTGGACCTGGAGCTGAGCTGCGCCCTCCATAACTAAGATTGGAAGGACAACAACTTGACTTGGAAAAGTCCCGGAAGTACACATTGTTCCCCAATAAAGTTCTGTTCCTCTTCCCCAATAAAAATATTTAAAAAAAAATACATCATTAAAGATTTTAACGATATAATGTGATGGTTCAGTGTGAGGTCGGAGGGATAGCAGATGGGGGGAGGGGGGTTCACAGTGTGAGGGATATAAATGATGAACGTCTAAGTATTACCTTGTCTTGTACACCTAAAACTAATAAATAAATAAAAAAAAAGAATAGAATTACCATAAAAAAAAAAAGATTTTAACGTAAAAAAAATAATAAAAATAGAGACAACTCCTAAAATATCAAACACATAAAGGTTGTATGAACAATTTTTTACTTTTTCTTTGTCCAGAAATATCGAATCCCCTTACCACATACTGCTTCTTAGAGTAAGTTTGACTTTTAAAAGTTATTCAACATTTGGAATGAACACATACATGCGTCAGAATTTGGAAGGCGTGATAGTCATCCACTTCTTGGGCAACGTAATTATACGCTCTCAGTACAGCCACTCCGCCATCCTGCAGCCCATCCACATCTTCAGAATCGTTAACAACAAAGATTAAACCAAGTCTGAAGGAGAGGAAGAAGGGAAAAGAAGAAAAAGAAACTCATCTCAAAGAATAAAACCCATTAAAAGGAATGGCATCCTCGTACCCCACACAAATACTCTAGCTGACAGAGGAAAACGATCCTCTATTGAAAAGCACAGCTCACAATTAAGTCTGAGATGGTTGGCAAACGCTTTCATCACTTACAGAATAAGAAAAGCAAGTTCCCGGGACAGCCAGTTGCCTCATGGTTAGAGCACAGTGCTCATAACACCAAGAGCGCTGGTTCAATTCCCACATGGGCCAGTGAGCTGCGCCCTCCACAACTAGAGTGAAAACAACGACTTGATTTGTAGCTGATGGGTCCTGGAAAACACACTGTTCCCCAATATTCCCCAATTAAAAAAATATATAAAAAAAAAGAAAGGCAAGTTCCCAAGGGGGCTTAGGCTTTCAACTGTTAAAGGAAGCCATTTCCACCTTGTGAAATGAGGCCTTTACTGACATGATGGGCATTGCTATAGTTTTATATAAAGAATTTGTTCTGTTTTTCAACAAAAATTAGGGTAAGTGAAAAATTTCAGAATGTGAAACTATTTGGGGGGGGGCGGATTTTGAGATTCAACAGGCAATGACAATCATAGATAAACGGAAAGCATAAAAACATTTATTATTGTCCTTGAGCAAGAAGCTACAACCAAGGTTAAAGTTTATTACATGTTAAAAATTTAAATAAAGGAATAAACCACAAAGAGATACCATTACACATCTACAGACGCAAAAAACAAAACCCTTGCACTGGCCAACAGAGGCCACTATCCTCCATATTGGAGTGAAAGCCATTCAGTGGAGAAAGGATAGTCTTTTTAACAAATGGTGCTGGAACAACTGGACATCCACATGCAAAGCAATGAATCTAGACAGAGACCTTATAACCTTCACAAAAATGAACTCAAAATGGATCACAGACATAAATGCAAAATACAAAACTATAAAACTCCTAGAAAATGCAATAGGAGAAAATTTAGGTGATCTTGGGTTTGTTAATCACTTGTTAGATCTAACATCGAAAGCTTGACCCATGACAAAAAGAATTGATAAAGTGGACTTCATTTAAATTAAGAACTTCTGCTCTGCAAAAGAAACTGTTAAGAGAATAAAGACAAGCCACAAACTGGCAGAAAAATCTGTGCAAAACACGTATCTGATAAAGGACTGATATCCAAAATATACAAAGAACTCTTAAAATGCAATTTAAAAAAAAGAAATGGGCAAAAAGTCTGAATAGGCACCTCACCAAACAAGACATACAGCTGGCAAATAAGTACACAAAAAGATGCTCAACATCACCTATCATTAAGGAATTTCAAATTAAAACCACAATGAGCTATACCAATTAGAATGGCTAAAATCCAAAACACTGACACCACCAAATTCTGGAGCAACAGGGACTGTCACTCATTGCTGATGAGAATGCGAACTGGTACAACCATTTTGGAAGACAGTTCAGCAGTTTCTTATAAAACCAAACACATGTAATCATAAGATAAAGCCATCATGCTAGTTGGTATTTATCCAAACGAGCTGAAAACTTACATCCACACAAAAACATACATACGGATGTTTATAGCAGCTTTATTCGTAATTGCTCAAACTTAGAAGCAACCAAGATGTTGCTTCTGGGAAAGACAAAACTATGGAGACTATAAAAAGACCAGTGGTTGCCAGGGGCGGCGGGGA
Organism: Rhinolophus hipposideros; assembly: GCF_964194185.1. NCBI lineage: Eukaryota > Metazoa > Chordata > Mammalia > Chiroptera > Rhinolophidae > Rhinolophus > Rhinolophus hipposideros. The sequence goes on along the minus strand of NC_138052.1, from coordinate 999,803 downwards.
GGGCAGAACAAATTGGTGGAGCACAGTGACTTTTAAGGCAGGGAAACTCATCTGTACAAATCTATAAAGGTGGAAATGTGATAATACATTTGTCAAGACCCACAGAATGTGCAGCTCAAAGAGTAAACTATGGACTTTAAGTAACAATTATCAATACCAGTTAATTAATTAACATTACTCTAAATAATACAAAGTCTATTAATTTTTTTTAAAAAGGTATAGCCTAAAAATAGAAAAAAACATATACCAAACTTCAAGTTCTCAGGATGTATGTGTACAAGGTGTATATACATGGATGGGATTAGCGAGAGGGTTTGTTTTCAGATGAAAATTGGCTTTGTTAAAATCCCACTAATGACAGAAATTATGAGTAGACTCCAGGCAGAAATAACCTCAATATTATTCCCACAAAAACTGAAATAATGGCTAGAGCCTAATTATCTCCTCACGAAGTAATTCCCCTTCCCAAGATTCCAATTTCTAGAAAGAACATCAGTTTTTGTTAGCAAAGCACCCAATCTCTGACTTATGTTTCTCCCAGCCCTTCACCAAATCACTCAGGAGCCTCTCAGATTCGTCCCCTCCTCTCCTTGACCCCATCAACACCTGCTGCACACATCAACCCAAACAAAGGGTGAAGGGACAGCTGCCTGCCATAGGCGCCTCCCACTGTTCACAGCATCCTGTCTATCGCCTTGCACGTCAATAAATATTTCATTAGTGCCCACTATGTATCATGAGCCACCTTCTTCTGTGTCCTATATTTCCCACTTAACCAAAACACAGCTTTGGCTGTAATCCAGTTGTTTATTGCTCCATCTAACCAGGTGGTATGCATGTTTTACAGGAAAAAGTTCATTCAACTCAAAATCTCTGCTTTTCCATTAATAAAAACCCTCTATTTTCTTCAAAGTCTATCTAAAATCCAACTTCTCCATGAAACTTTTGTCCTTCCAAATATCTGTCTATCATCTTTTGTTTCCCTGAAATTCTAAAGCACTTGTAACTAATAGGACATAACCTAACACTTGATAAAATATCTTATTAAAGTGTCTGAAAGTATGCACAGTATTTTTTTGAAGAAGGTAGAAATGTGGTTTATATACTTCACAACATTTAGCTCAGTACTGGGTACGGAATACACAATAACATTTGTTAGCTAAAGAGTTATTTTCTTTTTTATTCTCATTTTTTCCAAGAATTTAAATTTTGTCAACATGTAAAATTACCAGATATTATTCAGAAGGTAAATGAGAATATCTCAACACTTATATGTAAAAACCTTAACATTGTTTTTCAAACGCATAATGGAAAGCCAGCCATTCAAGTACCCTGTTGGCATAACTGGCAGCACAAATGAAATCAATGTGTCTGTCTGTCTGCATCTATATAGGTGTACACAGTCATTTAGTCCTTGACACTGTAACCAAAGTTGCCAGCAAAGCTCTTTATCTCCACCGGAAGTGGAGATGGGCTTTGGGATGTGGACACTCACTTGGAAAAACTCCCTTTTGATGGGAAGGAGCTCACACCACAAACTACCAGGGGAGCCAAAAAAATGAAAACATATAACTTGTATTCATCTTCTGTTATCAGTATATGTTACAATTTTATAATTGTATTACAATTTTAATACAGGTTTTTCCTTTCTTAAAATGTGTGTACATTTTGTTGGCACCCTCTGTATTTCACATGAGCTATTTATTGATAATCCAGTGGTGGCAAGCTTCTATTCCCTGAGAATCAAATTCTTTATCCCAAAAGATACTGGCTTTCTACTCAGGAAAAGATAAAACTGCCATTACGATCCCCATTACTAATTACCGTACAATTCAGTGAAACCAGAACTGCATTTAAGAATGACAAATCTGTATCGGTGTTACCTTAGTGGGATGTGATTACTGAGGAACATCTCGGCGGTGCTCATCAGGTCTGCTGTGCTCTCATGAGCAGGATCAACTATGAAAATCTGCAGGGAGAGGGAAAGGAACACTTGAAATGACACTCATCAAAATGCCACTGGGCCAATAACAATGCCCTTAGTCTTTACACTTCAAGGCAATATTTCCCAGCTACTCTTGAACCACATAAGAGAGGAGATACACAAACAGCAGTTTGTGTAGAGGAGAGGAGAGGAGATACACAAACATCCAAAGAATATGGAACTGAAAGGATGAGTGATGTTCTCGTGGTCTTATGCTAGTTAACATGGCCATATTACCCAAAGCCATATACAGATTTAATGCAATCTCCCCATCAAAATCCCAATGGCATTTTTTAAAGAAGTAGAACAAAAAATCATCAGATTTGTTTGGAACCACAAAAGACCCCGAATAGCCAAAGCAATATTAAGAAAAAAGAACAATACTGGAGATATCATACTCCCTGACTTTAGCTTGTACTATAGGGCTACAATAATCAAAACAGCATGGTACTGGCAGAAAAACAGACACACAGATCAATGGAATAAAAGTGAGAATCCAGAAATAAAACCACATAAATATGGATAGATACTTTGTGACAAAGAAGCCAAAAACATACAATGGAGGAAAGACAGCCTCTTCTATAAATGGTGCGGAAAGAATTGGATAGCCACGTGCAAAAGAATGAAACTGGATTGCTATCTGTCACCAAGTATCAAAATTAATTCAAAATGGATCAAAGACTTCAGCATAAGACCTGACACAATAAACTGCATAGAAGAAAACATAGGTACTAAACTTATGGACCTTGGGTTCAAAGAATATTTTATGAATTTGACTCCAAAGGCAATGGAAGTAAAAGCTAAAATAAACAAATGGGACTATATGAAACTTAAAAGCTTCTGCACAGCAAAAGAAACCATCAACAAAATAAAGAGGCAACCAACTGAAAGGGAGAAGATTTTTGCAAACAGTGCCTCTCTGATAAGGGGCTAATATCCAAAATATACAAGGAACTCACGAAACTCAACAACAAAAAAATAAACAACCCAATTGAAAAATGGGCAGAGGACCTGAAGAAACGTTTCTCCAAAGAGGACATACAAATGGCAAATAGACATATGAAAAAATGCTCAACATCACTAATCATCAGAGAAATTCAAATAAAAACCACAATGAGATATCTATCATCTCACCCCAGCCAGAATGGCTATCATCAACAAGACAAATAGTAACAAGTGTTGGAGAGGCTGTGGAGAAAAAGGAACCCTCATACACTGTTGGTGGGAATGCAGACTGGTGTAGCCGCTATGGAAGGCACTGTGGAGGTTCCTCAAAAAATTACGAATAGAATTACCATATGACCCAGCAATCCCTCTCCTGGATATCTACCCAAAAAATCTGAGAACATTTATTCATAAAGACACGTGTGCTCCAATGTTCATTGCAGCTTTGTTTATGGTGGCCAAGACATGGAAACAACCAAAATGTCCTTTGATAAATGAATGTATACAGAAGTTGTGGTATATATACACTATGGAATACTATTCGGCGGTAAGAAAAGATGAAATAGGACCATTGTGAGAACATGGATGGATCTTGAGAGTATAATGCTAAGTGAAATAAGTCAGACAGAAAAAGCAGAGAACCCTATGATTTCACTGATATGTGGTATATAAACCAAAAACAACAGAACAAGACAAACAAATCAGAAACAAAAATTCATAGACACGGACAATAGTTTAGTGGTTACCAGAAGTTACGGGGGTGGGGGGAGGGAGATGAGGGTAAGGGGGATCAAATATAGGGTGATGGAAGAAGAACTGACAACGAGATTTATAGATGATGTAATACAGAATTATACACCTGCAATCTATGTAACTTTACTAACAATTATCACCCCAATAAACTTTAGTTTTAAAATTATATATATATATATATAAAATCTCATTCAGTAAAGTTCAGACATGTGGTAGGAGAGAAACAGACTGCAATTTTGACTGGGAAGGCAAAAAGGTGGTTTCAAGGGCGAAGAAAGTACAAAGGACAGTTTCCCTTGCACATTCTGCAGAAGCCGACCTTGGCACTAACTGGCCCCCTGTCTCTTTAGGAGCTACATAAGGGAAGAGAAAGAAATGAGAGGGGAAAAGAGGGCCAGCTAAGAACCCTCTTCCTCTATCTCTTTACAGCAGTGAAATAAGGAATAACAGGCAGTAGATGACAGGAAGACTTATTTAAGGGAATAATTGGACTATTAAATTTTAGGGATTAAGATATTCAAGAAAGGGCCAGCCCAGTGGCTCAGGGGGTTGGAGAGACGTGCTCCTTAACGCCAAGGTCACTGGTTCGATTCCCACATGGGCCAGCGAGCGGCGCCCTCTACAGCTAAGATTGTGAACAACAGTTCTCCCTGGAGCTAGGCTGCCATGAACAGCCGTAGGTTGGCATGTGCTGCCATGGGCTTGTGTGTGCTGCTGTGGGCTACCCTGTGCCGCCATGAGTGGCTGGTGACCAGGCGGGAGTGGCTGGCAGCCAGCATGAGCTGTGTGCTGTCGTGGGCTACTGTGTGCTGCCATGAGTGGCCGGTGGCCAGCGTGAATGGCCAGCAGCCGGCGAGAGCTGCCATGAGCTGCTGTGAGCAGCCAACCAAGCCAGGGGGAGAGCAAGGCTCAGAATACCTGGATGTGCCAGGGAGCTGTGTCCTACACAAATAGACTAAGAAACAATGGCTTGAATTGGAGTGGGGGAAGGTGAAATAAATGGGGGGGTGGGGGAGATAGTCAAGAAAAATAGTAGCAATGTATTCATCTTCTGAGTTAAAAAAGGGGTATTAAAACTAAGTCTGAATCTTCAGGTGAAGGACGAGGAGCATTTCCTCATACACTGACACCTCACAGCTCTACAAACAATCGATACTTTTCAAAACCCTTTCAGTTTGGATATGGTGTTAGAAAAAGAGTCTATTTAGGAGTGGTAGTGGTGGGGAGAAGCAGCTAGTAAAGGAGAGAAGTTAACATTCTGGATATGACAAAGAGGTCATATGAGAGAAGGCAAGGCAGAAATGGAGTTTATGACCAGACAATAAGGAGTTTTACTTACCATGTTATGCAAATTTTTCCTGATCTGCCGGATAACACCAGGAAAGGTGGGTCGAAGCAACTCCTGTAGACTAGAAGGCCATGAATTATATCTGCTATCGACTTCCAGGTTGTTGATCCACTGGCAAAAGATAAAACATTGTGCATACAGTTTAGTCACCATTAGTGAAATTTGCAGAAATAATGAGACTTTGAATATTTTAAGAAAAATTACACAGGAAAAGACCATTTTCAAAAATATAAAGATCAAGTAGAAAAATGAGTGACTAAAACATAAGCCACAGAATAGAAGATATTTGCAACCTACAAAAGCAATAAAGGACTATCAATAAAAAAAAGAAAGTGAAACTGAATCAAGAATACGTATAAGAAATTTACAGAAGAAATTCAAATAGGCAATTAACACAAGGAAAGATGTACATCGGCACTAGTGATCTGAGAAATATAAACTAAAGTCACAATAAAATTCCATATTCATTCAACTGAAAATACTTTAAAGTCTGTCACTATCCAAGAGGAAGCAGATACAGAGCACTGGGAACTCACACCCACTGCTGGTGTCTGGAGCAGTCATTTTAGAGAAGACCAAATATAGGTAAGACTTCATTTCTACCTCACCACTAAGTCCTGCCATTCTAGCTCTACACCAAATAAAGTCTACATGTGTGCATGAAGACAGAGGTACAGAAAGAGCCATTAGCATACTGCTTCTAACAGCCAAAAATTAGAAACAGCTTAATGCCCATAAAGAGAGTAATGGGTACATAAACGGTCCGTACCATTCATAGGAAAAGGGCAGGGAGGGAATCTGAGTGTATTACCTTGCTCATGTAAACACAGAGTATTTCTGGAATACAAATTAATTGAGAAGAAAAACTGGACAGCTGGGTGATGAGACTTCAATATATATTCTTGTGTATCTTAACAATCATGAATGTATGAGATTTTTAAAAAATAAGTAAAATATAAAACATGATATGATAAAATTAGATCTATAAGTATCAACCTACATATGTCTTGAAAAAAATTATTGAATAATAAAGGAAACAGATTAAGCATACTGATATGGCATTTTTCAAAATTTAAGAACATACAGTAGGGAATCAAATGATAAAATAAAGGACAGGTGAACACACAGCATGATATATTGATGATGTATTACAGAATTGTACACTTGAGATCTATGTAACTTTACTAACAATTGTCACTTCAATAAACTTTAATTAAAAAATAAATAAATAAAATAAGGGACATGAGGAAGGCACACCAACTCCTGAAGAGGAATCACCCTCAGGGAGGGAGAGGTGGTACTGGGAAGAGATGCAAGGAGGGCTTTGACTGAAACATACTTTCCTCAAAGAAAACAACACACCTGACACTAAATGACTGAATGTTAACACTTAGTAAGTATGGTGATGGGCACATGGTTGTTAATGATGTGTCTTTACTCTTTGTAATTTTAACAGAACATTTTAACAGAAAAACAAACACAACAGTATTAACCAAAAAAGCCATTATATCACCAAGTGATGACCATCTAGATTCTACATGATTTCTCTTTCAGAAAAATTTTACACTACAGAAACCTGTCATACCAAGGGTGTGTAGGCACATTTCTACCACTGGTCTCACGTTCACCATGACTGCCCAGGTTAGCTCTGTTCCTTCGTCCTCTTTTACAGACGAGAAGACAAAGACCCAGACACTAGAGCAGATATTAATCTATATAAATCCTTCACATATAAAATCTCAAATGCCTTGTAAAGAAGCTTATTGGCTAAAAATTATGTTTTTAAACAAAATCACACAAGACTTGTATGCAACAGAGAAAATACACACTAAACAGTCTCTCCCACCAGATGCTCAGCTAAATCCTTGGGGGATACAAAAGTGGGAAAATCACTGCCTTAACCATATCAAACGTGATAACTCAGCTTTTGGAGCATCCATGAGCCTACTTTATTATACACACATAGCCCCATGTAAGCAGGTGTGGTCCATTTTTGATGCCAACAAGAGAGATGGCAGGAATACCTTACCTCTCACAAAAAACAAGTGAGGACATCAGAACAAAATGCCTGGCAGATGTCCCGGACGCGCTCACAGAATACCTACGGAAATAGCAGGACTCCTGATGTCGACAGCATAGTCAGCCTCCGAGGGCTGGATGTTCAGCTTCAGAATATTATGCAGAGAAAGGCCTTCTATCCCCAGTCTATGCAGACCCTCCATGACTCGAGCTTCATTCCTCAAGACATCAAACAGACTGAAAAAAAAATGGTAGAAAAAGCTTTCAAAAGAATCCCTGCCATGAAAAAAACATATCCGTTCAAACTCAAATCCCCATCAAACCTGTTGAGAAATCAAAAAAGGGAGTATTTTCCTCTGCTTCATCCTGTCAAAGTATGTAGGACAAAGCAGGTGGGATCTGCTTCTTGGTTCATGTTTGTTTATACTAATCAACATACTGTATACAGAAATTATCTCTAAATATAGACATAATGTTGAGGATGAAATAATCCTAAATGTGGATTTTACATCGCACGTTTTTAAAAACACTGCAGTACTCTGTGTTACTTCTCACAACTGCACATGAATCTACAATCATCTCAAAATAAAGGATTTATTTAAAAAACACCAAAAAGAACTACTAGATTCCATAGGTCTAATACATGCTTCAGTATTAATTTACATAGATTGTAAATCAATTTACAATTTACACACACATATGACCACAGAAAAAGGTCTGGAAAAGTCACACCCAACAGAGACGTTTGCTGGGGAGGAGGAAGAAATAAAACAGAATGAAGACTTTACTTTTCAATTCCTTTATCTCTGTATTATTTAAAACTCTTTACAATGAAATATATATTTTTTTTTAATAAAAAACAAAACAAAACCTTTTAAAGTGTCCTTCATTAATTTTTTACTAGCTCTATAAAGCAGTATTGTAAACATAAGCTCAATTACAATAATCTTACTGTGGAAACCGCCTCTTCCGAAGCATTAGCAATAGCTTAGCTTTTGTTTTTACTGTTATGAAGCCATAGTGTCATCTGTGCCAATGTTAATTCCAAGGATAAAATGTGAATTCCACCTGACTGTCTACTATCCCACTCCAAAAATTCACAAGGACAATTTAGAGCAATTCAGCCCTGAACCACATTTTAACAAACAAAAAGGTAGGCATGCAAATAACATATGTAAGACAGAACACATTCTGAGAAACTAGAGGCAGCGTTTTGAATAAACAAACCAACTTCACAATGTTCCCAAAAGCAAAAGAAGCTGCTCATTTCTGTTTCCATAGTTAACAGGAAAACTACAGCCTCTAAAACGGCATCCTGAAAAGACACTTGGGCCTTAAGTGTCCAAGGCCTTCAATGTACATTATGATAAAAAACGGCCAAGTGTCATCATACCCATCTCGGTCAGAACATGCACGCACTGGGGCTAGTGAGCCATCAGGCTTCCCAACATGCCACAGCAAGGACGACGATTTGAATGCATCCCAAGGAGCTACCAAGTGTAAAAACTTTTCAGAGAATGAAAAAGATTACCTATACCTGAATATATCCTGTGTGTCTAAATCAATATGAAGTCCATTGATGAACAACGCTGAATCTCCAGGCTGTAATCCTAACGTTCCCTTGAAATACTGAAATGTTAAAAAAATTATTAAGGAGCAGGAAGAGAATGATTAATTGAAATTTCCACATTTCTGACTTTATTATATGTAAATGTTGACATCCTCTTATGTACCATAGGAAAGCTGGGTTAAGATTTCCTTCTGTGTATTCCCACAGACCCTTCTTAGCATTCACTACACTGTAATAACACTGCTGGTTTATGTGGTACACACCTTTCCTCCTTCCCTCTGTCCTTGCGACAATAATTAATACAACTGTTTCCTATAATGGTGGGGGGGAGGGTCAAGTAAGCCAAGTGCTGAGGGTCACTTTTCATAAAAGAGGAGTCCTGTTCCTTTTCCCTGTTTGTGATGCCAACCGAGGTTGTGACAGCAGTCACAACAGCTTGGCCTTCATGATGAAGTTCAGAGACCTAATCTAAAAGGGTTTCAAAACCCCACACTCCCTTAAACCTTCAAACTAAGGTCCACCAAAAAACTCTGAGTTGCTGTGCTAAGAACAGCACCTACATGCAACCTAGCTCTCCAAAACCTGCCATGGTGGTGCACAGAGGGGTCTTCAACTGCTGCTCCCTGAGACATTGGCCCCCTGGTTCTCCCAGGGCGGGGGTAGGAAGGAGAGGGACTGCTCAGCTCCTTTCATTTCCCAGTAGTCAGGGGACTAACAGAAATACACTCTAAGATCTAGGATTGCATGGGGGGAAAAAAAGACAAGGAAGCCATGGCTTCTGCTTCTTTGCCCTACTAGAATTAAGTGGCAAACAAGATAAGCGGACAGTGGAGAGCTGCATCAATGAGAATCAGAATTCTTTACATGGGAGAGAAAAATCTCCATGTCCACTCAGTCCCAGACTGCAAGTACAGCACCCTTTGACTCTAGGAAAATTGGAGTCTCAGCTGGTAAACATAGACCATATTTCTAAATCTACGTAGGCTACACAGGTTGGTTTGGCTTCTGAAAATTCATCACACTAAAATATTTTTTGTTTTTGTATTTGTTTTATATTTTTGTATTTTATACTTTAATAAAATATTTCACTCCAAAAAATGAAGAACTCAGGAAGTACCAATATATAACCTGTATAATTTAATGTTTTTTCTTCGTGGGGAGGGGGAAACCCTAAAATTAAGGTAATATTTGATATGTTATCCTGGAAGTTAAAAATTAAGTAAATAAAAACTGTCATAAGTTTCTTCAATTTAGCAAATATTTGAGATATATTTGGTTTACTTATTCCTCAAGTCTATTTAAGTAACTAATATACATAAAGATTAAGAAAATAGGGGGTATAGACAGTAGATTGAACACAAGCATTTTTTGTTCCCTTTTGAAATTCTCTTCAAATGTCAGTTTTTTTTAAAATGGACTCTCTTAAAGTTATAAATCCACAATGACAAAGAGACCAGAAAAGAAGAAAGGCAACTAATTTTGCAACCTAAAAAGGAGATGTGTGAGCAGCAACTGTCTTAGCAATCCTGAGAAAGTTGAATGCTAGGCTGACAGAGGAGAAAGCCAGCAAGGACTCCGGGAACTGGCAGCACAAGGAACACATGTATGAGGGGATTTGGGGCTAACAATGAGTTTAAAAAATTAGTTCTGATAGAGGGCCTTTTTAAGATAATAGCCTACAGACTCCCTTGATTTCACACAGCAGGTAGCTGCTGTCACGACTCCCACTACTCCAAAACAATGGAGGCTCATCTCTGGAAAGAGTAAAACAGAGAATCTGGGAACTATGGGAAGTGAAGCACAACTGAGTATGAGGACCCACACTGAAAATAGGAGACTGAGTAGAAGTTTCTGAGTTGGCTATTTGGCTTCTACAACTCCCGACTTCACCCTCAAGACACAAGACTAGAAGATCCTTTACTGAAGATTGAAAAAAGAGGAACGGTGTAAAGATACTGCCACTGGAGTTCCTAAGAAATAGCCATTCCAAGATAGCCTAAAGTGAAAAGGTCTCATCGTTAGGGCTTCCAATCAGCTGTTTCAGTCAGCTTTTGACTCTCTCATTCTTCAATATGAGCAGCTAGCCACAGATCACTAAACATCTTGGAAAGCCTCTAACATAAAAGACGAGACCAAGACAAAAAGGCAACTTAAGTGGAAATAGACTATGCAAAGAGAAGAAAATATACACATGCACCACTTATACCTTCAAAAACATATGAGAAGACTATAAAAAGAATCCAAGAACAAAAATATCCCTAGGAAATTAAAAATTTGAGAACTACAGGAAAAATCTCAACAAAGGTGTTGAAAATCCCTCCTAGAAAACTTAAAAATAAAAGACAAAAGAATTGGAAAATAGGAAAGAAGAGATGTTTTTAAATTAGGCCATGCTAGTCAAGGTGTGAAATCTTAAAAATAAATAGAGTTCTAGGAAAACAGAAAAGAGAAACCAGATGGAAGAAATGCAAATAAATAACTCAAAAAATTTCTCCAAACTAGAGAAAACGATTTTCCAGATTTAAAGGGCCCACCAACCACCCATCAATACAGAGAATTTTTTAAATTGCATATCACTGTGAAATTTCAAATTATTAGGGTCAAAGAAAAGATCCTAGATGACTCCAGAAAGAAAAATCAGATCTCATACAAAAACTTCAGACTTCTCAATAGCTACAATGGAAACCAAAATTACAAGGATCATGCCTTTAAACTTCTAAATGACTTCCAATCTAAAATTCTATACCCAGCCAAGCTATGAATAAAAACAGAAATGGAAAATTGATTTCTCAGTCTCAAATTTACCTTGCATGCAACTTTTCTCATGAAGAATGATTTGCTGTACCAAAATAAGTGAATAAACCCAAAACAAAACAAAGACTTGGAATCCAAGAAATAGGAGATGCAACAAAAGAAGTTAAAGGAAGGTCCCCAGGATAACTACTATGCACTAGACATAAAGAACAACCAGTCCATATTGGAGCAAATCAAGAATTGATAAACTCATGACATAAAACTACAGGTAAAGTGAAGAGATGGGGAAAATGCCAATATGGAGTTCTGGTAGACATGGGGGGAAAGGGTCAGTGAAAGAAAGGGAAACCTCATCCTTGTAATAGGAGGCCAATATATGAGGGCTGACACTGAAAAATAAAGTACCGATCTAAGCTTGCTAGAAGTCTGGAGACAAATATCAAAAGAGTCAGCTAAGATTTGCAAGCAGATGTTTCTGGGAAGAGGGACATAACGGAGTGAGATGTGTTGGGAGGTTTTATTTTTCCAAATAAATTGGTGGCATGACTGGTGCTCTGAATTATATTGATATTCAACTTTGATTAAAAACTAGAAATATGACATTAAACATTTTTAATAGTACAAAAATGAATAAATGAATAAATGCTTATAAAATATTTTTTAAAAAAACTAAAAATACAAAAAAAAGACTACAGAAATAAATCCAAATACCACCATCTTTGATAAAAGGAGATTAAAACTATTAATGTCACTGATTTAACTTACAATCTTTATCTTTAAAGACATAATACAAAACAGAAAGGCCACTATTTTCCATTGGTTAATACCTTCTGATTCTCTTCCACTTCAGTTCTAAGTTCTGAACTCACAGCTGTTTTCGTTATTGCTCTAAGAAAAGAAAAATATGGCCAATGCTTGGTTTAACATTTGATATGTCTTCAGTTTCCCTATATTTAAGTACGAAACAACAAATTGTTTAATAAACTACAAACACACACACACACACACACGCACACACACACAAACTAAATGGAAAAAAACCTTAAATCTTTACAACTGAAATATATTTCCATTTTTACAAGATACAATACTAAGGAAAAGTAGCAGTAATGGCAGCATTTTAATGCAAGTGCAGTTATTTCCAAGATCTTAGTTAAACAGATGTAGCTCCATTTCTATATATGATGTCCACAGCTCACAGGCTAAAGGATAATATAAATGAAATAAGGCAACAGACTGCTTGTCCTACGTAAGCACTTACGGTAGAGGCAGAATCTTACATGTGTGTCGTCAATAGCACACTGAACTAAAGGAAACTGTACTATGATATGTAAGTCCTGTCTAGGAAGTATTTTCAAGACTAATCAAATAAACAAATTTATTTGTAAAACATCTCACACCAGAAGTCAAAACACCTGATTCAGAGACTCAAGAAAGACTGACACTCATTTAAGTCATTAGTCTCTAAAACTTTGGCTTTTAAAGCAATTTTGCCTTGCATTTATGTGACGTAGAGGGTCGTTATATAATTGAAAGCAGTATCAGAAAAGCTGCATTCAAAACCTTATTCTGTCAGGATGAACATTTTCTTCATAAAGGTTAAATAAGATGATGTACATGAAACTCCTCAGGGAGAAAAACACTATCATCCCTGTGAGACCCCAGATCCGTTACATCTGCATACGTTACATTTTGTTAACTCAACCAATTCTGAAAGGCTGGTGTTGTTATTTGCATTTCAGTGCTGAGGAAAGCGTTTATTTACAAAGTTCACACAACCACACAATGCAGTCTTGCCACCTTCTCAGAAAGAGAGTACCATTCGCAGTATAGTGCTGGTAGTAACAGAACTCTCATTTTCTAAGCATTTCCATATTTTAATTGTTTAATTTTGCATATAAACATGAACTAGGTATATGTCAAGAAGAAGAATGCCTCAAAGCCTTATTACTCTAATTACCTGGCTTTGGTAGGAAAATTTTGACTAAGATCCTTCATAACCACCAAAGCTAATTCAATAGGAGCAGCCAAGATTCGGGCAGCAGTCTGGAAGCTTAGATCTGCAACAACATCAAATATAATATAAAATGTATTAATCTAATGCAATGAGAAATGGGAAAAACATTTATTTCCCACCATTTTCTTAGTAATTAAGAATGCCTCATGAGACAACCATTTCAGAGAGTGCCCATGGTTTAATTTCCAGTTTTATTTTCTTTATTAGGTCCCTAGAATACTTATTTTAACAAGTTTCTTGATCTACCTGCATAAAACATTAATACATATGTTAAAACATTTAGCACAAGATAAATCCATCCCAAGTCCTTTTCCCTCTTCCGAATTTACAACAAATCAAGAAGCATAACAAAAGACTATCAATTATGTTAGGTAAAACCTAATAGTCCTTTGGACCAGAAAAGCACGCATGCATTCTCCCTTACTGACAAGCCTCTAACATTTGGTAGATACACTGTTTAATAAATGTGTACATATAGACAATAAAGACCAAGGCAAATATGTTTCTAGTATTTGTGTAACCAGATACATAAGCTTGTATCTACCTTATGTATCTGGTCACACAAAGAAAGATCTGGCACTCATTTACATATTATTACTTCTGCGTAGTGTTATCTGTCTACAAAAGGACTTTCTTTTCTGATTAATCATAATACATCATTCTGTTCTTAAAAATCTGTGGTACCATTAGAATCACGTGAATAAATGCAATTACATCTAAATTCTACATTTTTTTAATACCACAAAATTTACTCAAAAAGTAGGCCAGTGATTCCGCTATGCTTTTATTTTTATTACCTTGCAATTGCCAAACTTTTAAAGGTGCCATTTCATTGGTGCTCTCCACAAGATGCTTTCTAAGTTCTTTCAAATGTTCCTTCAGGTCAGGATGCAGATCTCTAAAAGAAACATAAAATCAGTCCTTTTCCCGTGTCTTTTCTCAAAGCACACTTAGAAGTTGGCTCCAATTTTATTTTCATGATTTTCCCCTCTAATCATTGGGAAAATTCCTACAACATAGGGGAAAATATTGAAGTATAATTATGTTTCTGAAAAGATCAGTTAATATAGAAAAGGTCAATTTGTGTTTTTTTTAGTTTCAGGTATACAAAACATAATAGACATTTATACCCCTCACAAAGTGATAACTCCCCCTGTAATCTACTATCCCTCTGACATCGTATATAGCTGTTACAATACTATATTGACTATATTCCCTATGCCGTACTTTACATCCTGTGAGTAAAGGTTAATTTAAAAACCATAGTATTTACAGAAGAATAATGAATCTCTATGATAGTCATTCTCTATGTTTCAGGGAGAGAGAGGAAAGACACTGGAAGTAGGGAACAAAGGGAACTTCAACTCTACCTGCAGTGTTTTACTCACCTTGTTTCTTTCTTTCTTTTTTAAATTAAAAGGAGGAGCACGTTGGGGGAAACAAAACCTTGATATATGGCTCTTTGGTACAGAACAGCAAGTACAATAGCAATCATCAATTCTGCGTGGTGAGTATATGGGTATGTTTTATTATTCTCCATACTTTCCTGTATCTTTATAATTTCTCAAAATAAAATTGGATATATAGATGATGTATTACAGAATTGTACACCTGAAACCTATGTAACTTTACTAACAATTGTCACCCCAAATTTTTTTTTTAAAGATTCTATTGGGGAAGGAGAACAGGACTTTATTGGGGAACAGTATGTATTTCCAGGACTTTTTTTTTTCCAAGTCAAGTTGTTGCCCTTTCAATCTTAGTTGTGGAGGGTGCCATTCAGCTTCAGGTTGTTGGCCTTTCAGTCTTAGTTGTGGAGGGCGCAGCTCAGCTCCAGGTTCAGTTGTCATTGCTAGTTGCAGGGGGCACAGCCCACCATCCCTTGTGGGAGTCGAAACCAGCAACCTTGTGGTTGAGAGGATGCGCTCCAACCAACTAAGCAATCCCGGAGCTCAGCAGCAGCTCAGCTCAAGGTGCCGTGTTTAATCTTAGCTGCAGGGGGCGCTGCCCGCCATCCCTTGTGGGACTCAAGGAATTGAACTTGCATCCTTGTGGTTGAGTGCCCACTGACCCATGTGGGAATCGAACCGGCAGCCTTTGAAGTTAGGAGCATGGAGCTCTAACCGCCTGAGCCACCAGGCCGGCTCCCCAAATTTTAATTAAAAAGAAAAAATTGGACATATATTGCTACTGATCCCAAAATGAATTTCTTTCAGCAACATGCTCATAAATCCTTTGGTCACATGAATACAATTCAAGATAATATCTAACCAAGATTACTGGGTTTTGTTTAGTTTTATCTTGAAATACAGTGGCACCTTGGTTTTCAAAAGTCTCTGTTGACGAACATTTCGGTTGATGAACGCCATAAATTTTATGGATTTATGGTATCATTAGATAGTAAAATTCATGCTGAATTTGCAGTTCTAGGGGTTGATTTTAAAGGTCTAGAATGGATTAATCCATTTTGCATTACTTTTTATGAAGAAACCGCACCTCAGTTTTCGAACATTTCAGAACTCGAACAGTCTTCCAGAACAGATTATGTTTGAAAACCGAGATACCAGTGTATAGTGCATTCTATTTAAAGCTCGTACAACAGAAGTTATCAGAATCAGGGATGTATCATTTAGATCAGACAGACAGATGGGTGGTAAGAGTCATTCTGTTCTTTTAAATGATAGAAACTCAGAATTTCATAAATACAACATGCAGAAAGTAAAATATTTACGCAGATTCTTCACCTTCCAACAAATCCACTTCCTATCAGCTGCTACAAACTCCTCTTTATAATACAAAGACCAAAATTATAGTCCCATTACTTTAGCTAAATAACTATTCTGAATGTCCAAATTCTTCAGTAGTCTACCTTGTGCTATGAAAACATAAAATCATAATGCTATTCAAAAAAAAACACGAAAAACATGAATATTTGAAGAGACTCTGGAAACCTGGGGCCAATAAAAAATGGAACCTGATTACCTAGTAACTAGGCCAAAACTGACGTGAAACACACAGAAATGTACATGTGCCTGGGATGAACTCAACATGAACTCCATCATCCCTGCTAAATTCTTCATTCAGCCAAATGTTAAAGCTGAGTATATGAAACTGAACCTATACATATTATTTCTATATGAGCCCTTCCTTAAAAAAAAAAAAAAAAAGCGGACCGGCCCGGTGGCTCAGGCAGTTAGAGCTCCACGCTCCTAACTCCGAAGGCTGCCGGTTCGATTCCCACATGGGCCAGTGGGATGCAGGTTAAACTCCTCGAGTCCTGCAAGGGATGGTGGGCTCTGCCCCCTGCAACTAAAGATTGAACACGGCACCTTGAGCTGAGCTGCCGCTCTGCTCCCAAACGGCTCAGCTGGTTGGAGCGCATCTTCTCAACGGCAAGGTTGCCGCAAGGGATGGGGGGCTGCGCCCCCTGCAACTAGAAAACGGCAACTGGAGCTGAGCTGCGCCCTCCACAACTAAGACTGAAAGGATAACAACTTGAAGCTGAACGGCGCCCTCCATAACTAAGATTGAAAGGACAACAACTTGAGTTGGGAAAAAGTCCTGGAAGTACACACTGTTCCCCAATAAAGTCCTGTTCCCCTTCCCCAATAAAATCTTTAAAAAAAAAAAAAAAAAAAAGCGAATTCAGCGCTCCAAAGCCTGGTGGTTTAAAGAGAATAAAACCATTTCCCAAAAAAATATACATACCTTAATTTTCCAAAGAGGAATCCTTGAACTTCATCAATAGGATCGTTTTCACCAATCACTGTGGTGTTTACTTCAGTTCCTACAAAAGCACAGCAAATACATGTACAATCACTCAGATTAGAAATAAAAACATAATACTACTAACCTGATAAAGTCTGAATAATGTGAAAAAATTTAGGAACACCTGAAATTGTGATACCATTGAAACTGAATACTTCAATTAACATTTTGAATGGTGACAAACAGAATAAATGTGTTTTTAATATAGCCTATGTTTCTGGATAAAGAATGCATTTTTCCCTTAAACTTGGGGAAACTACATATTAAAAATTTCAAAATTAATGCCTTTAAAATTATAAATGGATTTTTCAATATGAAAATTCTGAACACTGTGTAACCAGGCAACTTAATCCTAAGTAGCATTATTGATAACATAATGATGATTTACTAGGTTATCTTCCACGTACTCAATCCAATCAATTGTATCTTTAAAATAATCTCAAAAGACACTGTACATGAAACTTGTTTTAATTCAAGTAATGAATTCAAAACCCTAGAGTATGATGCAAGTATCCATAGTAAACTGTTCCAAGAGCAGAAAATAATAAAAACCATTAAATAATTCGTTAATTATAGGAGAGTTTAAGATTTCACACTGGGCCACAAATTAACGGCTATTTGTGAACTACATATCATCAGTAACAATTGCTACTACTTACTGAACATTTTTGTGCAAAAAACTGTACTAATGCCTTTACCTATACATCTTATTTTCTCCTCACAAATACTTTAAGAGGCATATATCATTATCTGCACTTTCTCTAGGACGTAGAGAATTTGCTTAATGTCACCCAACTTGGAAGTCAGAGAAGCAGGATTCAGACACAGGTTCATCATATTCCTAAACCTATTCTTTTTCATTAAAGAAACGAGTTCCCCTTTATGTTTAAGGAAAAGCAAACACATTGGTCTAGTTTACAAATTCACCTTTCACCTGAGTATCATCCTTGGCCTTGTACTCGGTGCTCTTCATGGCCAGTTCCACACCATAGCCGGACAGATAAACAGGCTCCCGCTGAGGATTCTGCAGGCAGAGCAAGCAGTTCCAGCGTGACCATCGAGGCCTTCTCGTGTCACGCTGTACACACAACGTGACCGTGCCAATGCCGCGCAGCCATCACCTAGGATTATATGCTCAAATACACGTCAACTGCCACGGGACTCCCAGCCTCCTCTAGATTTTGCATCATGCCACTAGTGTGAGAACAAGGATTCCACGACAGAAGCAAAACCAGAGGAAGGGAAGATAGAAAGGGAAAAGGTAACCAAACCGTGTAAAGAAATGGAGAAAGAAAAGGAGTTCCAGACCTACGCAGCAGGGTTGAAACTGGTGAGGTTCCAAACCTCACCAGAAGTGCTCTGTGGGGAGCATGTGTGTAAATGTGTGCGTGTATGTTTTTTATTGAATTTAAATGTCTGCAATCAGGGTTTGGGCTCACCAAACATCACCGGCTCACCACCATCCTGAATGAGGGTGGCCCTTTAGACATTTTAAATCTTGGATATCAGCCACAGAGCTTGGGGGATACTGGGAAGGAGAGCAGTTGTCAAAATTAAATATTAATAAATCCGTTTCTGCTCACACAAATTTTCATTTAAAACTTTTATTTTACATGCATGGACTTAGTATCCAATATTTATTGAACTTATTATGACACAGAAACTCTAGGGCTAACAATCTGTACATATAAATACTTTAAATGCTAAATATTATACAAGGTTTTAAAAGCTTAATTTTACTTCTTTAGAAACCCTTCCTTTTCCATCTAATGAAAAGATTTCAAAAAGAAAATAAAAGGTTTGAAAAGGAACTGAATTCAAGAATCAGTTCATAGTATAATGACCATATCTGGACCAAATTAAATACAATCTACATGGTTCATTTTTTAAATAGACTGGAAACTTTATTAAACTATTTTTTAAGTATAACCATTTTACATTTCCTGAGAAAGACAAGCAAAGTGCCTCCTGTGTGCAAATAACAGATTTGATGAAAGTACTACACTTCTTAAAAAAATACAAATACTTTTATAAAGGGGGAAATTATTAGTTTATGTGCTAAGGTCATGCTGGGCAAATTAATATTTAAAACATTATAAAATAAGTCAATACTTACAGATATATAATGTCTGAATATGTAACTGATCTCGCCTGCATCACTTTTTGATACAAGCTGGCGGTGGAAATTATAAAATGCCTCACAGCCGATCTCAGAGTAGAAAATCACCACCGGACTTTGAGGATTAGATGAGGGGTATCTGTGATCGCCTTTAAACAATAAGGGTTTGGGTCTGAAAACAAATATTAAAAGCTTAAAATTGTAAACTTAACCAAGTTTTTAAACAAAATGCAGCTTGATGATGTAAGATTATAAGCATCTTAATATAAAAGGTATCAAATTTTTAAATCATTTTCAGTGAGTAAGAATGCTGTCAGGTATAAGTCTTATTTGTTCATCATTAAAAATAGTAATAAAACTACATTACATAAATACTAACTTGAAATACAGACTTTGATTAATAATTGTGAACCAATTCCTAGAGAAGGGGGGAAAAACCAGAAAAAGGATGTATATCCAGACCTTACAGTACTAAAACTTTAATAAATTATTCCACCATACAAACAGCAAATCATTATCCTTTTATCTGAAAACATAAGTACAAATAATACAAAAAAGTAGAGGACTACTTTAAGCATATGACTTGCCAGTTATGCATAGCATTTCCCTCCTGTCATCTTTACTACTATGATCTTCCTATTAATAGGTTTAGCATTTAAATTTTCCCCATAAATTTTACATAAATTTAAAAATTCTCTAAGAATGGCATCCAGATATTAACAGATATTAACATACACTTTATGACCTACCAACTCCTCTTAATGACGGATACCTACATGAACTAAACGGAAGATGACTCTTGTTAAAACAAGCCTACCTACCTGTATAAATTTATAACCACAGAAAAAAAGTCAAAAAGGATACATGCCAAACCATTAAAAATAGCTACGACCTTTCAGAAGAGGATACACTATCACTCTTTTCTTTACAAAGGTTGCACATTGTAAAAAATTAAACAAAGAATTAACCACTTTTCTTTTCCCCAAAGAAAAGTGCAGCCACCTTGACCCTGAGGTGGCTGAAATGAACGCTGGGTTTTTGGGTGTCACCCTGAGTTAAGAAGCACTCATGCCATTTGGTGGAAAGAGAACAGTGCTGGGCAGGTAACCTCACTGAAGAAGAACTACCCCCACCTACAGCACCCTTAGCACGTCTGATAGAACAGATCAACACAGCAGAGAGATAACTGGTATCCTATTTATAAGACCACCAGAGGAGGAAGGACAAAGGGTACTTCCCAACCAGACAGCAAGAGGTACTATTTATTATATTTGTCCACAAAGGAAACTGACCTGTCAGCAGAAAGCCAGCCCATTAACTGCCAATTTAATGTTGAAATTAAGCTTGCGATTATCTTTTAAATAGTCTACTTTGTCTGAAACCAGTAATATCCTGAGAGATCATTAACATAATTACTCAGGCAATGGCTTTAATACACAGAGTATTCTTTACTAAACTGATGACAAAGTCTATATAATTTCTAAGATACAGTCATTGCTAAATAATAACAGTAATATTAAATACTCTTATTATCTCCATTTTAAAATGAGATGAGGAAAGTTAGATTAAATAAATTGCCTAAGTTCACAAAACATTTTAAGTGATGGAGCTGGAATTCAAATGTAGTCAGTTTGGTTCCAGAATCCACACCTATAGACTACAGAACCCGTTAAAAAAAAAAAAAATCAGCAGGTGGACTTGATATAGAAAGCACAATGCATACATGACAACCATAAAGAGAAACAGTCTACCTTTCAGACGCTGTAAGTATAAGAGTCTCAAGGGCATCAAAATCACAAGTCTTCTTTCCATGCACTGAAAAAAATGAATTACATCCTTCTGGTGGAGGTTCATCAGCTGCTATCTGTCATTTAAGACACAAGATTTGTTTAAAATAACTTCTAACCAAAAACAAGGTAAAGACGTAAATATTCCAAATAAGTAACAAAATGATAATAAAACAACATCCGTAAAGCAAAAATGAACATCTACTGAATACCCATTATGTGACAGGAAGTAAGAACTTTACGTGTCACTGCTTTCCTTGTATAATCTTTTTCTAGTTCCTCCCAGTATCCTCCCATGAGAAAGATAGGACCCCAAAATAGGACCTTGAAATTCTCTCAGACTATATCAAAAGATATCCAGCGAATACATTATATACCTTGTAGAAAATTAAGCTTACAAATGTCAATTTTTAAGGATGCAGTCTTATAATATTAAGGATTAAGTATGATATGCAAATTAACATGAAGCCCCTCACTGAAATAGAAAGAATGACATAGAATCTAAAAAAACAACTGGGCCTACGAAAAGACTATTGATGGAAAGGTAAAATTATCTAACAAGCATAGTAAGTTATTCAAAGGAAAGGCTGAATGAGACATGAATTTATATTTAGAGTGAAACGCATTAATGCCAACACATAATGAGACAAGTCAATCTGCACCTTTAATGAGAGGCACACTGAGGAGAGCGAGTATGATGAGTAAAGGATACACTGACAAGCACTGGTGTATGAACTAATGTCTTTTATGTAAGATGTCCTTTTCCATAGATGAAATACAAAAAAATAATAAAAGAAACGGAAAGCTTGCTATGAAAAACTGATACTAAAACTTTTCATTATGTTCTTTATTTTTCTGTTAAGTATAAAACTTACAAACACAAGAAAAGAACAAAGAATAGTATCATAAGCCCCCTTGGCCCATACCCACGGGCCAGCTTCAATAAGTATAAACTCATAGCCAATTTTATTTCATCTACCTTTCTACCACACTCCATTGAATTGTTTCCACATGAATTCTAAATAAAAGTAATAAAATTCTGCATAAATGGCAACTGACAGCATAGCTTTTCAACCTTCCCACCTTCCCCATAAAAATAGAGCAACTAGATAGCAAAGACCAATGGATCACATTTCTGACAAAACTAGGTGGAAGGCAATCCCCACGATACAGAACACAAACGAGACCTGCAGTTATCAGACTGCCGTGGAGAAGGACACAGAGGGAAACGAAATTCTGATGCTCCTGAGAGCAAGAAAACCCCAAACAGTCGACAGGCTTCACTGGAAAGTATGGTGGGTCAATGTGCTAATATCAGGTGAGCACAGGGATCCACGGTAAAGTTTAAAAGGGTCAGGCAGTTCTGCCACTCTGACCCCTCAGACTCACAAGCGAGGATGCCCTTCTAGGAAAGGGCCCCAGTCTAAGGAGAAACTGCTGAGGGTAGAATAAAACTTGAAGAGGACAAAGATATAGAGACAATGAAAGACAAAGTACAAATAAAAGTGTAGGAGGGGAACAGAGTCAGAAAATTTCAAAAAGCAAGCCACCTTTTTTTAAGCCACCATTGTTGTTTAACATTTACATTAAACAACAGAAGGGGGGAGCCATGCCAACCTCTACAAGTTAAGGAAAACTAATTACACATCAAAATGAGCAGAAAAGTCTAGATGTCAGATCTCATCCAAAGCTACTGTAAGAAAAGGGGTGGGGGACAGAATAGTACCCTTCCTCTCCCAGATGAGCGCTATACAAGAAAAACTGCTGCGATGACAGAAATCTCCTACATCTGCACAGTCCAAATATGGTAGCCACTGATAATGTGGCCAGTGCAGCTGACAAGTGAAATGCTTTACTTCACTTAATTTTAATTGACTTAATTATTTAAGTAACCACATGTGGCTAGTGGCTACCATATTGGACAGCAGAGCTATAGTCAATAGAACCATGTCAGAAATAAATAGCCAGAAAACAGATAAAAATGTAACCTACTATTTCAAGTAAGTAAAAATACATGAAGAAAACTATATAAAATATAAAGAATAACCTAAATCAGAATTAGAGAAAAACTGAAATGAGGTGACAGACTGAAGCAAAACTTATAAGTAAATCATTTAAGAAATGAAGACTAAGCCAGAATGAGCACAAAAACAAACACAGTAAGTAATGATTAAACAGAACATGAAAGAAGGAAAAACTTTTAAATCAAAAAGAAAGAAAAGAGAGATCCAAGAGAAAAGTGACCAAGAAATGAAGTTAGGCAAAGAAAATTCAGCATATAGATGATATGAATTCCAAAACAAGAGAACAGAACAATAAGTTTTTAAGAGAACTTTCTTGAAATAAAATATTATTAGAAACTCTGTATTAAAACAACATACTGTATACCTGAAAATACTGACCCAGAACAATCACTGCTAAGTTATATTCTAGTAAATTATGACTTTAAATAAAAAGAAAAAAATCCCTTAGGTCTCTAGATAGAAAGAGCAAGAGACTTTTAAGGGAAAAATCATTGTATTATCATCACACTTTCTGCAGGAAAACTGTATACTGAAAGTAAATGAAATAATATGTTTAATACAGTCAAGGGAGAAAATATGAACTAAGTATTTTATAGCCAGATTGTTATATAAAAATGCAAAAACCAAGGAAATACTGTTCCTGTGAGCCCTTCTTGAAGAACCTACCAGTCAGCACATGTCAGAAAAGTCGACTGAGTAGAAATGTTTGGCAAAGGGACTGGTGGTGAGCATTAAAAATATAAATTATCTGTAGAAACGAGACTAAATGGGGACTAATGTGGAGACAGTATAATATGAAACATCTATGTTCTACATAGAATATACTCATTTTTTAAATGGAGGGATGGAGAATGGCAATCACTTAGGCCCAAAGAAAATTTTTTGACTATTTTCAGTAAATGTAATTGTGGCAACAGAATGACTATTGTTATTAATACTACTGTGTATATAACATGGATAAAACAAGTAAGTCATCAAGAGATATAATTCTATCATCCGTTATACCCTTGAGAACTGAGATTCTAATGCAGAAGAAAACAGATATACATATAACAAAGTAGTCCTTAAATTTAAATTGAAAATATCCATATGAACTCACAAAGTATTTCATTTTACATGGCTTTATGTATTTGGTCTCTAGATATATGTGCAGTTATTTCCTCTCTCTGCCCACTTAAGAGGCCTGAGAACAATATCCCCAGTGCCTAGACTGTGCTCTCAAAATACCACCTTCCACATACACCATTTTAAAAAAACCCTTTAACAAGCCTCTTAGAAAACAGCTGATCACAAATCTAGAGCCAGAGATGTACAAAATGAAACTGAAACTTCTTATCATACCAGATAGCAAGAAAGCAACCAGACTACTAGGGTAGTAACAAAAGAACTCAGCAGAAGACTCACACTTTCTGATTTCCCAAAGTAGTACAAGGCTACAACAATCAAAACAGTGTGCTACTGACATAAGTGCAAACATGTAAACAAGCATTTGTAAACTCTTACATATACATATGGTCAACAGGTTTTTCAACAAGGATGCCAAAACCATTCAATGGAGAAAGGATACTTTTTTCGAAAATAGCGCTGGGAAAATTGGTTATCTACGCATAAAAGAATGAAGTTGGACTCACCCTCTACCATAGTCAAATATTAATTCAAAGTGGATAAAAGACCTAAATTTAAGAGCTAATGCTATAACTGTAGAACTCTGAGGAGAAAACATAGGTGAAAGCTTCATGAAGAAAACAGG
Organism: Rhinolophus hipposideros; assembly: GCF_964194185.1. NCBI lineage: Eukaryota > Metazoa > Chordata > Mammalia > Chiroptera > Rhinolophidae > Rhinolophus > Rhinolophus hipposideros. The sequence continues at coordinate 974,965 of NC_138052.1, read as the reverse complement.
GCAAAAGAGTCATGACATTGGATTTGGTGATGAGTACTTGGATAGGACACCAGAAGCACAGGCAACAAAACAAAAATAAAATGGACTTCATCAAAATTAAAACCTTCTGTACGTAAATGGATAGTATCGACAGAGTGAAAAGGCTACCCACAGGATGGGAGAAAATATTTGTAAAGTATATGTCCGACAAGTGATTAATATCCAAAGTATATAAAGAACTCCAGCAGCTCAACAACAAAAACACCGAACAGTCCAATTCAAAAATGGGTAAAGGTCTTACATAGGTATATCTACAAAAGAAGACATACAGTTGGCCAATAAGCACATGAAAAGATGTTCATCATTTATCATTAGGAAAATGAGAACTGAGATTCTAAACCACAAAACACCACTTCCCGCCCATTAGGACAGCCATTATTTAAAAAAAAAAAACAAAAACAAACAAACAGAAAACAGCAACTGTCGGCAAGAATGTGGAGAAAGTGGGATCCTGGTGCATTACTGGTGCAGCTGCTATGCGAAAGTTTGGCCGTTCCTCAAAATGTTAAAAATTGAATCACCACATGATCTGTGAATAACACTCCTATGTACATGCCCAAAAGAACTGAAAGCAAGGATGCCACCAGATACTTATACACCAATGTTCTTAGCAACATTATTCACGACGGCCAAAAAGCAGAAACAATCCAAGTGTCCATCAACAGATGAGTGGATGAACAAAATGTGGTGTGTACATCTGATGCAGCATTATTCAGCCATAAAAAGAAATGAAATCCTGATGCATGCTACAACATGGATGAACCTTGAAAACATCATGCCATGTGAAATAAGCCACACATAAAAGGATGAACACTCATGATCCCACTTCTATGTGGTTTCTAGAATGGGCAACTTCATACAGATAATAAGTAAAATGGTGGTTGCCATTTTACTTAAGTAAAATGGTGGGAAGAAAAGGGGGTGAGGAACTATTATTTGATGGATACAGAGCTTCAGTTCTGCAAGATGAAAGAAGTTCTGAAGATGGATGGCAGTGATGACTGCACAACAACAAGAATGAACTAAATATCTCTGAGCTGTACACTCAGGAAAGGACAGGAAAATAAATTCATTTTATGTATATTTTAGCACAATAAAAACAAAATGGAAAAAAAAACTAAATGGTCAGAAAAGGATAGGGAATCAAACTCATTCAGAAACCTGGTATAAAAACCAAGAATCAAACATGTATTCTGCCTACTCTAGTGAACAGTACCATGAAATAGTGCCGGGGGGGGGGGGGGGGGGGGGGGGGAATACGTACTTCTTCATATCCAAGTTCCAAGAACAAATGAAAGAGAAACAACAGAATCAGTCACCACTTTCTAATCCCCAAGAATGAATGGATTAAGCACAGAGCAATAAAGGCAGCTAAATCAAAAAGAGGAACTCAGACAGTAGGTGCCTCCTAATGGAAGAAGAGAACACTACCTACAGACTCGCCAGAGGGATGAAACACTATTGGGATCAAGCCCCGGGACCCAGCAGCCGAGTTGCAGGGAACAGAGGACAGAGAAATACGCTGAACTGCATCGTGAGTATGTGATCGACCAAATGTAGATTATGAAATAAAGTATAGGGCAAACAGTCCAAGTTACTCAACAGAAAAGAAAGGGATAAAGAACTTGTAAATTAAGAGACCCCCCACACACCCACACACATACATACATACCCAAAAACAAAAAAAATTATCAAAATTTTTTAAATGGGCAAGACTAAACTCTACTGTATGGAGACATACTCTTGGGCAATAAAATAACAACCACAGCAAGTGATTCCTTGATTCCTACAAAAAATTGGGAAAGCGGTTCCTTTGGAGGGCAAGAGGCAGCTGCGATGCGGCCACATCACAGGCAACCCCGCAGTTTGGCTGGGTAAGTGCTAGTTCTTGACCTGAGTGAAAATTGCAAGACTGCTCACTTTATCATAATTCCTACTTCTTGTGAATGGTTTTCTATACCTGTTTTATTTTATAATTGAAACAAGGGTTTAAAATTAATATTTCTTTTATATCAAATATGCCATCAGTGTACACAGGTTTCTTTTTTGTATAATAGGAGTTTGTTCAACTCAAAATTGAACAAGATCAACAAATTGTATTAAACTGACACATTTTTAAAGTTTCTCTTGAAGTTCCTCCCTCCCTCTTTCCTTTTCCTTTTAACTTACTTGTTGTAGAAATCACATCACTTTACTACAAAGTTTCTTGCATTCTGGATTTACCTGACTGTGTCCCCGTCATACAGTTTCATGCTTCCCGTCTCCTGTGTTTCCTGTGAGCTGCTTTGAGATCTATAAGCTGTGATCAGATTCAGGCTCAACCGGCTTAACAAGACCACCTCCTAGGCTGTTTTGTAAATGAGGTCTCGTAGTCTCTTTTGTGTGTGCATACTTTTTTAATTTCGTAAACGAAAATAAGCGCAAATTATTTTTTTTTTATAATCTGTGGTTTGAACATTTAACATCAACTGTGCCTGTTACTTATAAAAAAAAAACAAAAACAACATAAATCCTAGGAAATTTCAGGCAGAAAAGTTATAGCTCTGTAACCCAATGCCAGGACAACTGCAATTTAGCCAATCATGTTATAAACCCCTAAAACATACTGTTACATGCAAGCATTGAACTCACCTGCTGAAAGGCTTGAATTGTAGCTGAGTATGAACGAAGAGACAGACAGAATTTCAACAAATTCTGCTGTAGAGGTGACAGAAACTGAAATGCAGCTTCCAGTATTGCATGATAATAGGAATAATCAGTACCTGTCAAGAACAGTAACCAAAATAATCATATATGACTAGAGATATCCAAATAAGACAGTTCCAGAAGTATAAAGCTGTGTGTTACAAAGGCATACGATCACAAAATAGTACCACCATACTGTCGTGTCAAATGCTTAGAACTCCCGGGAGTACACATTGCAATTGGACTTTTCCTCTTCTTCCCTTTGTCAGCTCTTCCCTCCCTGTAGACTGCTACTTTCTCACTTCCCTGGATGACTAACTCCTACCTACTTCCTGAGCAAGAATTCAGCGGTGAGACCACCACTGCAGGGAGGCAACCCAACCCGACCCCAAGCCTCACTGGACCGAGCACATCTCTTCTTTGTTCCCATAATATTTCTTTGCTTACCTCTTTCACTTATCACATCATTTATAAAATTATGTATTCACTATCCACCCCTCCCCAAATAGTCTCTGAGTCCCCATAAGTAGAAGCTATGACTTATTTACCTTTGTATTCCCCAGTGCTTAGCACATTATCTAATCAAATAACCCAACAAAACTGAACAGTGTGATAAGGAAGTACAAGGTATTAAAGGATACTCATGAAATTGTAGTTTGGAGCAAAGCATTTAAACAAATAATTAGAACAAATTATCTGAGGGAGGCCGACTCAGGTGGTTGGAGCGCCATACTCCAAACGTTGAGGTCACTGGTTCGATTCACACGTGGGCCAGTGAGCTGCACCCTCTACAGCTAAAATTGTGAACAACGGCCTGGAGCTGGGCTGCTATGAGCAGATGGAGGTTGGCATGAGCTGCTGTAAATGGCTGACCTACAACAGGTGACCGACTGCCTCAGCCAGGAGAGCGCAAGGCTCACAATACCAGCATGGGCCAGGGAGCTGTGTCCTACACAACTAGACTGAGAAACAACGGCTTGAACTGTAGTGGCGGGGGGAGGCAGAAGAAAGGAAAGAGAAAAAAATTATCTGAGGGGAAAAAACACATGTGCCAGTATGAAAAAAATCCCCAGGAAATAGTAAGTAAAAAGCACAAGATAGAAAACAATGTATATAGTATGCTATCTTTTTTTACCATAAGAAAGAATGAGAAATAAGAATACACATCTATGTATTTGTTGTTTAAAAAAAGACATTGAAGACTAAACAAATTAAATGGTTATAAAAAGCAGGGGAGAAAACAGAGACAGACAGACAATAAGATTTTTCTGTGTAAGTATAGACTTTTATATACCTTCAATTTTTTTTGTTGTTGTTGTTAAGATTTTTATGAGGGAAGGGGAACAGGACTTTATCAGAGAACAGTGTATCAATAAAGTGTATTTCCAGGACTTTATTGGGGAACACTGTGTTTTTCCCAGGAACCATCAGCTCCAAGTCGTTGTTGTCCTTTCAATCTTTAAAGGTGGCAGGTGCAGCTCAGCTCTAAGTCCAATCGCCGTTGTTCAATCTTAGTAGCAGGGGACACAGCCCACCATCCCTTGCGGGAGTCGAACCAGCAACCTTGTGGTTGAGAGCAGGCGCTCCAACCAACTGAGCCACCCATCCGCCCTACCTTTGACTTTTAAATCACATATTATCAAAAATTATTTTTAAAGAAAATATTAACATTCTAAAAAGCAAAATACAAAAGGTTCTACACTGCATAAACATCTTCTAAGTAGAAAAAGAGATCAGAAAGAAATACCTCAAAATGTTACCAGAATGTTAATGGTGAATATTTTTGGGTAGTGGGACTACAAATAATATTTCAAATGAAATGTTTAACATACTTGTTATCACTTCCAAGAATCCATATGCCCCTAATTCTAACCAAGAACACATTATCATTTATACTGCAGAAATCTCATTTTAAATGTCAGAGTGCAAATTCATTATGAAACCCACTTGAATAAATTTGTTTTTGTTGGGGTTATCACTTTGTGAGGTGTGTAAATGTTTAACCATTATGTTTTATACACCTCAAACTAATAAAAAATGTGAAAAACTAAATAAATGTGTTTTATGAAATCGTAAACTCAAAGTAAAATGATTTGTTTGATAACTCAAACAATTCTAGTTGACTCTAAATTACATGTATAACTAAAACAAATGCTTGTTAAAAATCTTTATGTATTTACATGGCAAAAAAAATTCAGACTTAACTTTTAAAATATGTATAATATTAATAAAAATCAGAGTTAGAAATCAATTTGGTTCAATATTAACAGCAATCACAAAATTTTCACCCATTTCCTCTTCAACAAGACTTAAATGCATGTCAATGTATTATCAAGGTTTTTAGGTGCTATGTATCAGCATCTTTGACAACTAATGTTTATATGCTATATAGCTTACATTGAATTAGAAAATGTTTATGAAAGCACATCATCAACTGTAAACAAATGATAGAATTTACACTGTAATTAATTTGATATCTTGACACTCAAGCTGTGGGTAGCTGGCAGGCATCATGGAAAACATTTTGGATAGCACTAACTTAATGATAACAAACTTAATGGGTAATAGATCAGTTATGTAATTAGTTCATAACAAAAAAGAGTGAGTCAAATCTGATAGTTATTAAGTTAATAGTAAATGATTTTAAATGAATCTGACTGTCACAAAATATTCACACAACACTTGTAATAAAAGAACACACACACACACATACATACACACACACACACAAAGGGTGCGGGAGTCAAGGATACTGCTTAAAGCCAAAGTTATAAACTGCTTCAAAAATAATTATTAGCCTGTATTGGCTCTGCTGGCTATTGTCATAACTCTAATCATTAAGATAAAAATGTTTCCCATTAGCTGCCATGCCACACATGCTCTGAAAGAAACCATTTTTTCTACTATTTTCCCAGAAACCAAAGTCAAAGAAGCATTTGCTTCAACTTTACCGTGATGATCTGATAATCCAATACTTTGGCTGGATTCTACAAAATTCCAAAACTTCTCTTGACTGTCTTCTGCTAAAAACTCACTGGGAAAAAAGGGGGAAATATCAGAATACAACAACTTAATAAAATCTAATATAAACGCTATTACTAAAGAGAATAAAATAAGTTTTTAAGTTTCCAAATGTCCGTAGTCTGACTTTTAAGTATACATTACACAAACATGCATAACATATTTTTAATGATAAGAAAGTCTTACTAGCCTATTAGCTCTTAATAACTAATTAACTTAGATGAATATCCATTAGCTTAATGGGTATTCCTTTAAAAATCTAGAACAATAGAAATGTTGTAACAACAGAAAAGTGCCAATATCAAGAAGGCTATGAAACCCCAGGATGTGGAAATGCCCTCCGTAGTGGCAGCAGAATTAGAAATTGTTCATTCTAGCACTAGCTCTGCTCACTTATTTTCTGAAAGACCTTACAAAAAACAAAAACAATATGCGTCAACTAAGGGTCTTCCAAGGAAAACATGAACCCTAGAAAAATTTCTAGGAGATAAAAGGCAGCATGTTGTAATCGTTTAATATCCATGAATCCAAATTTTCAAAATCACCAAATTTTAGTTTATATTAACTAAAAAGTTAACACTGACCTAATAAAATCAGGTCTTAAGACCTTAATGCTGTCTTAATTATTTTTCCTTGACTTTACACTACTGACCTAAAATAATGGCTATGCTAAATTCCCCTTCATTCAAGAATCATTTATCCCTAACAGAAAATGCATGTACTAACTGAATGTTTAACGCAAACTGATTCTCTTCTCCTCTCAGCCACAACACTAACGTAGCAGTGACCTTTCCCTGTCCTCAGGGCACCACAGACCTGGATCAGCTTCCCAATACAGGAAGACTCTCCCCTTGTCAACGAGATGCACAATTCTCACTCTACTCCACAGCTAGACACAGAAATATGGAGAAAATAAGAAACATTTCCTGGTAATGCACAGCTTCTCTAAAAACAGGTTTCTGAAACTACCCACTATCATAATTAAATTATTTGGAGCCCCCTGGAGTGTGGCATTTTTCTAGGCTTTCTGGAACTGACACAGACTTCATACCAACCTTACAATAGTTTATAGGCAGGTACTAAGACAGATTGTGATATGCAAATAAACACGAAGATCACGAGATAAGCAAATCATCAGTTGCAGTGATAAGAACAAGGATTCACTGAGGCTCAGACCCTCCCAGAAAGGCCGTATGCAAAAACACATGCTTTTCAGTTACATACAGGAAAACTTCTTGGAACACACATTCTTTTTCATCCCACTGCATATATAAGTCCTACAATATCTAACTTTCAAACAGTCTTAAGAAAATTAATTACTAGGTCACTGAACTAATCCAGGGAAGGTAAGAACAACACAAGATACTACGCAAAAGAGTACTAACCATTTGTTCACAGTATACTTCAGTTTGTTTGCTTTTTATCCTGAATTGTTATTTGGCTTATACCTATTCCACTGAGTAGACAAACTATAATTTTACAGATGAAATTATTTGATGTCTGGGATTTGCTTTAAAATATTCCAGCGGGGGAAAGGAGGAGGGTATAGTGGTGCTGGTTACTGGACTTAACTCCCAAAGTTATTGTGGGAGATCAGAATTTGTCTCCCTCCACCAGATGGCTTTACAGGTGAATTTTACAAAACATTCAAAAAAAGAGTTATCACCTATTCTCCTCAAACTATTCCAAAAAATCTAGAAGGAGGGAAGGCTCCCAAACACTTTTTGAGAGGCCACTATCACCCTGATCCCAAATCAGACAGACATTACAAAAAAAGAAAACTATAAGCCGATATCCCTAATGAACATAGATGCAAAAATCCTCAACAAAATATTAGTGAACAGAATTCAGCAATACATTCAAAAGATCATAGACCATGATCAAGTGGGATTCACTCCTGGTATGCAAAGGTTCTTCAATATCAGCAAATCAATTAATGTGAAACACCACATTCACAAAATGAAAAATAAAAATCACATGATCATATCAATACATGCTAAAACCATTCCCCTTAAGATTAGGAACAAGGCAAGGTTGCCCACTTTCTCCACTTCTATTCAACATAGTGCTGGAAGTTCTAGCCACAGCAATCAGACAAGGAAAAGAAATAAAGGGCATCCAAATTGGTAAGGAGGAAATAAAACTGTCATTACATGCAGATAATATGATACTACACAGAGACTCCACCTAAAGACTCCACCAAAAAACTATTAGAACTGATAAATGAATTTAGTAAAGTAGCAGGATACAAAATTAATATTCAGAAATCAGTTGCACTTGTATATACCAATAACAAAATATCAGAAGGAGAAATTAAGAAAACAATCCCATTTACAATTGCTTCAAAGACCATAAAATATCTGGGAATAAATTTAACGAAAGGAGTAAAAGATCTGTACTCAGAAAATTATAAGACACTGAAGAGAAAAATTAAAGAAGATGCAAAATAGATGGAAACACATACCATGCTCATAGATAGGAAGAATTAATATAGTTAAAATGTCCATACTGCCTAAGGCAATATACATATTCAATGCAATTCCTACCAAACTACCAAGGACATTTTTCACAGAAATAGAACATATAATCCTAAAATTTATATCGAACCATAAAAGACCCCGGATGGGCTCAGCAATCTTGAGAAATAAGAACAAAGTGAGAGGTATACCGATACCTGACATCAAATTATACTACAAGGCTACAGTAATCAAAACATCATGATACTGACATAAAAACAGACACATAGATCAATGGAACAGAATAGACAGCCCAGAAATAAATCCATGCCTATATTTAATCTACAACAATGGAAGCAAGAATTTACAGTAGGGTAAAGACAATCTATTCAATAAATGGTGCTGGGAAACCTGGAGAGACACATGCAAAAAAATGAAGCTGGGCCACCTCCTTATACCATATACAAGAATAAATTCAAAATGGATTAAAGACTTAAACGTAAGATCTGAAAACCTAAAACTCCTAGAAGAAAATATAGGAAGAAACTTTACAGACATTACCTGGAATAAGATTTTTACTGATATATCCCCTTGGGCAAGGGAAGTAAGAGAAACAATAAACATGTGGGATTACATCAAACTAAAAAGTTTTTTCACAGCAAAGAAAACCATCAATAAAACAAAAAGGGATCCTACTGAATGGGAGAACATATTTCCAATGATATATCCGATAAGGGGTTAATATCCAAAATGTATACAAAACTCACTAAACACAACTCCAAAAAAAACAAACAACCCAATTAAAAAATGGGCAAAGAACATGAAGAGACATTTTTCTAAAGAGGATATACAGATGGCAAAACAGACATGTGAAGAAATGCTCAACCTCACTAACCATCAGAGAAATGCAAATAAAAACCACAATGAGATACCACCTCACTCCAGTCAAAATGGCTATCATAAATAAATCAACAAACAACAAATGCTGGCGCAGATGTGGAGAAAAGGGAACGCTAGTGCACTGTTGGTGGGATTGCAGATGGTGCAGCCACTATAGAAAACAGTATAGAGGTATCTCAAAAGTCTGAAAATGGAACTATCTTATGACCCAGAAATTCCACTCTTAAGTATTTATCCGGAGAAATCCAAAACTCTAATTCAAAAAAATTTATGCACCCCTATGTTTATTGCAGCACTAAACACAATAGCCAAAACATGGAAACAACCGAAATGCCCATCGATAGACGACTGGATTAAGAAACTGTGGTACATTTATACAATGGAGTTATATGCAGCCATAAAGAAGAATGAAATCTTACCATTTGCAACAATATGGACGGACATAGAGAGCATTACGCTAAGTGAAATAAGTCAGACAGAGAAAGACAAATACCATATGATCTCACTTATACGGGGAATCTAAAGAAAAGAACAAAGAATGAACCAATCAGAAACAGTCTCAGAGATACAGAGGAAAAACTGAGGGTTGCTAGATGAGAGGTGGGGTAGGGATAAGGAGGAAGGTGAGGGGATTAGAAAACACAGTCAGTAACCACAAGATTTCCATGGGGTTACGAAAGTCAATTTGCGGAATGTAATCAGTAATGTTGTAAAGATTTTGTAGGGTATCCAATGGACACTTGTCTCATTACGGAGACCACCTCAGGGATGATGTAGATGCCTGATCACTGCACTGTATACCAGAAGCTGAAGCTGAACAATAAGTATGTCAACTATAATTATATATATAGTTATAGGAAGTGGAGTACATCATTAGGAATAGAGACAGTGGAAATGTAATGGCACTGTGCGATGTCAGAGAGGTAGTGTATGGGAGGAGGGGGGGTTCACACACTGTGAGGAATATAAATGATAAATGTCTAAGTATTACTTTGTTTTGTGCACCTGAAACTAATTTAAAAAATGTTAAAAAATAAAAAAAGAATTCATCTCCCTCCTATACAGAACTAGACTGGAAGGAAAATGAGTATTTAAAGAAGGTCTACTTCTAAAGAAGGTCTACTGACAGACACTCCGCTCAGCATATTCACCCACATCCCCAAATCCTCACAGCAACTCTGAGTTATAACCATTTTTAGAATAAAGAAACTGCAATTCAGAGGGGTTATTAACTTGCTTCAAGGTGAGTGTAGTTAAGCGAAAAATCTGGAATGTAAACTCCAATCTGTTTGATTTACATCTCCATCATGCTGCACTCTTGGGCTTTATAATGTCTAGCACTCAATAAATGACTATCAGTTTTGTTTTAATAATAGTACTTTACTTACACATATTTTTGTTAGGTATTATAGCTGCTCAAACCACACCCAGAGTTTTACTTCAATTAAATATATAACACTTCATGCAAAAGCACAAAGCTACAACACCTCCAGCAGCATCAGGACTGATCTGAAAATACACACGGGAATAGTCTTAATCCCTAAGGGCTAGATGCAAGGAAGGCAAATGGCCTGTTGGAGCTGCATATGTCGGTTTTTGGGGACGGAGTGTGCCCTTCACCTACCCTTTCCCCTCAGCCACACACAGACTACCGCATAACCCACCACGAATGTTCGCCAGGAATCCAGGAGGGAAGAATGGTGGCCTCAGCCAGCTCTGGAAGTGACTATGGATGGAGTGGTTTCAAACAAGCACAGTTCACTTGTGAGTTGCCTGCATGCCCATAACTTTGGCAAATTATCTGCCAATAGCCACAGAAGAGGACTAAAAACTGCACCAGAATGGCATGTGGCCAGGATACCATGAAAAGGGGAGATGTTTGACATGCGCAAGTTGGTGAAGTATCCAATACTCACTTCACAGACAGCAAAGAAACTGGAAAAATTGGTAAATCGAGGCTAACAATTTTAGCATACTTTCTCAGAAGTCCATAACTATATGCCATAAGGATCTTCTACGACAATGCAAAAACTAAGGAGTTAGTTAGTGTAAGTAAGAGCAATGGAATATAACTCAGTTAAGGATGTTAAGTAGGATATCATAAAACATCCATTACAGTTAATTGTACAAACGTACTTGAAAGTGATAGTAAATCTCAATGACCTAGATTTACACCAGCCAAATCATCAAAAATCAGATTAGCAAAAAGAGAAAACAAAGTTCAGTTATTAGAGTCCTGGCTCAGGCAGTCTCTAATATCAAAAGACCTTCGGTCACTTCACTTTCACAACGACCCTGTATCTAACAAAGTTCCAAGATTTGAGGAACTCATCCCATTTATCAAATTAGTTATTGTCACATCACTATGAAGTACACTTAGGGTTTGGTTTGATTTGGTTTGGGTTTGTTTGTTTGTTTTGTTTTGTTTCGTTTGGGTTTTTGCCATTTTATTGCTGAGAAAAGGGAGACCCAGAAAAGAAAGGGAAGGAAGTCTGTTCCACAGAATCTGCTCCTCAGCAAGTTGAGACCGGCTCCCACTTGTCCTACCTGCCTACCTGTCCTCTCACCAAGGCCAAGAGAGGCTTTTCCCTTAGGAGATGCAACTATTCATATACACAGTCTACAGAAATAAACTCTTCATTCCCATTTTTCTAGGCATTAAGTAGAAAATGTTAGAAGATGAAATTCTAAGTTGAAGACCAAAAAGTTAACTGAAGAAATCCAAAAGTTCACATCTCTAACTCTATCAAGTTCTGAGACTAACCAAGCATTTGACATTCAATCCACCTAATTTACGCTTTACGAAGATTCTCTGCAAGTCGTAGCTATAAATTGTTTGAGATACAGTAAGTTTCCATCTATAAACATTAAAAAACTGACTAAAAGAGAGGTATCTGGTTACATTTATATTAAAAATATAAGTAATAAGTGTACTTGGAAGACAAACTTCCCAGGAAATCATTGACTATACTGTACTTTATTGATTTTTAAGACACTATGGATTTTAAGACATAATTTATGAAACACTAAGAATGAAAGATGCTACCAATTCTAATTGTACGACAACATCTTGATTTAATTAGAATGCATCCTGATTTTTGCAGATGTTAAAATACAGAACGTGTACATCTTAGGGCAGATAAAATCTGGACATTTCCTCAACTGCCTCCTTGTGCTCTCTTATCTTGGGGTCTTATTCCACGTTCTTAAGAGCGACATGTCCTCTTTACCCCACCTGGCCAAGCTCTCTTGTCTTCCTTCTAAATAAAGAAAAAATTTCCTTTAAGTACATCTCTCTCTTCCCTTATTACCACATTTATACTTTTCCTGGAAGATAGCAGAATAATTTAACCAATTCAATATATTTGTCTAAAGAAGTCCCCAAGTATCCCTATGAATCCTATCCTACTAACAGATTCTAACAGCTCAGTGCACACTGAAAAAGGCTCTCACTAAATGCATTTAATGATGAGAATCTCACTTCCTAAAAAGCGCCTGAATATTCACTAGCAGACCCTACATTTTTGCTCAAACATGTGAAAGAAAAAAATGTCTTCTTACCTGGCTTCTAACAACAACGGAGTAGAAAACCATTTTGTCGTAAGAGAGGTTGTGATGGCTTTTGAATCTGCCTTTACTGAAGAAAAGAGCCAGAGTCCAGTGACTACAATCAGAAGTCCCATTTTACAGCAAACCCCTAAAAAAGGAAAAAGAAAAAAAGGTTCCGCTTCAGAGAAATGTTGAAACCTGTTTCTTAATACTTAGAGACACAAAACAACATGAATATTACAGAACTAGAAATGTTTCCAAAACGTGGCAGCACCTAATACCTAGAGAGTTGAACAGCTATTTCCTGACTAATGGACACCTACCGAGACGTGTGGAGCCCATTATGCCCACTCTTTCCCATAAAGGCTCTGGTTCACTTCCTGGGGCATCTATCCTATACGGAGGGATACAAGTCAGTGGTGGTGCACAGCAGGTTGCACACAACCATCCCTCACGAAGCAAGAGAGTAAATAAACCTGAGACAGAAAACACATAAATGATGGGTGTTACCTTGCAGTCCTAAGCCCCAGTACCTCAGAATGGGAGCTTACTTGGGAATCAGGTCTCTACAGAGGTGATCAACCTAAAATGAGGTCATGAGGGTAGGCCCTCATCCAATATGACTGGTCTTATGGGAAAGGGGTAACTTGGACCAAGAGACAGACAAGCACAGAGGGAAGGCTCTATGAAGAGACAGACAGAATACCAGGTAAAGACAGGCAGATACTGGGATTCTACTGCAGGTCGAGGAATGTCGGCTGTGACCAAAAGCAGGAAGAGGTCAGGAAAGACCCTCCTCTACAAACAGGCCTTGTGACACCTTCACTTAGAAAAAGGTCTTGTGACACCTTCATTTAGAATCTGTAGCCTCCAAAACTGTAAGACAATAAATTATGTTTGTTCTAGGCTTCCTGGTTTGTGGCACTTTGTCTTGGGAGCCCTAGGAAGCTAATATGATGGTTCTCCAACATAAACCCAAAGATACGTCCTGGAATGAGGAAAGGTTAAGAACCCAAAGGGTCCCCATGTACACACTAGAGAAGCTGGGGTTCCTGGTAAATTGGTGTGACCATAGAATGTAGGGCTCCTGAGCTCTCAGCGACAGCCTCCCCAAGCACAGTGATCTCACAGTGTCCAGATCATTCCAGAAAAGTGTCTCCAGCTGCCGACTTCTTTATCTGGTTTTTCATCCCAGAAGTCTAATATGAAGAACCCTAACCAGACTTGCTCCAGGCTAAATAAAAGTCAACATCCAAGTCCCACCCGTTTGAATGGGAACCCAAAGAGGATGTGAATATGTAGGAAACACTAAACCAAACTTGTGCTTCTGGACGTTAACATCTGGAAAGGCTCACCCCAATTCGTCAACACTGGCTATAAAATCTATTGTTGGGGGGACAGTCCATATTGCGGGGAACCAGTCAGTACTGTCTTTTCACAAAAGCATTATCATTTAGGCCAACATTCTGTTCATATAACACACAACATCTCTAAAGGACAATGGTCAAAAGCAAAATAAATTATACCAAATAGAAAAATTGCTTATAGATGAGTTTTAAGCTCAGGCTCTGCCAGCTTCTTTGGAAACAAAAAATTCATATGAACATTCCATATATGAATATTTTTGGGGGGTGTCCGGATGGCTCAGTTGGTTAGAGCGCCAGCTCCTGACAACGATGTTGCCAGTTCAATTCCCGCCTAGGATGGTGGGCTGTGCCCCCTGCAACTAAGACTGAAAAGGGGCGACTGGACTTGGAGCTGAGCTGCGCCCTCCACAACTAGACTGAAGGATGACCTGACTTGGAGCTGATGGGCCCTGGAAAAACACGCTGTTCCCCAATATTCCCCCATAAAAATTTTTTTAAAAAATAAACATTTTTTAAATCAACATTTGTAAAGACGAGGAGTAACCAAACTAGACTTTTGACAATGAAACCTGCCAGCGGTGATTCCTGGCTTAGGGGCCGGTGGTGGGGGACTGCTGGTGTGTGGAGGGACGCAGAGTAGATGATGCAGGCCCCTTTTGGAAGCTAGCAGAAGTTACCACCATTTCCTAGAGATTTGCAAGCAAGGACCCAAACTTTTACCATTTTGAACCACACGAGAATTCTCTTAGGAGTATTTTTAGACACCCTTCCCTACAGGTCCATGGACTGTAGTCTCAGAAACCTGCCTGCACCATAGAACAAACATGGTTATCAAAAAGAGAAAACCTTTTGGAGCAGGTACCTGTGATCAATTCCTGGAGTTTGCTACTTACTAGCATTTTAATCATTAGCACGTTACCTAATAATATCTCTGGCCCCTTTGTCTCCCAGACTCTAAAACAGGAATACCACCAGTGTGTGCCACACCGGGTCACTGTGAAAATGAAAAGGCAATGTGAAAAACAACTTCGTAAAGTGCCAAGTACATTCTGTTTTAGTAAAATACATCATAAGGGGAAAGGAATAAAAACTATCTTCTAAATTATAGACTAATACATCACCGTTATTACATAGCCTCAAAACATGCCTCAGAAACCTATCCTCTTGGCTAGGGAAAAAAATCAAAACAAACCCTCCCCAAACTCACTAAGTTTCTAAACTGGACAGAGAGTGTCTGAACTATACTGAAGCAGTATTATGCTACGGCTGTTTGCAGTTTTTCCTGCAGGAGCCTAAATGTGTCATCCCGCAGGTGAGGATTCCGGATAACAAGTTGGGCACCACCACACAGGGAAGTTAAGGGACTGAGACTGGCCAGGGCCCTGAGAAAACACGAGCATGTACTGAGCCATTACCCCGGGTAGCACTGCATCAGGCGCTGTGTATGCCTGTCACTGAGTCCTCCCACACAAGAGACCGCAGTCCCTTAAGGGCAGGTGGCAGCCATGTCTACTTTGCTCACCACAGCGAACAGCAGTGCCTGGCACACAGTAGATACTCCATGAGTGTGCTACATAATGGATGAAACACTATCATTCCTGCTTAACAATAAGAAAATGGAAGCTCAGACAGGCTGAGGCTTCACCGACTAATCTGCGATGCCTGGAACCCACATCTGCCTATTTGTAAAATTTCTGCAGTACCAAGCTAGCTCCCCTGGTTCTCTGGCTTTACAAGTGGTAAAGACACAAACCGTGCAAACCCAGACCGAGCAAGGTGCTTTCTTGTGAGAACCAAGGCAAGTCTAAGGATTTTCTGAGGGCAGAATCCTTGGGACACAGGTGACAGAGAGGAACAGTTTCCTCCTGAAACCAAGGGGGCGGGTCTGAAGTCGGGACCAAAGCAAACCATCCACCCAGCCTGACAGAGCCATACAGAGGCTGCCGTTAGGGACTGAGTGTGCGCTCTCCAGAGCAGGGAGTTGTGTGTTTCACTGTTACATGCCTAGCTTACTGCCTGGAACATAGGAGGTTCCCAAAATAAAATAAACAAATACAGGCTTCATTCATTAAGGGATAAATGAAAGAAACCAGAAAGAAAGGAGTGTGGCACCAAGAGAAAGACAGTACAAAAAGCCTAGAACTTGAAAAGGGTAAAAATGAAAATTACATCCTGCGATACACCAGAGATCCTCTTGCCCTGTTTTTAGAAAACAGCGACAGACAGAGTTCTTGGGGCAAGGTACAGCACCATGAGAAATGAGAAGGGAGGGAAAGGTATACATTAAAGAGCTTTTCCACCCTGAGCCCACTTCCTTGATTCCAGAGGTAACACCAGAGGAAACGGATGTACAGAGAAGCAAAGGTAAGGACCTCACTGAAGTGGCCTTTTGTTTGAGGATGCCTTCATTTTACAAGATCCCTTATCACTTTGATTAGAAACCTTTAAATGTTGCTTATAACAATGAATAGTCTGAGAAATAACATCTGTAGAATCTGCAGTGTGGCATTGCATGATTATAGGCACAACGCTTGTGGCATGGCTGATAAACCTGCTTCTTGTTTATTGATTTATAGTAAGATATTGGAAACATTAAGAAGTTATAATATGGAAAATGCTTTTCACTTTATGGAAAGCAGAAGAGGAATGAAATTCTAGGTCATCACCAACTTTTTCTTCTATTTTTCAACTGAAGATAATAGATAACAAACAAAATAACTTCCATGCTGCAAGTTTACAAAAGCCATTTGGGTTTCAACATACGTGATAAAAGTGAGGAATAATATTAGAAAGTACCCTTCTTGTGAAATAAATTTACTTCTCAAATAATTAAACTTAGTATACATTTACACCTATTACAAAACTATTTGTTGTGAACCACATAAATCTAATTTGTGACACAAGCAGTTACTATACATCTAATATGAAAATGGTCACGGGTAACCGCAGAGAAAAATCGAATGGGAATTGTCTCCAGTTCAATTTACTCCCCTCAAAGGAGCAGCGCACGCGAAGGCAGCCCGCTGCTGCCCGAGGCAGTGCGCGTCCTCCCACAGCACCGAGCGTCAGCCAGGCTTGCAGGAGCACGCCACGGGAGGGCTACCCCGCGCTAGACTGCGCGGGGCGGGGCCGCGGCCGTCAGCGGGCTCCCAAGCCCACACTGAAGTTGGCTGGCGAGGGCGCGGCGGCTGTGGCCAAAACGGTGAGGCCGGTAAGGCGTGAACAAACGCGCCAGCTATCAAATCAAAGCGGCCGACAGCTTCTGCCTGAGGCACGACAACCACTCACGGCCGTGACTGAGCGGCGTACGCGGACCTCGAGCTTCAGGCAGCTCCCGGACTGACAGTGAAGCCGGATCGTCCCGTCTGCAGCCGCCAGGTCCCCGTAGGAAAGCCAGCCGCAGCCGCGTGCACCGCCCCGCGCCGCGCGGGGAAAGCAGACACCGCCAGGGGCACGTCGCTCTCCTGCCGCGGACGGCGGGCTCTCGCCCTACGCAGGGTCCGCCGCGCTCTCCACTCGCGCACCCGGGCTCCAAGCTCGCCAGCGAAGGCACGGCAGCCAAGACCCTGTGCTGTGCGCAGAGCCCAGTGCGGGCCATCGGCCCCTCGCAAGAAAGGTCGGGGCTGGGCACGGGAGGGGAGCGGCGTCGGGCAAGAAGCGGAGGCTCCGGAGACCGAGGCACAAGCTCGCCCGCGCCTCGAACCCTCTTCCAGTCCACGAGGCCGCCCCACACCACCCCAGGGGTACCTGTCACCTGCCGCGCAGCCGCGACAGCCGCCGCTCGTGTCCCCTTTCCTGCCCAAGCCGGGGCCGCGCTCGGTGCGTGACTGCGCTTGGGACAATGCCGGGGCGGAGGGCGGAGGGCGGAGGGCGGCGGTAGCGGCAGCTGCTGCGCCAGTGAGCAGCCGACACGCGCCTTTCCGCGGTTCAGTTCGTAAGCCGGCCTCGCGGAGCAACAGCACAGCTGCCAACGGCCCTTTACTTCCGCTTCCCATGGCCGAGGTCCGGAGGACTTCCGGCTACCGAGTCACGGCTGGGGAAGCCTAGAGCGTCACGGAGGGAGCCGCCATCTTATATCCGAGGAGGTCCCGCCTCCCTACTTGGTTTTTCCAGTTTGGCGTGGTCAGGGAGGCCTAAGTGTTCCAGGTCTGGAGAGGGTGTGTGATGGGATGGTCGGCTGAGACCCAAAAGTTTTACCAGATGGTGAGGCCACACAGGGGTTTCAACCTTCCTTCGGATTTGGACTATGAGCATTTCAGAGTCTACTTCCTTAAATCTTTCTATTAAAAGCACTGTAAAAACAAAAAAGCACTTTTATACAATAAAGAACAAAATGACAATGTTTCTTGCCTCTTAGGCTTTATTTGACGCCATAAACTGTGGTAGCATCCGTTCTAGGCAGCATGGGGAAAACAAGACTTTAAATTTTATGAGAGAATTTCTCCTATACTGGCACTGGCAACTTAATCTGCTGGGATTACTTGATTGATTGGTTGATTGGTTGGTTGATTGATTAATTGATTGACAACTATAAATCATTATGTAAAATTGTTTTGAATATGTGACACTGGGCAGATCATTTAACCCATCCAGAAATGAATGTGTTTAGAGGGTATAATTTTAACTTTTATGTGAAAGTGGACTAAAAAACAAAAATGCATTAAAAATTACATTAAAAGGGTAAAATTTTAACTAACTTTTGATTATATGACACAGACAGCCCTTCCCCCAAGAATCCCAGAACAACAACTAAATACTGTTGTGGGGACAGAGCCAGGAGTGCAGTTTCCAGGCTCTCACCCTCACATAGAAAGGTGCTGGCTCAGGTAGTAAATGGCCATCAACTGTGATCAGACGGCCATCGTCTGTGGGTAGTTGGCCGTCAGCTGTAACCCGTAAGCCATTGGCCACTAATATAACTGCTGTGGCTACGGTAGCAGAAAAATGGGGGCTAGCAAGAAGACGGTGGCTGGCAAGCGCAGATTGCAGTTAGCACAGCAAATTGCAGCTTGCCAGGGGTCGGTCAGTTGGCAGCAAAGCGGACAGCAGGTCGCACGTCGTGTGAATCCAGCCTCCAGTGAGACCATAGTGGTGTGACTCCCCTATCTATGGCTTCGTGGGTGTTCCTTTTTGGCCTAGCCACATCCTGTGTTCTCATGTGGGGAGCGGGACCAGAGACCCCGCCTGACACCCCGCACAACTGTGCTTAAGAACTTCAGAGCTGACTACTGGGTTTTCTGTTCCTTGCTAGTACAAATGGCATTAAAATAACTTTAAGGAATGAAAATAAGCATTTTAAAATTCATTTCTTGAGTAAACGTTTGTGTTAGTGGATTTCCATTGTGTGTTTTCTACCACCCTTTAAATTACTTCAGGTGGTGTTTCCATTAAAAAGGAAATGTTTTTTAATTCACCACTTTTTTTTTTTTTTCACTTTTTTTTTTTGTTTTACCTTGTTGTGGGGACAGAATCCCAGAGAGCAGTTTCTAGGTTCTCGGTCTCGCGTGGCGGGGTGCCGACTCAGGTGGTTGGCCATTGGCTGTAGCCGGTTGGCCAATTGGCTGCTGATATAACTGCTGTGACTGTGTTGGTTGGTTGGCTGATTGGCAGGCAGGGATTGCTGATTGTGTGGATCCTACTTTGTGTGTCTCCAACCCAGCCACCAGCGAGACAATTGTGGTATGACTCTCCTATCTATGGCTCCGTTGGTGTTCCTTTGTGGCCACACCATATCCTGCGTTCTTATGTGGGGAGCGGAAGCTGAGACCCCGCGTGACACCCTGCATGACACTTGGTCTTGCTCTGTGATACATGAACCCCACTGTTGATTCTGAGAAACAATGAACCTGCTAAGAAGGACTCCTTGTAGTTAATTGAACCCAAATTCATAATCAGAGTCAAGAAGCTATTAACACACACACACACACACACACACACACACACACACACACAGGCTCCATTTCAGTGAAAAGCCACAAAGGTGGGCTGCCAAGCCTTCTGCATTGTGCTCCTGCTTGCTGAGCCTACCCTTATAAAGGAGTTTCTGGAATAGTATTTTGACCAATAGGAGTGAGACCTTCCCTATCCAATCAGAGCTGCACAACTATATCCTCTTTTGCATCTTTACTGACAAATTGGAGTGGCTCCACAACAACCAATAAGAACCCCGTGGAGCCCACCTGTGCTATTCAGGCCAGTGCTATTTGGATCAAACTATGTGGATTTGGAGTCCTACTTTGCTTAGAAATAGACCAATCGGACTGGGGGCAGGAACTTCATCTATAAGCCAGCCAGCCTTCCCTTTGTCTCAATGGAGTGTACTTTCTGCTCCATTTCCCCAGCTTCAGCTGTAACACCAGAGCTGCAACACTTGAGCGGCATTACTCAAGTAAAGTCTCTCTCTTCATCAAACCCAAGTCGGGGACTCCTGATGGCACTGAATTAGTGACAGAGACCTTTTGTCAACAATGCCAGTTTGCTTACTTATAAAACTAAGTGCAGAGCTCCCAAGAAAGTTGGGTTTCTCTTTTTCCAAATCCCTCTCAAAAAATTCAGTGCTGTTTTCTCTGAACAAAGACAGATACAATTTTTAAAGCTTTTTATTTTGAAATAATTATAGAATCACAAGAAAGTGGCAAAGGTAGTGCAGAGTTCCCATGTTCCCTTCAACGAGTTCTCTTGATGACTACATCTTAACTATAGTACAATATCAAAATCACAAATTTGACATTGGTACAGTGTCTGGATAGTTCTGTTATTTTATCACATGTGTAGATTTGTGTAACTACAACCAAAATCAAGATACAGATCTTTGTGGTGCTGGAATAGTTCCGTTGGGTTAGAGGGAAGAAGGGACAAATAAGTGGAGTCCAGAGGATTTTTAGGACAGTGAAACTATTCTGTATGGAATTCTGGTGGTGGATATACATGTATTTGGACATTTGTCAAATCCATAGAACTTACAAGAGTAAATCCTAATGTAAACTATGAACTTTGGGTGATGATGTGTCAATGTAGGTTCGTCAATTGTAACAAATGTATCCCTCTGGTGTGAGATGTTGATAGTGTGGGAAGATATGCCGGAGAGGGTGGATAAGAACTCATTTTACCGTGAATCTAAAACTGTTCTAAAAATAAAGTCTAGGTGCACTTTTAAGATGTGGAACACTTCATGAATTTGGATGTCATCCTTGAGCAGAGGACAAACTAAATTCTGTATCATTCCAATTTTTAGTGTGTGTGCTGCCAAAGTGAGCACTAAAGTACATTGAAAAGGGGGAAATCATAAATGTTAAAGATGGAAGAAATATAAAGATAACCTAATTCTCTATCCTCACTGTAAAAATGAAGAAAAATGAGACTCACACTTTAAAAATAAATAATATTCTTTATTTTTAGTACAGTTAATTTTGCAGAATAATTGAACATACAGTTTCATATGTCCAACACCTAACACCCAATACAGCATTTCCTCTATTATTAACATCTTGCATCAGTGTGGTACATTAAGGTTACATCCATACTATGGAATATTTAAAATAATTTTCAAATGGAATAATTTCCAAACCACATATCTGACAAAGGACTTGTATTTAAAATATATAAAAGACTCTCAAAACTCAATATTGTGGAAATAACATTGTTAGATTATTATTAACTAAAATCTATAGTTTACATCAGGGTTTACTCTTAGCATTGCAGAGTTTTATGGATTTTCACAAATACGTAACAACATGTATCCACCATTACAGTTTTATACAGAATAGTTCCACCACTCTAACAAGACCCAGTGCTTCAACTGTTTATCTCTCCCCCAAATCCCTAGCAACTGACCTTTTCACCATCTGCCATAGTCCAAATGTTTGTCTCCCTCCCCAAGATTGATATGTTGAAACCTAATGCCCAATGTGATGATATTTGGAATTGAGCATTATACTCATATGTCCTCTGATGATTCCATTTTATGTCCTCTCAGCATATGAACTAAACTTAAAAAAAAAATTTTTAGTGGATTTGCTAGAGTTTGTAATATACATTTGCAATTAGTCCATATGCACTTTCAAATAACACTATACTACTTCAGGGTGGTACTGATGTATAACAGAATATTACCAATTTCTACATCCTATCTATTACTGCATTGCTGCCATTCATTTCACTCATCTGTGTGCTATACCCAACCAATGTAATGTTGCTGTTATTACTTTGGAGACAGTTATTTATTAGATTAGATAGCAATAGAAAATATAAAATTTTATTTTACCTTCATTTATTCTTTCTCTGATGTTCTTCCTTTATTTCTATAGATCCAAGCCTCTGAACTACATCATTTTCCTGTTCTTTAAAGAACTTCTTTGAATATTTCTTTCAAGGCAGGTCTACTAGAGAAATATTCTCTCCGTTTTTACTTGAGAAAGTCTTTATTTCTCCTTCTTTTGAAAAATAACTTCACAGGATACAAAATTCTCTGGTACTGATTATTTTCTTTCAGGACTTTAAATATTTCACTCCATACTATTTCTGCCTGCATAATTTGTGAAAAGAAGTCTGATGTAATTCTTATCATTGTTCATCTATAGGCAAAATTGTTTTTCTCTCTGGCTTCGATCAAGATTTTCACTTTCTCTTTGGCTTCTGCAGTTTGAGTAGGATATACGTAGGTGTAGATTTTTTCATTTTTTATCCTACATGGTGTTCTCTGAGCATCCTGGATTTGTGACTTGGTTTCTTTCATTAATTTTGGAAAATTCTTAGCCATTCTTACTTCAAATATTTTATCTGCTTCTTTATCTCCTTCTTCTCCTGGTATTCCCATTATGCAAATGTTAAACCTTTGTAATTATCCCACAGTTCTTGAATATTCTGTTCTGGTTTTTAAATTCCTTTTTCTCTTTATATTTCATTTTGGGAAGTTTCTACTGACATGTCTTCAAGCTCACTGATTCTTTCCTCATCTATGTCCAATCTGCTGATGATCCCATCAAAGATATTCATTTCTGTTACAGTGTTTGTAATGTTTAGCATTACCTTTTAATTTTCTTAGTTTCCATCAAAACGATTACCTCTTTGTTCTTGCATGTTGTCCATGTTTTCCATTAGAGCTTGTAGCATGTTAATCAAAGTTACTTTAAAATCCCAGTTTGGGGCGACCGGGTGGCTCCGGTGCTTGGAGCGCCGTGCTCCTAACACCAAGGTCACCGGTTCGATTCCTACATGGGCCAGTGAGCTGTACCATCTACAGCTAGATTGAGAACAATGACTCAACCTAGAGCTGGGCTGCCGTGAGCCAGCGGCTGGCGACCGACTGGCTCAGCTGGGTAGAGCGCAAGGCTCATAAGACCATCATAGGCCAGTGAGCTGCATCCTCCACAACTAGACTGAGAACAATGGATTGACTCAGAGTTGGGGGTGAGGGGGCAAAAAATAGATAAAATCCCAGTCTGATAATTCTAAAATCTCTGCCATTGACAAAGCATCAGAGTCTGATTCTGACGCCTTGTCTGTCTCTTCAGATTGTATTTTCTTCCTGCCTTCTAGCATGGCTGTAATTTTTGCTCGAAGCCGAACGTGATGTACATGTGCTGGGTGAAGGAACCACGGTCGATGCGCCTTCATTTGAAGTTTTATGTTCTCCTGGCCAGGGATTGCTCTGTGTTTACCTTCCGCTGTAGCTGTCAGAGTCAAAGACCTCAATTTCCTCTAGTGTCCTTGTCTTTATCTCCTTTGTTGGCTTCTTAAATAGAACCAGATCATTTATTTCTTTTAGCTGTAATCTACATTATTATACAAGAGCCCTACTGATGTGGTGATAAGCTAGATGGGAGGGAAAGTGTCCCACAATTCTATGACTAGAATCAACAAAAGGTCACTGCCACCAATCCAATGCCAACAGGGGTCCCCAGTCTGTGGTGCAGAAAAAGGAGAGACTTTATTCAGGTGGACAGTTTGCAAACCTTTGTTAGACAGAAGGAACACAGTGCAGGAGCCTTTGCGGCCCAGTCTGTGGCTTTTCCCTGAAATGCAGCACACGTGAGAGACATCCTATGACAATGGCTGCTAGACTCTGGTTACAGATTTGGGCCCAGTTAACTACAAGGAGTCCTTTTGGATGGATATGTGCCTTCTCAAGCTCAACATTTTCTTCTTTCCTTTTTCATTTTTCAGTTATAGTTGACACACAATATAATATCAGTTTCAAGTGTACAACATAGAGATTAGACATTAAATACCTTATCACTGCAATAAATCTAGTACCCAGTCAGCACCATACATAGTTATTAACATTTCCTTTTTTCACTCAAAACCTGTTGGCAGACAATGTCAATGATTAATCAGACCAGCTCATCCCATGTTGAGGCCGGAGTGGTTTGGCTACCTGCTCCAGGTCGGTCTGGTCCCTCAGTGGCACTCCTGTGGTTGGGCAGCAGCCAATAGAGCAACCAGAGCCATTTGCTTACAAGAGGTATCCTAGGCACCTGCCAAATTCAAAAAAACTTACATTCTTCTGTAAAATGGCCAAAAACATTTTAGGAAGCAATAAAGAGCAAACAAAGGTACTTAATTTGTAACATCAAGAAAAATCATGGGTAATTGGTAAAAGATATTTAGCATCAGAAGTAACAGTTTTAACTAACGTGGCTTACAAACATGGAGGGAATGCAGTGGCCTGGTGGATCATTTATAGTTTTCATGCAACCACCGCTCAAGTTTTGAAGGGGCTTAAACATTTGGTCAGACAGAACATCAGTAACCTAAAAATAAGGTACATTGAACAAATTAGAACATCAAGGAGTAGAACAATTTGTAATCCTGATCTTAAAAGAGCACTAAGCCCAGCCGGGACCTAGCTGAAAATATCAGAAAACCTAAATCCTAACCAGTGATATTAGAGGTGAAACTAGAACGTCCCTTAAGAGATCTTGCAAGTTAAGGAGTTTGGTTGTCTCTAATTTTACCCAGGAAGAGCTGTTTCTCCAGGTATAGCAGGAGATATTGGCTATGGTACAAACACCTCCTTGGGCTACAAGCAAAAATGTAAGTCAATGCTAGTGTCTAGAACTAATCAAGCTAGGGAATCTAAAGATCTTGGTTGAGCTCTGATGATTCTAGTGGCTGAATGGCTATTCTGTTAACTGTTCTGGTTAGGACAGTTTTCACAGAAATAAAGATTTCACAGTATTATATCTAACTAAGCAGTGAAAGCCCAGACCATGAGCTTACAATTTCATGGAGGCATTTGTTCCCATATTAATCTCAAATTTTTACCTGCCATCATCTTGGATCCATCTTGGATCCAGCTACCTCTGAGAAGAAATCAAAGGAACAGACTGAAGGAAATTAGAAGCTAAAACTAAGACCATAGTCTTCGATGCTTTTACAAGTTTTCTACTGATGACGATTAAAAATTATACAACTGATTTATTTGCTTTATACCGAACTAGTGTTGAAATAGAAGTACCATTTACATCCACAAAAGTAGTACAAGCATACTCAGATTTACAAAGAGGCATAAAAATAGGTATAGCATGCAAAGCTGTTTGTGAAATTTGTAATAGTTAATAAAACAAAATTTTTATGAACTGTAAACAATAGTATAAATCAAGCCACTTTAAAACTAAAGGAGTTCATCACCTCCAAACCAGTACCATAAGAAACGTTAAAGGGACTTCTTTAAGAAGAAGAAGAAAAAAGATTTTAAAATATTAATAATAAAATGACAATAACTACATATCTATCAACAATTATTTTCAATGTAAATGGATTAAATGCTCCAAAGAAAAGATAGGGTGGCTGAATGCTTATGAAAACAAGACCCTTACATATGCTGCCTATAAGAGACTCACTTAAATTGAAAGCCACACGTGGACTAAAAGTAAAAGTACGGAAAAAGATATTTCATGAAAATTGAAAAAAACAAAGAAACAAACAGAAAGAGCTGCTGTAGCAATGCTTATACCAGAGAAAATAGACCTGAAAACAAAGGCTATAAAAAGAGACAAAGAAGGACCAGTAATTCCCCTTCAGAAGAAACCCAAAGCACTGCTTTGAAAGGACGTGTGCCTCCATATGTTCACTGCAGCATTGTTTACAGTGGCCAAGGTGTGGAGGCAGCCTGGGTGTCCATCAGTGGATGAATGGATACAGAGTAGGAGTGTTAAGGTCTAGAATCGACCACCCCTCAATTGGACAGAGGACACACGCGATAATGCAAGTCACACAGCGAGGTTTATTTCCAGCTAGCTGGGGTCCGAGTATCTGCCCGACGCAGCGGGTTTCAACAAGGACCCCGAGCACTCAAAGCCAAGGGTTTATATAGCATTTTTAAAGCATCCAGTAATTTTCCATAGCTTCAAAGAGTATACACATCATGGGCTTGTACCACATTCTGGGGATTTGACAAGATAAGCCAGCTTGTACCCCACCCAGTCGGCAGTTAACAAGATAAGCTCTTTTCAAACAGGACATCTGGTCCACACCCTGTTAAGGTCATCCAGAAAATGGCTTCCTTTCTTATGCTAACCTACTCTTACAGGAGGTACATATATACAATGGAATATTCTCAGCCATGGAAGGGAATGGGTTCTCACCATCTGCAGCAGCATGGATGGACCTGGAGGGTATTGTGCTGAATGAAGTATGTCAGACAGAGAAAGACACATGCAATGTGATTTCATTTGTATGTGGAATCTAAGAACAAAATGAACAAAACAGAAACAAACTCATAGATACAGAGAACATTATGATGGTTGCCAAATGGGAGGGGGGTTTGGGGAGATGGATGAAAAAGGGGAACGGATTAAGAAGTACAAATTGGTAGTTACAAAATTGTCATGTTTATGTAAAGTATAGCATAAAGAACATAATCAATAATATTATAATAACTATGTATAGTGTTAGGTGGGTCCTAGATTTATTGGGTTGATTACTTCATAAGTTATATAAATGTCTAACCACTATATTGTATACCTAAAACTAATGCAATATTGTATGTCAACTGCAATTGAAAAATAAAAAAAAATTTTGAAAAATAATAAACTAAGAAAAGATAGTGCTGAAAGATGAGACTCCCAGATCGGGAAGTATTCAGTTACTGCAAAGAGCAGAAAAAAAGTATGAATAACGTTGCTAATGATGCAACTAGACCAAAGCCAGAAGGACATCTAGTGGCCGATGTGTAGAAAGGTGAAAGCAATGTACAATGTTGCACAACACATGTAATCGGAACATGGAACATAAGAAGCATGAACCATGGGAAACCAGATATTATAAAGCAAAAAATGAAACATCTAAACTGTCGCGTTCTGCGCAACAAGAGTTGTGGGGAATGAGGAGGGCGGCTCAGGGTTAAGAAAAGACAGTAGTAATGAATAGAGTTTAAGTGCGGAGGCCAAGGAACCCCCAATCTCAAGGACTGGAAGCCCTGAATTGAGCTGCGCATCAGCTTTTATTAGTTCGGTGGGAAGTAAAGGAGATAAAGCTTGTCAATCTCAAAATCTGTGAATCCTATACATCATAATAGGAAACCTATTTAAGTCAATCACCCTTGCCTGCAGACACCTGGACCATAAGTCTCAGGATGTCTGTACCTCCGCAAGGGACAAAACCTATATGCATATGAATAGATAAAGAGGACCTCATTGAATCACTTCCCTTGCAGATTTTGGGAAGGAATGCAGCCACAAAGGCTGAGGCTTTCCTTAGCCTGAGGAAGGTGGGGGGCTGTGCCCACCTCTGTGAATCTTGTGGGTTCTCCTGTTGGTCCCCACGACTACGTCTGGCTTGAGTTGTTCCTTCTGTGAGGAATCTTACTCGTCATTGACTGTCCAGTCATCTTTTTGGGACCAAACAGGGAGGCATAAGGTGCAAACACAGAGGTTTAGCAAAGTCCCTGAAAGGATCCGTCTTACAGACTCTTTTCTTTGGGGGCAGGTAGAAGGAAACAAACAATTAAGCTGTTGTGTGGCGACACTAAACATCACTGTGCTCGGTGTTAGCGAACTAAAATGGACTGCAATGGGACATTTCCTGTGAGGCAACTACAGAGTGTGCTACTTTGGAAATGACAAACTCAGAAGAAACCAAATGGCTTTAATTTTGAGGCAAGATGTAGCACAGGCTGTTAGGGGCTAAGTTGCAAGGTGTGACCAAATAATATCAATCAGACTTCCAGGAAAACCTATTAACATAACCACCATTGAAGTCTGTGCTCCAACTACCAAGGCTGAAGAATAGGAAATTGAAAGCTTTTATGAGAGTATCCAAGAAAAAACTGATCACACACCAAAAGAAGACACGCTGATAACTATAGGTGATTGCAATACAAAAGCTGGAAATAAAGCAGAATCAAATGTGGTTGGACAGTTTGGACTAGGGGGTCAGAAATGAAGCAGGCAATCAGTCATGGATTTCTGCAAAGCCAATAACTTGTCCATTTGCAAGCACATGCTTCAAATAGCTGAACAGACAACTGTACACATGGACATCACCAGATGGCCAGTATAGAAACCAAATAAACTATGCAGTGGAAGCAGGAGATGGAGAAACTGTGTTCTCTCTGCCAAAACAAGACCAGAAGCAGATTGTGGTACTGGCCGCAAACTGTAAATATCAAACGTTAGAGTAAAGCTTAAGAAGAGCACTAAAAAATTAACAGTGCCGGGGGGAGGCTGGATGGCTCAGTTGGTTAGAGTGCGAGCTCTCAACAATAAGGTTGCCAGTTCAATTCCCACATGGGATGGTGGGCTGTGTCCCCTAAAACTAAGATTGAAAGCAGTGACTGGACTTGGTGCTGAGCGCCCTCCGCAACTAGATTGAAGGACAACGACTTGATTTGGAGCTGATGGGCACTGGAAAAACAAACTGTTCCCCAATAAAAAAAATTTTTTTAATTAAAAAAAAATTCACAATGCCAAAATATAATATAAAGGGGCGGCCAGTTAATTCAGTTGGTTAGAGCGCAGTGCAGTGCTCTTAACAACAATGTTGCTGGTTCAATCCTCACGTGGGCCATGCGGGCTGTGCCCTCCGCAACTGGATTGAAGCAACTACTTGACTTGGAGCTATGGGTCCTGGGAAAACACACTTAAATAAATGAAAGTTAAAATATAATATAAATAACATTCCTGATGCATTTGAAGTTCACAAAAAAAATAATTTGCACTGTTAAACTTAATTGACAGAGAACCAGAAGAACTGTGGACTGAAACTAGAAATATATAAAGGAAAAAAGAAAAGAAGACGCCAGAAGTAAAAGGGAAAGAAAAATTGAGATGGATGACAGAAGAAACACTAAAAATTGTTGAAGACAGGCAAGAGGCCAAAGTTAAAGGTGACAAAAGTAGTTATTAGAATCCTGACACAGTTTTTCAATGACTATCACATAGAGATAAAAAAGACTATTACAATAGTCAATATAAGGGGATACAGGAGAATAACAAAAATAAAGGAAAACAAGAGATGCTGAGCAACCAACGAGGCAGCACATTATCTGACCAGGAGGAAATAAAGGGAAGGTGGAGAGAGTACACTGAAAATCTACACAGAAGAGACAAAAGGATGACAGACACCTTTGAAGAAGAGTCCTATGAAGAACCTGTAATTCTAGGAAGCAAAGTGAAAGCTGCCCTGAAAGTATAGGGAAGAAAGAAATCATCGGGGGTAGATGGGATACGAACAGGATTATTTCAAGACACAGAGACTGAATCTGTCAACACATATGGAAAACAAGCAGCCTACAGACCAGAAACATTCAATATACATCCCAATTTTCAAAAAGGAGATGCCACGGAGTGCTATAACTATAGGACCGTTGCTCTACTCTGCCATGCAAATAAAGTGATGTTCTAGGTGACGCAACAAAGGCTTCTGCCTTAAGTGGAGCAAGAAATGCCAGGTGTTCAGTCTGGATTCAGCAAAGGAAGAGAGACTTGAGATCTGATTGCAAACATTAACTGGATATCGGAGTGCTCCTAAAACTTTCAAAAGGTTAGTCTGTGTTTTATGGACCACAGTACAGCCTTGACTACATGGAAAAGCTATGGGTTGCTCTGAAAGGAATGGGCGCGCCTCCGCACTTGACTGTCCTGACGCATAACCCGTGTTGTGGGTATGAAGTCACTGTCAGGACAGGTTATGGAGAACAGAACAGTCTCCTGTGGGTGAAGGTGTCAGACAAGGCTGCATTTTATCTCCCTATGTATTTAATCTGTGCGCAAAACATATCATATGAAAAACTGGGCTAAACTCAAAAGGAGTGAAAATTGGTGGAAGAAGTAACGTGTTTCAACGAAAATAAGACCTAGCCCGACAATCAGCTCCAATGCATCTTTTGGAGCACAAATTAGTATAAGATCGGCCTTATTTTACTGTACTATAAGACCCAGTCTTAAATAAAATAAAATAAATAAAATAAAATACTGTATCTTATATTAAGTTTTGCTCCAAAAGACGCATTAGAGCTGATGGTCTGGCTAGGTCTTATTTTCGGGGAAACAGTATCAGTAACTTAAGATACGCAGATGACATTATCTTACTGGCAGAAAATAGCAATGATTTGAAATGATTTATGGTGAAATTGAAAGAACAAAGTGCCAAAACAGGACTGCATTTGAACATGAAAAAGACAAAAATCATGACTACAGAAAAAATACACAACTTTAGCATAGACAATGAAGACACTGAAATTGTTAAAGATTTTGCTTGGCTTGGTTCCACCATCAATTCAAATGGAGACCGTAGCCAAGAAATCATGAAAAGGCTCAGACTCAGAAGAGCAGCAATGGAAGAAGAATTAGTAAAGATCACAAAGATGTGTCAGTAGAAACCAAGGCTAAGGTCATCCACACCCTCATATTCCCAATTACTATGCACAGATGCTAAAGTTGAACAGTGAATACTGATAGGGAAAAACTTGACTCATTTGAAATCAAGTTCCGAAGGAGACTATGTGAATACCCTGGACCACCAGAAAGAAAGACAAGTGGGTCCTCGAGCAACTTAAGTCTTAAACATCAGTGGAGGCAAAAATGACAATACTGAAGCTGTCCCTCAGGTACATCATGAGAAAGCAGGGTTCTTTGGAAAAGACACGAATGCTGGGAAAAACAGAAGGCAGCAGGAAAAGAGGAATAGCAAATATGAGGTGGACTGACTCCAGCAAAGGATACACAGGCATGATCTACAGGAGCTGAGCAGGGCTGTAGAGTGTATTGGCCTAGAATTAACCCCTGGTCATTCATAGAATGTGAAAGCATTCATGAGACTCTACAGAGTGGGAAAGCAAGAGAGCTTTATTGAAAGTCGGGCAGAGAGAGAGTTCTGTTGGGAACTGGCAAAAGGAGTTTAGCCAGGGCAGTCTGATAGAGAGAGCTGCACTGGGTTTCTGTTTAGCTCAAGTTTTATATTTTTCTAAGCAGGATGTAGGTTGCTTGTCAGCTTGGGGTAAGGAGGGACTGCCGTTACAATTGTCTTCTCCTGGGAACTGTCCTGTTCCCATCTATGATGGGTGTCAGCTTGTAGGGGGTTGTCATTGCGACTGGGAACCGTTCTGTTCTCACCTATGATGGATGTAAGGTGCTTGTCAGCTTGCAGGTGCAGTGCGAGCCAGGGAATTCAGAGCCAGGCGGTTAATGTTTAAGCTCTTTTTTGGTAGCCCACAAGCTTGGTCCTGTTAATTCTTTGCCTGTCCCATCCTGCAAACTCACAAGCCCGCTCCCATTAAGTCTTTACTTGTCTCATCATATAGGACAGGACATTGTGGACATCACTCATTCGTAGTGTTGCCAGGGGTTGGAGCTGACTCAAGGGCACACAACACACACACGTACATGCACACGTGCATACACACACACACACACACACAAGAACCAATCAAATAACAACTTGTACAAAATATAGCCCAACCCTCATTAACACATAAGTACTTTTGTTTCTGCAATCTTTCGGCTTCTCCCATTACCCTACAGCACCTGACTCTAGCTGAGAAAGCTTCTTCTCCCCTGAGAGCCCCCACTGGTGTGAGCATTAACAAAGTCTCATCTTTTATGCTTATTATTGGTTGTCATTAGCCATCCAGTAAATTCCTAGATGGTGGATCACTCCATCTAGGGGAGCTGTTGCAGAGGTCTCTCTAGGGAGGACCAACACACATGTGAAATAGGAGAGGTGTTTGGAAGAGACAGTCCTCCACGGGCCTCTCACATCTTTCTGAGAATTCAAGTCCCTGACCACACTTTCCTCAGGCCATTTCTCAGGGTTTTGTCTGCAGCAAGCAGGCTTGAGGGATGCGGTAATGTTTTACACTGGGACAAAAAGCAGGCTTGCATTCTGCTTGCTATAAAATAGTAGGTTCCCCACGCTCAGTGTTTCTCAGCGGCCATGCAAACACACTGTGTGCACAAATGATGTCTGGCTCGTATTGCACCCCCCTGCCCACCATGGGTCTGTGGAGTGGTGGGAAAGAATTGTATACATGATGCCCACCCGTGCTTCTTGCTGTGCTGTGGGCAATAAAAGTCCATGCAGTGGAAATTTATTACAGGAGTCTGGTAGCTTCTGCCACCACCCATGAAACAGTAACAGGCTAACATGTTAGCCAGTAGGGAAGACAAATGTTCAGCACCAACAAGGTGGAAAAGGATAACAAAAGATCAGAGGCAGAAAGCCCAGGAGAACATGGTTAAGGGCAAAGCTGCTGTTGTTTGGGCATCTCGCTCTCAGACTTTTACAGATTAATACCTGCCAGAAAAATCTTAGGACATATGAAAGGGACTCAGATTTACTACTGAGTTGCTCATAAAAAGAATGAGTAACCAGCACCACATACTGAAGGTACCCCTGCAAAAATTAA
Organism: Rhinolophus hipposideros; assembly: GCF_964194185.1. Lineage (NCBI taxonomy): Eukaryota > Metazoa > Chordata > Mammalia > Chiroptera > Rhinolophidae > Rhinolophus > Rhinolophus hipposideros. The sequence continues at coordinate 942,101 of NC_138052.1, read as the reverse complement.
GAAATAAATAATGAAAGGAGAACAGACAACCAAAATTACAAATTTAAAGAAGCCTATCGAGGTCCGTAGAAGTCTGCAGCAACTGTACAGAAATTCCAGGACATTCTTCTAGCCAACGTTCCTGTCTCAGACCTTCCCTTCTCCAGAACTTCCACGCATGTTTTACATTTACTACAGAAGGCCATAAGAAAAGGAGTAAGACAGTTAACACAGACCAGAGGGAAAAACAGGAAGCTCATGATGACCCAGGGGGAGCATCTCCCCATTATATTCTAAGAGAAGACGCCTGGCTGGGACTTAGGAGACGATCCCTGTGTTTTGTTGACTCTGATTAATGACTGGTACTAGGGGGTTTATACTAGGCAGACACTAAGATCCAGGAGGTTCAACTTCTACTGAGAACAACTAAATGGCTACTGGGAAAAACATTTTTCAAGCAACTGTTATTTTTATTTTCTTAACTTCAGACTTATAAAGTAAAACTGTATATACAGATAATAGTTAATCTATGATTTCATAAAAAATATAATGCAAAACCTAAATAATATGGACGCTTAAGGGCTTCCTTGAATTTGAAATATCCTTTCCAACAAGCAGTGGAAATTTGGTGTGCTTTGGTGTGAATATATTATTCATGCATCTAAGATAAGTAAATTACACAATTTTAAAATAGCTTTATTGTGACATAGTTCACATAACATACGATTCACCCTTAAGTATACAATTCAATGGTTTTTAGTATAATCATAATGATTATACTACAAATCACAGGTTTTTAGCATAATCATTGATTGTGGGTGATGCAACCATTACCCAAAATCAATTTTAGAAGATTTGATTACCCCCCAAACAACCCCACACCCATTTCCCACTAAGTCCCCACCCCATCCCTCAGCAACCACTAATTTATTTTCTGTCTCTATAGATTTGACTCTTTTTGACATTTCATATAAATGGAATCATACATTATCTGGTCTTTTGTGACTGGCTTCTTTCACTTAGAATAATATTTTAAAGGTTCATCCATTTATAGCACATATCCGTACTTCATTGCTTTTTATGACTAAATAAATATTCCATTATTTGGATCAACCACATTTAATTTATTCATTTTTCAGTTGATGGACATTTGGGCTGTTTCCACTTTGGGGCTATTTTGAATAACGCTGCTATGAACATTCATGTACAATTTTTGCATGGACATACTCGTATATTTTCATTTCTCTTGGGTATATCTATAAAAGTAGAATTTCTATTCATATAATTCTCTGTTTCAGGAACTGACAGACTTTTTACAAAGTGGCTGCACCATCTCACATTCCCATCAGCTGTAGATGACGATTCCAACTGCAAGTACATCCTCACTACCACTTCTTATTGCCCCTTTGACTATATCATCCTAGCAGAGGTGAAACGGTATCATTATAGTTTTGATATGTGTTTCTCCCATGACTAATGATATTGAGCATCTTTTCACATGTTAGTTGACCATTTATATATCCTCTTTGGAGAAATGTCTGTTCAGATCCTCTGACCATTTTTAATTGGGTTATTCGTCTTTTTATTATTGAATTATAAGTTTTTTTTATATATTCTGGATATAAGTTCCTTCTCAGACATATGACTTGAAAATATTTTCTCACATTCTGTGTTGTCTTTTCACTTTAAAAAAAATATATATATTTTTTTTTATTGGGGAAGAGGAACAGGACCTTATTTGGGAACAAAAAAATAGTACTTCCAGGACTGTTTTTTCCAAGTCAAGTTGTTGTCCTTTCGATCTTAGTTGTGGAGGGTGCTGTTCAACTTCAAGTTGTTGTCCTTTCAGTCTTAGTTGTAGAGGGCACAGCTCAGCTCCAGGTCCAGTTGCCGTTGCTAGTTGCAGGGGGCACAGCCCATCATCCCTCGTGGGAGTCAAGGAGTTGAACTGGCAACCTTGTGGTTGAGAGCCCGCACTCCAACCAACTGAGCCATCCGGAAGCTCAGCGGCAGCTCAGCTCAAGGTGCCATGTTCAATCTTAGTTGCAGGGGGTGCAGCCCACCATCCCTTGCGGGACTCGAGGAGTTGAACCGGCAACCTTGTGGTTGAGAGCCCACTGGCCCATGTGGGAATCGAACTGGCAGCCTTCGGAGTTAGGAGCACGGAGCTCCAACCACCTGAGCCACCGGGACGGCCTCTTTTCACTTTTTTAATGAAATCCAATTTATCTATTTTTTTTCTTTCGTTGCTTGTGATTTTGGTGTGTATCTGAGAAGAATTTGCCTAACCCAAAGTCATGAAGACCTACTCCCATGTTTTCTCCAAAAATTTTGTAGCTTTAGCTCTACATTTAGAGCTATCCATCTGCATCATGACCACCACATACATAAATGTGGGTAGTGGGACACGGGCTAATCAAGTAGGGCATCCTGCCCAAAGGACACTAAGGGCCGTCAATATATTAGGATATGTGGTCCAGACAGGAGCCCCACCTCCCAGGACAGCTGGTGGTTCAAGACTCCAGACCTGCCATTCCCTGAAGGCACAGGGCTACATCTCCTCTTCCTGGTTTATAGGGTCCCCCTGGAGACCAGAGTGTACCACTGACACCTGGGTCATGCAGGAGCTGAGCTGCATGCTCTGCTCTTTCAGATGAGCCCTCTCACAAAGGGGGTCAGTTGGAGGAGATTTAGTAGTGGTCCTTGCCCACTACTGGAAGGTGTCATTCTGTTCTTTGTGGGAGTGTGAAATTCCCTCAATGTTGGCAGGTAGGCAAGCCAGAATGAGAGTGCTGTGTGCATGGGGGAAACACTGGGAGTGAAGAGCCTAATTGCTGTTAACTGCAATAAACTAAAATTTCACAAAACAATACCCTACTACATACAGTGTATATATCGTATGTAGTTTGCTAGGGCGCTGTAACAAAATATCACAGACTGTGTAGCTTAAACAGCAGAAATGTATTTTCCCACATTTGAGGAGGATAGAAGTCCAAGATCAAAGTGTCAGCAGGTTGGTTTCTCCTGAGAGCTCTCTCTTTGGCTTGCGCATGGCTCCCTTCTCACTGAGTTCTTACAAGGCCTTTCCTCTGTGTAAACACAACCCTGGTGTCTCTCTGTCCTAATCTCTTATTATAAGGTCACCAGTCAGATTGAATTAGGAACCATCCTCATGGCCTTGTTTTAATTTCATCACCTCTTTAAAGGCCCTAATTCCAAATACAGTCACATTCTGAGATAGTGGGAGGTAGGACTTTAACATAGGACTTTAACTTCAGCCCATAGCATAAATAAAGTAAAAACATAACTATATTTACACAAAATGTTATTTACTGATACTTAAATGTATCAAGTAAATCCCCTCCAAAAAATTAGGAAAGATTTTATACATATTGCAATGGATATGCTTGCTTGCTGATTAGTTTAGCACAGCCTGAAACATGTGGAAGAATGCACAGCTGATAAACGGTCAAGCCTGTTTATTTTTATCAGGTCGGAGTTGAAAATTGTAGTTCACACTGAAAATAGTGATTATAATGACAATACAATCTTTTTACTCACCAACTAAAATTTTTTCATCCTACTTAATGTCTTATAGACATCATTCAATGTAACTAAGACATCAGGCACCAAGTTTAATTCAGTAATCAGCATATGGATAATTTATCTAAGAACTTTTCTGTAACTTTTTTTCTTATGTAGAGTAATGAACGAAAGTTTAGACAGATAATGTGAGATGTAACAATATCTGTAATTGTGTTTGTTCAAACTATCTTTATTTTGTTCATATTACAGCTAGGGCAATCACTTTTTTTTTTACTTACTGTAACAGCAATGTCTTTTGAGCCCTTAATATTCTGAACATGTGGTTTCAAATTTATTTAAAAAGAACACCAAAAAAACTAATTAAATATGCCAATTTTGTTGCCCAAATATCATGTTTAAAATATTTACCAAATGAGATTGCTTTTCAACTAGAAAAATGTGATTCTTATTCTAGTACTCAAACCCCGTGCTTCCCCATTCCTAGCAACGACTTGAATAGGATAGAACAAGTGGGTCTGGTTTGCCCCAGCTTCTGAACAGAACATGTCTCAAATCTGGCTACTCAGCAAGCTTTCTTTAATAAAATGAATATCTTTCACTGCATTTGTTAGTGCATCCATGAGATCTGGCAAAATTTCTTTGGATACCAAAGTTTCATGATATGTAAAACAGTGATTCCAACCAGCATTTCTACTAGCAGCGTAGATCTCATCTATGCACTGTTTTCTGGTTCTATTTACCATTCCATCACTTCTATTGTTTTTTCCTACATTTTAAATTTAATTTACATTGTTCAGCATTGTATTTTTCCAATTCTATAAGTTTCCATTTGTATTTGAGATTAATTTTAGACAGCACTACTTTGTAAGCACTGTTTAAGTAGAGATCTGTTTTATTCACTGCTATAGCCCCAGCACTGGGCAAAATGCCTGGTTACACTGCGCGCTAAATAACTATGTGATAAATATATGAGCACATACTCCATCCAACAGGCCTGCCACTCACACCAGACTTAAACCTGGAGAGTTGCACTGCTTCCACCATCATTGCTCTCAGCAAGTGCACTACAAATTCTGCATGTTCTTCTAAATGTTTGTCAGTGGCACAGATTACATGAAATATGAGGTCTGGCAATTAAGTTAGCAAACTTGTTGCAATAATGTTGCTTACTTTTTTTGATATCAGAGGGATTATTCATTATGAATTTGTACCAACTGGACAAACCGTTAACCACGTTTATTATTTGGAAATGCTGAAAAGGCTGGTGAAAAAGTTAGATGACCTGAACTTTTCACCAACAATTCATGGCTCTTGCATCACAGCAATGCACCAGTTCACACGGCACTGTCTGTAAGAGTGTTTTTAGCCAGTAAGCAAATAACTATATTGGAACACCCTCCCTACTCACCTGATCTGGCCCTCAGTGACTTCTTTCTTCACCCAAAGATAAAGGAAATATCGAAAGGAAGACATTTTGATGACATTCAGGACTTCAAGGATAATATGACAACAGCTCTGATGGCCATTCCAGGAAAAGAGTTCCAAAATTGCTTTGAAGGGTGGAATAGGTGCTGGTGTTGGCGCATAGCTTCCGAAGGGGAATGCTTCGAAGGTGACTGTAGTGATATTCAGCAATGAGGTATGTAGCACTTTTTCCAGGATGTGTTCGCAAAGTTAATTCTCATACCTTGTGTTCTATTGTCACTGAAAGGTACTTTTAAATTTACCACTGGATTTATCAAAAATCAAATGTCCTATATCCATATTTAATGGGAGAGTATTTCTCATATGTCTTCTTCCTTTGACACACAGTATACCATTAAATGACACTTAGAAGGCATTTTCATTAACATTTATATAACAACTAAGAAATTGGGATAACTATTTCTTTTTTCTTTCTTGGAACATATTTAAAGGTCTTACCCATAAGTTCAGCATGAATTAATTTTTATATATAGTTTGAAGTAGGAATCAAGATTCATTTTTCTTTGTATATGAACATCCAATTGTTCTAACAATAGTTATTGAAAAGATGATTATATCCCCTTTGCACCATTTTGAACTGCAATTAATCATATATGAGGGTGGTTTGTTTCTAGACTTTCTATTCTGTTCCACTGGATGACACATCTGTCCTTACTGCAGTACTACATTAATAGTAAGTCTTGAAAGACTTGAAATCAGGTAATGAAGGTCCTCAACCTTTATTCTTTTTCAGGGTTGTTTTGGTTCTTTTAGCTCCTTTGCATCTCATGATTCTAAAATATCTATCTCCAAACACATAGAGATCAGCTTGTCAATTTCTGCAACAAGAATTTGCTGGTATTGGCATTGGGATTGTATTGGATCTATAGGTAAATTTGGGGGAAATTGTCACCTTAAGATCTAGTTTACTAATACAAACTCATGGTATATATGTCTCCATATGTTTAGTTCTTTAATTTCTCTCAGCAAATTTTTTGAGGCTTTCAGTACAGGCAGACCTCAGAGACATTGCAGGTTCATCTCCAGACCACTGCAATCAAGCCAATATTGCAATAAAACAAGTCACATAATTTTTTGGTTTCCCAGTGCACATATAGTTACATTAAACTATACTGTCGTCTATTAAATGTGCAGTAGCATTATGTCTACTAAAACAATGTAAATACCTTAACTTAAAAATATGTCATTACTATGTCTCATCTTTAGAAAGAGCCAAGGAGCGGACTTTGACGTACTCTAAAATACAGTGTTCTGAGAACAAACTTTCAGATCATGCCTTTAAATTGGATGAAAATTTGCAAAACTCTAAGGTAAAACTGGATTCGTAAAAATGCTAACTAATGTTCAAGATAAACAAAAATTAATTACATGGATTAAATGAACTGAGGACGACTATAATTTTATGACCTTTTGTTTGACATGTTGCTGATTTTTAAAATTTTTTTTTTGTTTTCCAGATATAAGGAAACATGTTTCTTTTAAACTACCTATAATTTAGAGCACTTTGGTAAATTATACCTTTGGAAGCAGAATTGAAACATTTATGTTTTTTTCCTACCAGATCCCTCTAGAATTTAAAAACTCAGTGAGTATTATTTTCACAGCAATGTGGTTATTTGCATAAATTCAGTATCAATCTGTTCTTTTTGCAACAGGACACAATTGGAAACTGATAATATTACCAAGGCTTTGACTAGAATGTCATGTTTGAGGGAGAGATTCATAGACGCAGATGCAGACTGAAGGAACTAGATTGACTATGAAACCCAATAAAAACCCTTTGGGAAAACAGCCTGGTGCCTTGCTTATAGGGTTCCCAGAACTCTTTCCAGGTAAGTAAAGAAGGTCACTTCCTGGCAGAGGCAGAGAACCTCAGGATATTTTGGGGGCCTCTAGAGGAGAAGAATCAATTCAAATCTGAAGGTACTGCAAGCAAAGTGTATTGGCGAGTATGTGCTTAACCTCTTAGCTTCAAGAGGCCATTAAAGGTTGTCTGGAGATTCCTCGTGAAAAATTCCAGCACAGCAGATTTCAAAGAGCCTATATGATCCATGGCTACTCTGGTGGTATTTACACAAGTAACAGGCCAACTTTATTTTGAAACTTGATTTGTTTTACAAATAAATTAGTCTTACTTTGGCTATCTTTGGTAAAAAATGAGGGTGATTTTAGAGAGAAAAATTCCGAGCAAAAAATTTAGAGCAAAAAAAATTTAGAGAGAAAATGATTCAGTAGGAACTATAATACACACGTATGGATATTAAATTCTAGTCCTATTAACTTTGTGAGGTTTTTGTTATTTACCTTTTATACTGGACTGGATCCTGAATTCTTCTAGCTTTTTAAAATATTTGGTTACAACTCTCCAAATTCACATTTTCCATTTTCTCCCATCCTTTGATTTGGAATCGAGAGCTAATATTGCCATTTTTCCTGAAGCTTTGCAAATTGCAGCCACATGACTTGAAATAAACTTCAGATAAATCACCACAACCACTCACGCTTACATAATCTCTGTGACTGGTGTTGTGTAAACCACATGCACACACACAAAGTTTGCCTGAACACCTGATGAGATCACCAGAGACATTCAAACTGCAAACCAGGAAAATCTATCAGATTGTCACTGTCTTCACTACAGCAAAAAAAGCTTTGAACCTAACATCTAATCTTAACTGGCAGCGTTCCAGGCTCAGAAACTGGGTTTATACTTTCTCTAATCATTAACCTTTGTTTTTCCTTTGTTTCCATAGAAATGCTGCTTATAAGTACCTGATTGCTTGCTTGCACAATATAGGCTAACGGTGGGGAGCCCATCTGCACCATCACCTTCTGAAATGTGACATAGTGGTTTAACTGAACTGACTTATTTTTCAGGACTGAACGATTGGTTCAATGAGATATGGAACAATCTACCAACTCACTTCTGGAATGTGAAACTTTTTATTCAAAGTTTCAAAGGCGAGACTGAGGGGGACCAAAGTTTTACCACCCCAAAATATGTCTTTGAGATACTGATTTTAAGCCAGTTGTTAAGAAATAAACTCACAGAGAATTGCTGACTCTCCCTACCCCTTCTTTGCCTAAAGGAATTCAGATAGTAAAATCTGTTTAAACTGCTTTAGCATCATAATATAAACTAAACAAGGCAGATGGGAAGAAATCTAGCAAAGGCTGTTTATTGAACTTCCCTTTGTTTCCCGCTGGTTCTGGGTGGCCCAATAAGAATTTGTTTACCATATTTACTCTTTCTCATCTACCTGTAAATTGCCTTGCTTTCCCTTTGAAATCCGAGACCTCTGCCTGCCTCCTTTCTCCTCTCTCCAAAATGGGTTATAAGTCTCAACTGCCCAATGTGTTTATGGGTCTCATGTTCTTATGTCACCCCGACATATACATCCATAATACATTTTGGACATTTTCTCCTGTTAAAAACAGAATTCTTTGTTGCTAAAGAATGCTAACCATCATCTGAGCCTTCAGCAAGTCATATTCTTTTTTCTGGTGAAGGGTCTTGCCTTAATGTTGACAAAAATGCAGTATCTGTGAAGTGCAGTAAAACAAAGTATGCCTCATCTTATACAACGGTACCCCCTTATCCTAGGTTTGACTCTCCACAGTTTCAGTTACCTGCCGTCAACTGTGGTCCAAAAATATTCAATGGAAAATTCCAGAAATAAACAATTCATAAGTTTTGAATCGTGTGCTGTTCTGAATAGCTTGATGAAATCTCGCACCCTCCCACTTCATCCCATCTAGATGTGAATTATCCCTTTCCCAGCATCTCCACACTGTATACGCTGCCCACTCTTTAGTCACTTAGTAGCTGTTTAAGATATCAGACTGACTGTTGTAGTATCACAGTTGCTTGTGTTTGTGTAACTCTTATTTTACTGAATAATGGCCCCAAGGAGCAAGGGTAGTGATGCTGACGATTTGGATATGCCAAAGAGAAGTCATGAAGTACTTCCATTAAGTGAAAAGGTGAATATAGTACGAGATATTTTGGGAGACAGAAAGAGAGAGAGGGAAAGACAGAGAGACTACATTCACATAACTATTATGACAGTATATTACTGTAATTGTTCTATTTTATTATTAGCTGTTGCTGTTGATCCCTTCCTGCGCGTAACTTATAAATTAAACTTTAACATAGGTAGGTATGTGTAGGAAAAATCAATAGTGTAAATAGTGTTCAGTGCTATCCATGATTTCAGGCATCACTGGGGGTCTTGGAATGTATCTCTTTCAGATAAGGGGGGGACTACAGAACATATTTTAAATTTATCCCTAAGTATTTCATTTTTTGCCAGTATTGTAAAGAGTATTATTTAGAAATTTCCTTTTCTGATAACTCATTACTAGTATATAGATAGACAATTGATTTTTAGATACTGAACCTATTCTCTATGACCTTGCTACATTCACTTACTTTGTTATTCTTCTCTAGTTTTCCAGGATGCCGGCCCCATTGATTTCACTTCCTGGCCTGCAGGCACCTGAAGCAGGTAGATCCCTGGTCCCACGTGTGCCAGTTGTCTGGGGCCATCTTAGCTTGTCAAGGCTGCAGTAATCAAGTGACTGCAATGGTGAAGCAAGAGGACAAATCCAGTATTGTCATTTTATTTGGAATATGTCATGCAGGGTGCCATGCGGGGTCTTTGGTCCCGCTCCCCACATAAGAACGCAGGACATGGTGAGGCCAAAAAGGAACACCCACGGAGCCATAGGTACGGAAGTCATACCACTACACTCTCGCTAGCAGCCGGGCAAGGCGCTCGAAGCAGGATCCACACGATCCGCAATCTGCTGGTCGCTTCGCTGCCTGCCAAGCAGCCGACCAACCAACGCAGTCACGGCAGTTACATCTGCAGCCAATTGTCCAACTGGCTACAGCCAACAGCCAACCAATCACAGCCTACGGCCATCCACTACCCGAGCTCGACGTATTCTGAATCCTCCCCGTGCCAGAGGACGCCTCTGTGGGATCCCTTCTCAGTTTTTCATGTGTGTAGAGTCATAGTAGGTGGGAGGGGGCTGGGAAATTGTCAGAGCTGAGGGATAAAGAGGAACTACGGGGGCATCAGGGATGATTAGGGGACAGTGAGGGGCCTGGAGACTGAGCCAAGGAGGGCAGACAGAGCAGCTGACCAACGCTGGAATTAATGGTGTTACATCCGCAAAAATGCCGGCATTGGGGTAAAGAGATGGTAAAAAAGCAAAGAGCCAGGTATGCTCAAATCCTGAAAAGCATCACTGCTAGCTCCAGAGCCATCTGAGAACTGTTCACAAGGATGCGGACTCCACGGAGTCAGGCCTCAAAGACGACCAGGTGTTTTTTTTTCTCAAGGCCAGCTTCCTGAAAAAAGGGCCCAGGAACAGAGGCCCTTGAGCTGGACCATTCAACCTATTGTGAGAGAAAGTCAGGTGACTTTGTGATAAGCGGATCAGGGCGGGGGAAATGGCCTGGATCGGTATGTCTGGCCGGCCACTCGGCTCTTCCGTGCCCCAGATCCAAAACAAGAGGCAGTAGTCCCTACGTCTACTCCTGCATCACCTACTTCCTGAAGGGGCTGGACTCCAACTCAAGGGTTTTCTGACCAAAGGTAGAGTCAGAAGAAGTAGCTAGGCACTGGGGAACTCCCGCCATTTGCCAGAGAAAGCCTTACAGATGGGGTGGGAGGCAGGCCTGGAGCCCGTCTCTGCACCTCAGGAGAGTGACTTTCAGGGGCCCAAGGCCACTGTGTGTGTGTGGGGGGTGGGGGGGGTATGTGTTCATGAGTGAGATCACATCCCGACTATTCAGAGGGCCTGAGGACACAAGGGCACCAAAAGTCAAAAGGGAACAAGCTGAGCATCTCCAAAGGCCCATGGAGTTGGCAGGGCCCCAGGGCCAGGGCATCGGTATAAGATTGGTCCCTGCCGGCCTGGCTGTGCCCTGATGCTGACTGACTCCCCACTCCTGTGAGCTCTGGTAGCCCAGCCTCTTCCTGGAGACAAGTGCTCCCACTCTGCCTCTCCAGCTTCTCCAGTAGGCCCCTGGCTCTCTTCCTCAGGAGAAGCCTTGCTTCGCTCCAGTCTGCCCTGATGCTTCCAGGGAACTGACCTTTTCCATATGCCCCGAGTCAGACCAACATGGCTTACCAGGACATGACCTCCTTCCTCAAAGACAGGAAGTGTCTGGCCCAGAATCAGACAGCTGACTAGAAGCAGAGTTGTGATAGAAATCAGATCCCCTGGCCCCCAGGGATTAATCAGATGTGTGGTGTGCTAGTGTGTAGAATAATAGCCTACTACAGATGCCCTCAGCCTAATCCCCGGATGTAATTAAGGGTATAGACCCTGAGATGGGGAGATTATCCTGGATTAGCAAGGTGAGCCCAGTTTAATCACATGAATCTTTAAATACAGAACTTTTCCTTGGTCAGAGAAATTATATGGAAGAAGGAGAGAAGATTCAAAACACGAGAGGGACTTAACCTGCACCGGTTGCTTTAAAAGTGGAGGAAGGAGACGAAACCAAGAAATGTGGGTGGCCTCTAGAAGCTGAAAACAGCCCTCATCTGAAAACAGCAGGAAAACAAAGATCTCAGTTGTACAACCACAGGGAACTGATTTCTGCCAACATCCCAAATAAGCCAGGATTCTCCAGAAAAGAAAGTAGCCACCGATACCTGCTGAGATTCACATCAGACATGACCTGCAAAACAGTAAGATAATAATCGTGGGTTTTTTCCAGTGGGTGGCGCTCTATTATTACAGCAATAGAAAACTAATTCAGATACATGCTATAGAGCTATACACAGAACCAAAGCAAAACCTGAATGAGCAGAGTCTAGGGGGGGCGGGAGTGTCCTGTGTACCAGATCTTGGAGGGGCTGCCATAGGTGACTGGGCTCCACGCACACTGAGTCTCTGTGTGTGTCTATAATATAGGTTTTCAGTTTGGGGGAGAGGATTCACTCCTTCAGTAGGAGCCCACACCCACCCCTGAGTTCAGGGGACAGGGCACGTGATTGTCTTCATTTCACTTGGGATTGTGGAGATAAGGAGTTTCTAAAAAGCACTATGGATCAGCCAAACAGCAGTTGCTCACTACAACATTCAATCAGGGTTCTCCTATTAAAAACATTTGAGCAAGTGTTTTTAACAGATTTCCATAGCCACACAGACCTGGAAGTAAAAATATTGTCACAATAATGGTCACAAATTATTAGTTCTTTGACTCTGCCTCCTTCCTCTGCAGGGAAGTTTTATTGTATGTATGTAATGTTCCCTGAGGGTGGCGATGGGTGTGTTTGCTTGTTCTGTATACCTAACCTCTGTGAGGTGCCTATCAACAAGTCTATTGACAAGTGAGTGGTCCTCCTTCCTGTCTGCTTCATGAGACACGTGCTGTTGTCTTCTCTGGCTGCAGGGGTGATCTCTCCTGTCCCTGCTGATACCACAGACAGGAACTGCTGATGTGGCCACTCTCAGGTCTGCTGGCAGTAACAGCTAGATCTCGGGTTTGGGGGCCAGGACGCTGGCATTTGTTACCATGGAAACTGCTCACAGCTGTGTTAGTAGTGTTCCTGACATGTCAACTTCCCACAGAGGCTGAAGTAAAAAACTTTCTTTCTACCTTTTGTGTTTCTCTCTGTTTAGCTAGATACATTGTTGTCAAGGTAAGAACCTACATTCCCAGGCTCCCTTGCAGCACAGTGTCTGTGTTCTGGTGATTGAGATGTAAGTGAAATAGTCCATGCAGCTTCCAGTAAATGTCTTTGAAGGAAAGATATAGGGCCTTCTTTGTCTTTTATTCCAGACTAGAATGCAGCTGTAATGGTTTAGTATAATAAATAATTCCTCTGGTCCTTTGTGCTGAGTTCCTGGCATCAAGCTTCAAAAACCCCTGGGATTTCCTGGGGGAAAGGAGCGTCTTTGTTATGCTAATGAGGTGACTTTGGTGGGCCTCTAGTCAGAGGGTAGAAGGTGGGGATTTTCAGTTGCCCAACCTCGGGATGGGAGGGAACTGGTATCTGAGTTCAATCATGTGACTACGAGTTAATTTAGCATGCCTACATAGTGAAACCTTAATGAACTTCTTGAAGTTCATTGAAGGACATTGAAGTTCAGAGGAGCTTCCTGGTTGGTGAATGCATTGAAGTGCTGAGAGGGTGACACACTCCAATTCCAAGAGGAAAGGGCATGGAAGCTCTGTGGTCCCTCTCAGACATCACCCTGTGTGTATCCTTTACAATAAAACTGGAATTGTAAGCATAGGGCTTTCCTGAGTTCTATGAGTCATTCTAGTGAATGATTGAACAAATTTGTGAGAATCCCCAAATTTGTAGCCAGTCAGTCAGAAGTGTAGGTGGCTGGGGATCACCTGCGACTTGTGGCTGGCATCTGAAGTGAGGGCAGCTTTGTGGAGGACTCTGCCCTCAACCTGTGGCCCCTGCACTAAGTGGGTGGTTAGTGTCAGGATTGAATTGCAGTCCAGTTAGCATTATATCAGTTGGGATGGAAACAGAATAAGTAGATGGCTAGAGCTGGTGCGGCCAACTTGGAATATGAGGCGGCCGATGACATTTGGCAGTGCAGAAGATAGTGACCTGGATCCTTCTAGCTTGCGCAGCCACCATACCGACATTGCACTGCCTACTTTCAGACATCACACTTTAACTTCACAGCTTTTGGCTACCACAATCAGACACACTCACGTTAATGTGAATTTATCTAAAAGTTATGCATGGCTTTAAAGATGGGTGTTCATTCTGTCTCATAATTAGTGGGCTGTAGATGAAGATCAGTTTAGACACTGAATAGCTGGTCTTTGGCTTATGAGGTGTTTTTCCATCTGCTTGGTGAATTGTCCCCTCCCTGTTTTGCATCTGCATGTGGCCCTGAGTGCCCATTGTCCCTGGGAACTCCATGGTGTACTTTTCTGTCTTACAGCTTCAGCCTATTCCTGGCTCAGCTTTCTTATGGCATTCATGGGGCTCAGGCTTTTCAGCTCCTGCTCCTTCTGATCTCTCTACATCACTTTCAAAGTCTGGAGAGATTTGAGAAGGTTGGTTAGCTGCATTCATTCTAGTACAGACAGAAATTTCCTTCCATCAGCCTATAAAATAGTTATCCTAGGATCAGAAGCCATCCTACTCTTGGTGTATTAGTTAGCTATTGCTGTGTAACGAATCGCCATAAACTTAGCAGCTTAGAACAACCTTTCTTATCTCACCATTTCTGTGGGTCAGGAATTCAGGCCTGTCTCAGCTTGGTCCTTTGCCCAGGTATTACAGGCTACAGTTAAGGTATCAGCTGGACTAGGTTCTCCAGTGGAAGCTCAACTAATGAAGCATCAGCTCCCAAGCTCACTCAGTTGGCAGTATTCATTTCCTTGGTGTGTAGAACTGAGCGTCCAGCTTCTTGAAAGTGTTGGGCTGGAGGCCACCCTCAACTCCTGGAGGTTGCTTGCAGTTCCTATAGGCCACCTGCAGTTCCTTGCCATGTGAGCCACATAGGAGCTTCATCAGACCAGCCAGGAGAGTCTCTAGAGTGAGTCTGGCAGCAAGACAGTCTTATATAATGTAACATGGTCAAGGAAGTGACATCCTCTCATCTTTGCCACATTCTATTGATTAGAAGAAAGTCACAGGTCTTGTCCATATTCAAGGAAAGGGAATTATACAAGGACATGAATATCAGGAGAGAAATCATGTCAGGTCATCCTAGGGTCTGTCCACAACATACCACACCGAGCATAGGTGCATTTGGAGTGAGGACAGTGGTACAGAATGTGGTGCCCAGATGAGACACATGCTGAGTTTGGCCTGGGTAACAAACAAGTGAAGGTTATAAAAATAATGGATATAAGCAAGTTCAAAAGCTTCACAATCTTTATATGTGTAGCTAATTTAATCTATACAATCAGGTTAAGATACGTAATAAATAGTATTCTTGTTTTACAGATGAGTGAACTGGATGAAACTAGGATTTCCCTGACTGGGGATTGGCCGGGGTGAGGGGGGGTGGGATTTGGATGTAAAGGAACCACAAAGAGTTAGTTATTTACTTTTCTCTAGATAATCACCCAGCAGGTGTGATGCCTGTTGGTGTCTGTTCAATCCGTTCAAACTACCTTGTGTGGACAATATCATTTTCAAGAACCTAGGATACTAATAAGCCCCTGAAACTGGTCAGGGACTTGAAAACCTGAGAGGTGTGAAAGGTTCAACCTGGCTGGGGCACAAGGAGGCTGTCTTCATCACACCAAGCTCAGTGGATGGGGATTCTCAGCCCTAGCAACACAACCATGGGTGAAACATCTATTTTCCTTCAAGAGTCCACTATGTGAGGGACTGGAGACTTGGGTGATACTGTTTGTCCCTAGTAACTAAGGAAAACTCAGACTTCGTTCATGTACTATGATGTGCTTATGATTATACTCAGTAAACATTTGTTAATCCTTCCTGTTGATGGAGATATAAAGATGAGTGATTTCTCTCTCTGCCTACTCCAGGAGGAATACAGAGCAGATAGAGTGGTGTTGTGGCAGAGGGACTGGAGAAGTTCCATGAAAATATGCCGCAATGCAGGGGAAGGCGAGGAATTCAAGGAAGGCTTCCTGGACAATATAAATAATTTTCTTTCCAGGTAGGCATTGTAGAATTGGCAGCACTCTGCTGGCTGATTGCTGAAGGTTGAGGCCTATAGAAGGAACTTCAGGCTTGAGCAAACCCCTGGGGCCAAATTGTGTGGAGCATTGGTAGAAACTATTGTTGAGAGAACATCCAATGTTTGGAAGCTGTAAATTATTAAGGCCTTTGAATATAGGGCTTAGAGGTTTGGAATATATTCCAAAGTTATTACAATATCATGGATGGGAAGGACAGGCTCAGTTTAATGCTTCAGAAAAAGAACTCTGTGGAGGACAGATTGAGGGTACGAAGAGATTTGAGTTGGGGCAGCACTACTATAATCCAGACAAGAATAACGAAAGCTTGAGCCGAGGCTATGGAGGTGACTAGAAAGGGGGTGGAGAGGTACATATGGTGACTCTGGGAGATGGAAGAGTGAAAACAAGAATAAAACTAAAGTCAGAGAGGATGGTGATGCCATTAACAAAAACCAGAAGTCAGGAGTGCAGAGAGGAGGCAAATCAACGTGTTCACTACGGTAAATTCCAGGGGCTTGTAAGACACATATGGATTGGTACAGCAGGTGGAACTGTCAGTGTGCAAGTCAGTCACCGTGTACATAAAATTTTGTAATTTTCAAGAATTATATTTGAAAGTGCAAGAGAGTATTAAACAAGTTAGGAAGACAGTATAGCATTAAAAGAGGGTTGGAGTCTTAGAAAATGCTATACAGTATCTGTGAAGGAGGGGGGATAAAGGAGATTGATAGGAATAAGAGTAAAACCAGGTGAGAGGGCGGTTATAGAGGCCAAGGGAAGAACACTGTAAAGAGGAATTACCGTCAGTAAACTAGCCGAGATGAGAACTAAGGACCACAGGGTGAAGTTGAGTAGGTCACTGGCAACTTTTAGGGAGCATTTTGAGAAGGGTGGCAGGAGCAGAATCCAACAAGGGTGGAGACTGCCTAAGGAAACGAGGCTAAAGTGTATTATTGCAGCAGCTCTTTCAGAAGAAATTTGATAAGGGAAGAAAGTAAGAAAGGAAAATGGTTTGAGGAAAGAGGATGGGTATTTGAGACTCATCCCAGCAAGCCGTTATCTTACACAGCTGGGCACGATAGAAAGAAGGGATTTACGCCCCGTTTATTTAGTCACAAAACGCCTGGTCTAAAGTATTACCTTGGGAAGGCAGGAAGGGGCACGTAATCTTTATTATCAGACCCGAACTTTGCTTCAGCAGCTCTAAGACTTCTATAGGTGTATAAACTCCGACCTTAAATCTCCCCAAAATAACAACAAATCAACACCACCCCCCCTCGCTTCTTCGAAACTGGAAAACTGAGCAGGTGCAACGTGCCCGAGCCCTGTGCCAGGGACCGCTATCCGGGCCGGCCTGCTTCCACCAGAGGGTGCTCGGCTCTGCGGCAGGCAGACCCGACAGTCTCCCCAGACCGGCACCCGGACCTCCCGCGGTGCGCAGGCTTTGCGGTCGGTGGCCTTCGGTGCTGTATTAAGTCCCACTCGCAGCGCGGGGAAGCGAGCTTAGTCAGGAAAACCCTCGCCGGCCCTGCGAAGACCCCTTCCCCCGCTGCAACCAGCCTTCTCCATTACCCTGTTCCCGCGCCGCACTTCCCTCGGGAAAATGAAAGCCATCGCCGTCCGCTGAGGCAAAGGGGCGGGATCCATTATCTTTATACCAGGCAAAGAGAAAAGCCAGAGACCACTCTAGACAGCAAAAGGCGGGTGTTGTCTCCGGGAGGCCCCGCCCAGGCCCGCCCTCCTGGCGCCGGGACTACATTTCCCTGAGGCCTCCGCGACTCCGGGGGGGCAGGCCCGTCCGCCCTCCGGCTCAGACTGAGCGGTGACTGGCTTTCCTGGGTGAGGGAGGGGCCTGCTCCAGCCAATAGGTGAGGGGCTCGTTACGGCGGCGGAAGTAGCGGCGCTGGGCTGAGGGGTGGGGGGCAGAGTGCTCGCGCCCCGGCGGCGGCGGCGGCGGCGGCGGCGGCGGCGTGTCCGGAGCCGAGGACGTCGGCCCCACAGGCGGAGAGCGCACGGCAGCGAGCTCGAGGAGGCGCGGTGGCCAATCGGCGCAGCACCCAGGTAATGGCGGGACGGGCGCCCGGGAGGGGAGGGGAGGAGACGAGGGGGCGGGGCGGCAGAGCCGGGCTGCAGCGTCCGTCCCGCTGCGCGTCCCCGGGGAAGAGCACCGGTGCCGCGTCTCCGGCGGCTCAGACCTAGGCTCTGTGGCAAGCTGGGCATGGCGGTTGGGCCAGTGGCAGGGGCCGGGTGTCCTACAGCAAGGAAAGAAGAGGCGTCGGGCTGACTCGGGCTTGGGGGCGTGGCGGGCGTGGGCCTTGGCTGGGAAGCCAACCGGCCGGGGAGCGCGGGCGGGCGGGCACCCCGAGAGTTTGGCTCCTACAGGAGTTTAAAGTGACTCTCCACATCCGGGCCCTGCGCCCGCCGCTTTTAGACCCCGACCGAGGCGGGGCCTCCCAGCTCTCCGCCCCCCTCGCCGGGAGAGCTGCTTTTTCTCTGCTATTGGCTCCATCTCGAGGAGTTTGGGCTACGCGGCCAAGGCTCGTGTCTGATTGGCTGGCAGTCGGCGGGAGGGTGGGGCGGGATCAGAGCGCGCAGGCCGCGGCGGATTGGTGCCGGCCCTCGAGTGACGCGCCCTTCCTAGGGCCAATGGGCGGGCGGGGGAGGTAGGGGCAGGTTCGGGGGAAGAGGACTGGAACGGAACGGCGGCGGGGTGAGCGGGGCCGAGGGGCTGGACGGCGGCGGGCCTGAAACGCGCTCCGCACGAGTCCTCTCCACGCCCCCGGAATCTAGCGCTACCACCGAAATGGGCCCTACTCGGCACCCCCAACCCGGCGAGATGGAAGCGGGAGGGGCGGGCGGCGGGCGGCGGCTGCAGGTAAAGGCACACTGCTTGTCCCGGGGCTCCACGGAACGCCTGTCGCCGGCCCCCAGACGGAGTCTCATACCCGAAGTGTCTGGAAACCTGTGTTCTCCGATCTCAGCTGGGGTGGGTGGGGGCGGGGTTGCGGGCGACTCGGGGATATCGGCAAAGCCTGGCTCCTGAGGGAAAAGTGGGCGGTCGATTTTAGAGAAGGCAGTGAAGATTTTGGGTCTCTCTGGCTCACGGGGGGGGGCGGGGGTTGTGAAAGATGGGGGAAGGGAGATCGGTAAGGGGAGGCCTATGCAAAAAGCATTCGAGAATTCTTCTTGGATCACGTCTTAATGTAAGGTTTCTGATTCTTAGGACAGGACATCTCCGATTCCTCCTATGACTTACTGATGACAATGTTCACCTTGGTGTGAGGGTTAAGTCTTTCAAAGGGACATGACATTTGCCATAAAACTTTACACAGACACATACGTATTGTGTTGATGTATTGTGGCTGTTGTGCAGGATTCAATATTGATTTTTGTGGCAATCCACAAGTATTTATGGAGGGTCATAGTATTCCCCCTATACCATGTTAACTGTTAACGATTTTATTATTAATTGAACCTATGTCCATCAAAAACGTAAAGAATTTAGATCATTTCTGAACTATATATTGATCACAAGTAATTGTTTTAGATAAATGATGCTGCATTTGCTTTTCTGAGGGAAGATACAGGTACTAAAGATGCTTTAATTTCTCATTGTAGATTCTAATCTCAGAATCCAGTAATAACCATATGACTGTATGCTCTGCAGGTGGAAATGAGTTCTCAACAGTTTCCTCGATTAGGCACTCCTTCCACTGGGCTAAGTCAGGCTCCTTCACAGATTGCAAACAGTGGTGCTGCAGGCTTGATAAACCCAGCAGCTACAGGTGAGATATGTGACATTCTTTTATATTGCTTTCCACTTTAAAAAATATTATCAGTTTTCTAATTTAAAAATTAGCAAATTCCTTCTGGGAGTTTAGTAAATACTAATAGGTTATCAAATTTAAAGAAAAGACATACTGCAATTTTACTTTAAACAAGGCCTTTTCATTCCTGTTTTAATTACTTCATTTACATGTACTAGAATACACATGAAAGTTACAGTAAGCATGCCGGCAAGAGCTGTTTTTTAAATATATTAATGTCTTCTCAGTTGAGGCCCAGAGGTATGGTAATCAATGCCATGAGCGAACCCAAAGGTGCGTAAGGCATAGATCTTGCCTTCCTTGCTATCTAGGAAAAGAGGCTAAAAACAGTTTACGTACACATAAACAGCTTGATTTTTTAGTTGTAGACCCTTGGAATGCAGCAGATCAATGGTGCTCAGTGGCATATGATTTTGCCTCCCAGGGAATATTTGGCAATGTCTGAATACATTTCTGGTGGTCACAACTAGGAGGTGCTATTGGCATCTGATTATTTAGAGGCTGGGATGCTGCTGAGCATCCTACAATGTGCAAGCTGAAGAACACCAAATAGCCTCTTTATATATAGCCAGTAAAATGATGGCCCTGCAACCCCCTGGAGTGAAGGCCAGGAGCTTGTCTGTGTCATACACCTTTGTATGTATTATGCTTGCTATATAGTGTAATGCACAAAGTAGTAGTCAACTAGTTCTTGTAAAGCCACTTAAGTTCCCTACTCCTTAAATATTTTGACACTATTTTGTCTTTGGTATACGTTCACAGCAGAATAATTTAAAAGCATAGCTAAAGAGAATATTTTTGAACATCTGTTCTTTGCAAAGAATAAACTTGTCCATTTAAAAAGGTGTCCGCCATCAATAATTGCCCTCAAATTTTGTTAAAAAGGAAATCATTGACTTATACCAAAATTGTGTATAATTTTACTTCTGAATAGTGTGTTTTTTCATCAGTGGCTCAAAAGAAAAAGAAAAAAGTTTTCTGTAAGCAGTTAGATGTTTTTTATACTTCCTATTCCTCTTATCAGAAGAAGTAACTTGGGATCCTAAGCACGTGAGGATTTCAGGTATACGTTCAAAGTTCAGAAGAATAGGTTACAATCACTTCTCTTAACTGCTGCTTCAAGATTCTTTTCTGGTAAAAATAAACTGAAATCGAGAACTTCAAATGTCTGGAAAGAAATGTAAACGGTTCCAAAAAGAACTTTACAGGAGGTGGTCAGAACATTATATCTTAATGAAATTGTCAAAAATCAAAGTCTTCCTGGACATATAAGTTTGAGGGGAAGTTATGAAATTGTCCATTTCCCTTAAAAACTTGATTAAGGGAAATATGTTTGGACACTGGGGAAAGTTAAAAATAAATTGATAATGGAAAGACAGAGGTAAAACTGTCTTTATTCACAAACATGATCACGTATGCAGAAAATACTAACGAATGTGAAAAGCTGTGTGAATGAAATTAATGTGTGTAAATGAAATTAATGGTTGCAGGATAAAGGTTTAATATAAAAAAATCAATTTTATTTCTAAGTACTAGCAATGCACAGTGAAATTTTTAAAGTGTTTACAATGGCATAAAAAAACCCAGAAAACTTAGGGACAAATTAACAAAATATGTGTAAGACTTGGAATTAGAAAACTATGTAAACATTTCTGAGAGAAATTAAAGACCTAGATAAATGGAAATATCTGTCATGTTCATAGATTGGAAAACCCAGTATTTTTAAGATGCTAGTTCTACCAAAGGGATCTATCATATAGATTCAGAGAAATTCTAATCAAAATCCTATCAGGCTCTTTTGTAAAAATTAACAGCCCGAATCTAAAATTTACATGGAAATCAAAGGACCTAGAATATCAAAGTAATTTTGATCAAAAAAAGAAAGTTGGAGGACTCTGCCATAAAGCTATGCTAATCAAAATAGTAATTTGGGCATAAAGGTAGAAATATAGATCATTGCAACAAAGTGGGGCATCCAGAAATAGACCCACACATAATGGTCAATTGATTTTTGACAAAAGTACATGGGCAATTCAATAGGGAAATGATAGTCTGTTCAACTATATAGTGCTAGAACACCAGAATATCCATATATAAAAAAATTAACCTTGATCTTTACCTTCACCATACACAAAAACTAAAATGTATTATTATGGACCTAATATAAAACTTAAAACTTCTAAAAGAAAACATTGGAGAAGCTGTTTGTGAACTTGGGGTAGGCAAAAATTGCTTAGGTTACAAAAATATAAAAGAAACAACTGATACATTCGTTGTACATCATTAAAATTAAAAATGACTGCTTTTCAAAAGACACCATTAGAAAAACAAAAAGGCAAGCCACAGACTGAGAGAAGACATTTATGATAAATATATCCTCAAAGTACTTAACATCTTGAATATATAAAGAACTCTTGTAACTCATTGGTAAAAAGATATAAACAGGCTGATTTCTTTTATTGGGCAAAATATTTGACTAGACACTTCACCAGACCCTATTTAAATGCCAAATAGCACTTAAAATATACTCATCAGTATTAATCCTCAGGGCAGTGCGAATTAAAACCACAGTGAGAAGGACTAAAGACCAACAATGCCAGGTTTTGATGTGTCTGTGGAGCAAGTAGAACTCTTACATTGTTGGCAAATATGGGGAAAAGTTTGGCAGTATGTTATAAAACATGAATTTACCGTACACCCCAGCAATCCCATTCCTAGGTATTGACTCCAAGGTAAATGAAAATGTATGTCGTACATACAAAGATTTACACTTCAGTGTTCATAGAAGCATTGTTTATAATAACCCCAAACTGGAGACAACCCTTATTTTATTAACTAGAGACTAGATAAGAAAAGTTTGGTTTATCCATACAATGGGATACTATTCAGCAATAAAAAGGAACAAACTTACCAGTATACACAACAACATGGATGAACCTCAGCAACATTATGCTAAGAGAAGAGCCAGACACAAAGGACCACATATTGTATGATTCTGTTTATATGAAATCCCAGAAAAGACAAAGCTGTAGTGACAGAAAGCAGATCAATGGTTTGTAAGGAGTAGGTGTGGGAGGAAGGGAATTTGCTGCAAAGGGTTCATGAATGAACATTTAGAGGAATGGAAAATGTTCTGTATCATGCTTGTGGTGTGGTTCTAGTACTGTGTACTTCTGTGAAAGTTAAACCGATTGCACAAGGAATTAGTGGAGTTTATGTGTAAGTTGTACCTCAGTAAAAGCTGATTAAAAATGGACAAAAAAACAGGAACATAACACTTCACAAAGGCAGATACATGTGAAAGTGGCCTATGATCACATAAAAAGGAGTTCAGCACTACTAGTTATCATGGAAATGCTACTGAAAACCACAGTGAGGTGGCTGCTTGTACCCCCACTAGAATGTGTGTGTCAGGAATTGGTGAGGATGAGGAGCAACTGGAACTCTGATACACTGCTGCTGGGGACATAATGTGATACCACTGCTTTGGAAAGTATAATACTTGGAGTTTCATATAAAGTTAAACATTTACTCACCATTTGACCCAGCTACCCTCCTAGGTTATTGGTGAGAAACTTTGTTCATATGTGTGTGTGTAAAATTGAAAACTCTACTCTTTTTTTTTTTTTTTTTAAAGATTTTATTGGGGAAGGGGAACAGGACTTTATTGGGGAACAGTGTGTACTTCCAGGCCTTTTTTCCAAGTCAAGTTGTCCTTTCAGTCTTAGTTGTGGAGGGCGCAGCTCAGCTCCAGGTCCAGTTGCTGTTGCTAGTTGCAGGGGGCAGAGCCCACCATCCCTTGCGGGAGTCGAACCGGCAACCTTATGGTTGAGAGGATGCGCTCCAACCAACTGAGCCATCCCGGATGGCAGCTCAGCTCAGTGTGCCGTGTTCAATCTTAGCTGCAGGGGGCGCAACCCACCATCCCTTGTGGGACTCGAGCAATCGAACTGGCAACCTTGTGGTTGAGAGCCCACTGGCCAATGTGGGAATCGAACCGGCGGCCTTCGAGGAGCATGGAGCTCTAACCACCTGAGCCACCTGGCTGGCCCTGAAAACTCTACTCTTAGAGTAGTCATTTTATTGTATGTAAATTATACATCAATAACGTAGTTTTCAAAATAAAACTTTTAGGGTGGCTGGTTAGCTCAGTTGGTTAGAGCTCAGTGCTCTTAACAAGGTTGCTGGTTTGATCCCCACTTGGGCCACTGTGAGCTGCGCCCTCTACAACTAGACTGAAACAACTACTCAACTTGGAGCTGATGGGTCCTGGAAAAACACACTTAACTAAATAAAAGTTTTTTTAAAAATCAAACTTTTAAAAAGTCTGACCTGGGAGGAAAGTTAATATATAGCAAAATGTTAAATATGCATCTGTCTTTTCACTCAGCACTATTAGAAATTTTTTTTCTGAGGAGATCATTGAATATAAGTACATACTCAATATAAGTACATACAGATATTCATCCCAGAGTTTTTGTTAATAGCAAAAATTTGGAAACAACCCCAAAGCCCATCAATGATATAATGGTTTAAAAAGCTATCATAGGTTTATGCAGTGGAATTCCATTTAACATTTTTAAAATGATGCAGTGTGTATACTATATTACTCAGCACTTCCACTTCTGGAGATATATCAAATAGAAATGGGACATTCTATGTAGGTATGATCAAACAATACCAGTGAATGTTTAAATAAAAATGTTACAGTAAAAGACACAGTGCCATTAATCCCCCTCAAAATACTCTCCCTCACTTCGACAGCTCAACTGAAGACACTCATGGAAGAATATTTCCAGAACTGCTTCAGAAAGGGGTTAGAAGGATGGGATAAGTGTATTCAAAGCAAGGGGAAGTATTTTGAGGGGGATTAATGGCAATGTCACTTTTGCTGTAATAAATTTTTTATTTAAACATTCACCACATTGTTTGATCACACCTCATATGTTTACCAAAAGACGTGCAAAAATGTTACTAGCACTTCTATGTCTAATAGCAAAAAAACCAGAAAACTGTTAAATGCCTATTAACAGTAAAGTAGATAATTTGGTTTATTCACTCAATGACGTATGTGCAATAACATGGATGAATCTCATACCTATAAGTGAAAGAGACAAGACACAATGGGGCGAGACATTTGTTATGAGACTACATAAAGTTCAATATTAGAAGTTAGTATTTTTGGGAGGGATAGGGACTGAATAGGGTGGAACAGGTTTCAGGGGAATCAGTAATGTTTCTCTTCTTGAGCTAGATGCTGATTACTTAGGTGTATTCACTTTGTGAAAGTTCATTGAGCTGCATAATTAACATTTGTGCACTTGTCTGTATGAAAGTTCAATTAAAAGTTAAAGTTAAAAAGTTAAATAGTTCAATTAAAAAGTTAAATAAAAACCTAACCAAAATTAAAGAAGTGAGAAGCATCTGAGTTTGTACGAAAATATTAACTGCTGATGCCTTTGGGAGCAGCTTTACTTTCGTTATAGTTTTCCAAACAATTAAATTTTTTTCCATAAGTATAATCTTTTTTTCCCAGAAAACTAATGATATTATTTTGGAAAAGTGATGGACAAGAATGAGTTAATATTTTCACAAACTCTCTTTCATCATTTCATGAGTTCCTTGATTTTTAAATAGGTTACGTGTTCTCAATGGTCCAAAATTCCAAATGAAAATGAAAAAAAGTATACAGTGAAAAGTATCTCTCTTATCCCTGTCCCCCTGTCCACTTTCTTTCTCTTCAGGCAGCCAAGGTGCTTTTGGAGATATTTTACCTATATACAAATATATGTGCATGTATGTTTTGTGTGCATTTTGTTAACTTTTTCACAGTTCTGTGTCTTGTTCTTGTCATCTATATGTTATGTAATTTTTCATAATATACCGGGGGTGCCAAAAATATGTATACACATGACTTGTATTTATCTTTTGTTTTCGGTATATATTGAGTATTACAATTTTAATTTTTTTCTTTCTTAAAACATTTTTTTGGCATCCTCTTTATGTTATTTAAAAAAAATTTTATTGGGGAATGTTGGGGAGCAGTGTGTTTCTCCAGGGCCCATCAGCTGCAAGTCGTTGTCTTTCAACCTAGTGGAGGGCGCAGCTCACTGGCTCATGTGGGAATTGAACCGGCAACCTTGTTGTTGCAAGCTCGCGCTCTAACCAACTGAGCCATCCGGCCACCCTGACATTCTCTTTATATTACAAGTTTTCCGTAAGAGTACCTAAAAGCCTTCCTTGTTTTATTTTTATAGTTGTATAGTAGTCTGTTGTGGGAGTACACGTAATTTACATAGCCAGTCTCCTGTTGATGAGCATATATGTTTTTTTCACTTTCTTTACTAGTATAAATATGCTGAAACAAATAACCTGTACATAACTTTTTACACATATGCTCTGTATCGATAGGACACATTCCTGCAAGTGGATTTGTTGAGCCTCAGAGGGTGTGTGGGTTGCAATAATGATAGAGGTTGCCATGTTCACTCTGTACGGATTTGGACTGAGAAATTTGTTTACAAAAATTATATGTTCTTGGACTTAAGACTGTACTTAAGTTATCTTTTAATGTTAGGTTTGTATGATTTTTTAAATAAATTTCAAATGAAATTGTCTGTATCTTTTATTGCACTCTGAACCATTTGAGCTCATTTTAGATAGCTGTGAGGTCCTTTGTTCTTAGAGGACTGGGAAAGCCACAGTATTCCAAGCAAGTCCCGTGTTCCACGTGTGGGACTCTTGGATTTGATGTCCATCGGGAATCTACTGCCCAAATTCTCCTTTTGAAGAAAATCTCACAAGAACATGGTTAGTTTATTGATTCCAAAACTTAACTGCAAGTACTACTCTTGTATATGCTGCTGTATTTACTAATGTTGGAAGGATATGACATGCTGTATTCCCTTTAATGTCTTTTATAGTCAATGATGAGTCTAGTCGAGATGCTGAAGTCACTGCCAGGGAGCACCTGGGCTCCAGCAGCGCCCTGCAGCCCCGTGAAGAGAAGCAAGAGCCTGTCGTGGTAAGGCCCTACCCACAGGTGCAGATGTTGTCTACACACCATGCTGTGGCCTCGGGCACACCTGTCACAGTGACAGCCCCACCAGCACATCTGACGCCAGCAGTGCCACTCTCATTTTCGGAGGGACTTATGAAGGTAATGGCGAGGTTTAAAATTTCACATTGAACAACAGCTGAAGACTGGTTCCTGACAATTTTCATGAAGTCTTAGGCTGTACACTAGGCTCATAGGTTTTTGGTTTGGTTGGTTCGGGTTTTTGACCTGTCAGTTCAGCTCTTCTCTGTAATTCAGAGTTCTGCTGTTCTGCAGTGCTTTTTCTTGTGCCGTTGGGCAGTTGGCATCACAGGATCTTTTCTGGTATCCATTTGACATTGGTTTTATTTACGTCATGGGTCTGCAGACTCATTTTATCTTGGAATGGCACTCTTCTCCAAGGTTTTGTTGCAGTAGCTTGCTAATTTGGGGTATCTAAGAATATCGCCTTGTGTATTACCTTGTGGTTATGTTTCAGGTACTGAAAGTTTTGTTTACTTCCTCCCAAACTTGGGGAGAGGGATAGTGTTGTGTAGAAGAAAGACTGGGCTAGGAGCTATACAGATGTGGGTTTTATTGCCAGGTCTAGATTTTACTGTCTGTGTGTCTTTCAGCAAGTGACTTAGCCTTGCTTTGCACATTTCCTCAGCTGTCTGTAAAATGGAAATGCTAATACATCAGTGCAAAAACTGTGATGCTGAGCGATCAAACATAAGGCTCCTGGCATCTTTCCTGGCACTCTTCAGGGTTGAGTTGTGTACTTTTAACTATAGAATGAAATGCATCACTAGTAAAAAGTTGTTGATATATTTCGTGTGGTTTTCTGTTTGCAGCCGCCCCCGAAGCCCACCATGCCTAGCCGTCCCATTGCTCCTGCTCCACCTTCTACCTTGTCACTTCCCCCCAAGGTTCCAGGGCAGGTTACCGTTACCATGGAGAGTAGCATCCCTCAAGCTTCAGCCATTCCTGTGGCAACAATCAGTGGACAACAGGTTTTTTTTCTCTTAATTTGCTGATTTTCAAACTGAGATGCCAAACTGTCGATCATTATTCATTGAATGCCAGCAGTACATTAGGCTCTGTACTAAATAAAAAATGGTCACTGATATCTACAAGGGGAAGATAGGTCTGAGAGAAAAGGACAGCTACCGGAAGTAAACCAGTGTGCGCAGTGGTCTTTGTCATTTAGCCAGTGGCCCCTGAGCCTATCTTGTGTTTGCGGCTCCACCCTCAGTGTGAGATGCTGCAGATCTAGAGAAGATAGCCCACGTCCTTAGGGGTTGCGAACAACCTCACAGTCGTTTTTTTCTCAGAGAGCAAAGGTATATCTCTTCAGTGGTTCCCTCAGGCAGCCACCAATCATGAACATTTATTTTTAAAGTCTTGTGCTTTAACTTTAAAAAAAAGAAATAATAGTCCTACTGCATAATATGTATTTGATTTATTTAAATATTTTAAATTACCAGTGAAAACAACTGAATCTCAAAACTTTTTCCCTTCAAGTTTTCAAGAAAACGTTGGTATTGCAAAAAGATATGCTGTGTTGTTTTCCTTTTGTCATACTGCTGAGTACTCTCAGAAGTACTGGGAACCTTCTCCTCCGCCCTCCCGCAACACACATACCTAAGAAGCACTGGCAGCAGGGTTGGGAGAGTGTGAGAGAGGTACGTTTCAGGGCTGAGCTGAGGAACTGGTACGGGGGTACCTACTGGATGCTACCTGACATTTCCTTAGAAATACAGAATGGATGACTGCAGTGGCGTGTGAAGGAAATAGTGAGGACAGGAAAAAAATAACTTCGGCCAAGGAAGAAAACAAGTGTAAAGACTGATACTAAAGGTGGGAGTCCAGAAGTGGACAGTCACTTCTGTCGCCTGTCACAGGGACCTGGCACCTGGCTGGGCTCAAGGCGGGTGGGGCATCCTCACAGTCTTACACCTGCCTGCTGGCACAGTCGCCATGCAGGATGCTGTAGAGAGAAAGCCGAAGGGCTTTCCTTGGGTTACTCACTGTATAAAAGGAGCGACCTAACCCATATTTGGAGGCAGTGGACTTCTTAGAAGCCATGGCTAAGCACATTGGCCAAGCCCAAGCAGATGACGTTGCCCCCTCCTGTGTTGCAGGGCCACCCCAGTAACCTGCATCACATCATGACCACAAACGTACAGATGTCTATTATCCGCAGCAGTGCTCCCGGGCCCCCTCTGCACATCGGAGCTTCTCATTTACCTCGAGGTAGACTGCCTGTTCTGTTCAAACTCTTGCAATGCAACATACGTATGGTAGAGGACACGGTAACACAAACCATATCCAGCTTACTAAAGCTGCAGGACAGAAGTAAGCGCAATATACATTTTTAGAGGGGTCTAGTATGTGCTTGTTGTAGATATATTACAGGAAGTGTGTATAGGTGTGTTTAAACTTAAAGCAATTCAAATTTTTAGTGTGGCCTAAAAATCGTCCCTTTTAATGAGGAACTCCTCAAGGCTACGGTAGCCTGAACATGGTCTTCATTTTTAAAAAATGAAAGTCACAAATAATACTGAAAATTTTTTAAGTTTAGTGATAATGGTTACTCAAAAATTTTTACTCGCATAGCAATAAAATGAATTTATTTTTATAATTCAGTTCTGATAGGTTAAGAAGTATTAAATGTAATAAGTTTTCTCAACTGCTTGATAAGAAATTGTTATCTTCTGTTGCAGAGTATAAAATCATTGCTTGTGAAATCAAACTAACAAATACAAAAGCAGGTTTACTCGGTCATAACAGAACTCAAAGAGTCTCAGAGTGAGGTTCACAGACCACGGGGTTTGTGTAAGGTCAAAACTATTTTCATGACGAGACTAAGACGTCGTTTGCCTTTCTTTTCACAGTGCTGGCATTTGCACTGGTGGTGCAGAGGCAGTGGTGGTTCCACTGAACTCTCACTCTTGGGGTTAAAGTGGTGGACCCTGGCTGGACCCAGGCCGGTGGCCCCACGCTCTGGTGTTCGTTGTGTGCCCATGGCTGCACACGTGTAGCCATTTTCATTTAAGAGTGTCCCCAAAGAAGCAGTACAGATTATCAGATTTATTAAATCTCAACCCTTGAGTGAGCGTTATCTTAATTTTCTGTGTGATGAAATAGGTATTCATAAAGCACTTCAGGTGAACACTGACATACGGAGTTTTAGAAATTCTGATGATTTTCCTAGGAATTATAATTGGACATATTTAAATTGTGAGCCATACTCATGCAAAGAATTATTCTTCCAGGTGCAGCTGCTGCTGCTGTGATGTCTAGTTCTAAAGTGACCACTGTCCTGAGGCCGACTTCCCAGTTGCCAAACGCTGCCACAGCTCAGCCAGCGGTGCAACATATCATTCACCAGCCGATCCAGGCACGTCCAGGGTGTGGGATCGACCGGCAAGAATCCAGGGCCTGTTCTCAGTCATTCGTTCTGCTGGGCACCGTGACAGACTTTGGGCCTGAAGTGACTTTTAGTCTAGTTGCTAAGATGTGGGGAAGGTTGAATTGTGTTCAGTCCTGTGACCTGCTGTAGGAGTTTAGAAGAGGTAGTAAGGGAGGGCTTTTTGTGAGGATGGATGTGGTAATGGGGATTCAGAGAAGTGAAGAGGAAGTCGGGGGGCAATGCTCTGAACCGTGGCAAGGAGGACAGTGGTGATTATGCACAATGCTTAGTAAAGGCTAGTTAAAACTGAGGAGTTTTAACGTGGACAGGGAGCTATGAATCCCCTAAATGTTTTACATATATATATATGCTTTTGGAGGAAGGTGGTCCATGCTTTTTGAAGGAAGTTTGTGGCCAGTACGACCGAAGTACAATGATTACAGTGCTGTATCTCTAATTTCAGAACTCTAGATACGGAGTGTAAGTTGATTTTGTACACTGCAGAGAGCCACTACATTTTTTAAACACAGTGACGTATGGTCGATGAAATACTTACGAAACGTTAATCTAGCTAAATTTCGTACAGGAGGTGGAAATGCAAACACATTTGGCAGCCAGACTGGTAGTGTGTGTGAAACAGCTGGGTTTAAGACAGTAAGAACAGTGCCGATAACATCGGGTAGTACATGTCCAACCAGAGCCTTCAAAATGCAAGAGCTTGCTGCTGCCAGGACACAGTCGGGTACTGAAAGGCCCCCAGCGGTATGTGTGGTGCATAGGAAGGACTGCAGAAAGGAGAACCACGACAAGGAGCTCTAGAGAGGAAGATGGCACAGCAGCCCTCCTATGAGACATCAGGCTACAACGATAGGTGCAGTAGGTAAGGGAGGTGACAGGTCAGGAATGGGCAGAGTTTGCGGATTTAACTGCATGTAATAAGGTCAGGAAAGGAACTACGCAAAGCACAACTGGATGGAAGAATTGACAGTGGACAAGCAGATGAAATTCAGTGTGGAACTAGTTTGTCAGGTGAAAATTTTACACACAGATGTAGTTGGTGGTAGGGGAAGTATATCCCTGTGAAAACATCCAGGACGTATGTGGGCACCCTGAGTCTTCCGCCAGCGAAGAGCGTAGGAGTGCGTGCCTGATGCGTTCAGTGTGCCATGCTGAATGGCCCGAGCGCCACGGCTCTCTCTGTCCAGGGGCTTGAGTAGGTCTCTGTGGCCAGCACTCGGTTGTGTGGTCGTGTAAATGTCAACACCAGGACCACAGCAGATCGGGGGGAATTCTAGACTCGGGGTTAGGTCCCAGTTTGCACTAATGGTATGACAGAATTTTTGATCCAGTTGTATTTGGAAAGGAGGGACTTGTATATTATCCAGCCAAAATCAGATTTTTTTTTAAAATTCTGACTCTTATTTTTATAACAGCCTTTGAAAAGAGAATTCCTTAATCAGAATGGTGAGAATTTACTATCATTTGGACATTAACATACTTACTTGAAGGCCCACATTTCCAATTATATTTTCAGTGTTTGACTTACTACATTTTATCTTGCCTTTTGCTTGAAGTGAAACGTTTTTCTCTGCTCTCGGTAGTCTCGTCCGCCTGTGACCACCTCTAATACCATCCCTCCTGCCGTGGTCGCCACCGTCTCAGCCACCCGAGCTCAGTCCCCAGTCATCACTACAACAGCTGCGCATGCTGCCGACTCAGCGCTGAGGTACAGCCGGGGCTTTGGACCCTCGCCATCTGCCATCCGTCCGTCTTCTCTCCCCTTCTCCTCTCCGTTCTTCATTCCTTCATTTAACTCAGTAATTAACTCGCTGAGTCCTGTGTTTAATGCGCCCTTTGGTGGTCTAGATCCCGCGGATGGCAGTGAGCAGATTCCTGTCCTTGCGGTTTCTATTTTAAGGGTCTCGAGACGTACAGTAAAAAAATTGAGTTTTTTAGGTAATGAAAAGTGTTTTTGGGGAAAATTAGGGCAGAGTGAATGAGATTTGGAGTGACAGGGTAGGCAATACGGGGGGCTTTTTCCTATAAGCTGATCAGGAGGGTTTTGTTGATAAGAATACATTTGAGCAGAAAATTGAAAGACACGATGAAGTGAGCCATATGGCTGTCTGGGTTAGGAGTGTTCTCGGCAGTGGGCAGAGCCAGTGCAAAGGCCCTGAGACGGGTGTGTTTGCCACATAGAAGGAGCAGCAAGAGATTATTTTGGGAGGTAACAGGGTCCCCAGAGCACGTGGGCCTTACAGACCACGCCAAGGATTTGGACTTGCTGGGGTGCATGGGGAGCCTTGGCAGAGTTGGAGCAGGGCAGTGCCATGATCTGAAGTTTTAGTTGAATCAGCCTGGTTGCTAGGTGCAGTAGGCTGTAGAGAGGGAAAGTTGGAAACAGAGAAATTGTTTAGAAGGGCATGGCAGAAATCCAGGAGAGGTGATTGTTGGAGGTAGAAAGATGTGCTTAGATTCTGAATAGAATTTTGAAGGTAGTCAAGAGGATTTTGGAAGAATTACATAGAGGGCTGTGGGAGGATGAGATGAGTTGGTCTGGGCAGCTAGCAGGGGAGTTGCATTAACTCGAGATGGAGAACAGCTGGAGGAATTGGTTTTGGAGGGGAATTCCATGGAGACTTTGGTTTGGAGTGTTTTAAGGTTGTGCTGACTTCTGAGCACCCAACTGGAGGTGTTGAGATAAGTTACTATATGAGTGTGGAATCCAGGAAAGAGTTCTGGGGGAGCTAATGTAGAAAGACAGTATAAATGGGGAGAGGTTTATGAGACAGAAAATAGCTCTCCGTTTAGAAGGCTGTGGGGAAAGCAG
The DNA here is from genome assembly GCF_964194185.1 of Rhinolophus hipposideros. Taxonomy (NCBI): domain Eukaryota; kingdom Metazoa; phylum Chordata; class Mammalia; order Chiroptera; family Rhinolophidae; genus Rhinolophus; species Rhinolophus hipposideros. Next base: position 909,323 of record NC_138052.1, on the reverse strand, counting down.
TGTTCTCAGGGGAGAACCAGGATTCATTAGCGCAGGAAGGTAAGGCTGATTCAGAGAAGAGGTTGAGGATTTGGGCGATTTTGTTAAAGATGTATTTTAAGTCCAGAAGGTATGGAGGAAGGGTTGGGTGTTTGAAAAGGAAGATAGTGTAATTAAGAGATTTATGGAGCCAGACAAGGATAAAGTCTGGTTGACGAGGGATGACCTCAGATATGAGTGACAGAATCAGGGATGAAGATGTAATGGGATTTGTCCTCATGGTCCCCAAGCCATTCGGGGTGGTGAGGCTTTGAAAGTGTGGTTGGGGAAGGCTGTGGGATTTGAGCCTCGTCAGGAGCACACAGTTCCAGTGGTCTTGCTTGATTCCTGCCGTTGGTGATGTGGATGCCCGGGAAAACCTTTGACAAGAGAGACAAGAAGGGGTTCAGTAAACAAGAGAAGAGGTAGTGGATATGGGGGATAGAGCTGTAAGAAACTAGACTCCCTCTGGAACACGTGATTACAAGCGGAAGGCACGGCAGAGTGGAAGGAGGAGTCTGAGACACCTCCTCTGTTTTTTTGTTGCTTGGCCAAGTACATGGAAAGGAAACAAGGGAAAGAAAGCAGGTTTTAGAAAGACAGTTGCATTTGGGGATACTACGTTTCTCTGTGGAGCATCAAGTGGCTGTGGTCAACAGGTGGTTGAAGGGCTGTCCATGCCAGAGATGCAGGTTCAGAAGTCACCAACACATGGCCTGCAGGTAAAGCGGTGAAGTGTCTTGAGTCTGTCTGGGGGGATGTGTAGAATGAAAAGAGGGCCTAGCACCAAAATCTGAAGCAGACAACATTGAAATGCGGAGTACTGCCCAGGACTTATCTTCAACCATTAGTCTGTCATTTACTAGCTGTGTGACCTCAGGCCATTTTCTCAGCTTCCCTGATCCTTAGTCCCCTCTTCAATAAAATGAGGACACTTTTTGGTGTTTGTCTGAGGTACAGTGAGACACAACTGCCCAACATAGAATAGACTGTGTGTTGTCATTTTAACTTCAGAGTGCCTTTAAAAAGTTAATATATTCAGATGGTAGGATGAAATTCAAAATGTACAAATGTGTATACACTGAAAACTAGGGTTAAGTTGGTTTTTTAAAAACCATGTTATCGAAGTATCTGTCTTTTCCAGGATATTGAGTTTTTAATGAAAAATAGACATGAATTTTGTCTGATATATTTTCAACATTCACTCATACAACACAGAGTCACTGTGTACCTTTCAGTGCTCTTGGCACTGGAAATACATTAGTGAATTAAACAGACAAAAACACTAATGTCAGATATAACATAAATACATTTTCTATTTATGTAACTGTGATGAATTCCTAATATCTTACTCCCTTTGAATTCTGGAGAGAGAAAATTTAAATAGACTAATTTCCATAGAAGAAATAGAAAAAAAATTCAGAGTATTCTCCCAGAGAAGCACCAGGCCCAGACTATTTCACTGAATTCTACTACAATCCCAATGACCAGATAAAACAGTAATAATTAAATTGATTTGGGGGCTGCCAGTTAGCTCAGTTAGCTAGAGCACAGTACTCTTAACAAGGTTGCCGGTTTGATCCCCTCATGGGTCACTGTGAGCTGCGCCCTCCACAACTAGATTGAAACAAGTACTTGACTTGGAGCTGATGGGTCCTGGAAAAACACACTTAAATAAAATTGTTGACAGATAGATAGATAGATTAGATAGATTCAAGGCATAGAAAAAGAAGGAAAGTTCAAAAAAACAATTTAAGGGGTAAGTCTTACTCCTTCTGTTAAGTAGATTCAGTCCTGTCTGCAGTTCTTTGATTTTTTTTTTATTTGTTCATTATTTGATGGAATGAAATTTATTCTCTGTTACTTTCTTCAAGAAGGGTTTATAGAACGAATATTTTTTTTCACATGCTTAAAATCGTTTCCCAGATGTCCTTATACTTAAGCAGTAGTTTGGCTGATAGTTTTTTTGGTTTCTGTGTTCTTCCCATGAGCACTTCATAGGTATTTTCCTCTGCCTTCTAGGGTTGGATAATACTGTACAGAAAAGGCTGAGGTTAGCCTGGTGGTTTTTTTTTTTTTAAGTCCCTTTAAAGGACCTTGATATTTTTTCCTGATTGCCTAAGATTCTTGATCATTGAATTTCAGCAGCTTCACTAGGATTTGTGTTGTAGTGACCATTATGTGTCGTTTTGTCTGTAACATGGTGTGTCTTGTTAACGTGCAGCATAAAACCATATTTGTAAAAACTTTTCTTGAATTGTATCTTTGTATGTTCATTCTGTTGCATTCAATTATGTATTTGTTGGATATTTTTGCATGACTTCCTTCTCTAATCCTTTTTAACTCTTCTTTTCCCCTTCAGATTCTGCTTACTTTCTCCCAATCTGTGTTTCTTAAACTGCATTTTTAACATTGTCTTCCTTGTTCTGCATTTAATTTTGCCTTCATTCCTGAAACAGCTGAATGCTTTTCGTCTGTCTCTCTCGAGCTCTGTTTGTGCATTTAGTTTGTCTCCATTGTTTTGTCATCACTTCCAGTGAACGTTTGCATCTTTGTGTTTTCATTTCATGGAAGCAGTTTTTTCATTAAGTTTTTATTTCATGGCACAATTTTCATGTGCTTCATGAAAGCATTTCTAGTGAACTTCTCTGTTTCTGTCTACCTTTTTTCTTGTAGCATCTTTGAATAGATCCTGTGCTGGTTCCTTTCTGAGTGCTCATCTCTGAATGAATTGAATTTATTCTGGATCAGCTATTTATAATTGGTTCTTGTAGGCTGGGCTGTGTACTGCATTAGGGGAAATTTTCCTGACTCACAGTCCTGTGCTTGAGCAGTTTGGGGCCATTATTTTTGTCCTGCTGGTGTAGACAGATTGCTCAAAGTGGCAGAGTTTCTCTATTCCCTGAATCTTACCAAACACAGTTTCCCGCATGGGACTTGATCTGCATTTGTATGATTCCTAGTCCTGCTTTGCCACTTCAGTCTTAGAACCGGTCTGGGTCGGCTTCACTGCCAGCTCCCACTGCTGTAGCAAGATGTTGGTCTCCTATGTCAGTGTGCTCCTCACTTTGGGAAATTATACTTTGCTGGATTTTTACCCCTTAAATTATAGCTGCAGAAATCCTTTCTCCATTGGTTCATGTGTCCCTTGGTTATTGCTACCTCTGACAGTTCTGCTACCTATTCTGTGGGTTGAGGTTTCAGGTGTCTCCTAGTTTTGCCAGAGATGGAGACTGCATTCTTATTTTCAGTTTTCCTTATTACTGCTCTCCGAAAGGAGGAGAAAATATCAAACTGGCAGTCCCTACCTGCAATAATTCTTGTCCTCAGCTCCAGAAAAGGCAATACAAGGACCCAGCTAAACACTAGGTGATCACTGTCCACTTGTAAATTAACCCCTTAATTTCCGTATATGTCCAGTTTCTAAATTGGATCTGTATCCCTAGAGTTACCTTTGAGGCAATTAACAAAAATCTGATCATTGGGAGAAACAGTGTAGTGATTAGGAGAGCATATTTGGGGGCACTTTCCAGCTGGCGGGACTTGATCATTTTGATGCTCGGGGTGGGGAGTGGAGTTGCCACTATAGACTCCAGGGTGTTTGACTTATTCAAAGTGATTTAATTAAAACACCTCTCTTTTTCTCCCAGTTGCCTCAAATTTGGCTACTGAGAACCCCTTTGAACTAGGTGTCCTTTTGATAACACCTGTTAAGTCTTTGAATACTTTCTTCTTTCTAGAACATGAGACTCAGGCTGTTTTTTACTTTCCCTGCTTCCCTTGTCTCGAAATCAGCCATATCACCACGGATTCCTGGTTCATGTTAGTGGAGAATAGTATTTAGCACCCAAGATCTGGGTGCTAGGGGTACACAATGCTTCTCGGATATCATTGCTTTTGGATTGTTTCTGTGGAAAGATGTGGTCAATGTAGTAAAGACAGTCATGTCGTCATACCAATATTTCTAAATGAAATTTAACAGTACAGGTTTTTTTCTTGCTTAGATTTTATCTTTGTGTATCTTTTATTTTACATCAAAAGCCTTGTTTCCTAAAGACATTAATATAACTACTTGGTTTTTTCCTCCATAATACATAAAAAAATAGTTTCAGAGTAACAGTTCATAGTCCAAAACCTACTTGTCATAAATTAATCCCTTATTTTCTGTAGGTTACTACTAACAATAAGACTACTGAGTAAAGTTTAAGATTACTTCACATTCTTCTTGTCCTCAGACTAGAGCTCACTAAGTAGAGTAGAAATGTGTTCAAAAGTCTCCTAAAGTGATTCTTTTCTCTGTGGGATATGTAGTAACATTTTCTTTTTCCTAATTTATATTCACATTTCGAAAATACAAACATATTAAGAAAAGTATACAATGAGGAGTGTCACTCTCATATCTGTCCCACAGATACCAATTTCCCATGTTCCTATCCCTCTGCTTTCTAAGGTAACCTGTTAATTTTTTGGTTGTCTTTCCAGTGTGTGTGTTTATTATAATTTAATATATACTAGTTATATATTTGTTTAAATTTGTTTTAAATTTTAGGATTTGCATTCAATTTAACTATTTTAAACATGGAAAATATTGATTAGGTTTAAAAGTCAAAGCTAATGTAAAGATGAACTCAGGAGTACCCCTGTCCCCTCCCAAGTCACCATCTGCTGTTGGGAGGCTCCATTTTATCATTCTCTGGTTTGCTCTCTCGGAGTTTCTTTCCATGAGAATAAATATACACACAGATAAACACACACATTTCCTTTTTTCCATTCCTTACAGAAAATACAGCATGCTATATTTACATACACTTGTTTCATACCTTGCATTTTTCTCATAACAGTATATTCTGTAGATGACTCCAAATTAGCCCATAGAGAATCTCATTCATTCTTTTAGGCTGCATTGTACCCCAGCTCATGAGGTACTGACGATTGTTTTGGCATATACAATTGAGTGTTTTTGATGGTATACCTTCAAGGTATATTTATGGGAATAGGAGTGCTAGGTCAAAGAGTAAATGCCTCAATTTCCGCACCTAAAAAAATGGCAGTAATATTACCTACCTCAGAAATCATTATGAGGAGTAACTAAGTGATATATATAAAGCATTTAAAACATATCTGGTGTGTAATATACATAACATATATTAACACTTGTTTTTACCCCTACCTTCTTCTGCCTCCCCTTCCCCCCCTCCCACCACTCCAGTTCAAGCCGTTGTGTCTCAGTCTAGTGGTATAGGACACAGTTCCGTGGCCCATGCTGGTATTATGAGCCTTGCGCTCCTCCCCAGCTAGGTCGGCTGCTCATGTTGGTTGCCGGCCACTCACTCTGGCCACTGGCCACTCGCCACTCACAGTGGCCACCGGCCACTCATGGCAGCACACTGTAGTCCATGGCAGCACACAGCAGCCCGTGGCTGCTCACGCTGGCTGCTCGCCACTCACCCTGGCCACTGGCTGCTCCTGACAGCACACGGTAACCCACGGCAGCCCACCGCAACCTCCGGCTGCTCATGGCAGCCCAGCTCCAGGGAGAGCCGTTGTTCACAATCTTAACTGTAGAGGGCGCAGCTCAGTGGCCCACGTGGGAATCGCCCAGTGACCTGAGCCACTGGACTAGCCCAACACTTGTTATTTTCCATTAGAGTAAATGAAAATCAAAGATTACTATGTTCTGTGCTTTCAGAAACACTTAAAAACACATTAAATACTTAATATAAATATTATTTTGGGGGTTTATTTTTATATGATCTGGACCTCTTAAATTACGAACGTGTTTAAGTTTGAATTAAGGAAACCCTTTCCAGGTGATTCTATTGGCATTCTTTGTTACAAGGATCTTGAAAATTATTTCCATAATTAGGTTCAGTTACCCTAAAATTTGTCACTGTTTTAATTGTGTATACATATATCGCTCTGAATGTTTTATATTGTAAATGCCGGGGGTATGTGGCTTTCATGGCACTGTGCTTGGTGACGTACATCGTCAGTTCATAAAAATCCAATCTCCAATAGTAGGCTTCCTTCTCTTGTTTCATACCATGTTTCCCCGAAAATAAGACCTAGCCGGACAGTCAGCTTTAATGCGTCTTTTGAAGCAAAAATTTATGGAAGACCCGGTCTTATTTTATTATAAGACTGGGTATACTACAATATAATATAATGTAATGTAATATAATATAATATACTATATAAATAATACCGGGTCTCATATAATATAAGCTGATTGTCTGGCTAGGTCTTATTTTCGGGGAAACACAGTAGTTGCATCTGTGGCCAGGCTTTCAGCTATCCTTTGAACTTGAGTGATTTGCCATTTAGTTCTTTCTCCAGAGAGAAAACCATCCTTTATTCAGTTTATAAACTTTATTCACAGATGTTCCACCAGGTCTGATTTTAAAGCATTTTGAGAAAGGACCCTTGTGGTGAAATCACTTAACATCTCAATCATGTTTTCACCCTTCCAGCCCAACTTACCAAGTTTTCTTCTTCCTACTTTATATTTACGTAGTTCTTAAATACGAAAGCATAAAAAGGTACACAATAAGGAGTATCACTCTCTCCTTTTCCTCCACCCATGAGATTCCTATGTTCCTTTCCCTTTGCCTTTCTAAGGTAACCTGTTAATAGCTATTTCGGGGAATCCTTCCAGTATTTCTTAAATACAGTTAATTTCAAATGCAATTCTTTTATTTATTTATTTATTATTGGGGAAGGGGAACAGGACTTGATTGGGGAACAGTGTGTACTTCCAGGACTTTTTTCCAAGTCAAGTTGTTGTCCTTTCAATCTTAGTTGTAGAGGGCGCAGCTCAGCTCCAGGTCCAGTTGCCATTGCTAGTTGCAGGGGGCGCAGCCCACCATCCTTTGCGGGAGTCGAACCGGCAACCTTGTGGTTGAGAGGACGCGCTCCAACCAACTGAGCCATCCAGGAGCTCAGTGGCCGCTCAGCTCAAGGGTGCTGTGTTTAATCTTAGTTGCACGTGCCGGAGCCCACCATCCCTTGCGGGACTCGAGGACTTGAACTGGCATCCTTGTGGTTGAGAGCCCACTGGCCCATGTGGGAATCGAACTGGCAGCCTTCGGAGTTAGGAGCAGGGAGCTCCAACCGCCTGAGCCACCGGGCTGGCCCTCAAATGCAATTCTTACTTTTATCCTTTTTACACAAAAGATTGTTTAATGCATATATTCCTCTACTTTTTTTTTCCTATAACAACATATATTGTAAGCTTTTCATTTCAGTACCTGGAGAGTTTCTTCTTTCTTTTAGTAGCAAAGATGATTTAAGGTGATTCACTGTGTAAATGGATTTGAGGTTGTATCTAGCACTTTACTATCACAAATAATATTGCAGTGAATAACCTTATATGTAGGTTATTAGTCATGTGTGCAAGAATATCTGTATTATGAATTCCCAAAAGTGATCAGCGGGTATGTATGATTATTTTGATGCCTCCTGTCTGTCTAATTGCGTTCCTTGGGCTTGATACCGTTTTACACTCCTTCCCAAATGTTTAAAAGTGCCTGTTTCCTTACAGCTTGAACAACAGAGTAGGCTGTCTTTTTTTGGATTTTTGCCAATCTGATAGGTGAATAATATCTCAGTGTATTTTAACTTCTGTTTCTCTTCATTTGAGTGAGCGTGAGCATCTTTTCTTTGTTAAGGGGCCGTATGTGTTTTCTTTTAGTAAACTATTCTTATTCTTTGCCTGTTTTTTATTGGGTTGTTATTTTTCTCATTGATTTGTAGGAGCTCTTAATATATATTCAGAAGATTACACTTTTACCTATGAGTCTTTTGACTTTGTTCATAGTGTGTTTTGCTATGTAGGAAGTTTACTTAATTCAGAGTCAAATTTATTGATCTTTCATATTAATAGATTGGGGACTTTGAAAGCTTTTGATAGAAAGCTCTCTCCTACTCCAAGGTTATTTAAAAATTCTATATCTTCTCGCCATGTATTTTTTTATTTTCCATTAAGTCCTTGATCATTTTTATATTTGTCCTGGTGTACTGTATGGATCGAAATTTATTTTTTCCAAATAGCTATACAATCTTCCCAGCATAATTTATTAAATAGTTTCCCCCCAAACCCCAACATGAGATGCCAACTTTGTTGCACTGTCAGGGGTTCTTGCTATTGTTGCAGTTCAGTAGCTTGTTGCCAGTTGAATTAACAGGCTATCTGTGTTGATATCCCTTTCAATCATTAGGCAACCATAACTAACTTTTTATCATTTGGTGAGAAATGATATAAAATTGCAGTGGGGGCAGGTCAGTACTTCAAGGGTCCTAAGTTAAGCTGCTGTTAATCGAGGTTGTCTGTAATCTTCCCTCAGAACAGTGAGAACCTTGGTGTCTATCTTCAGCTTTGTCCACAGAATGAAGAGTGTTCATTACAGTACTGCTTACTCTGGATTCGCATAGAACACTGATTAACTCTTTGGAGGGTAATGAGAATGATAAGGATTTGTTTATTTAGTTCATGGTACATATTGACACCTCTTAACATGAGGCTCATGGCAGTTTTGGGAGAGAAACTCAATGGGCCATTGCTTCATTGGTTCAACTGTGGACTTCTCAAACCTGTGAAAAAATACGACTGTGTAGTCTAGCACTAGATAGTAAACGGCCTTGACTGCCTGCATTGCGTCTGGAGACATCTTATAAATCATAATGTCCTTTCTGGCTTTTCAGTCGGCCGACTTTGTCTATCCAGCATCCTCCGTCTGCAGCAATTAGTATTCAGCGTCCTGCCCAGGCCCGGGATGTAACGACGCGAATCACACTGCCATCGCACCCTGCGTTGGGGACGCCAAAACAGCAGCTTCATACCATGGCTCAGGTAAAACCAGAGGGGAACACCTGTATATTCTGTGGGGTAAAACCAGAACTGTGCCAATGTGCCGAGTACCTGCAACACTGAAGGCAATGATTGCTTTTAACCCGGTTTGAGTGGGAAATGGTCTTGTTTATAATTCTGTACTGTGGAATTCCTCCTCGCCTCTACAGAAAACTATCTTCAGTACTGGCACTCCAGTGGCTGCAGCAACAGTAGCACCTATTTTGGCAACCAACACCATTTCTTCAGCAACTACAGCTGGTAAGTCAGCAGCCCTGTCCTTGCTTCTTGCCAAGGAAGAATGGAACGTAAGTGGTGAGTTAATTTTTTATTTCTCAGCTTCAGTCAGAGAAAAAGAATAGGCTAGGAAAAGTCTCTTAACTTTTCCCAAGAGCTTTTCTTAGGTTTTTAAGAATCTATGATGTATGCAGAGAGGCCATTGTTGAAAATTTTCCTTTTTTCTTCCCTTTCAGGATCTGTGTCACACACACAAGCTCCCACGAGTACAATTGTTACCATGACAATGCCCTCACATTCATCCCATGCTACCGCTGTGACCACCTCAAACATCCCAGTCGGTAAGTGTTGTGCAGCCTTCAGGCGGAATCGTAAAAGGAATTTTTCAGCCCCTCTGATCAGCTTTTCATACAGATGGCTAGCAGTGATTTTTTTTTTAATTGTTTATTTTCAAAGCAACACTGAATGTAACTTTTAAAAATATTTGTCATGTAGATTTGACATTGATGGTAGGGGAAAGAGAAGATAGTAATCTTTGAGAGCTCAAAGTAAACTTTATTTTAACTCTACTTTTCACTTCCTCATTTATCAAACTTTATCTCTTTTATGTGTACCTTTTAAAGAAATAAATTTACTGACATAGATAAGAACAACAGGAAAAGCAAGAAAGAAGCAAAGATCTGGATTGGAGAGATCTTGTACACTCATAGATTGTTCAGGAAAAATCTCTAGGTGATGAAACAATGGGAAGAATGCTAAACCTCGAGATTACTCTGGGTTTTCGTTTTCGTCTGAGTGCTGCCTGAGGATACTTCATGATCATCCTAAAATGTTTTCTAGGCTTTGTCTCCCTTTTAAATGTGTGTATACTTTGACTATAAAAAATCTTTAAAAAGTTTCTGACAGTCCAATTCAGTCATCATGAGCAGGGACTGGCACACATTTTCCTTTGGGCCATATAGTAAATGGATGTGTAGGCCTCCTTTCTGTGCGGCAACTACTCACTGGCAGATAGTACAGAAACAAGTGGGTGTGGCTATGTGTCGGGAATACTTGATGGACACAGAAATTTGAATTCCATCTAATTTTTATGTATCGCGAAATACTTTGATTTCTCTTCCCCCCTCCCAACCATTTAAAAGTGTGCACCTATGCCTCACAGGCCTGAGAAACAGGCATAGGCAGGATTTGTTCACCGTTGCCATTGCCTATCCTAGGGGCTGATACATCATTGTCACAATTCCCAAAGCAGAGATGGGACCTATGAGTCAGAACATTGCTCTCTTTAATGTATAAGCCACAGGTTTCAGTGTCCAGAGTTCCCTTTGCCTTGGTTCTGTAATGATGAACATGTCATCATCCTGTTCTCCACTCCCAAAGATCTGGATGGCTGCCATATTTTTTAACATACTCTACTCTTAGAAGTAAGACTGCTTTTTGTGAGATGATACTCAACATACTGAACCGTCAGAATCTGGTGATCAGACACAGAAGTGTGGCTTCCGTATCTCTGTGTTCCAGCCGTGCGGTGGTCGCTCCCTACTTCCTTCTTTAAAGAGCAAGGCAGGCTGCAGCTTCACAGCCCTCAGCAAACTTTGAGGACACTTGTCCAGAATAATGATTTGACCCAGGACACCCTTACTCCTCGTCTAGGTACCTGGGCCATGCCAGCCCTTAAATTGGTCCTAAGCCCTACAGAAGACTTCTAGCAGAGAAAACACTTGCTGGGTCTTTCTCATCTGACTGCTCACTGCCACTAGTCACCAAACTTCTCTCAGATTTGTCTGAATTTAATTTCACTTACACAGAAAGAAGTTTCTTACATATATGTATGGGTTTCACAGTAATGCACTTTGTTGAAAAAGATCGTTTGTTTTTCCATATAGTCATTTGAAACCGATTTCTGGCTATACATGACAATGTCATCACTGTTCCCCAGTAAAGTCCTGTTCCCCTTCCCCAATAAAAAAAATAAATCTTAAAACCACAATGAGATACCACCTCACTCTTGTCAGAATGGCTATCATGGATAAATAAAAAACCAACAAGTGTTGGTGAGGATGTGGATAAAAGGGAACCTTCGTGCACTGTTGGTGGGATTGCAGATTGGGGCAATCTGTGGAAAACTGTGTGGAGGTTCCACAAAAAATGAAAAATAGAAGTATCTTATGACCCAGTGTATAATTTCCTGTTTAGATTTTTGCAGTTGAGAATCCCACGAGGGAATCTGCAGCTGTAATGTAAACTCAGACCAGTAAAGAGGGGGCAGTGTATCCCATAGGGGTCCCCTGATTTCATCTTGAACCCTTTCTGAAAAATTATTTTGGGATTGGTTCTTGTTAATGTCACTGTATTTTCCACTGACTTCCACTGTGGAAGTTAATATCTTCATTCATTTGGCTAAAACTACCAACTTTTTACTTGTCCTGAGTTACTGTATTACTCTATTCTGTATCTCCCCAGCTTATTTATCTTTGAATTTTAACCATTTACCAAATTCTAGGTATGAAAATTATTTGACAGAAGTGTCCAAACAAATTTAACATCTGCCACTTAATGTGATTCACGTAAGGTCCATCACATTTATGCCTAGTTTTTATTTTTGTCTTTTATGGTAACCCAAATACTTCTTTGTTACATCATAATGTTGAGAAGGGAAACCTGAGCACAGATTTTCAAGTTCAGGAATAGGAGATAAAATTACTTAAGTGGCTATTTCCAAGTGACACTTGATTTCTCCAGATGAGATTAAATATTGAAGTCAGCCATTGTTGCTGATAAGATCTTGTTGGATGAGAGGGAAAAATCTGATAAACAATGACCATAGAGTTTTCACATCGAATGAACACTTATATCCAATAGAATACCATCCTTATTTTCCTTTTTTTAAATTAGTTCTTGGTGTACAAAACAACATGATGATTAGACATTTACACGCTCACAAAGTGCTAACCCCAACAAGTCTACTGCCCCTCTGACACTACGTAGCTATTATAATATCACTGACTATATTCCCTATGGTGTACTTTATATCCCATGACTATATATGTATTTATTTTTAATGATAGTTGACGTTCAGTATTTTATATTAGCTTCAGGTATATAACACAGTGGGTAGGCATTTTTATAATTTGTGAAGTGATCCCCTTCAATAGGTAGTACCCATCTGACAGGATACATGGTTTTTACATTATTGACTATATTCCCCATATTGTATTTCGCATCCCTGGGGCTATTTTGTAACGACCACTTTGTACTTCCTAATCCCTTCATGTTTATCATATACGCCCCTCCCATCTAGCAGCCATCTAGTTGTTCTCTGCATTTGAGTATTTGTTTTATTTGTTCTTTGTTCTTTAGATTCCACATATAAGTGAAATCATATGGTATTTGTCTTGCTCAGTCTGATTTATTTCACTTAGCATAATGTCCTCTAGGTCCATCCATGTTGCTGCAGATACGATTTCATTCTTTTTTATAGCGCAGAAAGACTCCATTGTATAAATGTACCACAGTTTGTTTATCTAATCATCTATCAGTGGGCATTTCTGTTGCTTCCATATCTTGGCTATCGTGAATAGCATGGCAGTAATCATACGGGTGCACATATTTTTTCAAATTAGTGTTTTGGATTTTTTGGATAAATACCCAGGAGTGAAGTTATACACTGGGTCATAAGACAGTTCTATTTTTTGTGGAACCTCCACACTGTTTTCCGTAGATTGCCCCAATCTGCAATCCCACCAACAGTGCACGAAGGTTCCCTTTTATCCACATCCTCACCAACACTTGTTGTTTTTTTATTTATCAATGATAGCCATTCTGACAAGAGTGAGGTGGTATCTCATTGTGGTTTTAAGATTTCTTTTTTTTTTTCTTTATTGGGGAAGAGGAACAGGACTTTATTGGGGAACAGTGTACTTCCGGGACTTTTCCAAGTCAAGTTATTGTCCTTTCAATCTTAGTTGTGGAGAGCGCAACTCAGCCCCAGGTCCAGTTACTGTTGTTTTTAGTTGCAGGGGGTGCAGGCCACCATCCCTTGCGGTAATTGAACCGGTAACCTAGTGGTTGACAGTATGTGCTACAACCAACTGAGCCATCTGGGAGCTCAGTGGCAGCTCAGCACAAGGTGCCGTGTTCAATCTTAGTTGTGGGGGAGGGGGTGGAACCCACCATCCCTTGTGGGAGTTGAACCGGCAACCTTGTGGTTGAGAGGACGTGCTACAACCAACTGAGCCATCCCGGAGCTCAGTGGCAGCTCAGCTTAAGGTTCCAGGTTCAATCTTATTTTAATATAAGACCGGGTCTTATGTTATGTACGACCCGGTCTTATATTAATTTTTGCTCCAGAAGACGCATTAGAGCTGATGGTCTGGCTGGGTCTTATTTTCAGGGAAACACGGTAGAATTTGATATCAGGTAGCATGATACTCCAGCTTTTCTTTTCTTTTCTCAGGCTTGCAGTCACTATTCAGGGTCTTTTATGATTCCATATAAATTTTAGGATTATTTGTTATAGTTCTGTGAAAAATGCCATTGGTACTTTGACAGGGATTGCACTGAATCTATATATTGCTTTGGGTAGTATGGACGATTTAACTATATTCTTCCTGTCCGTCAGCATGGTATGTGTTTCCATTTCTTTGTATCTTCTTTAATTTCTCTCTTAAATGTCTTATATTTTCTGAATACAAGTCTTTTACTTCCTTGGTTAAATTTATTCATGACCATTTTTTTTATACAATTGTAAATGGGATTGTCTTCTTAATTTCTCTTTCTGATAGTTTGTTATTGTGGTATAAAAATGCAACTGATTTCTGAATATTAATTTTGTATCCTACTTCACTAAATTATCAGTTCTTACAGGTTTTGGTGGAACCTTTAGGATCCTCTATATGTATAGTGTGTTATCTGCAAATAATAAGTTTTACTTCCTCATTTCCTATTTGGATGCCTTTTGTTTCTTTTTCTTGTCTGATTGCTAGGACTTTCAGTATTATGTTGAATAAAAGTGGTGAAAGAGTATATCCTTTTCTTGTTCCTGATCTTAAAGAGTATGCTTTCAGCTTTTTTCCGTTGAGTGTGATATTAGCTGTGGGTTTGTCTTCTATGGCCTCTATTGTGTTTCCCTCTATTTCCATTTTACTAAGAGTTATTATCATGAATGGATGCTGGATTTTCTCAAATACTGTTTCTGCATCTATTGACATGACCATACGATTTTTAGTTTTTATTTTGCCAATGTAGCGTATCACGCTAATTGATTTGTGGATATTGAACCAACCTTGCATACCAGGAATGAATACCACTTAATCCTGGTGTGTGGTCTTTTTACTGTATTGCTGAATTCAGTTTGCTGATATTTTGTTGCAGATTTTGCAATTTCTGTTTATTGGGGATATCAGCCTATATTGTTTTCTTTTTTTGTAATGTCTGTCTAGTTTTGGAATCAGATAATGGCCTCATAAAGTTAGCTTGGGATCCTTCCCTCCTCTTGGATTTTTAAAAATTGTTTGAAGAGAATAGGAGTTAATTCTTTCTATGAATGTTTGGTAAAATTCACCTCTGAAGCTATCTGGTTCAGGACTTCTGTTTGCTGGGAGCTTATTGATTACTGGTTTGACTTCATTAGTTGTAATCAGTCTGTTCACATTTTCTGTTTCTTCTTGATTCAGCCTTAGAAGATTGTATGCTTCTAGGAATGTATCCATTTGTTCAAGATTGCCTAATTTCTTGGTATGTAGTTGCTCGTAGTATTTTCTTACGTTTTTTGTATTTCTGTGGTGTTAGTTGTCACGTCTCTTTCATTTCTAATTTTATTTATTTGGATCCTCTTTTTCTTGATGAATCTGGTTAAAGGTTTGACAGTTTTCAAAAAACCAGCTTTTGGTTTAATTGATCTTTTGTATTGTTTTTTTGGTCTCAATTTTGTTTATTTCCGGTCTCTGTTATTTCCTTTCTTGTACTCACTTTAGGCTTATTCTGCTGCTCTTTGTCTAGTTCCCGTAGGTATCAAAAAAGAACATTGATTTGAGATTTTTCTTTCCTTAGTTAGGCCTATAGTCCTGTGAATTTCCATCTTAGGACTGCTTTCATTGTGTCCCATAGATTTAGGGTTGTTGTGTTTTCATTTTTGTTTGTCTCAAGGTATCTTTTGATTTCTTCCTTGATCTCATTGTTGACCAATTCATTATTCAGTAGCATGTTGTTTATTCTTCATGTATATGTGCTTTTCAGTTTCTCTTCTTGTAATTTTTAGTTTCATACCACTGTGGTTGGAGAAGATTTCTGATTTGAATTCAGTCTTCATAAATTTATTTAGACTTGTTTTGTGTCCTAGCATATGGTCTGTCTTGGAAAATGTTCCATATGCACTTGAAAACAATGTATGAAGTTTGACAATTAAGCCACAAACCTGCCACCGTGCGCTTACATTGGCAGCACTGTACAAACAGCTCAGTAAGGTTTCATAACCTTGGTGTATCTGTCTCACAGCTGTGTTCGTTTCAACATGTGACAATGTCTTGCTGAGTGGCATTCATTATTGCTTGTTTTTGTGTGCTTTTGTGAGATTGTCTGAGCTTGAATTTGAGAAATGAAAAATGTTAAAATTCCTCTTAAACTTGGCAAAAGTGGAAGTGAAATCACGTCACACTAAGTTTCTGGGGATAATACCATGAAGAAGACAACAGTGTACAAATGGATTAAACGTTTTTTAAAGGGGAGAGGATGCATCACTGATGAAGAGAGGTCAGGGTGGCCACTTTCAAGCAGAACTGATAAAAACATTGAAAAATTCATTGAATTGTATGTCAGAATTGTTGGCTAACTGTGAGAAGCATAGTATATCAAGTAAACATTGATAGAGAAGCAGTTAGGAAAATCTTAACTGAAAATCTTGGCATGAGAAAGGTGTGTGCAAAAATGCTCCCAGAGAAGCTCACCGATGAACAAAAGCGAAGAAGAGTTGAAGTTTGCCAAGTCCTTTTTGATATAGGCAAGATGACGTTTTGTACTGTGATATCACTGGTGATGTAACATAGGTGTGCCAATACGACCCTAAAACAAAGCAATACAGCACATAGTAGAAGTCAACCAATTCCCCATGACCAACAAAGTTCCATCAGTCCAAATCAAGAGTCAAAACGATGTTGCTAACCATTTTGAAGTCAGATTATTCATTATGAATTTGTACCAACTGGACAAACAGTTAACCAAGTTTACTATTTGGAAGTGATGAAAAGCCTGCATGAAAAAGACGAAAATGACCTGAACTTTTTGCCAACCATTCGTGGCTGTTGCATTGAATGCACCACAACAATGCATCAGCTCACACGGCACTGTCTGTGAGGCAGTTTTTTAGCCAGTAAACAAATAACTGTATTGAAACACCCTCCTTACTCACCTGATCTGGCCCCCAATGACTTCTTTCTTTACCCAAAGGTAAAGGAAATATGGAAAGGAAGACATTTTGATGACATTCAGGACACCAAGGGTAATGTGACGACAGCTCTGATGGTCATTCCAGAAAGAGAGTTCCAGAATTGCTTTCAAGGGTGGAATAGGCACTGGCGTCGGTTCATAGCTTCCTAAGGGGAGTACTTCAGAGGTGACCGTAGTGATATTCAGCAATGAGATATGTAGCGCTTTTTCTAGAATGAGTTCGCAAACTTAATTGTCAGTCATATATTCTGTTGCTTTGGGGTGAAATACTCTAAAAGTACCTATTAAATCCATCTGGTCTAGTGTGTCATTTAAGGCCGTTATTTCTGTGTTGATTTTCTGTCTGGAGGATCTATCTATTGTCAGTGGGGTGTTCAAGTCCCCTACTATGATGGTGTTACCATGTTTCCCCAAAAATAAGACCTAGCCAGACCATCAGCTCTAATGTGTCTTTTGGAGCAAAAATTAATATAAGACCTGGTATTATATTAATTATATTACATTACATTAACATTATATGAGACCCAGTCTTATATTGTAGTAAAATAAGACTGGGTCTTATATTAATTTTTTCTCCAGCATTAGAGCTGATGGTCCAGCTAGATCGTATTTTCAGGAAAACACGGTACTCTTGATCTCTGCCTTTATGTCGGTAAATATTTGTTACATATATTTAAGTGCTCCTATGGTGGGTGTCTAGACGTTTACTAGAGTTATGTCCTCTTGTTGGATTGATCCCTTTGTCATTACGTAATGTCCTTCCTTGTCTCTTATTATAGTCTTTGTTTTAAAGTTTATTTTGTGTGATGAAGTATTGCTATCTCAGCTTTTTTTCTCATTTCTATTTGCATGAAATATCTTTTTCCATCCCTTTACCTTTCAGTCTGTTGAGTCTTGCTCTGAGTTGGGTCTCTTGAAGACAGCATATGCTTGGGTCTTGTTTAATTATTCATTCAGCTACTCTATGTCTTTTGATTGGAATGTTTAATCCATTTACATTTTAAAGTAATTATTAATAGGTATATAGTTAGTGTCATTTTATTATTCATATTTTTGATCTTATTTTGTTTGTTCTTCCCCTTGTTCTTTAATGGAGTCCTTTTCACATTTCTTGTAATACTGGTTTGGTGGTAATGAATTCCTTTAGCTTTTTTTTGTCTGGGAAGCTCTTTATCTGTCCTTCAATTTTAAATGATAGCCTTGCTGGGTACAGTAGTCTTGGTTGTAGGCCCTTGTTTTTCATCACTTTTGAATATTTCCTGACACTTCCTTCTGTCCTGCAAAGTTTCTGTTGAGAAATCAGCTGATAGTCTTATGGGAGCTCCCTTGTAAGTAATTAGTTGTCTTTCTCTTGCTGTTTTTAGGATTCTCTTTGTCTTTAATGTTTGCCATTTTAATTACGATGTTTCTTGTTGTGGGCCTGTTTGGTTTCACCTTGTTTCAGACTCTCTGAACTTCCTGGGCTTACTTGTCTGTTTCCCTCACCAGGTTGTGGAAGTTTTCAGTCATTATTTCTTCAAATAGGTTTTCAATCCCTTGGGCCCTCTCTTCTCCTTCTGGTACTTCTGTGATGTGAATGCTGTTATGCTTGATGTTGTCCCAAAGGTCCCTTATACTGTCTTTGGCTGTTGTTGTGTTTTTTATTCATTTTTCTTTTTATTGTTCCAGTTGGGTAGTTTATTCTACTTGTCTTCTAAATCTCTGATTCAATCCTCTGCTTTATATAATCTGTTGATTTCGTCTCATGTATCTTCATTTCAGGTATTGTAGTTTTTATTTCTGACTGGTTCTTTTTTATGATTTCTTTGTCCTTCTTTATGCTTGTTATCTCCTTGTTGAAGTTCTCACTAATTTCCTCGAACAACCAGTGTTTTAAACTATCTCTTGTAGGTTGGTTGCCTCCAGTTTGTTTAGTTCTGTTTCTGGAGTTTTCTTCTGGTCTTTCATTTGGGACATATGTCTTTGTTTCCTCATTCTGGCTGCCACTCTGTGTTTGCTCCTATGTATTAGGTACTTGTGCTATGTCTCTCAGTCTTTGCCCGGTGGCCTTATGTAGTATGTGTCCTGTGTGTTCCAATGGCGCGGTTTCCCTGTTTTCCTGTGCGAATGTTCTGGGAGTGTCCCTTGTGTATGTTCTCCTGTTGAGCCTTGATTGCTTTTGGTGCATCAGTGGGTGGAATTGTCTCCCAGACTGACTAACTGTGAGGACTGGCTGTGCCCACAGTGTATGAGCTGTTGTGAGTGGGTTGGTCCCTCAGAGAGGGATTCACCCCTGTGAGTTCTTGTGCCTGTTAAGACCACACTTTGGGTGTGTTTCTTGTGGGGCTAACCAGGTAGTGCTCTGGTATGGTCTGAAGCTGGTCTCGGTGTGTTGTTTCTGGTGTCTCTTGGGAGGGGTTCCCATGTAGACCTATTTCAGCCTTGCCTCTTGCCTGCCTGCAGCTATCTGGTAGGAGCTACGCAGCTATATGTGGTTGGCTGCTGCCTGTGCTGGACCTGGGAGCATGTGAGGCCAACCACATATAGCTGTGTAGCTCCTACCAGATAGCCACAGGCTGGTAATAGGCAAGGCTGAAATATGCCTACGTGGCCACCCCACATTGTGAACCAAGGCCAGCTACCACCAATTGGGCCTGTGGCAGCTTAGCGAAAGGCCCAGGGGCCCCTAGGCTTGTTGCCACCTGCCTGTATGTCTCTGGTTTTGGAAAAGCCTCTTTAGATGTGCTAGCCAGGCTGATTGACCTTAAATTGAGAGTGTCCCCTGTAATGCAGTACTAGGTGGGCAGTGTTGGGTTCCAGGAAGTTACAGGGTGTGGGCAGTGGTTTTTACAAAATTAATGCAGTTTCGGTTCTTGCATTAGTGCTGAGCTCGTGAACATTTTGCAAAGTGCCCTAGCCTGCCATCCCTTGCCTCAGGCCTACAGTCCCCAAGAGCAGCCCAAGAGAGGCTGCAGGGTGCATTGTGGCACACTGCCCATCACCAAAATTTTCCCTGGAAACCAGGGGCTGTCTGCTGCTGTAGAAGACTTCGGCAGCATGTGGGGCAGGGCCAACCGTCTAGGAGCCTGAGTGTCCCTGGCAATACCCTTACAGCTGGGCGGGGTGGGCACCCAAGGTGTCACCAAGGTGGTATGCACACACAGATTTTACCAGACCAATGTGGTCTCAGATTTGGCTGCTTCGGGGAGGGTTCAACATAGAAAAGATGGAGCCCTCCTCTATGCTACACATGAGGCAGGCTCCTCATAAGGACAATGGCTTGTCCCTCCAGTCCTCACCCTGTGGCCACAAAACTCAGTCCTTCTCTAGATGTGTCCAGTGCCTCTCGCGTGGCTACCCCTCCGCCGGAAACCAGGTGAATGCTTGCAAGTGAGTGAGTCTGTGTGCAGGCCCTTTATGAGGGTGTCTGGGTTTCCAGTCGCCTTCTGTCTCCCTGGGATGGGCAGACAGTGTCCTCGCTGTTCTCACTGTCAGGTGTTGTGGGAACTCCTCCTCCTGGCCCAGGACCCAATGGCTGGGGAGCCCGGGGGGTGGGGAGGGCTGGCGTCCCTTCCCCCCCCCGCCAGGGGCTTACCCACTACCTGTGGGTGTGGGGTCAGCCCATTTTCCGTCTCAGCCTCTCCTACCAGTCTTGATGTGCGCTTTTTCTTTAGATCCTTAATTATAGGGATTCTGTTCAGGTAGACTTCAGATGATTCCCGAGGTTGATTATTCTGTAATTTAGTTGTAATTTTGGTGTGATCCTGGGAGGCAGCAGGCATAGCGTTTACTTAATCTGCTATTTTATACCTTCTCCCCATTCCTTCCTTTCTCCATATTTTGTCCCATATGACAGTGGTCTTAGAATTAGAAAAAGCAAAATCAGACAGTCACAGGATTCAGAAACGGATTATCTTGGGTGTTAGCATTGTGGCCAACTTGGGATTTCTGCTTTACATTTTTTCTTAGGTTTTATTTATTTTAAATAATTGAGAATATGGCTTTTTTAATTTGAAAAAGTAAAGATACAAATTTGATACAAACTCTTGGGTACGTGTGTGGTTACCAACCACTGGTTAGTTGCCCTGCCAAATGACAGCTGCGTTCCTATTAGAAGTATTATTTTGTCCTGCCTTTAATGGGCACAGTGAAAAAATAAGGCATAATTGCTTTTAACTCAACACTCACTACTGATGGAAAACGTGTCATGCCAGCTTCCTTCTGCATTAGCCAATAGATGCCATCATCAGTGGTCACATTGGGCATCTCAGCTATCATCCTGCAGAAACTTCTCCGGCTGCCTCCCTCAGGAAATAGCCAGGCATCGTGGTGGGTTTGTGCTGCTTGCTTACGGTTGGTGTTTCATGTGCTGCACTTTGGGTAACGTGGTGGCATCTTCCCAGTCTCTAGTGGTTATTTGCCTATCACTGGAGTAACTTGGGTCTTTGTATGGATGGAAGCTGTCTCTCTGTATTTCTGAGATCACACTTTTCTTTCTAAATTCCCAGTCAAAGAGTTAACTGACAGGTCTGTAAGAACTATAAAGTACAGTCCAGTTCAGCTCTACCTTCTGAACAAAATTTGATGGCAAATATTAGAGGAAAGCAAACTTTGAGCCTCATGGTAAATTTGAAAATTCCGTGGTCATTTTGATTTTGCTATGAAGTATTGTATAAAATCAGGACATTCAAAATTAAGTCATTACTTAGAGAAGGCCTCATAGATGTGGAACTGAGACTTGGAAATTAAAAGGATCTACTAATTACTAATTAGTTACATGTTACTAATTAGTTATGGACCCAACTAATTATGGAATAGAATCTAAGGTCTTTGTCATTTCTGTATTCACATTTTTGTTGATTTTTTCTTTTTTTAAATAAAATGTTTTCTTTTAAAAAAAGAGTCTCAAAGAAACTAGGTCATGGGAATAGTGGTCGGTTGCTGATAGTTTTGTTAAAGTATTAATTTTAACCCTGCTTTGACAAATAACAGTGTGAAACTATTAGTGGATCATTGGATTGCAGTAATTCAGTTGAACCTTATCTTTTATTTTTTATTTCGATTAAAACTAAAAATCCAGACTTCTTATTACTATTTACATTGGTAGGATTATTGCTGGCCAAGAATGATTTGGCATGCCAATAAAAGCACATGAGTGGTGATGTAAGTGGGTTCTGCTTTTTGTAGCTAAGGTGGTGCCTCAGCAGATCACGCACACTTCTCCTCGGATCCAGCCTGACTACCCCGCGGAGAGGAGTAGCCTCATTCCCATTTCAGGACATCGGGCCTCTCCAAATCCTGTGGCCATGGAAACCCGCAGTGACAACAGGTAGGAGGGAATATGCCAGTTACATTGCTCCATGATGTCATTAATCGTTTTGAATTTTCACTAAAACAAAATGCCCCACAAATATGGCATATATTTACTTATTTTCAAATTGCTCCCTGAAAATAATATATTGTGTTATTTCTCTTTTAATTTTGTGAAAATGTCTATATTCAGCCATTCTTCTTTTAATGGATGTTCTCCTAGTACCATTTTTTGTTTTGTGTGCTTCTGTTTATTTTGAGAGTAACAGTTGCAGCATCGCTACCCTACCCCAAAGTACTTCCATTTTCATCTCCAAAGAACAGATATTCTGTTAAGCGCACTACAGTTATCCCTGAAACGATTTTTTAGCTTTCCATTCTCTTTCATACATTGACATTTTTTAAGAGTATAGGTAGACCAATTGTTTTTATAGAATATTTTTCAATTTGGGCTTGTCAGATTGTTTTCTCATAAATTCAGGTTGTGTATTTTTGGAGCGAATACCATCTAGGTGATAACGTCCTTCTCACTGCTATTACATCAGAGAGCTCCTGCTTCCCCTCTGTCCCATTGTTAATTATGTCAACATTAATGACTTAGTGAAGGTGATGTTTGCCAGATTCTTCTATAAAGGGTTATTTTTTCTTTGTAAACAAGTGGTCTGTGTGGAAATATCCTGTCCCCCATTAAGCTTTCAATACTGTTAGTGCGTATTGATTATTCTTGGCTGAACCAATGGTTGCAATATAATGTTTGCAAAGTAGTGACTTTTTCTAAACTGTAATTTCTTCTGTATCAGTTGGCATTCTGATATAACGAAATTTATCTGTCCCCACTTATTTATTTTGTTGTGTATTTTATTTTTTAGAATTGGCACAGGCTCATGGATTTGGTTTTATTCATTATTGTAATAAATCCATTATTGTCTTTTATTTTGATGCTCCAATTGTCTTTGGGCTGGTCCTTGGGAACCCCTTCAGATAAGTTCCCGTGGTTTTGCCATGTCTTGGTCATTCTGGACCTTTCTACCACAACAAGATTCTCCAGGCTCCTCCTAAACTTTGTCTGAGCTTTGGAATCTGCCATTTCTCCAAGGAGTCTTGGTTCCTTTTCATTATTTAGAAAGCAAGATGTAGGCGTTGGCTTTGTTCATTGTTACTGGATTGTCAATTCTTTTAGGTCCTTTCAGCAGGCAGAGGTAGGGAGCATGTAACATTTTATAAACTCTTTAGAATGTACTTATTCCTCAAGTTCAGTCCCATTAGCTCCCCCATTTCATGCTTGTATCTCCCTTCTCCCAGAGTGAAAACCTGGTAGATGCACATAAAGTAAGTTCAGAATTTGGTCATTTTTAAATGATCTTGTTTAATTATTATGGTGATGGGAATGCTTACAGGTTTTAATATGTTGATTGTGTGTCCATCTTTCTGAACATGACTATTAGCTCTAAAAGTTTGTAGATTCTTTTGGATTTCCTGTGTAGATGTTTATTTCATCTACAAATAAGGACAGCTTTTTGAGGGTTGAGGGAGTTTTTTCATTTCTGCTTTGTATACCTGTGTTTATCTTGTTGTTGGCGAGAGCTTCCAATATGATGCTGAATACAGGAGAGATAGTGAGCGTCTTTGTCTTATTCCTGATCTAAGTGGGAATTCTTCGGAAATTTCATGATATATTTGGGGGTAATAATCCTGTTTTCTTAGGTATTCACGTCATGAGTAAGTGTTGAGAGCTGTTAAATATTTTTTATTTATCTTTTGCAAAGTTTCAAATTTTTTTTAGTTGTTTAATATCTAAACCATTAACAGAAATTCTGATATTGAATTATTTTTATCTTTTTATAATAAACCTTATTTTATCAAGATGTGTTTAATGTTATATATAGTACTTGATTCAATTTTATCTAGGGATTTTTGTGTCAATACAGAGAGATATGTTTATAATTTTTTTCATACACTTCCTGTCCAGTTTTGGTATCAAGGCTATGTTAAGCTCAAAAAACAAATTAGATTACTTTTCTTGTTTTTCTGGCCTCTGACTCAGCTTGTATAAGCTTGGGATTATCTGTTTGATAAAATTTGCCAGTAAAAATAATCAGAGCTTAGAGTCTTTCAAGTGGAATTGAGCAGAGAAGACATTGCTGAGGATTTTTTGAATCAGTTTTAGTAATTATTATCCCATATATATTTTACATTTAATGATACAGTATTTATAGTATTCATTTATTTTAAAATATTAGTCTGTATATCTGTATCTTTTCATCTAATTGGGACACAATTTGGGAAATGTTAGTATGGCAGTTAAGAGTCTGAAGAGAATCTGGGGGATAGGATCATTTGAAGATAAAGAAGAAAATAGACAATTTTGGTTCAAATTATCTGTATTCTATCTATAGACCATCTGTTCCAGTTCAGTTCCAGTACTTTTTGCCAACGTACCCACCTTCTGCATACCCACTGGCTGCTCATACGTACACCCCAATCACCAGCTCTGTGTCCACCATCCGACAGTATCCAGGTATGAGCCCCCCTGTTAAGATGACTTTTAGAATTTTAATTTTTGTAAGCAATGAGATAAAAACTGATCAGTGAATATTCCTAGTATGGATTTAATTATTGCAGCTTCTATTTTCAAATTCACATAAAGCTAAAATCTGAAGCTTTACGGTTTTAAATCACCATCTCATTGTTCATACAAAGGTTATTATTAGTGACATTAGCATGATTTTATCCCACCGTGAGGATAATTATGTTAACTTTTTATTATGCCTTAAAATTGTAATATAGTTAAAATGAGTAAAGCTGTACTCTCACAGGGCTCCTATTTTGTGAGCTTTGTGTTGTTTTTCATGTTAATCCACTTATGCTGAACACTCACCATTCTTGTAAATAGTATTCTTTTTGAAAATCCAGGAAGAATGATCCTTAAGCCTCAGCATTTGTGTCATACTTTCCTGTGGAACCCTCAGCTCACTGTAGGCATGAGAAAGACAGATTGTTCAGCTAGTGGACACTGCCCTCCACTCTGTGCCAGTTAGGGCTGCAGCCCAGGCCACGTGTCGCTATTGAGGACTGAAGAGGGACTCGGTGCAAATGAAGAACTGAATTTTTTTGTTTTACTTAAAATTGGAGAAACTTCACATATGTTTGAAACAACTTAGTGGTGTGGAACTACTTTATCAAAATGTAGATTTTATGGAATCAAAATACAACTCTAATTTTTGTGATAAAAATTTAGTATCTAAATTGAGATACGCTTTAAGAGTAAAATATACCCTGAATTTTGAAGACATAGCATGGAAAGAGAATGTAAAAGATGTTATTTAAAACGTTTATAGTGATTACATTTTGAAATGATAATATTTTGGATATATTGGATTAAACAAAATATATCATTAAAATCAATTTGGCCTGCTTCTTTTTACTTATGTTGCTATAGGAAAATTTTAAGTTGCATGTGTGGCTTATATATACAAAGTGCTGGTCTAAAACTTTGAAACGCTGGAAAGTATTTAAATAGCTTTGAAAACAGGTTCTTTTATCTCTGTTGGTTTGTTTTGGGGTTTTTTTTTGCAAAACTTTCTCCAAGTTTTATTTTTAATTTTTACCTCTAATGTGGGAAAATAGCTGAACTGTTCTGAATATTCTGCCATGTTTTGCTATACGTTAAATTAATACCATCTTTTCAAAGGAAATTCCTAACAATGTTCCTTATTGACAATCTCGAAGAGACAAAAGAGTGTGTAATTGATTGTCGCTAAAGGTGTTACACTTATTGCTCTAAATCCTTAAGTCGTTATCAGTGACAGCTCTTAACTTTCATGTTCCTTCAACTACTTTGACCAATTGAAACTTCAGTAACAGTGCAGTCATTTTGCCTTTCTGGAGAAGGTGACTCATGACCAGGACGTATTTCTCTGAATGCTAGCCAACTGAAAAGAATATGCAGAGTGTCTCCTGAGCTAGCCCAGTGATTTTCTATAAACGTTTGTAAAACTCCATCATACCAGCACCATGGGAAGTGTTGGGGATCCTGCCAATCATCTGGTTTTCTACATTATTCCAAGTGTCTTTCACCACCGCAGCAGCCCTGGTAGACCCTAACACAGAAAACAGAATGGTACACACAGTCCGCAACACTTCTTTCAGTACCGATATCTACACCATTGCTGGCGCAGATGAGAGGTAATACATTCTTTCTCAGACATGTCAGCCCGTACATGGATGAATACAACTGAAGGAATGATTTATGAACCAGCTTACAGTGTCCTGTTCCAGTGGCTCATTTCAAATAATTCCAAAACAGATGTTTTTCAAATCAGGAAGAGGACAGAAAAATTTTTATATTGTAGGCTCCAATCTTGCCAAATATGGGATTAATCTAATACATAGATTGTGACAGATTAAAGTAATTGTCTCTGGTTGCTTATAAAGGTGGAATCTTGGTCCATTGTTTATTAGTTCAATGTAGATATGAATATGTAATTATGAATATATGTAATCTGTAGTTTATAAGTGATTGATCTCTCTCCAATTGTTCCTAAAATTTCACTTATTTCAGAGGTGTTTTCCATTTTATGTATTCATTTATTCATTATTCATTCCTACATTTATTAATTTCACAAATATTTATTGACACCCTACTGTACGTAAGGTCCTATACCAGGCTCTATTATTAAAGTTGACTGTTAAACATATCTTGCTTTCAACAAGCTTAGAGTCTAGTATG
Source organism: Rhinolophus hipposideros (assembly GCF_964194185.1). Classification (NCBI taxonomy): domain Eukaryota; kingdom Metazoa; phylum Chordata; class Mammalia; order Chiroptera; family Rhinolophidae; genus Rhinolophus; species Rhinolophus hipposideros. Next base: position 882,762 of record NC_138052.1, on the reverse strand, counting down.
GAAGTAAGACGTGAAGAGATAGTTAGTAGACAGAATAATAAGTCCCAGAAGAGAGGCTTGAGCAAAGAAAGCCTTTCTGCTTCTGAGGTAAGAGAGGTTATTTCTACATGACAGGGTAAGGTTGGAGGTCAGGAGTGATTTTCCTAAATGAAGTAGCATTTGGAAAGCATCTCTTAGAATGGATAAGACAGAGCTATGGTGGGATCAGAGAAAAGCACATTTCTGTCTGTGAATAAAGTATTAGCATAGAATATGTTTTTGGAACAGAGTGGTTCGGTTTGGGCTGGAGCACAGTGTGAGTGAGGATGTAGTCCTTTCAAGATTGGATCTTGAAAAGGCTTGGAATGGTGACTAGACTGCATGATCTACAACAGGCAAGCTACCAAAAACTATTATTGAACAGAAGTAACAGAAGTACATTTCTCAGGAAGAAACTAATGCTCTGGCACTATTTGCTAATTTATCAAGGGGGAAATTGCAATATAGCAGTGACTATAAATTTGCATGTACTAACTTTTCACTCTACTTTTCTCATTCAAAATAAAAATTGATCTTTATATGGTTTATAAAACTTTTTCATTTATATCTTTTTTAAATTGAAGTATAATTGACATATTAGTTTCAGGTGTACAACATAATGATTTGATATTTGTCTGTATTGCAGAATGCTCACCACAGAAGTGTAGAGCATCCATCACCACATATAGTTAAAATAATTTTTTTCTTGTGAAGTGAGAACTTTTAAGATCTCTCATAGCAACTTTTAAATAAGCAGTTCACTATGATTAACTATAGTCGCCATGCTGTACATTACACCCCGTTGACTTATGTATTTTATAACTGGAAATTTGTACCCTTAGACACCCTTGAGCCATTTTACTCAGCCCCTACCCCCACACCGCCCACCTCTGGCAACAACCAGTCTGTTCTCTATATCTGTGAGCTTGGTTTGCATTTGTTTTTTCTTAGATTCCAATATAAATGAGATTATATAGTATTTGTCTTTCTCTGTCTTTAGTTCATTTAGCACAGGACCCTCAAGGTCCATTATGTTGCAAGCAACAAGATTTCCTTTTGTATGGTTGAGTAATACTCCTGTGTGCGTGTGTGATATGCACATAGGTGATGTGTTTGCTTGACAGAAAAAAGAAAACTTGCTTGTACTGTCTCTTCAGTGGATATATGGAACTTAAAATTCATAACTGTTATATTTCAGAAATGCCTATGATAGTGGTTCTATCAAGTAAAACAAAGATTCTTGACCTGGGAGCCATGAGTGTATTTCAGACGTTTTATATTAATTACTTAGCACAATTGCCTGGCTCACATTTGGAATTTAGTAGGTGATTGGTTTTTTGTTTTAATGCTATTTCTAGTAATCTGTAGAAAGGTCATAGCGACTTGATAGGAAGTGAGAAGGGGAAAAAAACCTCGATTTGTAGTTTTGTATAGCACTTTTTTGTTTTTAACCGAGGGTTTATATCTTGTACAGTAGGAAAGTTCTGTTTTCATTTTAGTGTTTTTCTCCTATGTGGACTGTGTCTAATCAGAGCTAACACTTGTAGTCACTTTTTGCATTGTTTTTAGTTTCAGCTCAGGCTCCAAACTCGGCCATAACGGCTCAGACTGGTGTGGGGGTGGCATCTACCGTCCACCTAAACCCCATGCAGTTGATGACAGTGGATGCATCTCATGCTCGGCACATCCAGGGGATCCAGCCTGCGCCCATCGGGGCCCAGGGGATCCAGCCTGCGCCCATCGGGGCCCCAGGCATGCAGCCAGCACCCATTGGCACACAGGGAATTCACTCCGCAACCCCGCTCAACACACAGGGACTTCAGCCCGCAGCAGTCGGTACTCAGCAGCCTCCGCCCGAAGGAAAGACGTCAGGTAATTTTACTTTCTGCGTGGGAGTTGGTGTGGAGAAAAGAGAGATACTGGGTTTAAATCCTGATCCGCCGCTTGCTGGCTTTGTTGTCTCAGGTAGTTTCTCCAGGCTTTCATTTCCTCCTTGGAACAGGAGTTGCTTAGAACTTTCCTGTCAGGGTCACTGTAAGCATGAGAAATACATAAACAACCTAGTAGCCATTTACACGTGGTAAGAACTGCATTCTGGAAAGGACTCTTAGTTGAGAGAGCAAATTCACCTTATAGTAGTAATAGTCTCATTCCATTTAAGATTTTTTTTAAAGCTGTATGTAAAGCTGTAAAATTAAGATTGACTGAATTGTTCGTACCACTTTTAGGGATTGAGAGGCAGTTGTGTTTTATGAAAACTGGGAGAACATTTCTTGAAGTATACTGTGTACTTTATGTATCTTACCTCATTTATTAGGAGTGATGATCATACAGAAAAGAAAAATTGTTATTGATTACGTACCAAAAGACTCCTAACCCTTATCTTCTTGAAATTGGACAGTCATAGCATGCATGCTCTGATTCTGGTGATCTGATTGCTTTTTATTTGTTATGTGACATTTTCGTAGTTTTTCTTTCGTTTCCCTCTCCTCACTGTTCTCCCTGCCCCTCCCTGTCCTCCAGCAGTGGTCCTGGCAGATGGAGCCACAATTGTAGCCAACCCCATTAGCAGTCCATTCAGTGCTGCCCCAGCCGCAACCACGGTGGTGCAGACCCACAGCCAGAGTGCTAGCAGCAGCGCTCCAGCCCAGGGCTCATCGCCCCGGCCAAGTATACTGCGGAAGAAACCCACCACAGATGGGTGAGTAGGCCCAGTCGTGCCAGATGCCACTGCTCATGCTGGCTATGAGTGGTCTAATCCAGTTGTAGGCTGTGCTTATGTTCCACTCTGGTACATCGCGCCAGTCGTTTTTCCAGGTGCTCATATCCGTTTACACCCTCGCCAGCTGTGGGGATCATTGCATTCATCATTACCAGCTCTTGTTATTGGCACTTTTTTAAAGTTTAGTCATCTCATTAGGTTGTTTTGTTTATTTTTGCTTTTGGGGAGTGGGTAATGGAGTTGATCTATCTTTTCTGTTTATTTCTTATGGAAAAGTTTAAACATAATCAAATTTTGAACATATAAATGTGTACCCATTATCCAGCTTCAGTTATCAACGTAACAGCTCATGGCCGATTTTATCTTTATGCCCACCGACCCCCTGCCACCATATTATTTTGAAGCAAATTCAAACAGCACATCGTTTCATTTTTATATTTTTCAGCATGTCTGTTGAGAGATAATATATTTAAAAAATGCAATGACTCCTTAATATCAAATATCTAGTTATTGTTCAAATTTCCACTGATCTCAAATGTCACAAGTTTTGTTTTGGTTTATATTATTTACTTGAATTAGTATTTTGATGTGGTGCACACGTTAAGATTAGTTGATATGTCTCTTAAGACTCTTCTAATATGCAGGTTTCCTCCATCTCTTTTTTTCATGCAATTTATTTGTTGAAGAAACTTTGTCTTTTGTCCTATGGAGTCCCTCACTCTCCCCCCTGGAATTTGTTGATTGTATCCACCTTGTATTAGTTTCTTAGAACTGCTATAACAAATCACCACAAACTTAGTAGCTAAGAACAACGGAAATTTATGCTCAGGATTCTGATGGCTAGAAGTCTGCATTCGAGGTGTTTGCAGGGTCGCTTCTTCTGCATGCTATCAGAATGCTGTCTTCTGCATGCCGTCCCGTGCCTGTCTCTCAGCTGCTGAGGCTGCTGGCGGTCCTCTGCATTCACTGCCTGTGGACTCCTCACTCCAGTCCCCTTTCATGTTCATGTGGCCTTCCCTTCTCAGGTCTCCCTCTCCTTTCTGTTATAACTGCCAGTCATTGGGTTTAGGGCCTTCCCTAAATTTAGAGTGATCTCAGCTCAAGATCCTTAACTTAATTACATTCGCAAAAACTATTATACTCACACGTGCCAGGGATTAGGACTGAGATGTATCTTTTTAGGGAACACAACTCAAACCACTAACCTTATAGCGTAGTTTTACTTGTTCTTCTCTCCTCCCCATTTTCTCTAGTTGTTACTTGACTCTGAAGGCTTGATTAAATTCAGTTTTTAAATTTTTGTTTTGTCAAGACTACTTCATAAGTCTGTGATTTAGTCTTTTACCAGGAGACAAGGTGTCTGGTGCTCACCGTTTTTGAGCTGTTACCTGTCTTGAAGATCAGTATCTGGGTCCATTAGTTATTGGGCGTTGCAAAATGATGTATTCTGGTTCTAAAACTTCTCTCTCATACCTACTCTCATCTAACTTTCGCTCTACACCACTGCCTGCATTAACATGTCGTGGTCGTTCACGACTTCTGCATTGCTGAGTCCAGCGGTCAGTTCTCAGTCTGAGCCACACATGGTCTCTCTACCGCACGGCATAGTTGGTCACTAACGGCCTAGATCAGCCTTTTTCACTTGGCTTCCAGGAACTTGCTCAGGTCAATATAAATACATAGACATTATAATGACTGTAGACATTTAATATGGATTTAAATTTTAAGTGAAAAGGAGATGTGGCATGCTAGTAAAAGCAACTAAAAGAGTTACAGTGATGGCTTTCTGGAGAGTTCTGGGCACGAAGTGGGGAGGGATAGGGAATGGACCCGCTCTATTTTGTTGAAAGTCTTCTAGTACTGTTTGACTTTTTAAATAACATGCCTATATTGCTTTGATAAAATTTTAAAAATCATTAAAAATTAATTTAAAAATTCACTTTAGTGTGTTTTTTTTTTTTTTTTTTGCAATAGCTATCTATGCCTAACAAATGTGCATCTCACACTTATCTTTTAAGGCTTTCAGACTGCTGTTTTCCAGGCTTGCCTCTTGTCTCTTTCAGAATGGCAGTTCGGAAAACCCTCATTCCTCCTCAGCCTCCTGAAGTGGCGAGTCCTCGAGTGGAGAGCACTATGCGCAGTACATCCGGGTCACCTAGGCCTGCAAGGTGAGCGCATGATGGTTCCCACTCTTCGCTTCCACCTGCTGTAATCGGGGAGGAGAAATTCTAATACATGTCACGAATTTCACATGTTTTATATGCTATTTCTAGCTACATGACCTGGACACATTTTTCAACCTCTCTGACCCTCATTTGCCTCATTTATAAAATGGAGATGCTTATAACAATTACCTCATAGGATTCTTATGTATTTACATGAAACGATGCATTAAAAATACTTAGAACAGAGTCTGCCTCATAGTAAGCAACCAGTTGTTTTTGTTGCTAAAAATGGCTTCACGACAATACTTAATACATGCTTTTTTCTTTATTCTTTATCATCTGAATTCCAAAAGTGAAATTATTTTGGGGAAAAAGTGAGACAACAGAAAAACAATTTAAAAGTGAATATACAGTGAAAATCATTGTCCTAGTCTCCATCCACCTTGTCGATCCCAATCCCCAGAAAAATATTGATGGGTAACAGTTTTGTCAAGTATCTTTCCATATCTTTTCCTACATATACATAGATGGTTAGATTCTTAAAAACAAGATCTTGCTGAGTGATTATTCTGTAACTTACTGTTCTGTATCTTTTTAATTTAACCTAATATTACCATGGTAATATATTTAGATCTACTTCATAAGCCATTCAAGAAAAAAATTATGAATACCTTGAGGATGCCAAGTGTCATTTTAGAATTTGGGGATATATAACAGTGATTAAAACAGAAAAAGTGTCCTTTCTAGTGAGTGTAGAGAATGAATAAATGTGTGAAAAGCAGTGTGAAAGGAATACAGTCGTATCTTTTCAAATTAGTGTTTTTGTTTTCTTCAGATAAATTTCCAAAAGTAGAATTGCTCGTTCACATGGCAGCTCTATTCTTAGTGTTTTGAGGACTCTACACACTGTTTTCCATAGTGGCTACACCAATTACACTCCCACCTACATACAGGGCACAAGGGTTGCCTTTTCTGCACATCCTCAACATTTGTTGTTTGTTGACTTTTTGATAATAGCCATTCTGACAGGTGTTGCAGTACCTCTTTGGAGATTTGATTTGCATTTCCCTGATGATTAGTGACGTTGAGCATCTTATCATATGTCTGTTGGCCATCTGTATGTCCTCTGAAGAAATGTCTCTCTGTGTCCTCTGCCCAGTTTTTGATCGGATTGTTTATTTCTTTGTTATTTCTGTTATATGAGTTCCTTACGTATTTTGGGTAGTAGCCCCTCATTTGTGAGTATATTCCCCCATGTAGTAGGTAGTCTTTTACTTTTTTTCTTTAAATTTTTTAGTTAAATTTTTTTTTATTTTTTTTTATTTTTAAAGTTAATTGGGGTGACAATTGTTAGCAAAGTTACATAGATTTCAGGTGTACAATTCTGTATTACATCATCTATATATCACATTGGGTGTTCACCACCCAGAGTCAGTTCTCTTTCCATCACGACATATTTGAGTCTTTTCATTTTGTTAGTGGTTTCGTTCACTGTACAAAAACGTTTTATTTTGATGTAATCTCATTTATTCATTTTTGCTTTTGTTTCCCTGCTTGAGGGGACATACCCAAAAGATACTATTGATGTCAAAGGGTTTACTACCTCTGTTTTCTTCTGTGAGTTTTGTGGTTACAAGTCTTACATTTAAGCCTTTAATTTACTGTTCCATTTCTTTTTTTTTTTCTTTGCATATATCTGTCCATTTTTCCCAGCACCACTTATTGAAGAGACTGTCATTTCTTCATTGTATATTCTTGCCTCCTTTGACCACATAAGTGAGGGTATATTTCTGGGCTCTCCGTTCAGTGATCTATGGGTCTGTTTTTATGCCAGTACTATGCTGTTTTGATTATTATAGCTTTGTAGGATAGTTTGAGATCGCAGAGCATAATGCCTCCAACTTTGTCCTTTCTAAAGATTGCTTTGGCTATCTGCGATCTTTCATGGTTCCATATAAATTTTAGGATTACCTTTTTTACTTCTGAGAAGAATGTTGTGGTATTTTTATAGGGATTACGTTGAATCTGTAGATTCCTTTGGATAGTATGGACATTTTAACGATATTAGTCTTTCCAATCCTTGAGCACGGTATATCCTTCCATTTATTTGTGTCCTTTTTAATTTTTTTCTTCAGTGTCTTATAGTTTTCAGAGTATAGGTTTTTCACCTCCTTCGTTGAATTTATTTGTACGGTGTTTCACTGAAGACCTAGCTGGACCACCAGCTCTAATGTGTCTTTTGGAGCAAAAAGTAATATAAAACCTGATATTATATTGTATTGTATAATATTATGTCATATTATATTAATCATATTATGTTGTATTATATTAATTACATATTATGTTATATTATACCCAGTCTTATATTAAAATACAACCGAGTCTTATATTAATTTTTGCTCCAAAAGACGCAGTAGAGTTGATGGTCTGGCTAGGTCTTATTTTCGGGGAAACACGGTAGGTGTTTCATTTTTTCTGAAGCAGTGGTAAATGGTATTATTTTCTTTTTTAATTAAAGTTTATTGGGGTGACAGTTGTTAGTAAAGTTAAATTGGTTTCAGGTGTACAATTCTGTATTACATCATCTGTGTATCACATTGAGTGTTCACCACCCAGAGACAGTTCTCCTTCCATCACCATGTATTTGACACCTTTTACCGTCATCTACCACCCTCCTCTCCCCCACCCTCTGGTAACCACTAAACTATTGTCTGTTTCTATGAGTTTTTGTTTCTTCATTTGTTTGTCTTGTTCCAAGGGATTATTTTCTTAATTTCTCCCTATTAGTATATAGAAATGTGACAGATTTCTGTATATTGATTTTGTATCCTGCTATTTTACTTATTCATTTATTCTAATAATTTTTAGTGGAGTCTTTAGGGTTTTCTATGTATAGTATCATGTCCTCTGCAAATAGTGACAGTTTTACTTCTTCCTTTCAAATTTGGATGCCTTTTATTTTATTTATTTTTGTTTATTTATATATTTTTTTAGTTTCAAGTGTACAAAGCAAAGTAATAGACATTTAAACCTCTCATGAAGTGATAACCCACCTCCCAAGCTACTGCCCCTCTGAAATCTTATATAGCTGTTACAGTACCAACGACTATCTTCCCTATGTTGTACTCCACATCCCGTGACTATATATATTTATATATTTAGTTGTAGTTGACATTCGATATTACTCTACTGGAGCTTCAGGTTTATAGTGCATTGGTCAGGCATCTACACTGTCTATGACGTGATCCCCCTGATAAGTCCAGTGCCTATCTGACACCTTACATGATCTTGACAACATTGTTGATTATATTCCCCTTACTGTATTAACTATCAATTTACATTTCTTAATACCTTCACATTTTTCACCCTGCCCTCAACCCCATTCCCCTCTATTATCCTGATAGATCTAGTATCTATCTGGTACCATATACCTAGTTATTAAAATATTATTGACTGTATTCCTTTTGATATACCCTACATCCCCATGACTACTGTGTAGCAACCCATTTGTATTTCTTAATCCCTTCCCCTTTTCACCCATCCCCAAGAAGTCCCTCTAAGATTGCTTGTAAAAGGTAGCTTCTTATCCTTTCTCTTGTCTGGGAAGCTCTTTATCTGTCCTTCTATTCTAAATGATAGTTTTGCTGGGTAGAGTAATCTTGGTTGTAGGTCCTTGCTTTTCACCACTTGGAATATTTCCTGCCAACCCCTCTGGCCTGCAAAGTTTCTGTTGAGAAATCAGCTGACATTCTTATGGGGACTCCCTTGTAGGTAACTAACTGCTTTTCTCTTGCTTTTAAGATTCTCTCTTTGTCTTTAACTTTTGGCATTTTAATTATGATGTGTCTTGGTGTTGGCCTCTTTGGTTTTGTCTTATTTGGGACTTCCTGGGCTTGTATATCTATTTTCCTCACCAAGTTAGGGAAGTTTTCTGTCATTATTTCTTCAAATAAGTTTTCAATTCCTTGCTCTCTCTCTTCTTCTTCTGGTACTCCTATAATGTGAAAGTTGGCACACTCAGTGTTGCCCCAGAGGCCCCTTAAACTCTCCTTAGTCTTTTGGATTCTTTTTTTCTTTTTGCTGTTCTGGTTGGGTGTTTTCTGCTACCTTATCTTCTACATCGCTGATTGGATCCTCTTCTTCATCTAATCTGCTATTGATTCCCTGTAATATATTCTTCATTTCCATTATTATATCCTTTATTTCTGACTGGTTCTTTTTCATGGTTTCCATCTCCATTTTTATGCTTCCTATCTCTCTGTTGAAGTTCTCACAGAGGTCATTGAGCATTTTTATAACCAGTGTTTGGAACTATGCGTCTGATAGATTGCTTATCTCCTTTTTTCTCTTGGTTCTTTTTCTGGAGTTTTATTCTGTTCTTTTATTTGGGACATGTGTCTTTGTCTCCCAATTTTGGCTGCCTCCCTGTGTTTGTTTCTATGTATTAGGTAGGGCAGCTATGTCTTCCGGTCTTAGCAAAGTGGCCCTATATAGTAGGTGTGCTGTGGGGCTCAGTGACGCAGTCTTTCTGATCACCTGAGCCACGCACTCCAGATGTGTCCCTTGTGTGGGTTGTGTGTGCCCTCCTCTTATAATTGAGTCTTGGTTGATAATTGCACATCAATGGGAGGGACTGACCCTTTGGGCTCACTGTTTATGAGGACAGGCTGTGACTATAGTGGAAGAGTTTTGCAGGGGCTGATCCTACAGAGTCCCCTGCCCAATCCGCCCCTTGGGTGTGTCGTCCTTGGAGGCTGCTAGGTGATGCTCCAGTTCATTTTAAAGCTGGCCACTTGGGGCGCTAGCCCCAAGGCCACCTTGGAGGGGATTTGCTGTAGGTCTAGTTCAGTCACAGCCTGTGTCCCACCCAAGGCCACCCAGTGGGAGCCAGAAAGAAATCCGCAGATGGCTGCCACCCGTGCTGTGCTTGGAAGTACCTTGAGAGGCCAAGCTGTGAGCCAAGGCTGGCTGCCCCTAGTGCCTACTTAGGGCTGTTCAGCCAGAGGTACAGGAAACGCTCAAGCCAGATGCTGCTTTTCTGGATTCTGCGAACCTTTGAGAGACCCTAGAAAAGTCTGTAGCATGAGCTAGGGCAGGCGGTCTGCACAGAAAAGCCACTGAAAACAGCCTGGGTGTGCCCTAAAGTTGGACAGGGTGGGGTCTTGAATCGCCAGGGCCTGGCAAACAAAAGGCACAGTCTCAGATATGTTGGCTGCCTGTGTTCACATGTGGAGGAGGGATAGGGCTCAGTAAAGAAAGTGGTCTCCGCCAGCTCCCCTGTCCAGGAGAAAGTCGCCCCTCCATCCCAAGCCAGACTACTCAGTTCCCCATCATTTGTCCGTGCAGCCTATCTAGCCGCTGCCCCAGCGCTGGAGCTCAAATCAAGTGATTCCATTGGTGGGTAAGTCCGCGCGCAGTCCCTTAGAGAGGAGCGCTTGGGAGTGCGACTGTGCTCTGTCTCACTCAGTCACAATTTCCGCTGGTTTTCACAGCCAAAAATTATGGGGACTTCTCTCTCTGGCACTGGAACCCTGGGCTGAGGTTGGCTGGGGATCTTTTGCTCCCCACAGCCGAAATATTCCTTCTGATCTTTTAATGGTTACACGTGGGTGTGGGACCAGCCGATTCCATGTCTATTCCCCTCCCACCAGTCTGGAGGTGGCTGCTTCTTCACATCTTTAGTTGAAAGGCTTCAGTTCAGCTTGATTTTAGGCAATTCTCAATAATGGTGGTTTGTAGATTAGTTGTAATTTTGATGTGGTTGTGAGAGAAGGTAAACACAGCATTTACCTACATCGTGGTTTTCTTACCTGGTCTTTTATTTCTTTTATTTCTTGTCTAATTGCCGTGGCTTCGACTTCCAACACTATATTTAATAATAGGTGTGAGAGAGATCATCCTTATCTTGTTCCTGATGTTACAAGAAAAGCTTTCAGCTTTTCACCATTGAGTATGATGTTAGCTAGGGGCTTGTCATTACATGGCCTTTGTCATATAGACATAAATTCCTTCCATACCTACCTTGTTGAGAGTTTTATCATAAATGGATGTTGAATTTTCTGTATTTGTTGAGACAATCATACTATTTTTATCCTTGGTTTTGTTGCTGTAATGTTTCATTAATTGCTTGGTGGATATTGAACCATCCTTAATCCCTGATATAAATCCCATTTTATCATGTTGTTATTGTCTTAATGGATTGTTCGATTCAGTTTGCTGGTATTATGTTGAGAATTTGTACGTCTGTGTTCATCATGGATATTGATCTGTGATTTTCCTTTTTTTAGTGTCTTTGTCTGGTTGGAGTATCTGCGTACTAATACTGGCCTTTGTAAAATGAGTGTGACAGGGTTCCTTCCTCTTCAATTGTTTGGAATCGTTTGAGAAGCATTGGTATTAATTCTTCTTTCAATAATTGTCAGAATTCACCTTTGAAGCCATCTGGTCTTGGACTTTGTTTGTTGGGAGATTTTTAATTACTGCTTCAATTTCCTTGCCAGTAATAGGTCTGTTCAGATTTTCTGTTTCTTCCGGCCTTAGTGTTTAATTAAAGGTTGTATGTTTCTAGAAAGTTACCCATTTTTTCTAGGTTGTCCATTTTGATGGCATATAATTGTTCATAGTATTGATTAACAATCCTTTGTATTTCTGTGGTGTCAGTTGTATCTCTAATCTCTCTCATTTTAAATTTTTCAAATTTTAACTCGCTTTCTTTTTCTAGATGAGTTTCACTAGAGGTTTATCAGTTTTTTTATCCTTTCAGAGAACTAGCTGTACATTTCATTGATCTTTTTAATTTTTTTTTTTTTAGTCTATTTTGCTTAGTTCTGCTCTGATCATCATTATTTTTTTCCTTTTACTTTAGAGGGTTATTTAATTCATTTTCTAATTTCTAGGTGTGAAGTTATTTGGGGTTGACCTTGTTTCTTGAGAAAGGCCTGAATAGCTGTAAACTTCCTTCTTAAAACTGCTTTTGCTATGGCACATAAATTTTGGAAATTTGTGTTTTCATTTGTCTCAATGTGTTTTTGGAATTCCTGTTTGATTTCCTCTTTGATACATTGTTTGTTTTTTTAGTAGCATGTTGTTTAATCTCCATGTATTTTGGGGTTGGTTTATTATTTTCCTGTTTTCTTCCTGTAGTTAATTTCTAGTTTCATACCATTGTGGTCAGAAGATAATGCTTGATGTAATTTCCATCTTGAATTTGTTGAGGCTGATTTTGTGACTGAATATGTGGTCTGGAAAATGTTTCATGTGCATGTGAGGAAAATGTGCCTTCTGCAGTTTTGGCATGAAATGTTCTATAAATGTTTACTAAGTTGATCTACTCTAAATATGACATTAAGGCCATTATTTCCCTATTAATTATCTGTCTGAATGATCTGTCATTCTGGTAAGTGGAGTATAAAATTCTCCAAATATCCTGTATTATTGTTAATTTCTGACTTTATGTCTATTAATTTTTGCTTTATATAATTGGGTGGTCCTATGTTGAGTGCATATATATACAATTATTCTGCCTCCTCCATGCTTTATGGTTTTGATGGCATATTTTATATATTTCTGTTTTGTGTATCTACTATTTTAGTTAATAGTTAGTTTTGCTACTTTGTCTTTTAACCTTTATGTTAACTTTTTTAGTGGTTGATTCACTGTGTTCATTATGTATTTGTGTTTACCAGTGACATTTCTTTCTTTCTTGTATTTTCTTATTTCTGGTTATGGCCTTGTCTGCCCAAAGAACACCCTCCAATATTTATTGTAAAGCCAATTTAGTGATGGGTAACTCTTTTAGTTTTTCCTTGTCTGGGGAAGGTCTTCATCTCTTCTTCAATTCTGAATCATAATCTGCCAGGTATAGTATTCTGGGTTGTAGGCTTCTTTCAGCACTTCAGATATTTCCTGCCACTCTCTTCTGGCCTGTAAAATTTCTGCTGAGGTATCTATCAGCTGATGGCCTTAGAGGATTTTTCTTGTATGTGACCTGTTTCCTTCTTGCTGCCTTCTAGATTATCTCTCTGTCCTTGATTTTCACCATTTTAATTGCAGTATGTCTTGGTGTGGGCCTCTTTGGGTTCTTTGGAACTGTCTGTGCTTCCTGAATTTAGATGTCTATTTCCTTCCCCAGATCAAGGAAGTTTTCAGCCAAATTTTTCTTTAAATATATTTCTGCCCTTTTCTCTCTCCTCCTAGAGTCTTATAATGCGAATGTTAGAGCATTTGATGTTGTACAGAGGTCCCTTAATACGATCCTCATTTTTTAAAATTCTTTTTCATTTTGCTGTTCAAATTGTATGATTTTTACTATTCTGTCTTCCAGGACATTCGTCTGTTCTTTGCTTTTAACTAATCAGCCGTCAGTCCCTTAGAATGTATTTTTCATTTCAGTTATTGTATTCTTCATCTGTGATTGGTTATTATATTTTCTAATTGTTGAAATTCTGAGTTCCTGTATTCTACTGTCAAGTTTGTTGAGCTTATGACCATTTCTTTGAATTCCTTATCAGACAAATTACTTACCTCCATTTCATCAGAGTTTTTCTCTGGGTTTTTTCTTCTTCCTTCATTTGGACATACTTTGTCTACCCATTTTATTTGACTTTCTGTCTTTGTTAGATAAAATAGCTCTCTCCCAGTCTTAAAAAAGTGGCCTCTGTGTGGAGTGTGGCAGATATTTTTGGCAGGCTGGATATAGCTGGAGTAGGCGCTCGCAGTGCCTGGTATGCCACGTGGACAGAGGTGTGGGTTTCATGTGGAGCAGCTGGATGTACATGTGTGCAGTCACGCCTGTTGTTCTGCTGTCCACGGCCACAACATAGTTGGAGTTAAGCAGCCGGATGTGTGCATAGTTGCTTGCGCTTCTGTTTGGACGGAGCCCTGTTGCTTTAGTTTTTGCCCAAACCACGACTCGGTGGGTTGCCCGGAGCGTGCATATTGCGGTGCTTTTCAAGTTCTGCGAGTGCTCCAGTTGGGGCAACCCTGTGGGCTCGCAGCAGCACCCCAGTGGTTCTGCACTTTCTGCAGAGGGCACAGTCCCATGTGTGCATACAGCAGCACCCCCGTCTCCGCAGTTTCTCCAGACAAAGCAGTGCTGCATGCAGACAGTGCTTTGCTACTTCCTACTCTCTCCTTGTGGTGGCCCCGCAGGCACGTGCAGCCCAGTGGGTGTGCACAGCGACACCAGGATCCGGATTTGAGTGGAGAAGCCCCGTGCGTGCAGTCTGACGTGCTCCTCTTCTTGCTGGAGCTAGCTGTGGAAGGGCTGCCTGGGACTGCAATACAGCAACCCTGCAGTTCAGCCTGACCACCTAGATAGAGCTACCGCCTGTTATCCAAGGTCAGGGGAAACATGAACAAGGCACTCACTGTGCCTCTTGTCCAGGAGAGTTCCCTCAGCTCCCAAGAGAGCTTTTGCTATTCCCCAGCCTTCTCTGTGCAATCAGTGTCTCTCTCTCTCTCTGTCTCTCTCTGTCTATGTCTGTCTCTCTGTCTTTCTCTGTCTCTCTCGTTAGTTGTGCATAAGCTGTTAATTGGCCCTCAGTTGTCTCTCAGGAGGTATTGCTCTAAATACAGGTATACATTCTATGTACTCTTGGGAGGGGGCAAAGTCAGTGTTTTCCTACACCGGCATCTTGGACGCACCTGTGCTTCTGGCATCTTAGTTTTTCTCTTTCACTGTTGTGAAATATCTCCAAGAGCTCCTTTATCATGAGGTTTTTTTGCCAGCACCACTTCCGGGGACATCTTCATCCTTTTCATCAAAACCACCTGCCTTAACTAATTCTTGGAACCTGGGTGCACATTTTATAGAACTTCTTTATCTGAGCTAGCAATTTCGTCAGATAGTTTCATATTAACCAAATTCATGCTAACTTTTAAAACAGTAAAACTAGCCTCTATTGGCAGGAGGTGTTTTTCATGTTCCTTATAATTGCCATTTTCTTTCACTGTGGCAGCTGCCTTCAGCACTTTGGCCTGAATCATTAGGACTTTTTTTTTTTTTTTTAAACAATCTTCAAAGAAGTGAATACTTCATTTCACCATCGTGGCTGTCTGTTCCTATTATAGTTTAAGAAGTGATGTGAAGCGACTTTACCTTTTTTTTCCATGTTCATTGGACTTTCTCAGTATGTTCCATACCATGGTTTCGTATGAGCCTAGATCGATTCCTGTAATTCTCTTTGCTATTGCCATTTTCAATCTTCTAATCACGTCCAATTTTATTTCCAGAACTATCCCCCTTTTTAATGCATTTTCATCTTTGTTGGCCAGTTCTCTTTCAGTCATCCATTGTTGTAAAATTTCACCTGGGCTTTCACTGGGAAACAAGACAGTCCAAATGCATGCTTTGCTGTCTGCATGAACTAAATAACAGATGTGCAGAAACCAGTCAGTGACATACTTCAAAAGAAGTGATGTGATTGGTTACTGATCATAAAGCACAGTATGTTAGTTACATAATGATTTGTGGACTGAAGAGCTAGCAACAAAGTTTGCAATGTATGCAGTTACAGTTAATATACTGTGGTAACTGAAATTTGAATGGTGTTGGTGGTGTATTTGTATAATCTAGGGTGGTGTGTGAGTGTGTGTGTGTGTGTGTGTGTGTGTGTGTTTTTAATTCACACATCAACATCGTGTGAAGTGAGGACTGCCTTTGTATTAAGAATGCTCAAAAGGACAGCAAGGGAGACCATCCTAGAACAAGGGGAGAGTTATACAACATGGTTAGAGGACCGGATTTTATAAGGCTTGTGAACTGTTCAAAATTGGAATTTATTCTGGGTAAGACAGCCACCCAAGGGCTAAAGCTTAGGAGTGACATGATTTGACTCATTTTAAAAGGATTACTCTGGCTACTGAGATGAAAATAAACTGCAAGGAGGCAAGAGTGGAAGGGGGTAGACCCAAGTGAGAGATAATAGCAGCTCAGTCTATCAGAGGCTTGGACCAGCTTGGAGGAAGTAAAAGTGTTCAGAAGAGTTCAGATTCTGGACATGTATTGAAGGTACAGCTGACGGAATTTTGTGATAGAGTGGAGAGAAAGAGAGGTGTCGAGGAAAGCTACAAGATTTTGACCGAGCAACTACAGATAAGGAATTAGCCTTCTAAAATGAGGATAACAGGGAGGAAATCAAGTTTGATTTTAAACAGTTTACTTTTGAGATAGCTAAGTGGTTAGACACATCCTAGTAGAGATGTTATTTGCATGGTTGGATATAAAAGTCTGAAGTGTGTACAGTTCTAGAATTAAAAATAGAGGTCCACATTGGTGATTAAGGTTTGTGAATTGCAAACAGGTAGACCTTCTTTAAGACCATGAGAGTGGAAGAGATCCCAGTGACAATGAGAGTGAGTAGAACGTGGTACAAGGACCATGCCTTAGGACATGTCATCTTCAGAGGTCAGGAAATGGAAAACCAGAACAAGAGACTATTCCTGTGCTATGTGATTTTCCCAGATGTATTGGTGCCATAATTAGTCCTCAGTTAATGAACACTTGGAATTTCCATTGTCGCTGTCGTAATCAGTACTACAGTGATCTCTTTATCACTGAGGCCTTTGGCAGTCACTTCTCTGGGCTCTCTTTCTGGAAGTGGCATTGCTGGATTATAGTAAATGTGCCCTTAAATTCTGGTTTCCAATTACTATACCTGTTTACATCCTCATGAAACATGTGTTCCCATTTTCTCCACATTTTTGCCAACACTAGATATTAACTTTTACAAATGTAATATATTATTTTTTGGTTTTTTAAATACTTTTTTTTAAGTAGCACATGGAGTTAACTTTCAAAGTGCTGGAAAAAAATATGTAGTTCCTGAAGGTGAAGAACACACTGTGAAGCCCAAAAGTGTGTCCCTTGTGCACAATAACGTGTAGAAATCTGGGTAAAGAGGGGCTATCTTTAGAATCTTTCCTGGCGTTAGTATGGTTCAGAGAAACTGGACATAGGCTCCCACCCGACACCCAGGTTGACCTTATTCGCAGTAGGCAGTCTGTTTTTGTGGTACGGGAAGGAAAGTACGGGAAGGAAGCGACAAGCTGGAAGAGCAGTCTCCTCACACCCCACGCCCGCGTATGAGGAATTTCATGTAAGTAGCTGTTTTCAGGAATTGCCCAACTCATTCACCAATGAGTAAAAAGAGGATCAATATGAAGGTAACAAATTAAAAATTAAGAAAAGAGCAACAAAATATAATAATTTGTTCACTAAGAACACTCACCAGCAAAATATTTACATGGGACAGATGAAATCTGTAACAGAATATTTGACTATGAATTTAAATTACTTAATGAAATAACTACAACCTCGATGGAAAACACAGAAAGATGAAATATAGAGACTACCAAGAGTAAATAATAAAATGAAATGACACATGAGCTCACAGAACTCAATAAAGATCTAGAAGAAACCATCACAGAATTAAGCCAAAATTAAAACAAAAATATGTGGACACGGAGGCCAGAAAAGAAAAAAGTGAAGAAAATTTTTAAAAGATTCTAATAAAAACCATGCAAAACATAGTATGATACAGGTAAGATCAGCATATACATGTCAACCTCTCTGAAATCAATATGTGATTTAAAATTAATGGCATGTCAATATTCTATCATTAACTAATGTATGGTTAGGTAGTACACACAGTATTGGTGTGTTGTGTATTTGTAGACAAGGTCAATGAAAATTAGAAATAGAGTGGTATTGTGTGGAAATGGTTGTGGATCGGTTCAGGAACGGCGGAGACTTTTAAAGTGTGAATATATTACTAATTCAAAACAAACAAAAAATTCAGGAAAATTAAAGTATTTTAAATTAGAAAACAGTAGATATTAAAAGTAAGTCCAGAAGCTGTTAAAATAAATTTTTTAATTGAATTTTTAATTGAATTTTTTTAATTGAAGTTACATAGTACTACAAGGCTACTGCTAATGTTTTCTTTGTTTTTTTCTGCCAATCACTAATTCTTTCTCAAACTCCACCAAATCTGTAGCCCTCTAAGTACAGGCCGATCTAGCAGATCTCTGTCGGTTCCATTTTTCCTAGATCACATCCTTCTTTGAAGCCTTGTTTCCTCCTACTCCAGTCTGCATTGGTTGCTCTTGGACTTGATGCCCAGCTGTTTATTCTTGGTGCGTCCTTTTTCCGTAAAGCTCTGACTTCCCTTTAGCTCAACACCTGGAGCCCACACACTTCCTTTTTCTTGGTTTACTCTTGATTTCTTACAGCTCCTCTTTTGTAGTAGAGAAAGAGTACATAAGATGCCAATTTTTGACACTTTGTATATCAGAAAAATGTGTTTATTCTACCCTCACTCTTCAGTCTATGTTTCTGTTACTGAGATTAGGTAAATTATACTGATCTGTCCTGAAGCCCACTAATTCTATCCTCTCTCATCTCTACTGCTGGTAATATCCACTGAGTTTATTTGTTCCATTATGTTTTCCAGTTCTGTAATTTCCATTTGGTTCTAACTTTGATTTCTTTGCTGAGATTTTTGTTTTTTTATTTGTTTGAATGACATCAGCTAATTCCTAAACAACACTCATCTCTTCAAGTTGTGGTTTTTCTGAATCTTCTTTAGATGAGTGGTTTTCTATTTGGACCTGGACATTTTAGGTATTATGAGACTGGAATTTTATTTATATAGTTTTTGTTTTAGCAGTCCCCCTCTCACACTACCCAGTGGGGAAAGGGAAAGCATTGTCTCGTTACTGCCATGTGGGAGCTGAAGTCATCGTTCCCTGCTTGGTCTCTCTTAACAGCACTTCAGTAGTGGGGGTAGGAAAGAGAGGATTGGGGCACCACATTACAGCCCGTCAAGTGTGTAAATGTACGTTCTCCATAGCCTCTGCTGGAGGACGTGGGGCAAGGTCACAATTGTAATGTGGTGTTTCACTGGAGTAGAGCAGTTATTGTCTAAAAGCTTTTCATTGCTAAGCTGCTCTTTGGCTGCAGAGAACAGACTTTTCTTGGGACTTTTTTTTGTTAGTGCCCTTTGATATTTCTGGGTTGCATGCTGTCTAGCACACAGTGTGGGAGGAGGCAAAAAGGAAACCCAAGGAACTCGCTGTTGTGTCATTCCTCGGGTCCTGAGATCCCTAGCCAAGTCTGTCTACTCCTCACCTTTCCGCAGCTTGCTTGTTTGTTTTATATATAATAGTCATGATTAACATTCATGATGCTTAGCAGGAAGAATAGGAAAAAGTACATCTCTGCCATCTTTTCATAAATGTAAGTCCTACCCACACTCTTAAATGATACCGTGTTTCCCCGAAAATAAGACCTAACCGGAAAATAAGCCTTAGCATGATTTTTCAGGATGACATCCCCTGAACATAAGCCCTAATGCGTCTTTTGGAGCAAAATTTAATATAAGACCCAGTCTTATTTTCGGGGAAACATGGTATAATGGCTAGGAGAATTTTAAATTGGAACACACTTTTTCTTTCTAGGTGACATCTTCAACTTTATCTTAACAGCATTCTATTTTTAAGTCCTTAATATGAAAATCTATAAATGTGGAGGAAAATAGAGAAAATAATATTATTCAACTAGATTTAATTGTTTTAACATTTTGCCATGCATTACCTTTCTTGGTGCAATTAAGTTACAGAATTTCACTTTTAAATAGTTTATTATGCATTTTGACAATTTAATTATGATGTGTCTAGGTGTGGGTTCTTTTAATTTCTCCTATTTAGAGTTCCTTGAACTTTTGGATGTATAGATTAATGATTTTTATCAAATTTGGGGGGCTTGGGGCCATTATTTCTTCAGATATTCTTTCTGCCCCTTTTTCTCCTTGCCTTCTGGGACTCCCATTTATGCATATGTTGGTATTCCTATTGCTGTCCCAGAGATCTCTGAGGCTCTGTTTATTTTCCCTCTTTTCTTTCTTTTTCAGTTTCTCAGACTGGATATTCTCAATTGACCCATCTTCATATTTGTTGATTTTTTTCTTATGCCTGTTGAAAATATGCTTTTGAGTCCCTCTAGTGACTTTTTCTTTTTAGCTTTTATACTTTTCAACTTAAGAATTTCTATTTGATCTTTTTTTATAATTTCTCTCTTTGTTGATACTCTCAATTTGCTGAGACATCATTTTCATGATGTTCTTTAGATCTCTCCTTTAGTTCTTTGAAGATATTTAAAACAGCTAACTTAAATTCTTTGTCTCATAAGTCTGACATCTGTGCTTCCTCGATGAGGTTCAATTAATTGCTTCTTTTCCTGTGTTTGACCAATGCTTTCTTGTTTCTTTACATACCTCAGAATCATTTGTTGAAAACTGGACATTTTAGGCTATATCATGTACCAGCTCTGAAAATCAGATTTCCACCCGTCCCTGGGATTTCTTATTGCTGCTTGTAGTTATGGTTATTTGTTTACTTTTCTAAATTAATTCTTTAAAAATCTATATCTTTGTCTTGTGTGACCACTGAATTTCTCTACTTGGATAACTTTATAGTCGGCTGATGATGGAACGACTATAAACCAATAAGTCTCCCTGTGTTTGCAAAGGGGCTCTGTGTGTGTCCTGCCATACCCCATCAACATTCGGGCAGGCGGCTTTACAGTTCTGGCTTTACAGTTCTGCCTCCCCCGCCTTTTCCTGCTTGTGCAGGACCACAAAGCCCTTGGGGGTGCCTGCAGTCCTACGTTTTTATTGCTTCCTAGATGGCCAGAAATATGTTGGTGCTTTTCAAAGCCCCTGTGGGTATTTCATTCTCCAGCTTTTCCTTTCAAGTTTTTTGGGTAGCTTATTGTTTGCTCCAATTGTTACCATCCTCTCAGTCAGCTGGGAAGCTAAGCAATTGCCTCTAATATTTTTCTAACAAACACCTCTTGGGAAAAGGGTGTTTGCACTGGACAAAGTCCATGTCAGGTCAAATAAGACATTCTTGCAAATAGGAACAACTAGACATAATCATATGATGATCGTTTTCTGGTAAAAGGAAGGTTTGAAGTGGCTCTAACACTGGTAGCTGCCAGGCTGCTGTTTTTCACTGTTGAGTGTGGACTGTTGGTTTGCAAGCCTACCATGAAGTTGGGAATGGGGCAGGTTAAAACACACATGAAGTTGACTGTTCTTACCGAGGTTCAGTCAATTTTCTTAAATAATTTTACTATATTGTTGGCAACCTTTGTTTGATTTCCAGAGTTCTGAAAAAGTTGTTTCCGGCCCTTTTTTGCCAGATTTTTGTTGCTTTTATGAAAGAGAGTTTTCAGAGATTCTTACTTCTATTTTTTTGCTGGTGACTGGTTATTTTGTCTTTTAATTCACTTTAATTCCAGAATAAGCTTTACCTCTACCCCACCCTTATTTTTAAAATATATATTTTGAAATAGTTTAAGACTTACAAAAAGTTGCAAAAGTAGTACAGAAAGTTCCCATGTACCCTTTACCCAGCTTCCCCCAGTGGTTACATCTTATATAACCCTAGTCCATTTTCAGAATGAAAAACTTAGCATTGCTACAATACTCTTGACTTAATTACAGGCTTATTAGAATGTCACCAGTTTTTACATGCACTTTTTCCTTTGGTGTATACTAATTTGAAGAGATTTGTAAAACCAGTGTCATAATCAGAGTATGGAACTATTTATTAACCACAGAGACATTCTCTCATGTGCACTCTCTTCCCAAACCGAGGGACTTGCCACTTAGCTCTTCTCCACCACTATAATTGTGTCATTTTGAGAGTTTTATGTAAGTGAAATCTCCTAACTATTACATATATACTACATGCATTGCATATATAATATTTTGCATACAATAACATAATGATACTAGCTTATCACTCAACGTAGTACTTTGGAGACCCATCCTCATTGTAGCGTGTATCACTAGTGTGTTCATTTTGATTGGGTAGTGCTGCACTATATGGATGTGCCAGAATTTCTTTATCTATTTGCTTACTGAAGTCCGTTGGGGTTTCTAGTTTGGGGCTATTACAAATAAAGCTGCTATTACAAACATTCCATGTACACCTTTCTTGATAGACACACATTTTCATCTCTCTAGGGTCAATTTCAAGAATGCAATTGGTGAGTTGCTTGGTACATATATTTTCCATTTTATGAAATACTTTCAACTTGTTCTCCAGAGTAGCTATACCACTTTAAATTCCCACATCCACCATTTGAGACCCTTTCACCCTACAGACTGGCTAAATAAACTCATTCGTTACTGCTAACCATTTTTTTGTAGCTCTAGTTGCTCCTTTCAGGCACTTGGTGTTACTGGGCTTTTTAAATTTTACTTTCACCATTCTGATAGGTATGTGATAATATATATATTTTGAATATAATTCCTTTTTCAGGAATTTTGGTGGCTTTTTCTTTTGTCATTGCTGTTTGTTTTTTTTTTCACCATCTTAACCATTTTTAAGGGTACATTGTAACGTTAAGCGTATTCACACTGTTTTGGAGCCAAAGATCTTTTTCATCTTGAAAAACTGCAACTCCGTAACCGTTATTCAAGGACTCCCCATTTTTCCTCCCTCCAGCCCCTGGGAACCTCCTCTTTTTCAATGAATTTGACTATTCTTGGTTCCTCATATAAGTAGAATTGCACAGTATTTGTCTTTTTTTCATTGGCTTATTTCACTTAGCATAATGTCCTCCAGGTACATTCTGTTCTGACAGATACGTCTGACAAATATTTTCTTTCAATCTGTGCCTTGTCTTTTCAACCTCTTGAAATGGTCTTTAGCAAAGCAAAAGTTTTTAATTTTGATGAAACTCAGTTTATCAGTTTTTTCCTTTATGGATTATGCTTTTGGTATTTCACCTACAACTAGGTTTTCTTCTATATTTTCTTATAAAAGTCTTATAGTTTTACATTTTACATTTAGCTTTATGATTCGTGTTGCTTTCATTTTTGTATGTGGTATGAGGTTTAGGTTAGTGTTGAGTTTTTTCACCTATGGAAGTTGTTTTGGGCCTTCACCTTGAGCAGTATTGTTTTGTTTTGTTCCTTTCGATATCCTGAATTTTCAGCAGTAGTAATATAAATAGGTAAACCTTTATAGCTATTAAATGAAACTTTATTTTTAAATAATGCTTAAGAATTTGTAATGACATGAATGACTTGTTCTTATAAAACTGAAAAAAATAGGATATACATTTTTGAACACTGTATCTGTGACTACTTTAGATGCCTAGAGTTTCTCTGGTAAAATATACTGGAAATTTGAGTGGTGCCTCTGGGTAGAGGGCTGAGTGTGTAAAGTGGAAGGAAGTTATTTTTCAGTTTGTATTCTTTTTTTAGTATATGTGCTGCGGAAGCGAGCACTCAGTTTGTATTCTTTTGTATCTTTGCCATGTGCATGAGTTTCCTTTCATAAAAAATACCATATATATATATATATATATATATATATATATATGTATATATATCTGAAGAAACTGCGTATGAAGTCTGAGTACAATTGTAATATCAAAAAACCTAAGATAGCACATGCGTTAAAGAATTCTGGGAGGAAAATACACTAATGTAATGAAATGTGGTTGTCTTTTGATGATGTGGCTTTGATTTCTTTAAAATGTTCTTGGTTTTCTAAGTTAATTTTATTGCTGCTTATAGAAACATGAGTATGGGGCAAGGAGGGGATCCTTTTAAAATTTGAATTTCCTTTTACTTTTTCAACTTCAACTTTTAGAATCACGGCATATTGTTTTAGTTTTGCTGTGTTTTACAAAAAGATTTGGACAAATATGCATCCTCTGAAATGTTACAAATTAAGGCATTTTTCTGTTGTTTGCCACGTTATCTTTGCTTTTGTGTTTTAGTGCCAAACCTAAGTCAGAAATCCACGTATCAATGGCCACTCCAGTCACTGTGTCCATGGAGACCGTGTCCAATCAAAATAATGATCAGCCCACCATTGCAGTCCCTCCAACCACTCAGCAGCCTCCACCAACCATTCCAACCATGATTGCAGCAGCTAGTCCCCCATCACAACCAGCGGTCACCCTCTCAACCATTCCTGGAGCAGTTCCCATTACTCCACCCATCACTACCATTGCAGCTGCCCCCCCGCCATCATCAGCTGTGGGTAGCAGTCTCTCCTCTGTTTTGGGCCCTCCTGTACCTGAGATAAAAGTTAAAGAAGAAGTGGAACCAATGGATATCATGAGGCCAGTTTCTGGTAAGTTCATTCACCGAATGCTCTTTATTGATGATTGCGCTTCCCCTTTTCTTGATTCTCCTGAGTCCAAGCTCTTGTGTTACCCTCAGCCAGGAAGCCTGACTCCTCCAGGCCCGTTTTCAATTAGTTTTTAATAAATGGAAGCTCCTTTTGAAAACTAAAACCAGTTTGCTGCCCTTTTATAATTTTTATTTCTTACCAAAATCATGAAAAAGATTAGTATTTCCCCAAGGATATCCTTAAATATAACTTCTTTGTATTCATTAAGAAAATATCTCCATGTAAAAGAAGTCAAGATATGATCATACCTAAGTTCTGATTATTTACGATTTATTCCCTGCCAATTTTGTTGCCTTGTTATGCAGTAAAGTAAGATTTATGTTGTTGAAAATATTCTCTCGGTAAACTTACATGTGATTAGTAAAATCTTAAAACTATTCATTACCCTTTTTCCCTTTTCTTCTCGACTGTAAACTTCAAGTTTGTGAAAGGCAGGTCACTTGGGAGGTTTTTGTTTTTTTTTTATGTGGATCTAGTTTTTCATAACTACAAAAGTAGCATTCAGTGTGAGAAATTTATAAAGTACAGACAAAACCAAAGTGGAAGCAAGTCATTCGTTTGCCAGTAACCCAGTGTTACCCTTTTGAGCATTTGAGAGAGAAGGTCTTTGTGTCCCCTGCCTTTGTTCAGTGAAAGGTGTGGTCATGCGGTATCTACACTTTCTAAGCCTGCTGTTTTTTTGCTTGTGTGTTTTCATTTGTTATGCCATGAAATATCCTTCTATGGTACCCATGCTGTGCCTCAGCACTTCCATTGAAAGATACCATGAATAACCCAGAAGGGGAAATGAAATGTTCTTAAGTTTGCTGTTCGTCTTGTCTCTCATTTTGGGTTGTTCCTCTTGCCTCTCGGTTCTAGCACACTGATGGTTACCCCGCTGACGGTAACCCCGCCTGAAACTGGGCGCTGCACGAGTTCTGCTGACACAACCTTGTACACAGGCGCTCCTCCATCCTCTTGGAGCTCACACCCTAACATAGGCGGCACACAGTCAGGAAAGCAGGGACAAAACAGAAGGGAAGGGTAGGACTGGAACTGCGATTTCCAAAAGACTTGAAGGCCTACTGAGGGAGTAATCTTTGAGGAGAGACATTAAAGAGATGAAATGCTGAGTGTGAGGCTATGTGGGGAAAGAGCGTTGCGGACCAGAAGAGAAGCACTAAGTGTGACACTTAAGACAGCAGTGTGCCCTGTGTGCTCATAGAATAGCAGGGGGCAGAGGCAGGAGGTGCTGAGTGCGTGAGGTAGCGCTAGATGACAGGGTCAGAAACAGGATCAAGCATGACTTGAGAGCCCATGGGCCACTGGGGGCACTTGGGCTTTCGGAGGGCGGGAGCTATTAGGGAGTTTTGAGCAGAGGGGGCTGGAGCTCATGTCCCTTTTGAACAGACCTCTCTGGCTGCTGTGTAGAAGAAAGACTGGGAGCAAGGATGGAATTAGGAAGAGGCTGCTGCTTTCTTTGCAGGCAACATTGAAGGCTTCAGCCAGGCTAGTAGCCACAGAAGTGGTATGAAGTGGTTGGAGTCTAGGAATGTTTTTAAAGTAGAACTGAGAGGATTTCATTTAAGATTGGATGTTGAGTGTGAGAGAATATCATCAGGGTCAACTACACATTTTTGGTCTTAGTAACTGGAAGCATGGAGTTACCATCAGCTGAGATAGGGAAGATTGCAGAAGGACCACATTTTGTAGGGAAAATTAGGAGTTAGTTTTTGATGTGGTAAGTTTGACGTATCTGGTAGAACTCCAAATGGAGACGTCAAAAATTTAGGCGTTTGGATCTATGAGCCTGGCTTTTGGAATAGAAAGTGAAGTCGCAGGCATAAATTTGGGAGTTGTAATTTTATATACATAAATTATGTTTAAAGCCATGGATCACTTAAGGAATGTGTGCCGATGAAAAACAGAACCAGTTGTGGACGGAGCTCCTCTAGGGTACTGCACTTTGTGAGGAGGGAGAGGAGGCAGAAGCAAGCAAAGGAGACTGGAGGGGTCAGAGCAGTAGAAATAAAACTCATAGTATGTGGTGTCCTGGAAAGCCAGGACAAATATATTTCAGGGGAAAGGGAGTAATCAGCCGGGTCAAATGCTGCTGAGAGATCAGTTAAGATAAGGGCTGAGCTCACAGTGACCATTGGGTTTAGCAGCGTGGAGGTCATGGAGATGTTGAGAAGAGCAGTTTTCATTTTATGATATCAGTCAGAGTACCGTGTTTCCCCGAAAATGAGACCTAGCTGGACAATCAGCTCTAATGTGTCTTTTGGAGCAAAAATTAATACAAGACCCAGTATTATGTTATTCTATTATATTATACCCAGCATTATATTATATTATATTACATTATACCTGGTCTTATATAAGACCTAGTTTTATATTACAGTAAAATAAGACTGGGTCTTAATTTTTGCTCCAAACATTAGAGCTGATTGTCCGGCTAGGTCTTATTTTCAGGAAAACATGGAATGACTGGGAGTTGGTTCAAGAGAAACTTGGAGAGAAGTATTGGAGACAATGAGTATAAACAACACTGGAGGAATTTGTTATAAAGGGATAGGAAAAGGAAGGGCAATATCTGAAAGGAAATGATGTCAAGAGGAAGTTATTTTTAAGATGGGACAAATGACGGTGTCGTATGTTAATGGGAACAATCCAGTAGAGAGGAAAGAACTGATGATGCAGGAGAAAGAGATGAGAATTCCTAGGACACTATTTCAGGAGGTGACAATAGGTGGGATCTATTGTGTACGTGAAAGGATCTGTTTTTGCTAAAAGCACAAAGAAAGGCACTGCGTGGTCAGCATGCAAGAAACTAGTTAGATGTGGTAGTATAAATTTGTGGACATTTTCTTCTGGTTGTTCCTGGGTTTGTTTTTGTTTGTTTGTTTGTTTTTTCAGTAAAGTTGAAAGCAAGGTCATCAGCTGAGAGTAAGGATAGTATAGGACGTGCTATAGGTGTGAGGTGTGAGGAGAAAGTGTGAAATGATCACGTGGAGAGTGGACTTGGCCCACATGGTAGGATTGTCCCACAGCAGGTAGGGGCCTACTTGCAGTTGGTTGGTGAGCGTGTTCATGAGACCAGTCAGCTTTGCTGTTCACCTTTCTCTGGCAGCATTCAGCTACATGGGTGCAGGCTGGTTAGAGACTTGGCTTTCACCTGTTGTGCTTTTGCTTAGTGAATACAGTGAAGCAAGAGGAAGGACAATGGATGAATAAAACTAATACAATTGCTGGTAGAATCAAAACCCAGTGATAGAGGACTTTACAGGAATAAGGGACAGCAAAGAAAAGGAAGGATTAATGAATAATTGTTCCTAGTGGGGCCTACGGATTGTTGGAGACTTGTTACTAAGAAAAGTGGCCTGGAAAGATGAGTTGGTTTTGGCTGGACACTCAGATGCTAGAAATTGCGATGTGATGACAATGTTTAGGGTATGCCTACTGGGTGTGGGTGGCCGAGGTAGGATGGAGGAAAAGGATGGCACTAGGAAGTGACAGAGTGAAAATAAGAGTTGAGGTGAACTTTCATCATGATTTTTAATTCCCCGGATGTATGATCCATACAAGCCCAAACAAATGTTTACTTCATACTGTGAGTGCCATTTATCTGAAGCCTGTGCACTGCGGTAGTCAGAGGGCGAGCTCTGCTGCCTCTGTCAGCTCCCAGCTCTGCCACTTTACTTGTGTCGTTTGTACCATTTTCTTGTCTTTAAATTGGGGATAATAAAACAGTGCCTACTTATTTATATTATTTTTAAGATTATGTGATTTAATAGGTTATCTGCTAGGAATTAATGCAAAAAGGCTTGAAAAATAGTGACTTGAACATAAGATTTTTGTCTCCCTTGGAGCAAATCCTGAGGCAGACAGTCCAGAGATGGTAATGTGGACTCCATAAAATCATTAGGGATCCACGCTTCTACCACTCCTGCCATTTAACCATCATGCTCTTTTCTTTTGTTTCAGGTGTACAAAACAATATAGTAATTAGAAATTTATGTACCTCACAAAGTGATAATCCAGTCAGTCTAGTACTCATCTGACACTGTACATAGTTATTACCATATTATTGACCATATTCCCTGTACAATACATCCCCATGACTATTTTTTAAATTATAGTTGACATTCAATGTTCTATTAGTTTCAGGTGTACAGCGTTATGGTTAGACATTTATGTAATTTGTGAAGTGATTCCCTAATAAGTCTACTACCCATCTGACAGTAATACGTTGTTTTTACAACATTATTGAGTATATTCCCCATACTATACTTTACATTTCCATGACTATTTTTTAACTACCAATTTGCACTTCTTAACCTTTGCCTTTCTCCCCCATTTCCCAACCCCCCTCTCCCATCTAGTAAACATCAGTTTGTTCTCTGTATCTATGAGTCTGTTTCTGGTTTTTTTGTTCATTTATTTTGTTCTTTAAATTCCATATATAAGTGAGATCATACGGTACTTGTCTTTCTCAGTCTGATTTAATTTCACTTAGCACAGTACCCTGTAGGTCAATCTATATTGTTACATAACCCTCATTCTCTTGATTCAAGATAGCTGCTAGAACGCCAGCTATCACATCTGAGTTCCAGAGTCACAGAACAAAGACGAGGAAGAGAAGATTATACCTTCTTTCTTTTAAGGAAGCTTCCTGGAAGTGCTACAAAACACTTCTATTTTCATTGCATATGGTCACACCTAACTGTCAGGGAGACTAGTAAATAGAGTGTTTCAGATGAGTGGCAGTGTGCCCATCTAAATGTGAGGGTCCTTGTACTAACAAAGGTGAAGGTGTGAGGTTTTAGGAAGCAGTTGGCAGCCTCTGCTGCAATTAGAGTGCTTAGCACAGTGCCCAGCACAAAGAAAAGTCAACACATGTTATCTCTGTTCTGTCTTAATCATTCTCATTGCTGGGCATCAAGTGAAGCTTTCCATTGTGCCGGGGTTCTCACACGTGTGCTCTTTCTCCTACGACAGCAGTTCCTCCACTGGCTGCTAACACCATGTCTCCATCCCTTGCACTGCTGGCTAACAACCTGTCCATGCCTACAAGTGACCTACCACCTGGTGCCTCCCCAAGGAAAAAGCCTCGAAAGCAGCAGCACGTGATTTCAACAGAAGAAGGGGATATGATGGAGACAAATAGCACTGATGATGAGAAGTCCACTGCTAAAAGTCTTTTGGTGAAGGCTGAGAAGCGCAAGTCTCCTCCTAAGGAGTATATCGGTAATGATCACTTCGGCTAACTGTTGTCAGGTGCAGCTTTCCCAACTTAAGTTGGGAGTCCATCCCTGAAGCTCACTTACTGGAACTGTACCTGGAAGGTTGTTGCAACTATGTAGTAAGCTTTTTAATGTCTTCTTTTTCTTTTGAATAGATGAGGAGGGTGTGAGGTATGTCCCAGTGCGTCCAAGACCTCCCATTACTTTGCTCCGTCACTATCGGAACCCCTGGAAAGCTGCTTACCATCACTTTCAGCGATACAGTGACGTCCGGGTCAAAGGTTAGTTTCCCCCAGAAACATCCACTATTAATGCATGAAATTGGTCTTTCACTTGCCTATATAGCAATCCACACAGTAGAATAGAAACACAGAATCACAACTTTCTAGTTTCCAAAAAACCTCATTATTTTATAAAGTCTTGACACTTCAGTGTTTAATTTAGGCAAAATATGTTTTTGAGTAAAAATTTGGAAAATTATCTTCTGCTTCAGAAAGTTGTGTACTTTATTGGAAATCCGGTCTAATGAATAAGTTAAAACCTTGTTTTTAGTAAAATTCATGTGTTACCAGCTCCCAAGTGGTGGCAGATGACCTCCTTAGCCCCCAGAGTAGTTATGGGAAGAGCTGTACTAGATTGTTATTTGGCATAGTACATATTTGTCCCTACGATGCTCCAGTGTGCATGCATTGTAAGCCCTCAGAAATTTTATTTTCCAAAAGACCTTTGGCTTAACATATGTGTAGCTCTAGAAATAGTCCAGAGTAAGCCCTCAATACATGTTTTTGTTTTTGAACTTAAGAATAACATTTTAGTAAACCCACATATAATGAAAATGGTTGCTAGTACTTGGCAAATATTTCTCCTGATGGATTTGAACTGTCAGATATGGTCATTTCATAAAGAAGTGTGAGTTTTCAGAGACTTGGTCATGTTTCCCACCCCCTCACATAAATTCTACTTGGAAACTTCTCTGAAATTTTCCTTGTAGCCTCATTTTGAGTCATAGTTGGAAGGGATTGATTACTGCCTGTGAGCAGAGATGAAGGTCCTGACAGTTAATGGAAATACAGAGGTGGCAGCACTTCCCAGCTTTACTGTCTGACAAGTATACCCTGAGGTTTGAGAAGAGGGTGAGGTTACCAAAGGTCACGAAGTGTTGACCTTTGGTGGAAGCAGGATATGGACCGCTAAACATCTCTTCACACCCCAAGAATTCCATATCATAGCAGTAAAATATTTAAAGGTTTCCCTGGTAACATCCCTGTTGGGCCATACTGAAAAACTCTCATTGTTTGTTGGGACTCACTCTTCATAACTATATCAAGAAGGGTAATTTGACAACTGCAACTGTTGATGATTCCTAAATCTTACACATTTGGATATATACATACTAATCACCTTTGCGCCAAGTCTCTTGACTATTAAATTTTAGTTGAACTGCTTTGCCTGAGCTTTAAAATCACATATAAATAAATCCTGATGGACTACTAAAAATTTGTCAGGTAATTCACAGGCAGGAAAGAAAAGAGAAATAGGATCAAGAAGCACAGAAAACAAATAATAACATGGCAGACTTAGCGATACATACTAATAATTACCTTAAATGTAAATAGTCTGAACATACCAATTAAAACAAAATAGCAGAGTAGATGGAAAAAAATATTCAGCTATATTCTGTCTATAAGAAGTTCACTTCAAATTCAATGACGTAGGTAGACCTGCAGATGGAGAAATATAGGCAACCCAAAAATAAAAAAAGCAAGAGTAGCTTTATTGATACCAAATAAAAAAAGTAGACTTCAGAAGAAAGAAAATTACTAGAGACAAAGAAGGACGTTGTATGCTGTTTAAAAATGTAGAGGCAACAAAAATCAAGAGCTTCAGAATACCTGAAGCAAAAAACAGTAGAGATGAAAAAATAAATAGGTAAATGTACATTTATAGTGAGAACTTCAACAACCCATTCTCAGTGATTGATAGAAGTACAAGGTGTGATCAAACAATATGGGGAATGTTTAAATAAAATAAAATTATTACCGTAAAAGACACATTACCATTAATCCCCCTCAAAATACTACCCCTCACTTTGAACACACTTACCCCATCGTTCTTGCCACTTTCTGAAGCAGTTCTGGAAGTCCTCTTTCATGAGTATCTTTAGTTGTGCTGTTGTGGCTGCCTCGAATCATTTTGACTTTGGGGGAGATCCAGAAGGCTCACGGTGCCAGATCTGTTGAATAAGGTGGATGAGGACACTCCGTAATATTTTTATGTGACAAATTGCTGTATACCGGAAGTGATGTGTGACACGGAGCGTTGTCATGATGGAGGATGATTTAGGGCACACTTTAAAACACACCATCTCTCAACTGTAGCTCACATTGACTGACTGCGCCGAACAAGTTGAAACTTGTCACACACTGTTACTAAGGTTTGACACGCTGCTTCCCATATTGAAGATCCCTGCCTTTCCATTGGATGGCACTCAGCAGCAGCATTCACTGTATCTTTTGATCACAGTGGACAGGCTCTGTGTCACACATCATTTCTGGTATACGGCAATTTCTGTCAAAAACATTACACTGTATCCTCATCACAGTGTGTCCTTATTCACTGGATCTGACACTTCTGGCTCTTCCCCAAAGTCAAAATGACCATGAAAGGTAAATGTTTTGAATTGACTCAGAACAAGGCAGCCACAACAATGCAACTGAAGACACGAAAAAGGACTTCGAGAACTGATTCAGAAAGTGGCAAGAACAATAGGATAAGTGTGTTCAAAGTGAGGGGGAGTATTTTGAGGGGGATTAATGGCACTGTGTCTTTTACTGTAATAAATTTTATTAATACAAACATTCACCGTATTTTTTTTTTTTATCACACCTCATACTTGACAAAACCGGCAAGGATATAGAACTGAATACTACAAACCAACATCTAATAAACATTTGTAGAATGCAGCAGAATACATATTCTCTCAAGTGCCCACGCAACAGACTGTGTCCTGGATCATAAAACAAACCTCAACAGATTTAAAAGAATTGAAATCATACAGAGTTGTCTTCATTCACCATAATGGAATCAAATTAGAAACCAGTAATAGAGATAACCAAAAAAAAATCTCCAAACCATGAAAATTGACACACTTTTAAGTAATGGGTCAAAGAGGAACTCTCAAGAGAAATTATTAAAAATACATAAACTGAATGAAGACGAAAATAAAATACAGCATACCAAAATATGTTGGAGGCAACTAAAGGAGTGTCAACAGGGAAATTTATAGCACTAAATGCTGCCGAAAGAAGAAATAGAAGACAGATTATGACTATCAGGAATGAAACAGGATATTACTACAGATAGTGCTGCAGCCATTAAAAGCATAATAAGGAAGTACTGTGAACACCTTTATGTCCATATTCACTCAGATGAAATGAGCCAATACCTACAGAAGCACGAACTACCAAAACTCACCATCACCAACTGGAAAATCTGAATAGCCCTATATATTAAATAAATTGAATCCATTATTTAAAAACTTCCAAACAGAAATCTCTAGGCTCAGATACTTTTACTGGGAAATTCAATCAAATGTTTAAATGAACAGTCAACATCAGGTTTTCACAGTCTCTTTCAAAGTATAGAATGGAACATTTCCAAATTCATTTTATGAAGTCAGTATTTCCCTGATATGATAATCAAAGAGATTACAAATATTGAAACCTACATTATTAGTATTTCTCATGAATATAGAACTTCTGGAGGATAGAAGTCCAAAATCAAGGTATTAGCAGGATCATACTCTGAAGCCTGTAGAAGAGAATCCTTCCTTACCTTTTTATAGCTTCTGGTGGCTGCCAGCAATCCTTGGTATTATTTGGCCTGCAACTGCATCACTAGTTTCTGCCTCCATTTCCACACAGTGTTCTTCCCTGTGTATCTAAGCTCTCTCCATCCTCATAAGACATTACTCATTAGATTTAGGGTTCAGTATGACTACTTGTTAACTTGATTACATCAGCAAAGACCCTACTTACAAATAACGTCACATTCATAGGTACCACAGGTTAGGAATTCAGCATATCTTTTGCAGGGGACAATTCATCCTACAACAAAAGCTAAAGAAGAAAAATCACATGATCATATTAACTGATACAGAAAAATTATTTGACAAAATTCAACGCTTTTTTAAAAGATTTTATTGGGGAAGGGGAACAGGATTTTATTGGGGAACAGTGTGTACTTCCAGGACTTTTTTCCAAGTCAACTTGTTGTTCTTTCAGTCTTAGTTGTGGAGAGTGCAGCTCAGCTCCAGGTCCAGTTGCCATTGTTAGTTGCAGGGGGCATGGCCCACCATCCCTTGCGGGAGTAGAACTGGCAACCTTGTGGTTGAGAGGACACATTTCAACCAACTGAGCCATCTGGAGGCAGCTCAGCTCAAGGTGCCGTGTTCGATCTTAGTTGCAGGGGGCAGAGTCCACCATCCCTTACAGGACTAGAGGAGTTGAACCGGCAGCCTTGTGGATGAGAGCCCACTGGCCCATGTGGGAATCGAACCGGCAGCCTTCGGCGTTAGGAGCACCGAGCTCTACCCGCCTGAGCCACCGGGCTGGTCCTCAACACTTTTTTGTGATAAAAACTCTGAAAAATAAGATAAAGACTTTCTCAACTTGATAAAGTCTATAAAAAACGTAGTTGACATTACACTTATTGGTGAGAGACTGAATGCTTTCTACCTGAGAGTAACAAAAAGACCAGGCTATCCTCTCTTGCCACTCTTACTCCGCATTGAACTAGAAGTTCTAGCTGCACCGTAAGGCAAGAAAAAGATAAAAGACTATACAAGTTGGAAAGAAATAAATAAAACTGTCTTGATTTGCAGATGACATCATTGTCTCTGTAGAAAATCTCAAGGGATTCTTTGAAAAAACTCTAGGAACTAGTAAATTCAGCAGTCACAGGACACAGTATCAACACACAAAAATCAGTTGTAATTTTAGATACTTGGAATGACGTTATGATTTTGAAAACATAATGCCGTTTATAGTTCTCCCCAAAATGATATACTTAGTGTATTTGCTGAAAACTGCAAAATACTATGAAAGAAACAAAGCATCTAAATACATGAAGAGACGTACGATGTTCCTGGATTAGAAAACTCAGCATAAAGGTGTCAGTTCTCCCTAGATTGATCAGTAGGTTTAATACAGTTCCTACCAAAATCACAGAAATGTTTTTGTAAACATGGTAAAGCTTATTTTAAACTTTATGTGGAAAGGCACAGGAGCGAGAATAGGTAAAATTATCATGAAAAATTAATCGTTCTTACCAATGTTAAAGCCTGTGATTTAGCTACGGTAATCACAACTTTGTGGTATTTCCAGAGGACAGATGCATATATGACTGTAATAGAATAGAAAATGCAGAAATAGACTCACACAAACATGCTCGACTGATACTTGACCAGAGTGCAGAAGCTATTCAGTGGTGAAGGAAAGTCTTTTTAACAAATGATGCTAGACACCTGTAAGTTCAAAAACAAAACAACCCACAACCTCCACCTAATCCTCACATCTTGTACAAAACTGAACTCAAAATGAGTCACAGGTTTAAATATGAAATGTAAAACTATAAAACTTTTAGAAGAATACCTGGTATAAAGTCGCCTGTACCTAGGACATAATGAACAGTTCTTAGATATGACACTAAAAACATCTATAAAGGAAACAAAATCAATAAATTGGGCTTCATAAAAACTTTTTATCTGTGAAAAACTGTGTTAGGAGGATGAAAAGAAAAGCTATAAACTGTGGAAATATTACCAAATCACATATCGTACAGAACTCATGTCTAGAATATATATTAGGAACTCTTAATACTTAACAGTAAATAAAAACAATAATCCAATTAGAAATGGAGGAAGGCATAAAGACATATTTCACCAAAGAGGATACACCATTGACAAGCACATGAGATGTTCAAGGGAACATAAAGCGTAGTCCTTTTGTGTGGGCTGCTCAAAGTTGTCCTGTGTGGAGGAGGTTGGGGTACGGGTAACTTTACAATGAAGACACCTGACACATACCACCTCAGCCAGGTGATCTGGTCAGTATCCATAGTGATGAATCGTGAAAATAGTATGCACCCATCACAGGCTACGAGAGCAATGGTACTTCCCCGTATGTCTCTCAAAAACATAACAACAGTCTGACACTAAGAAAAACATTAGACACATCCAAATAGAATGGCAGCCTACAAAATACTTGATCAGTACTCTTCAAAACTGTCAAAGTCATCAGAAGCAAGGAAAATCGGAGAAATAATTAAGCCAAGAGGAGTCTAGGGAGATAAGTAAATGTAATGAGGTATCTGGATTGGATTCGGGAACAGAAAACAACCTCTTTTTTTTTTTTTCCTAAGTTCAACCTCACCAGCCATTAGAGAAATTTAAATTGAGATGTCACTACACGTTTATCAAAACAGCTGAAATAAAATACTGATAGTGCCAAATGCTGGTGAGGATATGGAAAAATTAGATCTCTCATACATTCCTTTGAGCTTTTTGAATATGTTATGCCACTGCTTGCTGGCCTCCATTATTTCTCCTGAGAACTCATTTTACTGGGCTTACCTTGTAAGTGATGCATCATTTTTCCTCTTGCTACTTTTAAGATTTTTACTGTGACGTGTCTGTTTGTGGGTATTTTTGCATTTATCATACTTGGAATTCCTTGAGCTTCCTGGATGTATAAGTTGTTTTTGTGTGTGTGTGTTGGGGGTGGGAGGTGTTCTGTAAATTTGAGACGTTTTCGGCCATTTTTTTCTTGGAATATTCTTCCTCCTCCTTTCTCTTTTCCTTCTTGTATTCCCAGTACACATATGTTGGTGCTCTTAGTGGTGTCTCACATTTATCTGAGGCCCTGTTCATTATTCTTCAGTCTTTTTCTCTCAGCTCTTCAGCTTGCATAATATCTGTCGATCTGTCTTCAACTTTGCTA
The DNA here is from genome assembly GCF_964194185.1 of Rhinolophus hipposideros. NCBI lineage: Eukaryota > Metazoa > Chordata > Mammalia > Chiroptera > Rhinolophidae > Rhinolophus > Rhinolophus hipposideros. The sequence continues at coordinate 846,416 of NC_138052.1, read as the reverse complement.
ATTCCTTTTCGTACCAGTTCAGATCTGTTGATCCCCTCTAGTGGATTTTGTAAATTTTTATTTATTGTACTTTTCAATTCTAGAATTTCCGTTTGGTTTTTTTTCCTTTCTCTTTGACGTTTTCTATTTAATGTGACATGATCATCATACCTTTTACTTCACTCATGCTTTCCTTTCATTCCGTGAATTTATTTATAATGGCTACTTTCAAATCTTTTTTCCAGTAAGTCTGACATTGGTCACTCTCACAAGCAGTTTCTGTTGCCTTCATTCTCCCCTACACCTCCCTCCCCCCCCCCCCCGCCCCATGGATGCGTCATGCTTGTCCTGTTTCCTTTGCATGCGTCTTTTTTGTTGGAAACTGAATACTGTAGATAATATTATAGCATCTCTGGGTCCTGCTCTTCATCCCCCCCATTGTTATTATTTGCTTGTTTATTTGTTTAGTGATTGCTGGGATTGTTTTAATGAAGTCTTACCACCTTTACCCCCACCACCCAGTGTTCAGCCTCTAATGTTCCTCCTCAGGGAGTCATAGCATCCAGTGTGCCCATAGTCATCCTGGGAAAGAGTGGAACTGGAGGGCTCTTTCCCACTCTCCAGATTCTACTCAGCTGATAAACTTCACAAATTGCTTGTCATTGGCTCTACTAGAACAGAGCACATGCTGGAATTTGCCCTGTAACACAAATTAAATTCCTCTGCAAACTAACGCAGTCAAATGGTAGGTGGTTGCCACAATAATTTGTGACGTTGGTGTTTGGTGTTTGTTCTGACCCCGGGAGGGCTTCTCCCCCTCCCCACTCTGCTTTCTCCTGCAAACTAGTCAGCCCACAGTCCAGGCCGTGTCTTCATTAGATCCAAGAATTTCCTTTCTTGTGTTTCACTACAACCTCCCACTGTTTTGGGGAGCACCTTTCTGTTTGAACTTCACACCATTTTGCAAATGGAGTCCATCCCTCTGGAAAGAGATTAGAAGCTACCAGTTTTATGGCCTGTTTCTCCCCATAGGCAGACTCTCTGAACCTAGGTCTATGGAGACTGGGGTGGAGACACTGGCCACCTTCTCTGAGTAATAAACACTCAGTTCTCTAGACGGTGAGTGAGTGCTGAGTGCAGGGGCAGAGGTCTGAGCAGCTAGGAGCTGCCCGGCTTGCCTCACATGCCAGGAAGAGGGCTCCCGGCGCCCCAGTGTTCTCAGCACATCTTGCCTCAGGTACAGTCCATTCCACGAGTGGGGGTTGAGCAGAAGGGAGCCCCCACATCTTGATTGTACTCACCTGTGACATAGGTGCAGTGGAGGCAGGATAAGAAGTGCTGTTCCTCCTGGGCAGAAAGCCCTCCGCCCAGCTGGAGAGAAGGGTGCCCTGCGTAGCCGCCTGCAGTGGGCTCTGCCTCACTGAGCTGGGAGGAAGAGAGGGAACAGTCTGTCCAGACACCACAGATTTGCTGCTCTTACCATACTTTAGCATGTTTCTGCATTTGCTATTTGCCCTTAGGACCTTTCCCAGGGTTTAGATGGGTTTTTTATTTTAATTTTCACCAGTCTCACTGGGGAGCAAGTTAGCAGAGCACTCTTGTACAGCAAGTGAACTCATGCATTGCTGAGCTACTCTAGAAATTCTTTGGCGGTTTCATAAAAACAAAATACACCCTTACTATATGATCTAACAGTTGCACTCCTGAGCATTTTTCCCAGAAGAAAACCTGTGTCCATGCAAAAATCTGTACACTGGTGTTCATAGCAACTTTTTGTAATAGCCCAAAACTGAAAACACAGGTGACCGTCAATAGGCAAATGATTCAACCACCTGGTACCATTGACTACTACTCAGGAATGCAAAGGGAAGAACTTGCTGTGGGACAGCTTGGGTCGGTCTCGAGGGCATACACTTGTGCTTGATGGGGAAAGCAGGCCTTAAAGGGACACCCACAATGTGAGTCCTATCTGACAAACTGGTACAGATGGAGAATGATCGGGGGTAATGTGGGAAGGCGGTGGTGTGAACGTAAGATGTAGCATGGGAGAGCTCTGTGTTGCTGTACACTAGTTCTGAATCTCTTACGATGGTGGTCACATGAATCTGTGCACATGATAAATTACAAAGAACTACACTCACACTGCACATCAGTAATGATTTCCTGGGCTTGAACTGTACTGTAGTTATGATGTAAGATGTAACCAGTGGGGCAAACTTGCCTCTCTTTACTGTCTTTTTCTAATACCTTTATTGAGGTATAATTTACGTAGCATACAATTCACCTATTAAAATGTACCATTCCGTTTTTAGTGTATTCACAGAGTTGTGCACATCACTGCAGTTTTAAAACATTTTTATCATCCCAGTAGGAGACTCTACACCCCTTAGCCTTCATTCCCAGTCCTGCCATCTTTACTCCTTCCTCACCCCAACCCTAGGCAGCATCTGACCTTTCCATTTCTTGATTTCCCAATGCTGGAGATGTCATGTGCATGGAATCGTAATCCACAGTCTGTGTGACTGGCTCATTTCACTGAGCATAGTGTTTTCAAGGTTCATCCATGTTGTAGCACGTATCGGTACATCATTCCTTTTTCCTGCCAAATAATAATGTAGTTTATGGATATACCCATTTTATCCACTCATCACTTGGGCATTTGTGTGTTTCCACGTGTTAATTATTATGAAAATGATGCTATGAGCATTTGTGTACAAATTTTTGTGGGGATATCTTTTCATTTCTCTTGGGAATGAAATTTCTGAGTTGTTTGGTGACTGTATTTAATCATCAAGGAACTGCTAGACTTTTCCATAGTGAATACATTTTACTTTCCCATGAGCAATACATGAGGCATCTGATTTCTCCACATCCTCACCATGACATATATAAGTCTTATATTAATTTTTGCTCCAAATGACGCAGAGCTGATTGTCCGGGTCGGTCTTATTTTCGGGGAAACATGGTATATTCTACAATCCTGATTACGGGACTTTTCTATCAAAGTTTAAACATTATTCAAATTTGATTCCTGTGATTTCTCCAAGATCTAGATAACACCAAAGAGTTTTTAAGACTTAATGCCCAACTCTCCACATGCTTAACAAACATCACACATGAGAAGACCTCCAAACCACTAAAGATCATTTTCCCTCCTTTAAGAGGTTAGACTAATAACTCACTGTCTTTTGAACTCACTAGATTATCAGCATGTCTTTAAAGCATTCCTCTGGAGTGCACAAAAAGAGCTTTTGTTCATGTTGACCTCTATTCCTCATGACTTAAATGCAAAGCAATTATTTAAAGATACTTAAGTAAAGAAATTCTTTTTTTTACATTAGTTTTTCTGTTGTTTTTTTTAGATTTTTTTTTTTTATTGGCGAAGGGGAACAGGACATTATTGGGGAACAGTGTGTACTTCCAGGATTTTTTCCAAGTCAAGTTGTCCTTTCAGTCGTAGTTGTGGAGGGCGCAGCTCAGCTCCAGCTTCAGGTCCAATTGCCAGTTGTTAGTTGCAGGGGGCGCAGGCCACCATCCCTTGCAGGAGTCGAACCTTGTGGTTGAGAGGACTCGCTCCAACCAACTGAGCCATCTGGGAGCTCAGCGGCAGCTCAACTCGAGGTGCCGTGTTCAATCTTAGTTTCAGGGGGCGGAGCCCACCATCCCTTGCGGGACTCGAGGAGTTGAACCGGCAACCTTGTGGTTGGGAGCCCACTGGCCCATGTGGGAATCGAACTGGCAGCCTTCAGCGTTAGGAACACGGAGCTCCAACCGCCTGAGCCACCAGGCTGACCCCAGTAAAGAAATTCTTGATAAAATAGTAGTGCTTAAGTGGCTTTTTGAACACGAAGCATTTTAGCTTTCTAAAAATTGAATTGTCCTTTTTATTTTTTTGTGGTTCCAGAAGAGAAGAAAGCTATGCTGCAGGAAATAGCTAATCAGAAAGGAGTGTCCTGTCGTGCCCAAGGCTGGAAAGTCCACCTCTGTGCTGCCCAGTTGCTACAGCTGGTAGGTGGAGTTGAGAGTTGTTACGTCCTGCTGAAGAGAGGGACAGATGCTGGAGCTGTCTGAATTCACAGAGCATTGTCTTCTGAGTAATTCTGAAACATTCCCAATTAACATGGGTTATGATAGAATTTGTATGTTTACTATGTAATATGTAATTACGCTCTAAATACGTCTTAGTTCTGGTACCCAGAACCAAAATATATTGAACACCTGTGGTGTGAGACCTACAGTTAAGTTTCAGTATTATGTGTTGTCTTGACTTGTGAAACGGAGAACCTCAGAGGGCCTCACTGGAAGCCCCTCCTACCCACTCTTCTCCTTATCCCGGGGACCAGGCACAGTTCCCTCTTCTCGCTGAGCATTAGCCTTCAGTTCTCTGCCAACGTGTGATGTTCAGATAAGCCAGTCATATCCTCCTGGGAACCAGGGGCCCTCTCGTTCTTGACACTGCAGAGCCTGCCTCCTGCAGCCCCTACTTGTTCACTCTGTTCCTGAGTACAACCCCCGTGGCCACGGATGGCGTGCAGTGTCCTCCTCCCCTGGGCTGTGAGCACACTGACTAGTAAACTGAGATTGATCTCATCTCTCCAGTGTCAGTGGGGTCTCAACCATTTCCAGAACCCTTTCCAGGGCAGGAATCTCTCCATCACCAACAAGGCGAAGGTGAGACGATCAAGACAACCTCATGAAGGTTTTCTATCTTTGCAGTAGCTATGATCTGAAGAATATTGTCTGTTACAAGTATATTTTAAAAAAAATTTTTTAAGTAGTGCTATGGCTAGGTTTATACTTATCAGAGAAGCACATTTCTGTGAAACTTGACTTGTTTTCCAGACAAATTATAAATTCAGGGCAGTATTTACAATTTACCCTTGGAGATGGGCTCTGAATTACAGCAAATTGTAATGTGAATTGTTACTGATAAGTTTCCATTACTGAAGCTTCCGTACACCTTAGTCGTTGAGGAGAAGGATTTCATCACCCGAATAGCCCTCCTACTGGTTTACAAGGGGTTTCCAGCGGGTGTATTTGCCTGAAGCTGAGAAAGAAAAGTATCTCTGAGGTCACGATGCCTTCCCGTTGTGTGTTGCAGACGAATCTTGAACATGATGTTTATGAAAGACTCACCAACCTGCAGGAAGGGATTATCCCAAAGAAAAAGGCCGCGACTGATGATGACCTGCACCGAATAAATGAGCTAATCCAGGTTTGCATGAGCCCTTCCCCTTCTGATCATCTGCTTTACGGAGTTGTTTACCGTAAAGTCTTGCTTCTCCTTTTCCCTCCCTCATCCGCTAATACCTTTAGTAAAAACCGATTGTTTGCTTCAGCCTCCGTTACCAAGAAACACTAAAACATTTATCTATGTGAAAGCCTCAAAATGGCCTCATTACACAGTCAAGGTTACTGATGACTGATTTCATATCTTTGTTTCAGGGAAATATGCAGAGGTGTAAACTTGTGATGGATCAAATCAGCGAGGCCAGAGACTCCATGCTTAAGGTTTTAGATCATAAAGATCGGGTCCTAAAGCTTCTGAATAAGAATGGGACTGTCAAGAAGGTATCAAAATTGAAGCGAAAGGAAAAAGTCTAGATCCAGAAGAATCAGGACTTTGCAAACAGAATTTATGAAGAATGATGGGGGTCGGGGGAAGGGTTTGGTTATTTTCAAAATGGAACATTGAAATAAAGGAAGCAATTCTTAATTCACATGTGAAAGCAGAGGGACCCATGGCACCGTGTCACGAGAGGATCAGAATGGATCTGACATAGTGAATTCCATTCTTTCTTCCAGGCATCTCCCTCTTAAACTTGCTGTGTTGTAAATGACTCCCAGTGCCTCCATGTCTACCAGTAAGAGTCAGTAACAAGTGATAGCTGGCATTTTCCAGCTTTCTGGTTTATAAACTGTGTTTATCTGGTGGATTTCTGTAGGACCCATACTGAGCCTGGACTGAAATTATCCACTTGGACCATCTGTTATCTACACTGAAAGTCAAACCTCCCGCTCCCTGCCGGTTCTTACTGTCTGACCTTCAAATGCCTGATGGCCTTTTATGGCAGTGCCATGGCACCCAAGGACCTGCCATGTCTCACACTCTGGAAAGTTTGAATTATCAATTAATGGCATTGCTTAAGAACCATTTCAAAGTGAAATTATTATATTGTGTGTCCTGCGTGCATCTGAGTTGGAGTTTGTGGAAGTTCAGAGCAGACAGCACCGTATTGCTCTGAGAGCCTTGTCCTGAAGGACAGTTTCGGTTCTCTGTACTTCGTAGCTGGTGTGAGCTGTTAACTGTATGTACTGCCCGTCTCCAGATACTAATAAAGGACTCCAAGGTTTGGTACATGAGCAGTGTGCGTATTCATCCAGCTGATCAGCGCTGTACGGAACACGACTCCGTGCTGACCCTGCTGGAGTTGCTCACACATTGCAGAGAGTCTTCTCTGTTAAAGTTCTGTTATTCCACAGAACGAGTTCTGCTTACCCGGTATTTGAAGGTGTCGCAGTGGGGAAGTCTGCTGGCTCGTGGTTATCGTAAATGCAAGACAAGTGTGCCCCATTGCAGATACAGATTGGTTAGATAGGACCACGAAGGCTGCAGTAGTACGGGTTGCTTCCAGGAGGGTGGGTTTTCTTCACAGTTACTCTTGCAGCCTGGTCAGGAGTGCTGAGGTAGCCAGGCTTGCTTCGTTTGGGTAAAGGTAGCCATATCTCCCTTCTGGCTGGTTTTCCTTCCAGCTAGACATTTATTTCCAGTTGCCAACTTTGGGCTGGAGCTCTTCCCTTTGCCCTGATCTGAACAGATTTGAGATGGGATCTGCCAGTTTTGGCGGTCTTTGGGACCAACGCTCTTGCTCTGTAGACTGGCTCGCCTGTGACGGCCTTCTTCACATTGGAGTGGAAAGTTCTCACCTGGTAAAGGACTGGTGGAGAGAATCAAAGCAGGCTTCACCTTCCTCTGCTTAGTTAGGACGCAGGCCTGCATAGCCTCGTCCTAAGGGCCGTGACAGTCGGGCTGAGCCACTAGTGTTTCACTGGAGCGTGGAGCCAACTGAGATCACTGACTGTTTACGAGGTGCTAGTGCAGTATGAGTGCTGGGACCGTGGGTTTGCCTGTCTCGTTTGTGTGTACTGCCCCAGTGATCTTGTGTTCCTGCCTAGTGAAGGACAGGGTCAGACTTTGGGGATGCTGCACTGCAAACCTGTTCTCCCTCAAAGTATCACAACCTCCATTTAAACAAAACTTAAGTCAGCCTGGTCAAGGGAAGCCTGTCAGTGAGGTTAGAAGAATAGTGTTCTCAGTTTCCTTTCGCCTTATGAGGACAATATGATTAGAAGTTAGGAGAGGCAGGGGGAGATGACTCTTGACTAGTGCACAACGTTAAAAAGTTTTATTGGAAACTAATTGACACACAGTAAACTAAACATTTCAAAGTATACATTTTGATAAGATTTGACATACGTGTACACCCCTGAAGCCATCACCACAATCAAGACAGTAAACATATCTTGTCAGACCCAAAAGTGGCCTGTGCCTCTGATTTTTCTCACCGTTATCTATCTTCCCATGTTCCGTTAAACAATCTGCTTTGTGTCACTCTAGTGTGCATATTCTGGAATTTTATATGCATTAAGTCATCCAGTGTATTCTTTTTTAAGGGAAGGAGTCTGGCTTCTTTTACTTGGCATAATGGAATTTTATGCTGAGATGGATTCATGTTGCTTGTTTCAATAGTTGTTGTTTTTTTTTTTAATTGCTGGTTAGCAAGCATCCCACTGTATGGATATCCCCCAAGGTGTTTATCCGTTCACCTAGGAAGCGTTCTGGTTGTTAGCAGCTTTAGTTATTACAAATACAACTGCTTGGCACATTGCTGTTCTTTGTATGGACATATGCCTGTACACAGCTTTTTAAAATTGGTTTTATGTTGTGCTTTCCAGAGAGTTACAATCGGGAGATAGTGCTGAGGAGTTGAGAGACTTAGTGGCTCTTGGTCCAAAAAACTATCATTCATATACTTAAAGATTAGAAAGAATTGGAAATATATTTGAGGTTAAGACCTGGATTTGGTTTTCTGTTCTTTACAGTGAAAAGAAGCATAAACTTGGGGGGGAAGTGTTAACCCACGTGTGTGGTCTACAAAATCTTTCATATTATTTATTTAAACCTAGATATTTTAAATATTAAATAGAAAATGTCTTATATTCATTTTCAGTGATTTTATCATTGTAATATAGACTCACCCAATTTTAGGCTTTAAAAGTTATTTAGAGGTTATATAGTCCAACCCACCCTGTGGTGAAATGGGCACGTGTGGAAGGTATTTTTTCGTACTTTCTTGTCAAATATGGCACAGATACACAAAACTACATGAAACAAAAGTGTAGCTTCATAAATTCTTAAAAGAACAACTTCGAAATGAGCATGAAGGGTAAGAAATAGAGCTTGGCTACTGGCAGCGGAAGGTTGTCATCGCCAATTCACTGTCAACAAGAGTCCAATTTGGGGTGCAGTGAGGGAAGAAACTATTCAGTGTAAATAGCTCAATTGTGGAACAGTTCAGCTGTGGGACAGCTCTGGCAAGGCAACCTGCGTGAGAAGGCTTTGGTGCTACAACTCTGGTGTCACAGCTCAGCTCCGGCAAGACAGTTCCACTCTGCTCCAATCAAATGTAACAGCTCCAGCCTGAGAAACTGAGTGCAATGGAAACTGATGAAAGGGTGCGCCATTGAAGCGGAGGTGAAGCTGGCTTATGTAGAGAAGAGTGCCTACCCCCGTCCGTGATTGGTCCATTTCTATGAAAACGAGGCCTCCAAATCCTCACAGCTGCACAGCTCCAATTGGTCAAATTTCTTTCCTAGGAGCTCTCTTAAGGGTCAACTCAGATGGCAGGAGCACTGTGCCGGAGGCTGGCAGCCCAGTCTGTAGATTTTCCCTGAAGTGCAGTGTGTGTGAGCACCTTTGCATACAATGGCTGCTAGATTTTGGTTGTAAATTTGAGCTCAATTAACCACAAGGTATCCTTTTTGGCAGATACACTCTTTTTGGGGCCAACACTAATCACCTTAGAAGCCCTGCAACTGCTCCATCCCAATCACAACCCTTTACATCCCTCCAAAATAACCAGTATCTCAAATTTTTTTTAACATAACCAACTTTATCACATAATAATTACATAAAGTAAAATACCCAAATCTTAAATATAGTTTTATGTGTTTCAACAAATATATACAACCATAGCTAACATCTGAATAAAGACACATGACATTACCATAACCCCAGAAAGAGTGCCCTTTTGTAGTTGGTACACCTCTGTCCCGCACCTCCCCCACAAGAGTAAACATTGATCTAGCATAGATTTGTCTGTTCTTGAACTTGATGTAAATGAAATTATACCATCCACACTTAATTGTGTCTGGCTTTTTTGCTCAACAAGTTGAGATTCAGCTATTTGTTGTATCATAAGTTGTTTCTTTGTACTGCTGAGTGGTATTCTGTGTGAATGTGCAACTGTTTATCCATTTCCCTATTAAAGGACATCTTGATTGCTTCCATTTTTTGACTGTTATAAATAAAGCTGTTATAAACATTTGCATGGAGGTTCCTGTGTGGAAATAAATGTTCAAATCAGTTGGGTAAAAACCTAGCATATGATTGCTGGACCATAAGGTAAATCTGTTTAGTTTTGTAAGAAACTGCGGAACTGTCTTCCAAAGCAGCTGCACCATTTTACCTTCCCACCAGCAGTGAATAAGTTCCTCTTGCTCCATGTCCTTGCCAACAGCTAGTGTTGTCAGTGTTTTCTATTTTATCAAGTTTAATAGGGGTGTAGTGGTATTGTTTTCATTTGCAGTTCCCTAATGATATATGATTTAAACATTTTTTCATACATTTACCGTTTTTATATCATTTTTGATGACGTATCTGTTCAGATATTTGCCCATGTTTTAATTGTCTTCTGAGTTTCAAGAGTTCTTTGTACATTTTTGATGCCAGTCCTTCAGATACGTGTTTTGCAAATATTTTCTCACGTTCTGTGGCTTATCTTTCCATTTACTTAATAGTGCTTTTTGAAGAGCAGAAGTTTTTAATAAAGTACAGTATCACTTTTTTCTTTCATGGATTGTGCTTTTGGGTTATCTAATGACTCATCACCAAACCCAAAATCACCTAAATTTTCTCCTGTGTTTTGTTACATGAGTTTTTACTGTTTCATATTGCAGAGTTAGGTCTACGATGATCCATTTTGAGGTAATTTTTCTGAAAGTTGTAAGGTGTGTGTAAATATTTTTTTTCTTTTGCATGTGGATGTCCAATTGTTCCAGCACTATTTGTTGAAAAGACTATCTCCATTAAATTGCTTTTGCTCCTTTGTCAGAGATCAGTTTTCTATATTTGTATGGGCCTATTTTTGGGCGCTCTATTCTGTTCTTTTAATCTACTTGTTTGTTTATTTGCCAGTACCAGGCTGTTTTGATTACTATAGCTTCATAGTAAGTCTTACAGTGAGCAGTATCTGTTCTCCAACTTTGTTCTTCACTGTTATGTTGGCCATTCTGAGTCTTTTGTCTTTTCATATAAATTTTAGAATCTGTTAATAGCTACAAAATATCTTCCTAGAATTTTTATTAGTATTACATAGGCATGTATAGGTCAAGTTGGGAAAGAATTGACATGTTAATAATGTTGAGTGTTATAGTCCAGGAACATGGACTCTCCATTTATTTAGATCTTTGATTTCTTTCATCAGTTTTGTAGTTTTCCTCATATATACCCTGTATACATTTCATTAGATTAATACATAAGTATTTCATATTTTTGTGCTATTGCAAATGGTACTGTGTTTTTAATTCAAATTCTGATTTTTCACTGGTGGTAGATGAGAGAGCAACAACATTTATATACTGTTAACCTTGTATGTTGAGAGCAACAATATTTACATACACAACATACACAACCGTGTATGTTGTGATGTTGCTATATTCACAGAAGTCCTTTTGTTGATTGTTTGGAAATGACTACATAAACAATGCCGTCTATGAACAAATACACTTTTATTTATTCTTTCTCAATTTGTATAGCTTTACTTCTTTTTCCTGCCTTACTGCACTAGCTAGGTCTTCCACTAAGATGTTGAATAGGAGTGGTAAGGGGGAATATCCTTGTCTTGTTCCCAATCTTAGGAGTCAAGTGTCCAGTTTCTCACCATTGAGTATATTACCTATAAGGTTTTTTGTAGATGTTCTTTATCAAGTTGAGGAATTTCTCCTCTATTCCTAATTTGCTGAGAGTTGTTGACGTAAAGTGGATGGTGGATTTTGTCAATGTGCTTTTTCTACATAACTGATAACGATCATCTGAGTTTTCTTTAGCCTGTTGATATGATAGAATTCATTCATTGATTTTCTATTATTATACCAGCCAAACCAGCATACCTGGAATAAATCCCATTTGGTTATGGTGTATTATTCTTTTTACACCATTGTTAGACTCAATTTGTCAATATTTAGTTGCATGTATGTTTATGGGCAATATTGGTTTGTGTTTTCTTTTTTGTACTTGTCTGGTTTTATTGTCAGGGTAATGCTGGCCTCATACAATGAGTTAGGAAGTGTCCTCTGCTTCTATTTTCTGCAAGGGAATGTAGAGAATTGATATAATTCCTTCCTTAAATATTTGGTCAAATTTACATCTAGTCCTTTACTTTCTGTTTTGGAAAATTTTTAATTATTGATTCAATTTTTTAAATAGATATAAGCCTGTTCAGATTGCCAATCTCTTTGTGTGAGCTTTGGGAGATTTCTATCTTTGAAGGAATTGGGCCATTTTCATCTAAGTTATTAAATTTGTCAGCATGGACTTGATTATAGTATTCCTTTATTATCCTTTCCATATCCATGGATCAGTAGTGATGACATTCTTTCATTTTTAAAAAGATAAAATTCACAAAGGAGGTAAAATTCACAAAACATACAATTCACTTACTTAAAATTCATTGACTTTCACTATATTCACGGTTGTGCTTCCATAACCACAGTCAATTTTAGAATATTGCCCCCAAAACAAGGCCTGCAACCTGTAACTGTAATTTCCATTTAGAAGTTTAATCCATTTTAATGTTTGCGTCTGATTTATTGTAGGGGATCCAACTTCCTTTCTTTTGCATGTGGCTAGCCAGGTTTCTCACGACCATTTGTTGAAAAGATGTTTTCACCATTAAATTCTTCTGGCAATTTGTTGAAGGTATGTTAGTTGTATATGTGAAGGCTTATTGCTGGACTCGCAGTTACAGTCCACTCGTCTATGTCTAGCTTGTCACTACCTCACTGTCATTTACTGAAACTTTGAAGCTTTGAAATTGGGAAGTGTGAAGTCTCCATTTTGTTACTCTTTTTCAAGATTGTTCTAGCTGTCTTGGGTCCCTTAAATTTCAAGGTGAATTTTAGGATCATATTATCAATTTCTGCAAAGAAGTCATACGGGATTTTGATAGGTATATTGAGTCCATAGGTAAATTTGGGGAAATTTGCTATCTTATTATTAAGTCCTCTGATCATAGCCTATCTTTCTATTAGTTTAGTACTAATTTAATTTCTTGCAACAGTTTTCTGTAGTATTCAGAGTAAAAGTTTTTCATTTGTTAAACTCATTTCTAACTTTTATTATTTTGATGCTGCTGTAGATGGAATAGCTTTCTTAATTTCATGTTTTTATTCATTACTACTGTATAGAGATATAATTTATTTTTTAAATATTGTATTATTTATTTTGAAACAGTTTGAAATATAATTTACATGCCATAAAATTCACCCATTTCAAGTACATAATTCAAGGTTTTTTGATACATTATTAATTTTTTTAATTGTAAAAAATATACAGAGGGTGCCAAAAAAAGGTATACACATTTTAAGAAATGAAAAAACTGTATTAAAATTGTAATAATATATACTGGTAACAAAAGATGAATACGAGTCACGTTTGACTTCTGCAATGACAAGAGGTGCTGGAAGTGGTTATTATCAGCGTCCAGACACTTCTGATTACGGTGAACTGCTCGGGCAGCGTTGACCAACGTGCCCACTTGCATCGCTGCGCGTGCTGTTTCGATTCTTCACACAGTGCCGTGCGTGTCAAACTTACCATGAACGCGTGCAATTGTTAAGACGTGTTGGAGGTTCTGCTGCATACTCACATACTTCAACAACAGTCTCTCATTTCAAATACCACTTCAAAATGGTCTTGTGCTCCTGGAATGACAACCGTGCTTCTGCCATTTCCTTTGACAGCCCTGCCTGTCGCATGGTGATGCTAGCATTCATCTGATTAAGGCCATCCTTTGAGCGAACGTCATACTACACATTGCTACCATAATTCAACTTCGATAAGTAATACATAGATAACATCTCTTATAATGTGTTTACACTTTTTTGGAACCAGGTATAACATAAAATTTGCCATTTTAACCATGTAAGTATACAATTTTGTGGCATTAATTACATTATAAACGTGCAAACATCACCATTAGCTATTACCAAAGTATTTTCATTACCCCTTCTCACCCCAAACTCTGATAAACTCTAAACCATTTTCTGTCTCTATGGATTTGCCTATTTTAGGTACCTCGTGTAGGTGGAACCATGCAATCTTTGTCTTTTGGTTCCGTATTGTTTCACTTTTTATATGCTTTTCAAGGTTCATCCAGTTTGTAGCATGCATCAGAACTTCATTCCCTTTTATATCTGACTAATATTCCATTAGATGTATGTATCACATTTTATTTTATTCATTTATCAATTAATGGACACTTGGATTCTTTTTACTTTTCGCTTCTTGTAAATAATGTTATAATGAAAACTATGATGCAAGTGTCTGTTCAAGTACCTGGTTTCAGTTCCTTTGGATATATATCTAGGAGTGGAATTTCTGAATTGTGATAATTCTGTGTTTAGCTTTCTGAGGAACCACCAAACTATTTCCTATTAGCTGTACAATTTTACATTGCTAAGTATTTTATTCTTTTGATGCTATTGTAAATGGAATTGTTTTTGAATTTGCTTTTGACTCGTTCATTGCAAATGTTTAGAAATACAACTGATTCCTGTGTGTTGACTTTGCATCCTGCAGGTTTTCTGAATTTTGTTTATTAGCTCTAAAAGCTCTTATGGAATCATTTTTTTTTCTTTTTTAACATATTAGCTCATGTCGTCTGCATACAAAGATAACATTACTTCTTCCTAGTTTTGATGTCTTTTACTTCTTTTTATTACCTACGAAATTGCTCTGGTTTGAATTTCCAAAACTATGTTGACTAGAAATGGTGAATGCTGACTTTGTTGCCTTATTCCTGGTTTCAGAAGAAAAGCTTTCAGTCTTTCACCATTGAGTATGATGTTAGCCATGGGGTTTTTATAGATGGTATTTATCATGTTGAAGAATTGACCTACTATTTCTGGTTTATTGAATGTTTTAATATTAAGTGTATTAAAATGCTTTTTTAATGCATCAATTGGGATAATCATGTGGTTTTATTCTTCCATTAATGTGATTTACTATATTGATTTTAGTATGTTGACCCATTCTTCCATTCCAGAAATAAATCCCACTTAGTCATGTGGTAATCCTTTTGATAATGCTGCTCAATTTGGTTTGCTAGTATTTTGTTGAATATTTGCCTCTATATTCCTAAGGATTTTCATCTGCAGTTTCTTTTCTTGTGCTTTCGTACAGTTTCGGTATTGGGTAATGTTGGCCTCAGAGTGAGTCAGGAAGTGTTCCCTCTTCAGTTTATTGGAAGAGTTTGAGAATAAATGGTATTGATTCTTCTTTAAAGGTTTGGTAGAGCGGCCGGCCCGGTGGGTGGCTCAGGTGGTTGGAGTTCCGTGCTGCTAACTCCGAAGGCTACCGGTTCGATTCCCACATGGGCCAGAAGGCTCTCAACCACAAGGTTGCCAGTTCAACTCCTGGAGTCCAACAAGGGATGGAGGGCTTCGCCCCCAGCAACTAAGATTGAACCCGGCACCGTGAGCTGAGCTGCCTCAAAGGCAACTGGACCTGGAGCTGAGCTGCACCCTCCAAAACTAAGGCTAAAAGAACAACAGCTTGACTTGGAAAAAAGTCCTGGAAGTACACACTGTTCCCCAATAAAGTCCTGTTCCCCTTCCCCAATAAAAAAAAAAAAAAAAAAACAAAGGTTTGGTAGAATTCACCAAAGAAGCCATCGGGTTCTGTGATTTTCTTTTTAAAGAGGTTTTTAATAACTATTAGGTTGGTGCAAAAATTATTGCAGTTTAAAAGGTTAATAATTGCAAAAACCACAATTACTTTTGCCCCAACTTAATAATTTAACCTCCTCAGAAGAGGACGTCATCAAAATGGCGGCGTGAGGTGAGCCTCTGTAAAACTCCCCTGGAATTTACAACTAATCGGACAATATTAACTCCACAAAGGACTCCCTGCACAGCAGACAGGCAAGACCAAGAGGCCCACTACTGAATTCACCAAAAGGTGGGTGAATCGCAAACGGGGGAGGAGGGAAGGGAGAAGTGCGGGGACGGAGCCGCGCGGGCGCAGGACGCAGACCTAGCTCAGTGCTCCGAGCTCATCCCAGAACTACCGCAGCTGCGGGAGAGGGAAGAGCTCGGACTGCTAGAGCTCCGCTTATGGCCCACAGGGTTGAGGGGGCAGCACATAACACGGCTGAACCCAACGCTCGCTCACGGCAGAGACCTCGGAGCAAAGACTGAGGGAAGAAGGCTGAAAACGGTGGTTTAAGCCCTCACTGCCGAGCAGAGAACGGAAGCCTTAGGTGCTGAGACTAGCCGCCCCCTCCCTACCCTCCCAGAGCTCGCCCCGCCCCCCACCTACACGTGCTAGAAGCGATAAAGTAGCAGTCAGATCAAAAGGACAGGATATTTGCTGTTCTGAGAACTGTGGGCCACAGACACAGATTAGCAGCCCAACTAGTTCCAGCAAAGGGGAGGGAGCTGTGGAAGCAGGACTGGCTGTGGTGGTGGTCGCTGCCATTGCTCTGGGCCACCTCTCACAACTCACCCCGCCCCTGGCCCCACCTATCTGGGCGGATCCCTGCAGGAGTAAACAGAACTGCTGAAACAAACGGGCTCTGAATCTGGTGCAGAAAGAGCTTTGGAACTTCAAAAGCTCTCCGCATCCCCACAGGGACATGGCGCCCTATGACCCAGGTAAACTGTTAACAGAGGAGAGACCCGTCTTCCAGGGAATCCCCCCATTGTGTGAGAAGCTGGAATAGTGCAGAGAAAACATAGCACTACCGTGTGAGAGAGAGAAAAAAAAAAGACTGCAGTCGGAGAGAAAACATTCTACCAACAAGTACTGGAAAACAAAAGAAAGACCTCTTCCTATCAACCTGTTGCAGAAGCCACTCCTGTAGATGTCTAGGAAGACAAATAATAAATCACTAATTGCCATGAATAACGAAGGCAACACGACAACTCAGAAAGAAAGTGAAAAGTCTCCAGAAAAGGAACTTAAAGATATGGAAATATGTGACTCAAATGACAGAGAATTCAAGATTGCAGTTCTGAAAAAACTCAATGAGATGCAAGAAAACACATAAAGGCAATTTAATGAACTCAGAAACACGATCAAAAAACAACATGAGCATTTTATGAAAGAGATTGAAATTTTAAAAAAGAACCAAATGGAATTTCTGGAGATTAAGAACTCAATAGAAGAAATTAAGAATGAAATAACCAGCTTAGGTAGAGGAGTTGACCAGATGGAGAAAAGAATCAATGACATCGAAGATAGAAACCTGGAAATTACACAGATGGAAAAAGGAAGAGACTTGAGACTTAAAAGAAATGAAAGAACTCTACAAGAACTTTCTGACTCTATCAGAAAGAGCAATATAAGAATAATGGGCATACCAGAAGGAGAAGAAAGAGAGAAGGGAACAGAGAATATATTCAAAGAAATTGTTAATGAGAACTTCCCAAATTTGTGTACAGAACTGGATCCTCAAATCCAAGAAGCAAATAGAACACCTAATTACCTCAATCCCAACAGGCCTTCTCCAAGGCACATTGTATTGAAGCTGTCTAAAATTAACACCAAAGAAAGAATCCTCAAGGCAGCCAGGGAAAAGAAGACGGTAGCCTACAAAGGAAAGTCCATTAGATTATCATCAGATTTTGCAACAGAAACTCTACAAGCCAGGAGGGAGTGGAACTAAATATTCAAACTATTGAAAGAGAGAAATCATGAGCCAAGAATAATATATCCAGCAAAGATCTCCTTTAGATATGAAGGAGGAATAAAGACCTTTCCAGACATACAGAAGCTGAAGGAATTTTCTAATACATGACCTGCACTACAAGAAATACTAAAGGAGGCTATTCGACCGTCATCAACAGGGACAGTTTGTGGCAACATAAAAAGGGGGAGCGTAAAGGCCTGAACCGGAATATGGGAATGGAGAAAGTAAGCGTGCTGAAGAAAATGGAATACTCTAAATATCAAACTTTCTTTTACATAAACTTAAGGGTAACCACTCAAAAAAAATCCAGAACTGAAATATATACTGTAAGAAAAGTAGAAACAGAGGGAAACATCATAGAATACCACCACACAGAAATAATAGACAACAACAAAAAGGCAAAGAAACAATGGAGACACAGACTTACCAGAAAACTAAAGATAGAATGACAGGATATCCTCATGTATCAATAATCACCCTAAATGTAAATGGACTGAACTCACCAATAAAAAGGCACAGAGTAGCAGATTGGATCAAAAAACTAAACCCAACCATATGCTGTCTCCAAGAGACACATCTCAGCTACAAGGACAAGCATAGACTCAAAGTGAAAGGGTGGAAATTGGCACTCCAAGCAAATGGTACCCAGAGAAAATCAGGTGTAGCCATAATGATATCAGATGAAACAGACTTCAGGGTGAAAAAGGTAACAAGAGACAAAGATGGACATTTCATAATGGTAAAGGGGACTATACAACAAGAAGACATAACAATCATCAATATTTATGCCCCCAATCAGGGAGCACCGAAATATACCAAGCAACTACTAACAGAACTAAAGGGAGAAATTGACCAAAACACAATTATACTGGGGGACTTAAATACATCATTGACAGCTATGGATAGATCATCCAAACAGAAAATAAATAACGAAATAGCAGCCCTAAATGACACATTAGATGAAATGGACATAATTGACATATATAGAGCACTTCATTCTAAAACATCAGACTATACATTCTTTTCGAGTGTACATGGAACATTCTCAAGGATAGACCATATATTGGAACATAAAAGCAGCCTCAGCAAATTTAAGAAGATTGAAATCATACCAAGCATATTCTCTGATCACAAGGCTTTGAAATTGAATATCAACTGCGAAAACAAAGCAGGAAAAAACACAAATACATGGAGATTAAACAACATACTGTTAAAGAATGACTGGGTCAAAGAAGAAATTAGAGGAGAGATCAAAAGATACGTGGAAACAAATGACAATGAAAATACATTCTACCAAAATTTTTGGGATGCAGCGAAAGCAGTTTTAAGAGGGAAATTTATATCATTACAGGCCTATCTCAAGAAACAAGAAAAATCCCAAATAAATAACCTCATGTTACACCTTAAAGAACTAGAAAAAGAAGAACAAGTGAAACCCAAGGTCAGCAGAAGAAAGGAAATAGCAAAAATCAGAGCAGAGCTCAATGAAATAGAGAACAAAAAGACAATAGAAAAAATAATGTGAGAAAGAGCTGGTTCTTTGAAAAAATTCAAAACGACAAACCCTTGGCTAGACTCACTAAGATAAAAAGAGAGAAGACACTAATTAACAAAATGAGAAATGAAAAAGGCGACGTTATCACGGACACCACAGAAATACAAAGGATCATGCTAGAATACTATGAAGGACTATATACCACCAAATTCAATAACCAAGAAGAAATGGACACGTTCTTGGAAACATATAGCCTTCCAAGGCTGAACCATGAAGAACTGGAAAATCTTAACAGGCCGATCACCAGTAACGAAATTGAATCAGTCATCCAAAACCTTCCCAAAAGCAAAAGTCCTGGACCAGATGGCTTCACTAGTGAATTCTACCAAACCTTCAAATAGGATCTAATACCAATTCTGCTCAAACTCTTCCAAAAAATTGAAGAAGAGTCAGTACTCCCTAACTCATTTTATGAGGCCAACATTACCCTGATACCAAAACCTGGTAAGGACAACACAAAAAAAGAAAACTACAGACCAATATCTCTGATGAATACTGATGCAAAAATCCTAAACAAAATTTTAGCAAATCGAACACAACAATGCATTAAAAAGATTATTCATCGTGACCAAGTTGGGTTCATCCCCAGGACACAAGGATGGTTCAACATCTGCAAATCCATCAATGTGATACATCACATAAACTAAATAAAGGTAATAATTTAACCCCCTTAGCAATGATAGGTTATCTTAATTCAAGCTGCTATAACAGAATATCTTAGATGGGGGGCTTATTTCTCTGTTTCCAGAACCATACCGATGTCTGGTGAAACCACTCTTCCTGCTTTCCAGATGATCGTCTTTTTATTGTGTCCTCATAGGGAGGAGGGCAGAAAGGGAAGAAAGCTCTGTTCTCTTCTTATAAGGACACTAACCCCATTCTGAGGGTTCTAACCTGATGACCTAATTACCTTCCAATGGCCCTTCCTCCTGATACTATCATATTAGACCTTAGAATTTCAATATATGAATTTTAGGGGGACACAAACATCCAGTTCATAGCATAAATCTATTCAGGTTTTCTTTTTTTTTAATGTGTAAGTGTTGTATTTTAATTACTTTTATATGGAGGTGCTTATTTTTGGAGGACTGTAAGGCATTTACTACTTTTTTTTATTCCTTAAAGGTTTCCACAGGTTTTGGCCAATTCACATTATGCTCACAAACATATTTCAGATTGAGTCCAGGCTTGTCAGCAGATTCATCATCAGTCCACCTCACCAGCATTTTATCTGTGCACAATATGCTGGAGCCAGCAGCACAGTGCAACGTGAGTAAATGGATGGGCAAAGTTCAGGGGGTCACCGATGGCTTCTTCGAGTGGTTGGACCCTTGCGTTAGGCAGGCAAGGCCTGACCGTGTTACAGGCCAAATATGTGTTCAATCTTAAAGGTTAAAGTCTGCCAACACTCAAGTAGCAAAGTATTAGTCATTTCAGGAATGTAATAGAAATTAAATAGTCACTTGAAGATGTTTTTTGGAGCTTCTCCACTTTGTATTTGTGAACTCTGAAAATCATTGTCATACCTGACAAAGCTGAATATTCACACAACATCTGTCAAAGAGTCCTGTCCAGAAATTACAAGATTATCTTGAGTAAAGATAATTATTGTTATCCTCACAAAACAGAATGTACCTTCAGATTTCTTTTTTAAAACTATAGGAGATGCCATCCATGATTTTGTGTGTTATTGTTGACTCTAAAGGAACACCTCATTGCAGAGACTGGAAGCAGTTCTAAGAGTTTTCCTGTCAGGCCACGGAAAAATGCTTCATAGTAACCCTTGTGCCATTTAATACGTTCTTCATTGGGAATTCTGGTGTTCCCTGGAGATCCAGTATGTAACAATGAACTGTATATTTAATACTGCATTTCTCTGTAAGGATGATTAAAAACCTATTCAAAGTCTTTGGGAGACTTATGATGGGAAGAGATCCAATCTGATTGCAAATGCAAAGTATTAAGTCCAAAAATAATTACTCTCTAGCTGGAAGGATTCATTCATCAAATGTTGTTTACCGGAATCTAAGTTTTCATACTGTTACACAGGTACTGCATTCTTTGAGGTGAGAGCTCTTTCAAATTTCTGTTCAGAGAGCCATACTGTTTGTATCTTTACAGAGAAGGGTTCCTGTTGAAGTTTTTTTGTTGTTGTTTTTTTGTTGTTGTTTTTTTTAGTTTTATTTTATTTTATTTTATTTTTACATCCCTCACACCGTGAACCCCCCTCCCCCCTCCTGTTGAAGTTTTTGTTGTTGTTGTTTTTTTGTTTTTTTTTAAAGATTTTATTGGGGAAGGGGAACAGGACTTTATTGGGGAACAATGTGTGCTTCCAGGATTTTTTTCCAAGTCAAGTTGTTGTCCTTTCATTCTTAGTTGTGGAGGGTACAGCTCAGCTCCAGGTCCAGTTGCCATTGCTAGTTGCAGGGGGCGCAGCCCACCATCCCTTGTGGGAGTCGAACTAGCATCTTTGTGGTTAAGAGTCCACTGGCCCATGTGGGATTCAAACCAGCAGCCTTCAGAGATAGGAGCATGGAGCTCTAACTGCCTGAGCCACCGGGAGGGCTCCCTGTTGAAGTTTTTATGTTACAAAAACAGGAATGTGTAGGCCAGGCAGTACAATTATGTGGAGTGCCCTCACCCCCCACTGGCCTAATGCCACCGTCACCTCCCGTGGTAGCCCTTGCACACCTCCATTTCTTCTTGAGTCAGTTTTGGTAGAATATGTTTCTAGGAATTTGTCCATTTCATCTATATTAGGTTACCCAATTTGGTGTACAACTATTCATAGTATTACCTTATAATGCTTTTTATTTCTGTAAAATCAGTAGTAATGTCCCTAAATTCATTTTAGATTATAGTAATTTGAATCTTCTCTCTTTCATTCTTAGTCAATCTAGATAAAGGTTTGTCAACTTTGTTGATCTTTTCAAAGGACCAACTCTTCATTTCATTGATTTTTTTTCTTCTATCTTGTCTCTGCACTACTGTTAATACTTCCTTCTGCTAGTTTTGGTTTAGTTTGCTCTTCTTTTTTTACTTACAACTAGGTTATTGATTTGGGATATATTTCTTTTTTCAACATATACATATACAGTTACAAGTTCCCTGTAATCACTGCGTTTGTTTCATCCCACAAGTTTGCTGTTATGTTTTCTTTTCATCTCAAGTAACTTTCTAATTTCCCTTGTTATTCTTCATTGACCCATCAGTTGGTTAAGAGTGTTTGTTTAATTTCCACACATTTGTGGGAATTTCTAGTTTTCTTGCTGTTATTTCCAATTTCATTGTGATGGAAAAGATAGTGTGTATGATTTCTATCTGTTTAAATGTATTGAGGCCTAATACATGGTCTATTCTGTAGAATGTTCCATATATACTTGAGAAGAATGTGTATTCTCTTTTAGTAAGTGTTCTGTATACATCTTCTAGGTCTAATTGGTTTATAGTGTTGTTCAAATTTTCTTTTTCTTCTTCTTCTTATTATTGCGGAAGGGGAACAGGACTTTATTGGGGAAGTGTGTACTTCCAGGACTTTACAAGTCAAGTTGTTGTCCTTTCAATCTTAGTTTTGGAGGGTAGAGCTCAGCCCCAGTTCCAGTTGCCTGTTGTTAGTTGCAGGGGGCACAACCCACGATCTGTTGTGGGAGTCGAGTCGAACCAGCAGCCCCGTTGCCCAGAGCTTGTGCTCTAACCAACTGAGCCACCCATCCGCCCCCCAAATTTTCTATATCCTTGTTCATCTTCTATCTGCTTGTTCTATCCATTATTAAGAGTGAGGTATTGACATCTCCAACTATTATTGTAGAACTGTCTATTTTTCCAATCAATTCTGTTGATTTTTGCTTCCTATATTTTGGGGGTCCTTAAGTACAAATATGTTATAATTGTTATAGCTTCTTGTTGTATTGAAAGTGTTATCACTATGAAATGGCCTTCTTTGTCTCTTCCAATCTTTTTTTTTCTCATTTAAAGTTTATTTCTGTCAATAATATAGCCACCACAGCCCTCTTTTGTTTATTATTTGCAATATCTTTTTCCATCTTTTTACTTTCAAGCTCTTTGTTTTGTTCTAAAGTGAGTTATAGATAGCATATGGATTGGTTCTGGGGTTTTTGTTTTGGTTTGCTTTTTCTGTTTTTTTTCCAGTCTGCTAATCTCTTATCTTTTTTTTATTTTTTTATTCTTTTATTTTTATTTTTTTAATTTATTGGGTGACATTTGTTAGTAAAATTACATAGATTTCAGGTGTACAATTATCTTTTCTTAAAATTTTTTTAAAAAGATTTTATTGGGGAAGGGAAACAGGACTTTATTGGGGAGCAGTGTGTACTTCCAGGACTGTTTTTTCCAAGTCATGTTGTTGTCCTTTCAGTCTTAGTTGTGGAGGGTGCAGCTCAGCTCCAGGTCCAGTTGCCGTTGCTAGTTGAAGGAGGCACAGCCCACCATCCCTTGCGGAACTCGAGGAATTGAACTGGCAACCTTACGATTGAGAGGATGCGCTCCAACCAACTGAGCCATCCGGGAGCTGAGCGGCAGCTGAGCTCAAGGTGCCGTGTTCAATCTTAGTTATAGGGGGCGCTGCCCACCAATCCCTTGCAGAACTCGAGTTGTTGAACTGGCAACGTTGTGGTTGAGAGCCCACTGGCCCATGTGGGAATCGAACCGGCAGCCTTCCAAGTTAGGAGCATGGAGCTCTAACAGCCTGGGCAACCGGGTGGGCCTCTCTTATCTTTTATTAAGAGAGTTTAATCCACTTACATTTAATGTGATTAATGATAAAGTTTTACTTCTGTCATTTAGCTATTGGCTTTCTGGGTGTCTTCTATGCTTTTTGTTCCTCAGTTTCTCCATTACTGCCTTTTTTGTAGTTACTTGATTATTGTACTGTACCATTTTGATTCCGTTATTCTTTCCTTTTTTGTATGTTCTTAGGTTATTTTCTTAGGAGTTACGTTGCATATTACAATTAACATCCTAAATTTATGACAATATGCTTTGAGTAATATCCACTGAGTTTCAGTTGCATGCACTCTGCTCCTATATATTCACATCTCTCCTTCTTATGCTGTTCTTATCACAGATTACATGTTTATGCATTGTATACCTGTTATATAGATTTATAATTACATTATACATTTTTCTTTTAAATAATATAGGAAAATGGGGACATTATAAGCCAAACCAAAAGTACAATAATACTAGCTTTTATATTTACCCATAAAGTTACCTTTACTAGTGTTGTTTAATATATTCTTATATCTTTGAGTTACTGTCTAGTGTTCTTTCATTTCAGCCTGAATAGTTCATTTTAGAATTTCTTTTGTGGTAGGTACACTGGTAATGATCTTTCTTAGCTTTTGTTTATTTGGAAATGCCTTCATTTCTCCTTCATTGTTGAAAGATAGCTTTGCTAGATACAGACTTCTTGGGTGACAGTTTTTTATTTCAACACTTTAAGAATGTCATCCCCTGCCTTCTGGTCTTCATGGTCTCTGATGAAAAATCTGCTGTTGACCTTATTGAGGATCCTTTGTACATGAAAAGGGACATGTCTCTTGTAGCTTTCAACATTCTCTGTCTCTTTGAGTTTCAGTAATTTAACTATAATACATCTTGATGTGGATCTCATTAAATGTATTCTGTTTGGAGTTTGTTGAGCTTCTTGGATTGCTGCATTTAGTTTGTTGATAGTTGGAGGCATCTGCTTCTGGCTTTCCATACTATTTTTGCAAAGTGTGTATTCTTTTTTGTGTGCGTTCACTGAAGCTTCTCTTCTGTTTTCTCTACAGTTAGCCTGACAAAGTTTTCCTGAAACGTTTGGCTCCCAAAAGAGAGAGAGAAAAAAATGCATCCTGTCTGTTGAAGTTCTTTCACGGCTGGGAGGCAATTCAGCCCATGAGGTTTGAGACAATGGCCAACCTCCATATCTGCCACTCACTGATTTAAAAAAAAGCAAAAACCCAGCAATCAGAAACCACAAACCTGACTTTTCAGGGATGAGGTCCTTATTGCCTACTCTGGCTCCAGCCAGGAACGTGGGCTTCTGTACCCATAGCTGCTTGTTCTGGAGCTGGAAGATAGAAAACTTCACCAAAGCTGAAATTGACAAAAATTTACCAGCTCCTTCATCAAACTCTCTCCTAGATGTTGCAATTGTTCTCCTACATACAAGTTGCAAAGTAGTTGCTTCAGACAATTCCTGCAAATTTGCTTGTTGGTTCAGTGGAGGGAAGGATTCCTGGAGCTTCCTACAGCTCCATCTTCTTTGACATGACAGTGGGTTGTTGTATATTGATCGTGTGTCCTGCAAACTTCCTAAACTTTTTTATCAGTTCTAACAGTTTTTAAGTGGATAACTTGGGAATTTCTATATACACGATTGTGCAATGTGCAAAAAAGGATAGTTATTCCTTCTTTCTTTCCAGTCTGACAACTTTTATTTCATTCTTGTCTAATTGTCCTATCTATAATTTTCAAAAATATTGTGTAAATGTAGTGAGAAAGAACTTTGTTGTGTTTTTCCTTAGGGGGAAAACATTTAGTCTTTCATCACTAAGTGTGAGGTTAGATGTCAGTTTTTCAGAGATGCCCTTTATGAGGTTAAGTTCTCTTCTGATCCTAGTTTGTTGAGTGGTTTTATCATGAAAAGGGTGTTGGGTTTTGTTAAATGCTCTTTCTACCTCTATTGAGATAATTATGTGGATTTTGTCTTTTATCCTGTTGAAGTGGTGTATTACATTATCTTCAGATGTTAAACCAACCATACATTCCTTTGGTTATATCCCATTTAGTCAGGGTGTATACCCCTTTTTATTTAATACCCCTTTTTATTTAGGAAAGGATTTGATTCGCTATTTGGGTTTTGTTTTTTTTTTAAGATTTTATTGGGGAAGGGGAACAGTACTTTATTGGGGAACAGTGTGTGCTTCCAGGCCTTTTTTTCCAAGTCCAGTTGTTGGATTTTCAATCTTAGTTGTGGAGAGTGCCATTCAGCTTCAAGTTGTCCTTTCAGTCTTAGTTGTGGAGGGCGCAGCTCAGCTCCAGGTCCAGTCGCCATTGCTAGTTGCAAGGGGCGCAGTTCACCATCCCCTGCAGGAGTTGAACCAGCAACCTTGTGGTTGAGAGGACGCGCTCCAACCAACTGAGCCATCCGGGAGCTCAGCGGCAGCTCAGCTTAAGGTGCCGTGTTCAATCTTAGTTGCAGGGGGCAGAGCCCACCATCCCTTGCCGGACTCAAGGAATTGAACTGGCATCTTTGTGGTTGAGAGCCCACTGGCCCATGTGGGAATCGAACCGTCAGCCTTCGGGGTTAGGAGCACAGAGGTCTAACCACCTGAGCCACTGGGTGGGCCCCGTTATTTGTGTTTTTTTTTTTAAGTATATATTTATAAAATATACTGCTCTGTACTTTTCTTCTTTGTGTGTTTCTTGGGGTGACAATTGTTAGTAAAGACTACCAATTTATATTTTTAATCCTTTCATATTTTTCACCCACCCCCAACCACCTTACCATTTGGCAGCCACCAAAATATTCTCTGTATGAATTTGTTTTTGTTTGGTTTGTTCACTTATTTTCTTCTTTAGACTCTACATATAAATGAAATCATATGGCATGTGTCTTTCTCTGTCTCATACTCCACTCAGCCCAACACCCTCTAGGTCCATCTATGTTGTTAGAGATGACAACATTTCATTCCTTTTTATAGCGGAGTAACATTTCATTATAGAGATGTATCACCTCTTCTTTATCCATTCATCAATTGATGGGCACCCAGGCTGCCTCCATATCTTGGCTGCAATGAACATATGGATGCACATGTCCTTTCAAAGTAGTGTTTTGAGTTTCTTTAATAAACCCAGAAGTAGAATTACGGGGCCCTTCTTTCACTCTTCTTATAGGCTTTGTTTTCAAGTCTATTTTGTCTGGTATAAGTATTGCTACCCCAGCTTTTGTTTCTTTGTTTCTATTTTCATGAAATATCTTTTTCTATCTCTTTACTTTCAGTCTTTGTGTGTCTTTCAATCTGAAGTGAGTCTCTTGTAGGCAGCATATGGAAGGGTTTTATTTTGTTTTCTTCCCCCTCCCCTTTCTTCCTCCTCTGCACCTCCAGTTCAAGCCGTTGTTTCTCAGTCTAGTTGTGTAAGACACAGCTCCCTGGCCCATGCTGGTGTTATGAGCCTTGCACTCTCCCCGGCTCGCTCACAGCAGCTCTCACTGGCTGCCAGCCACTCATGATGGCCGCCAGCCTCTCATGGCGACACACTGTAGCCCGCAGCAGCACACAGCAGCACAGACCAACCTCCAGCTGCTCTCAGAAGCCCAGCTCCAGGGAGAGCTGTTGTTCACAACCTTAGCTGTAGAAGGCGCAGCTCAATGATCCATGTGGGAATCTGACCGGCGGCCTTCTATGTTAGGAGCAGGGTGCTACAACCACTTGAGCCACCGGCCAGGCCTTATTTTTTATTTAAATATAGTTAGCATACAATATTATATTAGTTTCAGGTGTACAGCAGAGTTTTTGGACACATTAAAGTCTAATAACCATCTGTCACCATGCAAAGGCTATGGGGACAGAGTCCAGGAGAGCAGTTTCCAGGCTCTCAACCTCGCATGGGGAGGTGCTGGCTCGGCTAATGAATGACCATTGACTGTGATTGGTTGGCCTCCAGCTGTAACCAGTTAGCCAATTGGCTACTGATGTAACTGCATTGCTGCATTGATTGGTTAGTTGGTTGGCAGGCAGAGAAGTGAATGGCGGACTGCTGATCATGTGGCTACTACTGCATGTGTCTTGCCCAGCCGCCAGAGAGAATACCGTGGTATGACTCTCCTACCTATGGCTCCGTGGGTGTTCCTTTTTGGCCTCACCATATCCTGCGTTCTTATGTGGGGAGCGGGACGAGAGGCCCCACAGGCAGCTCCGCACGACAAATGGCGCAGTGAGCAGGGTCTCCCACACGACAGTAATTACACCATTACTGACTATATCTCCCTTCACCTTTCTCACCTTTCCCCCATCCCCCTCCCCTCTGACAACCATCAATTAGATCTCTGTTTCATGAGTCTCCTCTTGCTTTGTTTTGTTTGTTTTTATATTCCATATATAAGTGAAATCACACCATATTTGTCTTTCTCCATCTGACTTATTTCACTTAGTATAATACCCTCTAGGTCCTTCCATGTTATCACAAACGGCAAGATATCATTCTTCTCATTTCTGAGTAATATTCATATATGTATAATATATGTCAGAATATATATATATTCTCCATTTTTTATCCATTCATCTATCAATGGACACGTAGGTTGCTCCATATCTTTGCTATTATAAATAGTGCTGCAATAAACATAGGGTTGCATATGTCTTTTAGAATTAGTGTTTTCATTTTCTTCAGATAAATACCCCAGAGTAGAATTGCTGGGTCATATGGCAGCTCTATTCTTAGTTTTTGAGGAATCTCCGCACTGTTTTTCATAGTGACTGAACCAATTTACACTCCCACCTACAGGGAACAAGGGTTGCCTTTTCTGCACATCCTTGTCAACACTTGTTGCTTGTTGACTTTTGGATAATAACCATTCTGAAAATATGAGGTAATATCTCATTGGGGTTTTGATTTGCATTTCCATGGGGATTAGTGATATTGAGCATCTTATTATATGTCTGTTGGTCATCTGTATATCCTCTTTGGAGAAACATCTTCTGCCCAGTTTTTTATCAGATTGTTTATTTCTTTGTTATATTTGTTACTTATATATTTTGGATATTAGCCCCTCATTTGTGAATTATTCCACCATTTAGTAGGCTGTCTTTTCATTTTGTTAATGGTTTCCTTCACTGTGCAAAAGTTTTTTAGTTTGATGTAATCTTATTTGTTCATTTTGCTTTTGTTTCCTGTGCTTGAGGGGATGTTTCCAAAAGATATTACTAAGACTGATGTCAAAGAGTTTACTACCTATATTTTCTTCTATGAGTTTTATGGTTTCAGGTCTTATATTTAAGCCTTTAATCTATTGTCCAGTATCTATTTCTTTTCTTTTTTCTTTCTCACTTTTTTGCATGTATCTGTCCATTTCTCCCAGCGCCACTTATTGAAAAGACTGTCATTTCTCCATTGTATATTCTTGCCTCCTTTGACCGCATAAATGAGGGTATATTTCTGGGCTCTCTAGCCTGTTCAATGATCTATGGGTCAGTTTTTGTGCCAGTACCATATTATTTTGATTATTATAGCTTTGTAGGATAGTTTGAGATCACAGAGCATAATGCCTCCAACTTTGTTCTTTCTAAAGATTGCTTTGGCTATCTGTGATCTTTCATGGTTCCATATAAATTTTAGGATTACTTTTTCTAGTTCTGAGAAGAATGCTGTGGTATTTTTATAGGGATTACGTTGAATCTGTAGATTGCTTTGGATAGTATGGACATTTTAACGATATTAGTGTTTCCAATCCATGAGCACGGTATATCCTTCCATTTATTTGTGTCCTCCAATTTCTTTTTTAAATGTCTTACAGTTTTCAGAGTATATGTTTTTAACCTCCGTGGTTTAATTTATTCCTAGATATTTTATTTTTTCTGATGCAGTTGTAAATGGGATTGATTTCTTAATTTCTCCTTCTGATTGTTCATTATTAATGTATAGAAATGTGACAGATTTGGGGGCCGGCCCCGTGGCTCAGGTAGGTAGAGCTCCATGCTCCTCACTCCGAAGGCTGCCTGTTCGATTCCCACATGGGCCAGTGGGCTCTCAACCACAAGGTTGCCGGTTCAACTCCTCGAGTCCCGCAAGAGATGGTGGGCAGTGCCCCCTGCAACTAAGATTGAACACGGCACCTTGAGCTGAGCTGCCGCTGACCTCCTGGATGGCTCAGTTTGTTGGAGCGCATTCTCTCAACCACAAGCTTGCTGGTTTGACTCCCACAAGGGATGGTGGGCTGTGCCCCCTGCAACTAGCAATGGCAACTGGACCTGGAGCTGAACTGCGCCCTCCACAACTAAGACTGAAAGGACAACAACTTGAAGCTGAATGGCACCCTCCACAAACTAAGACTGAAAGGACAACAACTTGACTTGGAAAAAAATCCTGGAAGTACACACTATTCCCCAATAAAAAGTCCTGTTCCCCTTCCCCAATAAAATCTTTAAAAAATAAAAAAAAGAAATGTGACAAATTTCTGTATAGTAATTGTGTATCCTGCTACTTTATTCAGTTCATTTATTAATTCTAATAATTTTTGGTGGAATCTTTAGGGTTTTCTATATATAGTATCATGTCTTCTGCAACTAGTGACAGTTTTACTTCTTCCAATTTGGATGCCTTTTTTATCTTTTTCTTGTCTGATTGCTGTGGCTTCGACGTCCAACACTATATTTAATAAAGTTGTGAGAGTGGCCATCCTTGTCTTGTTCCTGATGTTATAGGAAAAGCTTTCAGCTTTTCACCATTGAGTATGATGTTAGCTAGGGGCTTGCAATATAGGGCCTTTGTCATATAGAGATAAATTCCTTCTGTACCTACCTTGTTGAGAGTTTTATCATAAATGGATGTTGAATTTTCTGTATTTGTTGAGACAATCATACTATTTTTATCCTTGGTTTTGTTGCTGTAATGATTCATTAATTGCTTGGTGGATATTGAACCATCCTTAATCCCTGATATAAATCCTATTTTATTGTGGTGTTATAATCTTCTTAATGGATTGTTCAATTCAACAATTGACCAGAGGTTTCTCAGTTTTATTTATCCTTTCAAAGAACTAGCTCTTAGTTTCATTGATCTTTTCTATTTATTTTTAAGTCTGTTTCATTTTCCACTCTGATATTCATTATTTCCTCCCTTTTACTTACTTTGGGTTTTCTTTGTTCTTTATTTTCGAGTTCATTTAGGTATAAAATTAAGTTATTTGGCATTGTCGTTGTTTCTTGAGGTAGACCTGTATAGCTATGAAGTTCCCTCTTACAGCTGCTTTTGCTGCATTGATTGATTTGGGGGAGTTGTGTTTTTACTTTCATTTGTTTCACGGTATTTTTGGGTTTCCTCTTTGGTTCATTAGTTGTTTACTAGAATGTTATTTAATCTCCACATATTTATGTTTTTTCCAGTTTTCTTCTTATAGCTGATTTCTGATAAAATTGACTCTTAGATGTGAGCAAAATGTTAAACTTCTTTCCTCTTCACCTCCTTCGCCATTTTGATTTTGTTATTTATATGTATTTTTAAGGTAATCAGTATAGGTTCTAAGTTACACTGTTCTACAGGAACTAACAGTTCAAAAATTTTAGTGGCTCAACAGCACAAGTTATTCCTTGCTTATGTTACATATGTAACACTGATTTCCAAGGGCACTGCTCCACCGTCACCTCGTGAGCCAGACTGACAAAGGTTGACCATCTTGTATCTGTGACGCTGGAAATACCTGTCCTCAGTGTTAACACCCAGAGGAATAGATTGCTGGGAGGTGTTCACACAGGCAATTAAATGCTTTAGCCCAGAAGTAAGACTTGTCACTTGGAGTCACAGCACTTTTGCCAGACTCACAAATAATTGCCCTGTCCTAACTGCAAGGGGATAAGAAAGCATAATTTCTAACACCCCTAGCAGAAAAGGAAGACTGGATATGATCAAACTCTGGAAGGGGCAACCATGGCACATGAGTTGGATCAAGCCAGTCAGATCTGTCTTCCCTGGACTTGCAGTATATCACTGAGATGCAAAGGGTCAAGAAGAGTAGAGAATCTTATGTCTCTAGGGATTGTAAGAAGACTCCCCTTTTCTGGGGCATGAATGCCAGCAGCACTGTGCCATGGGCTGAGCTTTGGGGTCTCATCTGCATTAGCAGCAACCTTGCTATTGTCACAGAACCTGTGCTGAAGTACAATTTTGACTGTGGTTCTCCCTGCACAGCCCAGGAGCCAAGCTGCTTCACCAGCTCTCCAAAGAAGTCTGTCTTTCCATAAATTCTTCCTCTCCTTGTAACAGCCAAAATGGATTTTTGCCACTTGAAGTTGGGTACACTTACTGATAGGCGAATGCTATACATATAGCAGTTAGAACCTCTGGGAAAATTGTCCATTCTCATCAACTTGTTATGTTTATGGATAAGACTTAATTTATGGGTTGGGCATAAAAGAATTTACTCCCAGCCCCCTACTGGCATCTGAGAATTGCTTATTGGTGGGGGAAAGCCTCCACACACACGTCGGAATTGGCTCCAGGCAACGTGGGCCCCATTTGGGGACACAAATATTCATAGCTGCACTTTTTATAATACATAAAAAATGGAAGCAATTCAAATGTTCATCAACTGATGAATGGATAAATATAATTCAGTACACTCATATAATGGATTATCATTCAACCATAAAAAGAAATGAAGTAGTGATGTTACTGTAGGCAGAAAGAACAGAGGAGAGAGGGGGAGGAAGGGAAGGTGGAAGTGCAGGAAAATAAAGGAGGAGATGAGGTCATTCTTAAAAAATACAGCAAACAGATTGGCCAGAACTAGATTTTGGTGGCCAAGAGCAGATCCAGCACACCATCTTGCCCCTCAGGTGACCTTTAGCTAATTATAACGGGTTTTACTATTATTAGCTTTGTGGTTAGGGAAAATCTCCACCACCACCACCACCGCCGCCACCCCGTGTTGCCATCATAGTTCCTACAGGGGCCAAATAAGGATAAAAATCCCTCCTTCCAACAGGAAGGAGCGGTCAGCAAGGACCCATCCTGGGAGTGCCTGTGATGCCACCCCTAAATCTTGAATATTTTGCACCCTCATTTTAGAAATAATAAATTCCTAATCCTCTTTGTTCTTTAGGGCTGTTGCTCTTCTCCAGGCCTGCCCGTTCCACCACCTTGGGAGTGTACTATACTCTTTCAATAAAATTCTGTGCTTGCTTGGCTTATTCATTGTGTCCTTGAATTCTTTCCTGTGACGATACCAAGAACCCATTTCCAGCAACGCTGATACATGTTATAACATTGAAGGACCTTGAAAACATTATGCTAAGTGAAAGAAACGGATCACAGAGCATATATTGTATAATTTCATTCATATGAAATGTCCAGAGAAGCAAATCCATGGAGACAGAAAGTAGCTTATTGGTTACCTGGGCCTGGAGGAAGAAAGGGTGAGAAGTGGCCACTGAAGGGCATGAGGTTTCTTACTGGGGTTTTGAAAATGTTCTAAAATCAATTGTGGTAATAGTTGTATGATGCTGAATATAATAACAACCACTGAACTGTACATGTTAAAAGAGTGAATTTTGTGTTCTATGAATTATATCTCTGTAAAAGTATACAGACAACAAACAGTTATTTTGTTCAGATTTGTTTTTTTAAAGGTTTCAACAAGCTTGTTATTCTCATTTTCGGCTTTTGACAGTGGTTGCATAAGAAAAAACGAAATCAGCCTCTTGTTAGTAAGAGATAGTTAAAGTTTTGCTTTGGGGAATAACACATTAATTTGAGCCTAAATTCTATTAAATGTATTCAGTGCTTACCCACCCTTTCCCCTAGGTCTCCATCTCCTTGTTAAAGAAACATTTTCCAAGGGCTGACATGAGAGCCTGAGCATGCTTACCTCTCATCGCATTGAGGAGCAGAGTTTGCCACCCCAAAAGGTGTCTTTTTTGGGATATTGATTTTAAACTGGTTATTTTTCAGAAACAAAAGACTCAGGAAGAACATTGGACCACCCCGCTAACTGCCTGAAAGGAATTTAGATAGAGGACCTGCTCCAGGAAGAGAGCTCTCATCACAGATAACCAGTTTCATACGAACTAGTGTGAAAGACAGGGAGGAACCTAGCAAGGCCCATTTGACCAAAGTCCTTTTTGTGTCCCATTGTTAAAGGTGGATCAGCAAACATTTATGGACCAAATGTGCTTTTCCTCGTCCAGGGGAACTGCTTTCCTGCCCTCTCAAGTCCCAAGCCACACACCCCATCCCCTTCTCCTTAACTCAAGATGGCCTCTGAGCCTCTAACTGCCAGATGTGTGCTCAGGCCCATTCTCTTCTGAAACCCTCACATGTACATGCATAGTAAATTTGGCTATTTTCTCCTGTTAATCTGTCTTATGTCAATTTAATTATCGGACCCGCCAGAACTTAGAAGTGTACAAGGAAAAGTAATTCTCCTCCATTGCAATGCCCAGGGTTTAGGTTCAGAAGTGACCTGAAAAACCCTCCCCACTGACACCCTAGGATGTACAGCTCTACAGACAGCATAGAAAGGAATGACCCATCTCTATGTTCCTGTACAGGACACCTGAGATTTCCTTCCTTGTCCCACTATCCATGATTTGGGACTTCGTAGTCAACTTGGAGGATGTAATCTCAAAATGCAGCCATGTCCCTTTAATGTCTGATCACGAAAGTTTAACATGGTCAGGATGGTTAGTGTTTGGCTAGAAGACTGCTTTTTAGGAACGCTTCTGATACATTGGAATAAGTGCAGCCTGGTGGTTCTGAGACTGATGGTACTCGTGACGTAGCTGGCCACGCTTCTCTGCTATGGGCAGGTCACTCCACTGGGGGGGCCTCTATTTCTTTATCTGTAAAATGAAACTTTTGGACTGGATAATTTCCTCTTGGGTTACATTTCTTTCTATAATAGAAACAGATATGTGTGGTTATGGTTCACAAGACCCCGATACTTAAAATTTGGGTTTCCTTCTCTCCTTTTATAAATATTTCCATTCCCTGATTTTAATAAAAATTAGTATCAGTTTTAGATATTTAATTTGTATGTATTAATTTATACATGTAATGTTTAATTTTATTCTTATTTAAGGGGTAGAAAACTTTCAAATCAGCACTGACTCATAGGTCCAGTAAGAGTGGGCTCCCTCCCACCCCCGCCACCCACCCCACCCCTGTATGGGGAATCCACATTTGTCCCGTCTACCTTTCAGGCAAGTCACAGGAGAGAAAAAAAACAAGAGCTGTTTCCTGTCCCCCGCCTTGCCACACCTCTGCCCTCTCTCCAGTGGAAACCACTGTTAACAATTGTGTGTAACCTTCCCAGTTGTTTTCCGTAGAGTGACATGTAGATACGTAGATAAGCATA
The DNA here is from genome assembly GCF_964194185.1 of Rhinolophus hipposideros. Classification (NCBI taxonomy): domain Eukaryota; kingdom Metazoa; phylum Chordata; class Mammalia; order Chiroptera; family Rhinolophidae; genus Rhinolophus; species Rhinolophus hipposideros. The sequence continues at coordinate 811,552 of NC_138052.1, read as the reverse complement.
CACAGATATATCACAGTGCTTTTGCATAAATGAAATAGGCTGAGTGGGGCCCATTTCTCAGTTCACATTTTCGTAGAACATTTTCTTTGTCGGATGTCGAGCCCCGCCAGGCTCTTTTCCCAGCCACGGGGATTTCCTTATATGAATGCACCATAGTGAATTCTGGACTCACCTTCCATAGTTATTAAATTAGGTGGTAAAACATTCCTTTTTGCATCATAAAAATGCTGCCCATCCTTGTATTTGCGTTTTTGTGCACATGTGAGTGCCTAGAAATGAGCACATGTGACAAAATGAGCACATGAGCATATGACGAAATGAGCACATGAGCTGTGACAAAAGGCCTCTCTGTTGAAGAAACTGCTAATGTTGCTGTGTATCCTTCCAGCCTTGTTTCCAGGCTGTGGCATGCAGATCGATAAGAATACGGAGAAATACATGTATGCACAGAAACAGATCACGGCTTGTGTATACTAATAAAAGTAGGGCTGAGGTTGGGTTTGATAGGTATTGCCAATCACTTCCCCACCATTCCACGCTTTTCCATACTCCCTTACACTGGAAAGTGTCAGTAGTTTTACATTTTACTAGTTTAATGATGGAAAATTGTCCTAATTTACATTTTCCTAGTTGCCAGTAGGATTGTCATTTTAGTATATGTTTATTAGCCATTTGTATTACTTATGATATGCATTGCTGTTCATATTACGGCCAATTTTTCTTTTAGTTTTGTTTTTTTTAATTGGTAAATATTGGAGAACAGTGTTTCTCTGGGGCCCATCAACTCCAAGTCATTGTCCTACAATCTTAGTTGTGTAGGGCACAGCTCAGCTCCAAGTCCAGTTGCCATTTTCAATCTTAGTTGCAGGGGACTCAGCCCACCATCCCATGGGGAAATTGAACTGGCAACTTTGTTGAGAGCCCACGCTCTAACCAACTGAGCCATCCGACCACCCCTCTTTTAGTTTTTTTGACTTTTTCTTATTAATTAGCAATTACTGTATAATGATTCTGTATATTAACCTTTTGACTATTAAGAATGTTGTAAATATTTTTCCCAGCGCAAAATTTTCTCTTTAGCTTTGTTTTCCTAATAATTTTGTTATTTCCCTTTCATTTACCATCATGTAAGCAAATATTTACTAACGCCTTTTCAAAGGCATTTTTATTTAAAAAAAAATACTAAGCTCCTAATTTGCCTTCTTTTTTAAACAAGAGTTTAAAAAAGTTCTCTTATGTAAGTTAGCATGGGCCTTGAAGTCAACCAAGCAAGTTTTCTTACCAGAACATTCTGGAACATTTATTCTGAACCGAGCAGTGTACAGCAGCAGATGCCACTTCTTCTGAGTGCCTTTCTCTCCCCACTTTGATCAGGAGGCACAGTTTCTTGGGGTCACCAGCACATCGGCCTCCTCCTTTCAAAGAGCAGATTCGCAAGCAGAATCCAGGTGCTCAGATGTCACTTCCTCCATAGCACATCTGCCTGCCATCAGCTTAGAAATCCTAACCCACTGTGGATCTTTGATGTATGTTTTCTATCAGTGTATCATATGGACCTTGTCCATGTAGAAAACGATGATGTGTGGCCTTTTAGCCCTCGCAGGGCCAAGGGAACAATGGAGAGACGCGGGGAGTGGGAGATAACACTCCTCCTTACCTGTGGTGGTTAAGTAAATATGGAAGTTGTGGTTGAAGAAACCTGTGGGTATGCCTGCCGTCATGTCTGCCTTACAGCAGGCATGAGTAGTTGTGGAAGTTATTATTGTGCATGTTAATATACACTGAAACCATGTTTCTAGGCACTTACTTGTATGGCTTTACCTCCTAAAATTCACAGTACGCCTAAGAGGCATTTTAATCTGCACTGATTTAATTTCCTGCTGAGTTTCCTAAAATGTCCAGACTGAGACGTAGGCGGAAGAGACCAGGACTGGCTCTTGTTGGCAGTTACTAGACAGGAAAAGCTTCCATAAAACATAAAATTACCATTAACTTAATTTTTTACGGTCACTTGGAATGCTGTATTTGGCACCAGTCTTGATACAGTGATCAGCAGCAATAAGCTTAATGTGGAGGCATGGCAGCTGGAACTGCAAATGATTTCCTTGAAGGTAAATTGTAAACGGCCTTTCTTGGAAAGTTTAACTTTCTAGAGCAATATTGGAAGCTCCAGCCAATCAATGCACAGGCGTCAGTGGCCGCTGTAGAGTCTGACTAAAGCTGCCCGCAGATTCTGCCTGCATGTTCGTGACCCGGACGGCAGGAAGTCGGGGCTGTGCCACATCACATCTTCCCTTTATCATCATCATGCTTACAGGTTACCCGTGTTGTTTAATAACAACACGGGTTACCTGTTGGATGCTGAGAAGAAAGCTGAGGTTCAGAAAGGTTAGTGCCTGCTCAGTGACTGGAGGAACCTAAATACACACGTCACACCGGTGTGCTTCTCTCCTTATGCCATTCGACTCTGCTGTGGACTGATGGTTCCCTCCTCTCCCAGTTTGGTCATTTGTATGTTCACTTGGCCTTAAATCTAATGAACAGAGGAGAATTGGCAAATAACTCCAACAAGTGTGTCCTGTGTGCTAAAAACTATTGGGTGCCTTATGATCACTTGAAAATAAAAAGGCCTTCCAAAGTGAGAAGCAACATGCATTTATTTGAGATCAATAACAGCTATTGGGAAGCACTGATTCAGATAGAAGCCCAAATAGTGTTCCGGTTAGGAGACAAAGGCCAGGGGTGTTTATGAGAAGAGTGGGAGAACAATTACATTAGTAGAAGGAAGGTATTTCTATTGGTGCAGATAACAACGTAGGTGTTAATTCTAAACAATGTTTTTAATTTTCAGTCCAGTAGTCATAATATCTGCTTTCTTGGTATCTTTGCAAACAGTTTTTTGGAGACACAAGATTTCTTTAGGACCAGTCCAAAGGTTATTGTTCCGTTTTAACATTCCAAAGTGTGAGGCACAAAATGTACAAGGCAGTTCCTCTGGGATGGCAGCTCTGGCTCCATTTTAAAGTGGCTCCATTTATGTTATTGTTTATGTTACGAATACCAGGACCGGAAAGAACCCAAGCAGCTCTCAGAGAGTTAGGAGAGTCAGCTTTATTACGCCGGCAGGCTCAGTGGGATCCTTCCCAAAGACTGAGCCCCCAGCAAGGTTTTGAGGTTTTTATGAGTTGGGGACTTCCTTGAGTTGGGGAAGGGGTAGGTGTCGTCTGGTGATTGGCTCGGGGTGTGGCTTGGAGGGGCTTATGTGGAAGTGGACTGGGGCTTAGGCTGGGGACTTCTCTCTCCTCTCGGGCTGCCATTTTAGGTCAGTTTCTCCATCATTTACACTTACATATATGATCTCTTAATCATCACAGTTCTAAGAGGTGATTACCTTTGAACTTTTTATTTGAATATTGTCACTTATTTTTCAAATTGCAAGTATATACAGATAAGTACGCAAATCCTAAGTATACAGCCCAATGGAGTTTCACATGAGCACATCTGTGTCATCTCACTGACCAAAAAACAGAACATTCCCAGTGTTTCAGAAGCTCCTTTATGTCTCCTCCCAACCATTGATCCCAGCCTTCATTTCAAGGATAATCACAGACCTGACTTTTCACACCATAGAATGGATGTCTGGAATGAGGGTCCCTTCTCTGTAGCTAACAATGGACTGGTTTTTTTCTTTCTCTGAAGCTGTCTTAGCCTAATCAGCCTACTATACATGACAAAGTACCACAAAAATCAAGTGACTTAAACAATAGAAATTTCTCCCAGTTCTAGGGGCTGCAAGTCCCAGATCAAGGGTTCCTGGTGAGAGCGCCCTTCCTTCGTGGTCTGTAGACAAGCCCTCTGGGTGTGTCCTCACACTGAAGGGAGAGAAAGAGCCTCTCTTTCTCTGCTTATAAGGTCACAGTCCCAGAGGATTTTGGCCCCACCCTTGTGATCTTTCATACTTAATCATCTCCTAAAGATCTTACCTTCGTATGTAGTCACAGTGGGGATAGGGCTTCAACAAATGAATTTGGGAGGGACACAATTCAATCAATAGCAGAAGCCAGTGTTTCTCAGACTTTGGTGGCTTTAGAACCCCTGGAAAATATGACTGAGATTTCATATCCTGTCCAGAAGATACTGAAGAGGAGGCCTAAGGTGGAAAGCTTCTTCTGTGTTGGCGACGTGTTCCTTTGATGACGCTCCTCCTCCAGCTGGGAAGCCACTGCCCCAGCCATGAAGTTGTAACAGCCTCCTTTGAGCGACGTTTGTCTTCCTCACCGTACTCCCACTCATCCACCCTCTCTCTAGCTAACGCGTTTATCTTTACACAAGCTTGCATGAGGACTTTTGTGTCTGATTTGGACAGGGTTGCAAATAATTGAGAAAACGGCATTGTAAAAAAATACAGATTTTTATATTGTACAGACTCAGAATGAGATTGCTAAGCCTAGCCTCTCCTGTCATGTGGGTCTAACTTCAATGTGAAGAGCACAGATAATGATTTCAAATCAGAATCTTTGGTAAACGTCCCATAACTTGACCAGAATACTCCAGATGCCCCCATGTTGTAGGCATTTCAGCAATACTTATTTTAAACAAACATTTCTTTTGCAGGTACCGAGCACCTGGCAGGCACCAGATACACTGAGCGGCCGGCCTGCCGCCTCCTTTCCCACACACGTCTCCTTTCAGAGCCAGAGGACGGGTTTGCCTGTATCGTGGTTTTGGCGCCAACTCTCAGCTTCTGACACCCAGTGAGGGTCCCACAGTTCACCTCTAATACTAATGGACCAGAGTCGGCATGAGACCCAAGTGTAAGGATTCAGTTCCACAAGACCACCCCCCTTCACATACTAATTGCAAGTCCTGGGGCGTGGGACACACACCTTGTGGACCGTCTATAGATAGGAGGGTCCCACGACCCTCTCCTCGGGTTCAATAATCCACTTGACTCACAAAACTCAGGAAAACACTTTTCTTACGTTTATTGGTTTATCATAAAGAAGACAACTCAGGAATAGCCTAATAGAAAAGATGCACAGGGAAGGAGCTTCTGTGCTCTCAAGGTTCCCTTTGCCCCCCACTAACTCCGCCAATCAACTTCTCTGAGCCCTGTGGTTTAGAACGTTTGTATGGAAATTCCATCGAAGGCATAAGTGATTAAATCATTGGCCATGCTTGATCAAATTTGATCTCCAACCCTCTACCCTCCCCAGAGATCAGGCTGAAAGTTCCAACCCTCTAAAGACATGGTGGGTTCCTCCGGCACCCAACTGCCACTGGGAGTCTAGTGACCCACCAAGAGTATTGTTAGTGCATAAACTCTAGTATGGCGGAATGTACTTACAAATAACCAAGGTGCTACTATAACATACCAAGCATTTTAGGAGCTCTGTACAGAAAATTGTGACAAAGACCAAATATATACGAATATTTCTTATTATACCACAATGGTAATTAAGAGATACTAGTTTATTTTTAATTTTGATTTCCCACAATAAAGTTTATTGTATTTCAATTGAGTTTCCTTCCCCCTCCTAGTTCCTCAGACGAGTTACACCAATGATGGTCTTCCCATGTCCTCAGTCAGGTAGGAGAGACGAGGTCTCTGAGGGGCTTCACGGGGTTTGTTCACTGGGAAAAACAAGTGTTTTAAGGCAAGATTTTACTGCATCCGTGTCAATAATCATTCTTATACAATGTCAACTTTGTTTTTTAAAAAAAATCTTTTTAAATAATAATCATTCCTAAACATGTAGATTAGTCAGCCTTAAATGGAAGAAAACTCTGATACATGCTACAACATGGATGAACTTTGTAAACAATAATATTAACAGAGCCACTTTAAAATGGAGTTGGTGCTGCCGTTCCAGAGAAACTGCCTTGCATATCCTATACCTCAAACTTATGGGATGTGAAAAATAGGACAAAATAACCTTTACACTAGGACTAAAGCAACCTTGTGCCTCAAAATACTATTTGCGAGGATAACAAGAAAATAATTATGACTACTGGACTAAAATGTAAAACATCATTTAGAATTAAATTCACTGCATGTTATCAGCACCAATAGAAAGGTGTTCCTTCTACTGATATAATTATTCCGCTCCCCTTCTCATAGACAAACACCCCTGGCCTTTGTCTCCTAACCAGAACACTATTTGGGCTTCTGCCTGAATCAGTCCTTCACAAATAGTTATTCTTATTGATCTCAATAGACACTTGTTACTTCTCACTTTGAAAGGCCTTATTTTTAAGTCAACAACCTTGAGGACATTATGCTAAGTGAAATAGGCATCACAAAAGGGCAAATACTGTATGTATCCACTTATATAAGGTACCTAGAGTATTCAAATTCATAGAGACAGAAAGAGAATGGTGGTAGCCCAGGGCTGGGGGAGGGGGTGGGTACAGTTTCAGTACTGCAAGATGAAAAAGTTTTCAGATCTATGGCACAAGATTATGAATGTATTTAATACACCTAAAAATAGTTAAAATGGCAAATTTTATGGGTTTTTTTTAACCACAATTTAAAAAAATCTAATTCTGAGGGCAGTACTGACACACATGAATAAATATAAAGCGATGTAAGACAATAGGTACTAAACTGTGAAGTGCTGTTGGAGTTTAGAGAATAAGATGGCAATATTAATTTGATTATTAGACTAGATTTGAAGTAGAGTAAAAATTGAGTTCAACCTTGAAAGATGGTAGTGATAATGTTAAAACCAATATCACTATTACAAAAAATAAAGTACCAATTTTTACAACTTTAAAAAAAAGGCTTGGGGTGGCCGGTTGGCTCAGTTGGTTAGAGCACAGTGCTCATAACACCAAGGTTGCTGGTTCAATTCCCACATGGGCCAGTGAGCTGCACCCTCCACACCTAGACTGAAAACAACGACTTCACTTGGAGCTCATGGGTTCTGGAAAAACACACTGTTCCCCAATATTCCCCAATAAAAGAAAGAAAACCCCTTCAACTGAATGAAATAATGAATTGATTAAGTAGATGCTGAATCATGTCTTCAATCCTACCACTTGTCTTGCTCCATTAAGGCTGCTATAACAGAATATCAGAGACTGAGTGGTTTATAAACAACAAAAAATTATTTCTCACAGATCTGGAAGTTAAGAAGTGCAAGATCAAGGCACCAGCAGATTCTGCTTGGTGAGGCCCTCCTTCCTGGTTCATACGTAGATGGCCACCTTCTCCCTGAATCCATTTATGGCAAAAGGGCAAGAGAGCTCTCTGAGGTCTCTTTTATAAAAGCACTAATTCCATCATGAGAGTTCCACCCCACAACTTAATCACCTCCCAAAGTCCCCACCCTCAAAAATCATCAAATTGAGGGTAGGTTTCAACGTAGAAATGGGGGGGTGTGGACACACAAACATTCAGTCGATGGCACCTCTCCTATGTAATAAAGGAATTCATGTCATATTTTTTTTGTTTTAAATCACTTTCTTTATAATTATTTGAAATGTGTTAGGATACCTTGGGGCAGTTCCCTCTTCCTACCAGGGTTATTGAAATATCTCACAGAAAGTGACTTTTTTATGAGAATTTGGTCATACATTTTCTGCTAAAGTATTTAAAGTGTATGGGCCTTAATTACAAAGTTGGCTAATATAGTTTTTATCATACATTAGTCGAATGATTGGTGGGTTACTTGTGTACTATTCCAGCCCCATGTCCTCAGGCTCTCACTTTTCTTGTTAAGAGCCAGGACCTGTTAACGGGAAGGCAAAGCAGCCAGACGCTCAGGCAGACAGGAAGCACAGCCAGGCCTCTGTATTTGCTACCTCTTCAGCGTTGCTAACAGAAACGCTGAGCCAACCAAAAAAGACCGGTTTCCTTGGAGCTGCTAAAACAACATTCATGTCACCTCTCCAGTGAACTCTGTTTAGAGTGTGAGGAACTGGGGGCTCTCTTTGGCTGGGGACCCTCACTCGCCTCCCCCACCACCTGTCTCCAGGGAAGGGAGGGAGCATTACACATTGGTTGTGTGTTACCTGTATTTTGCAAGTCTTATCATCAGAAAAAAAATCTGATTATTGCAATTATTGCTCCACTGATGGAACTAGAAAGTTATTCCTTAATGAGATTGACACAAAAGAGGGTCACAAAAACAGGCAACAACTCCTGCAAAAATCTTCTGCTGCTTTTAGAGATCTTCTATTTTTGTGAGGATGGAAGACAGGGCTTAGGTAACACAGAATACCCATATTTTGCCATGTATAATGCACATAGTTTGGCCCAAATTTGTGAAGGAAAAATAAGGATGTGCATTATACATGGGTAGTACTAATTCCATATCTATATAAATGTTTTTAATTCTTTTATTTATGCTTATGAATTAAAAGTGTAACTAGAAATAATGATATCCGTATGCAAAATAATACCCTGGAATATGATCATCAGTTGTGTTGAACTTAACGACGAACTTGCAACGATGGAGAGTTCTTGGCCTTCTATTATGCATAAATATCATAAATTTGTTACCGGTACATAAAATTGTACCTTGTATCTGTTCTTGTGTTTCGTAATTATTTGTTACATAAAATTTCTTGTACCATAATATACCTTTATAATACAAAAAACAAGTATACCTAAATGTTAACAAATAAAAATTTGGGGGCCGGTCCGGTGACTCAGGCACTTGGAGCGTGCTCCCAAAGGGCGTGGATTGGATTCCCACATGGATCAGTGAGCTGCCCCCTCTACAGCTAAGATTGTGAACAACGGTTCTCCCTGGAGCTGGGCTGAGGAGAGCAGCTGGAGGTTGGCAAGAGCGCTGGCTGCTGTGCGCTGCCATGGGCTACCATGTGCCGCCAGGAGTGGCCAGTGGCCAAAGTGAGTGGCCAACAGCCAGCATGAGTGTCATGCAGGGTCTCTGGTCCAGCTCTCCACATAAGAACGCAGGACATGGTGAGGCCAAAAAGAACACCAACGGAGCCATAGATAGGGGAGTCATACCACTGTATTCTCGCTGGCTGCGGGGTTGGAGACACAAAAGCAAACATCCACCAGTACCCCAACAAGGGGTCTTCCTGCACCTCAGTCTCGCTGGCGGCCGGGTGAGACAGGAAGTAGGATACACACGATGCGCAATCCGCCCTCTGCTTCTCTGCCTGCCAACCAACCAACCAACCAACCAACACAGCCACGGCAGTTATATCAGTGGCTAATTGGCTAGATGGTTACAGCTGATGGTCAACCAGTCACAGCTGATGGCCATCTACTACCCGAGCCAGCACCTTTCCATGTGAGGCCGAGAGTCTGGAAACTGCTCTCTGGGGCTCTGTCCCCACAGTGAGCTGCTGTGAGCTGCTGTGTGCTACCGTGTGCCGCTATGAGCAGTTGGTGGCCAGCGTGAGTGGCCGGCAGCCAACAAGAGCTGCCATGAGCTGCTGTGAACAGCTGACCGGTGACCGACTGCCTCAGTGGGGGGGAGCGCAAGGCTCATAATACCAGCATGGGCCAGGGAGCTGTGTCCTACACAACTAGACTGAGAAACAACGGCTTGAACTGGAGATGGGGAGGCAGAAGAAAGGGGGGGAATTTTGAATTAAAACACTAAAATGAAAGATTTTTTTTTTCCTGAAAGTTTGGGCCAAAAACGTGTGTGCACATTATATATGGGAGAGCATTATACATGGCAAATTATGGTAATTTTTCTGTAACATAACCCCCTTCCTTTAGAGTTTGGGAGTTCGGTAACTCTCATTCAGAGGTATTTTCATTGTCTGCTGTCAAGTGGAGTATTTCAGGGACCCTTTATAATTTGCTTATTATTTTAATAGGAGACATGATTTATTGGCTCCCATAATGATGGGTCTAGGGTTAGTTTGGCCTTCACGCAGGGACTGTTTCAGAGGCTCAGACAATGTCATCAGTATGGTTTCTTTCCAGCTCTTCTAGGTCATGCGCTACGTGGTGGCAAGACACCAGCCAGCAGTGCCAGAAGAAAGGTGAGCCACGGCTCTCATTCAGCAACTGTCTTTGGCCTGAATCAGGTCTGGGGGTCAGGCCTGAACCACTGACTGGCATAAGGAGGGTGCAATGCCAGGCCTGAGTCCTATCCTGCCCTTGCAGTGGTAAGTGGAGTCGAGCCAACCTGAAACACAGGCGGAAGAGGGGCAGAGATGTGCTCCTTGGGGACAGCTTGACATATGGCCCCCAGCTGCTGCTCCTTGAGCTCCATCCAGGTGGGTGCATTTATCAATGGCTTGTTCATTTTCATTACTGAGTTGTATCCCTGGTATGGACACACCACAATTTGTTTAACCCTTTACCTATTGGAGGACATCTGGGCTGTTCTAGTTTTAGGCTAGTCTAAATAAAGCTGCTTTGAACAACCATGTAAGGGTTTTTGTGAGGACATAAATTTTCATTTCTCAAGGATAAATGTCGATGAAAGCCATTCTGACTGGGGTGAGGTGATATCTCATTGTGGTTTTCATTTGCATTTCTCTGATGATTAGCGATGTTGAGCATTTTTTCATATGTCTATTTGCCATTTGTATATCCTCTTTGGAGAAATGTCTCTTCAGGTCCTCTGTCCATTTTTCAATTGGGTTGTTTGTTTTTTTGTTGTTGAGTTTCATGAGTTCCTTGTATATTTTGGATATTAGCCCCTTATCAGAGGAACTGTTTGCGAAAATCTTCTCCCATTCAGTTGGTTGCCTCATTATTTTGTCAATAGTTTCTTTTGCTGTGCAGAAGCTTTTCAGTTTCATATAATCCCATTTGTTTATTTTAGTTTTTACTTCCATTGCCTTTGGAGTCAAATTCATAAAATGCTCTTTGAACCCAAGGTCCATAAGTTTAGTACCTATGTTTTCTTCAATGCAGTTTATTGTGTCAGGTCTTATGCTTAAGTCTTTGATCCATTTTGAATTAATTTTGGTACATGGTGACAGATAGCAGTCCAGTTTCATTCTTTTGCACGTAGCTATCCAATTCTGCCAGCACCATTTATTGAAGAGGCTGTCTTTCCTCCATTGTATGTTTTTAGCTTCTTTGTCAAAAATTGTCTGTCCATATTTATGTGGTTTTATTTCTGGGTTCTCAATTCTATTCCATTGGTCTATGTGTCTGTTTTTCTGCCAATACCAAGCTGTTTTGATTATTGTAGCCCTGTAGTACAAGGAAAAATCAGGGAGTGTGATACCTCCAGTATTGTTCTTTTTTTTTAATATTGCTTTGGCTATTCGGGGTCTTTTGTGGTTCCAAACAAATCTGATGATTTTTTGTTCTATTCTCAAGGATAAATGTCCAGTGGCACAATTGTCAGGCTATATTCTAGTATAAGTTTAATTTTTAAGAAACCCAAACTATTTCCAAAGTGGTTGTACCATTTCACATTCCCATCAGCAATAGATGAGGGGTCCAGTTTTTCTGCATCCTGACCAGCATTTAGTATCACTACCTCTTTTTATTTCAGCTGTTCTGCTAGATGTTCTGCTATCTCAAGATGGTCTTAATTTGCCTAATGGACAGTGATATTGAACATCTGTTCATGTGCTCATTTTCCTTTCCTATTCCTCTTCAACAAAATATTTATTCATGCATTTTCCCCTTTTTCTAATTGGATGCTTTGTTTTTTACTGTTAACTTTTGACAGTTGTTTATATATTCTTGATATGAGACCTTTACTGGCTACGTGGTCTCCAAATATTTTCTCCTTGTCTTTTCATCCTCTCAGAGAGGATCTTTCACAGAGAAAAAGTATTTATGAAATCTAATTTATCAATTTTCTTCTTTTACGGATGGTGTTTTTGGTGTCATGCCTAAGAAATGTTCACCAAACTCTAGAACCTGAAGCTTTTCTGCTGTTTTCTTCTAAAAGTGTTATAGTTTTACATTTTACTTTAAAAATATATGATCATTTTTGAGTTAATTTTTGTAAATGGTTTGAGGTTAAGGCAAGGTTCTTATTTGGAGTTTTTTTTTTGTGGGCGGAGGGGGTGCTATGGATGTCTACTCCACACCATTTGTTGAAAAGACTCTTTTTCTCCATTGAATTGCTTTTTCATCTTTGTCAGAAACCAGTTGGCTGTGCTTGTGTAGGCTATCTCTGGATTCTCTATTCTGTGATCTACGAGATGTGATCAAAAACTACGGTGAATACTGCAGCTGAGCGCCATCCAGTGGAAAAGCAGGGATCTTCAATTTGGGAAGTGGCATGTCGGACCTTAGTAACAATGTGTGACAGGTTTCAACTTGTATGGTGCAGTCAATTGGGTGTGAGTTACAGTTGAGAGAAAGTGTGTTTTAAGTGTGCCGTAAATCATGGATCACAAACAATGCATTACATGAAATTTTGTTTCAAACTGCAAAAAAGTGGTAAAGAAACACATGAAATGTTAAAATTAGTTTATAGTGATGCTGCAGTGACTATGAAGATGTTTTACCAGAGGTTAGAGTGATTTTATAATGGTTGTGAATCGATTGAAAACGAGGAGAGATCGGGAAGTCTTTCGACATCAAAAGCCCAAGAGAAAGTTGAAAGAGTAAGCAAAATGATTCAATCAAACATGCAATTGACTAGTAGGAAAATTTCTGAGGATCTGAACATCTCCTATGGTTCCACTCAAAGCATTTAACAACAGATTTGAACATGAGGTGAATGAGAGTGAAATTTGCTCCATGCATTTTGCCTGTCAAACAAAAGCAACAACATTTGTCAATTTCGTTGGAGTTACATGATCTTGCCTCTTCAAAGTTCAGCTTTTTAAGACATGTCGTCATGGGAGATGAAACTTGGGTCTATGGTAATCATCCTGAGACCAAAGTTTAGAGTTCTCAATGGAAATCACCCAGTTCTCCTTGTGCGAAAAAAGCGCATCAATCGAGATCTATGAGCAACATCGAGGTGATGTTAACTGTATTTTTTTTAACTTGATGGAATTGTGTGAGCTGAGTTTGTACCCAGGAACACTACAGTGAACTCTGAATATTATAAGGGCTTATTAGAACGTTTAAGAAATGATGTGCTCAGAAAACAGCCTGAGAAATTGGCAAACAGTTTCATCCTCCATCATGACAACACTCCGTGTCACATATCACTTCTGGTACGGCAATTTCTGTCAAATAAAAATATTACAGTGTGTCTTCATCCACCTTCTTCACCAGATCTGGCACCATGAAACTTCTGGCTCTTCCCCAAAGTCAAAATGACCGTGAAAGGTAAACGTTTTGAATTGATTCAGGACATCAAGGCAGCCACAACAGTGCAACTAAAGATACTCACAAAAGAGGACTTCCAGAACTGCTTCAGAAAGTGGCAAGAACAGTGGGATAATTGTGTTCTAAGTGAGGGGGAGTACTTTGAGGGGGATTGATGGCAATGTGTCTTTTACTGTAATAATTTTTTTAATTTAAACATTCACTATATTTGTTGATCACACCTCATATTTACCAAAACTTCTTTATTTACTGATCCATTGAGGGACAGTTAGGTTGGTTCCATGTCTTGGCTATTGTAAAGAATGCCACTATGAACATGGGGTGCAGATATCTTTTCGGGTTAGTGTTTTTGCTTCCTTTGGTTGTATACCCAGAATTGGAATTGCTGGTCATAAAGTAATTCTATTTTTAATGCTTTGAGGCTCCTCCATATTGTTTTTCCATAGTGGCTTCACCAATTTACAATCCCATCAACAGTGCACGAAGTTTCCCTTTTCTCCACATCCTTGCCAGCATTTGTTATCTCATCTTTTTAATGATGCCATTCTAATAGGCATGGGATGACCATGGTTTTGATCTCATCATGGTTTTGATTTGCATTTCTCTAATGACTAGTGATGTTGAGCATCTTTTCATGTCTGTTGGCCTTTCATATATTCTCTTTGGAAAAATTTCTATTCAATACCACCATCTATAGCTATGCAAGTAAGCCTTAATATAAGGTAGAATGAGTCTTCCTACTTTATTTTTCTTTTTCAGAATTGTCGAAGATAGTATAGTTCCTGTTCCTCTCCATATAAATTTTAGAATAGCTTTTCTACATCTACAAAAAAAATCTTGGCAGAATTTTAATAGAAAATTGCATTAAATCTACATATAGTTCAATATCTTTCTTATGTTGAGTCTTCCAATCCATGAACACACCTTCTTTCATTTCTTAGATCTTTTTTTCATCAGCATTTTGTAGTTTTCATTATATAAGCTCTTACATATTGTTAGGTTTACACCTATGTGTTTTTTAAGCAATTGTAACTGGTGTATATAATTTTAATTTCAGCTTTTGTATGTTTGTTGCTAGGATATAGAAGTACAGTTGATATTTGTGTGTTGATCATGTATCCTATGGTTGTGCTGAATACACCTATTAGTTCTAGGAGTTTTTGGTAGTCTCTTTGGGATATTCTACATAGACAATCATGTCATCTGCATATAGGAACATTTAATTTCTTTCCAACCTGTATTCTTTTAACTCCTTTTCTTGCTGTATTGCACTGGTTAGAACTTCTAGAACCATGCTGAATACATTCTTCACTTTTAAAAAAGAGAATTGTAGAAATTATGTTTTTTTATTTTCCAAGGAATAATGTTTTTTTCTCCTAAATTATCTTTAGCATGTTTTTGAAAAATGTACCTGTTAAACACTTATTAAGCATGTACTATGTGCACACCTTTATCCGGGAAGCTAAGGAGAAACAGCTCTCATTCCAGAAGGAGAAACAGACATATAAATAAATCGCAGCTCTCCTGGGAGGGACCAGCACCCAAGGAGGTGAGTATGGGCTCTAGGTACAGGCACAGTGGCTGCTCAAAGGAACCCGTGTTCCTTCCCTTCCTCCTCCCAGGGGTGGTGGGAGATGGGCATGGAAACTGTGGAGTTTTCCCAGACATGGCTGGCACCTACACTGGGAGCAAGTCTTCCTCACAAGTACAATGGATTATGTGGTTCTGAAGATCCCCAAAACACACTCCTTTGAAGCTCAAGTGGTATAATTAAAGAAAATGAATATGGAAAAACTCAGTTCTGATGCGGGATCCTTAAGTCCTCCATCTGAGTAGGCAAGAGATAGAAATTTGTAGAGGTCTTGTATCTAAATTGGGCAGGTGGCAGCAGCTGAGCTATTGTTATCCTGTCACAGTGCTGAGTCAAAAATACCTCTGAGCTTAGAGGCTAAAAATCATGAGTACCCAGCCCAAACTGGGAGCAGTGGGCCCACCATCCCTGTGCATGTCTGCCCAGCCTTGCCTTGCTGTGAGCAGACGCTCGGTTCCCTTTTCCCTCCTGGGTCCTCCTTGCCTATTCTCCCTGCACCCTGCTTCCTACAACTTTGTGAAGAAAGATGATCATTAGATTGGGATGTCTCGACTCTCTGTCTAGAAATATATGTGCCAGGGTTCTAAGGCTGTGAAGCTTAAGTTTCAAAGAATTCTTAAATTCTCAACGAATTCAGTTTCTTCCTAAGTTAGAATCCTTGCTCTGAGAAGTAAAAAATAGTCATGGCATGATAAGCCTTTCAAATTCACTCATTCATTCACTCTTTTAGGCAGACACATTGTGTCCAGTGCTGAAGCTACCTGGTACTTCACACTTTGGTACATTCAGCATTCCAGCTGCATAGCTTCAGCTGGAAAGGTTTCATGGATTCTAGTGGGCAGGAAGTGACAGTAGGCTCAGTGAGCAAGCGTTCCTAATGCTTTCAGGCATACTCAGCTTCTCTTACTTTGCGTTGGTGTCACCCTCCATAATTCAATGTTTTCTGTTGCTCTTTGTCTGGTCATTGGTTTCCATTCAGCATTGTTACTTTCTGTGGTCCCTAAGCAAGCTCCAAGCAAATGGTGATCTTCCTCAGCGGGAATCAGCATCTGGGTGTGTAGCTTCTCTCCATCTCCTTCCTTCTGGGTCTGCATATCCTGCCTTTCCTCTTATAATTAAATGTTAATTGTTTATTCACTGTCATTGTTTCCCCATAAAGGTCTTCTAACAGAATAGTGAGGGAGGAAAAGATGATGGTCTTAAGTTGCTCTTACTTATTTCTATCTGTGAGAAACTTAAGCTCATTTATTAATATACAATATATTATATAATAATTATTAATTATTAATAATATTAATATATCTTAATAGAGTCTTTGTAACTTTGTAAAGCACTGACTCTTAGAATGTGTCCCCCTCAGCTAGGGCTAAGAACAGAAAGTATCTGACCTCTGGCTCATTACTTCCCCTGGTATGTATCTAATTGCTGCAACGTTAGGAGCTAGAAAGGCAGGGGTCAGCAAGCCCTAAGGTGTAGACAATTCAGGGACAGTGACAGCTTTCAGCATTATTGGAAAAAGGCCCAAAACTTCTAAGGTTTCAACCAAGACCCTAAAGACTTGCTAGGGGCATATTCCCAGAAAAACCAGAGGGCAATTTTCAACCTTTGATGAAAATTTAAGGTGATGGCTATGCTGTTGTTTACCTATTCTTGCTTAGGCCAAGCCTACCCATCTTGATTCTGCTCTGTGATGCCTTGTCTGAGATTCTGCAAACTACTTTCCCAGACTCCCTTGCCACCTGATTTCAAGTTCTGACAATGGAACGCACTGATGGAAGACTGGAAGGGAGAGGAGAGAAAAAGGGTACCTCTTCCCATTGTCAGCTATTATAGTACACACCTATCATGCAGGGACTCATGCAGAGTGTCATGCGGGGTCTCAGCTCCCGCTCCCCACCCAAGAATGCAGGACATGGTGAGGCCAAACAGGAACACGCATGGCACCATAGGTAGGGGAGCCATACCACTATAGTCTCACTGGCGGCTGGGGGAGACACAGGAGGCAGGAGCCACATGAGCTTCTCTGCCAACCAACCAACCCCTTGCTCCCTGCACTCCTCACTTGCGAGCTCAGCAACGGCAGTTATATCAGTGGCTAATGGCTAACTGGTTACAGCTGATGGCCACCCAGCCACAGCTGATGGCCATCTACTACCAGAGCCAGCACCCCTCCACGTGAGGCTGAGAGCCTGGAAACTGCACTCCTGGCTCTGTCCCCACACTCCACCCCTACAGGGTCTCGCCTCACAATCTACATGACAAGTGTCTTCCGCGAGGGGCCCTGTGTGAGGAACCCAACTCACAAGAAAAAGTTTCAGTCCCGTTCAAGTAATGTCCCGGGGGTGTCACTCGATGTCCACCTACCTTCTGGGCTCAGCCAGTGTTCTCAGGGCACCATCAGACTTTCTGGGCACAGCCAAACTTCCTGGGCACAGCCAGGGTTCCCACAAACAAGACTGCAGTCTGCCCCAGTGTCCACTAGGGCTAAAACCCTCTGCACATTAGAAGGGAACCAATGTATGGACAGTTCCACATGGGGCCTCCGGTCCCTGCTCGTCCCCTCTGACCGGGTACCTTGGCCCCACCCCTAATCAAGCTGAAAGGAGTCGGCCTCAAGCGGCTGCATGAAGTCCTGGAGGGACAGAGGTTGTGCTTTCCCAGCCTTCTCTTTTGGGCTTCACCGGAATTGCTGTTCCCGAGCAACTGTTTCCAGAGTTCCAACAAGAGTGCATTGGGTTGTCAATCAATTTTTTCCAGATTGACCCCTGCTGCCACAAGATCACGCCACATCTGTGCGCGTGTTACTCTCTGAGGCCCGCGACCTCGCCCCTTTACTTTTTTTTTCAATAGGTGTATACATAATCAGTGTTGGGTTTTTTTGGATTTCAAACTTATTTTTTATTTTTTTATTTATTTTTTATTTTTTATTGGGGAAGGGGAACAAGACTTTATTGGGGAACAGTGTGTATTTCCAGGCCTTTTTTCCAGGTCAAGTTGTTGTCCCTTCAATCTTAGTTGTGGAGGGCGCAGCTCAGCTTCAAGTTGTTGTCCTTTCAGTCTTAGTTGTGGAGGGCGCAGCTCAGCTCCAGGTCCAGTTGCAGTTGCTAGTTGCAGGGGGCACAGCCCACCATCCCTTGTGGGAGTCGAACCAGCAAACTTGTGGTTGAGAGGACACGCTCCAACCAACTGAGCCATCCGGGAGGCAGCTCAGCTCAAAGTGCTGTGTTCAATCTTAGTTGCAGCGGGCAGAGCCCACCATCCCTTGCGGGACTCGAGGAGTTGAACTGGCAACCTTGTGGTTGAGAGCCCACTGGCCCATGTGGGATTCGAACCGGCAGCCTTCGGAGTTAGGAGCACGGAGCTCCAACTGCCTGAGCCACCTGGCTTGCCCCTTGCCCCTTTACTTTTGACTTAGGCTTCCAGGTCTCAACTATGCGGACCTCCTGTCTTAACTTCCTTTGCCTCTGGCTTTCAGCATTCCCCAGGGTGGCCATGACAGTTGTAACTTCATGGATCCGCAGCCCCACATAGGGTGTAAGAATAGCAACCAAGGATCCAAAAGCACTCGCAGGTGCAGTATCCAAAACCAGATCTCTCATGCTGACTGTAAAAAAAAGCTCGTCATCCGGCCCCGCATATTAGGGTTGAAAATAGCATGTCTCATACCCATTTCATGGATGATTTGAGTAAGTTCCATATATCAGTGCCATTTACTCACAGTGTCTGGCAGCTCGCCAGCCTGTCTCCATACTGTGCGTACCGCAGCAGTGAGCCACTCCATTAGAGTGTGGTTGTCCTGGTCGTGGGCCAACTTATGGCAGTTCTGTAACCTTTGTTGCAGGGACGGATGCCTGTCACTAAGGCTAGCTTTTCCATCTATCCTGGGGAGCAGAGAGTGTGTCTGCCCCCTCATCCCATAAACGTAATGGCCAAGCCGAGACTGGCTCTCCAGGGCGCTGTCGGCACCGCCCCCCCAGCTCCTGCAACTCAGTGGGAGTGTAAGGGGTGTAGGTCGTGAACTCAGTCACAGCTGGGTTGCTGGCAGCAATGCCCAGCAATGCCTGGGGCCCAATGGTTGCTCATGAAACCTTGAAGCAAAGGTTTCATGAACCTTTACCTTTTGCTTCAAGATGGACCTAGCCGTGGGGGGAAAAGGGGTTGGGGTGTCGGGGGGTGGGTGGGCTACGAGCTACATTGTCTCCACTCGAATCGTCCGCCTCTGTCTCAGCATCTCCACTGTGGGGCTCGTCCTCTAACAGGTGGACCCGAGCTTCCAATGCCTCCCCCCAGGGTTGCTGGTCCTGCCCATGAGCTGTTTCATTAAGCCCGTCCTCCATGTTACGGTGCAAGGCAGTAAGGATCGTCCAGCCCACATGGCCGGCTGTCCCCTTCACCTCCTCCAGCAACCGCTCAGCTAGAACCTGCAGGACCCTCTCCACGCTGGCCAGAGAGCCGTCCATGTGCTCCCACCCCTGTGGGACCACACTGTGTGGGGGCCACATGGCGTGCTGCCCAGAGTCAGACACCATTCCTATCTGGCCGGAATCCTGCCCTCCGGGCCAGGAATCCGATTGGGTGGAGGCCTTTGTGTCAGACGTCCGTAACCCTCGCAGCCCACAGCAGCAGCAGACCACCAAAAAGCACACGACGCCCGAGAGGGCCAAAAGGGTGACGTGCCTTCTGGCACCTTGAGAGACCCACCACTTTACTGAGGGGTAACATTTCTCCCAAGCAGATTACGCCTCCTATTCCTGGTGCTGCTCCTCACGGGCTTCCTGAAACTGAGCTTTCACACGTGTAAACTGCTCCATTACCCCTTTGAAAATTCTGGCCAGCACCATACCCTGTTCGCTGCGCCATGTGTCATGCAGGCTGTCATGCAGGGTCTCAGCTCCTGCCCCCCACATAAGAACGCAGGGTATAGTTAGGCCAAAAAGGAACACCAATGGAGCCATAGATAGGGGAGTCATACCATTATGGTGTCGCTAGCAGCTGGGTTGGAGACACAGGAAGCAGGATCCACACTATCTACAACCGGCTGTCTGCTTCTCTGTCAGCCAACTAACCCCACTTGCTGACTGCAACCCGCCCTTGCCATCCACCAGTCACTGCTAGCGTAGCCATGACAGTTATATTAGTGGCCAATGGCTCACTGGTTACAGCTGATGGCCAACTAGCCACAGCTGATGGCCATTTACTACCCAAGCCAACACCTTTCCATGTGAGGCCGAGAGCGTGGGCTCTGTCCCCACAAACATGTAAACCAAAATTAATTTTAGACTGTGTTACACAACAGAAAGCATTTATTTCAGCAAAAAGGAGCTACAGCCCAGGAGACACAGATTCAGGTAGTGTCGTGCGGGGCGGCCCACTCCCCACATAAGAACACAGGACATGGTGAGGTCAAAAAGGGACACCCACGGAGCCAGAGATAGGGGAGTCATACCACTATAGTCTCGCTGGCAGCTGGGTTGGAGACACAGGAAGCAGGAGCCACACTGTCTGCAACCTGCTGTCCACTTGTCTCTGCCAACCAACCTCACTTGCTAGTTGCAATCCGCCTCTCTGCAATCCGCAATCCACACTCCACCGTTTGCTAACTCAGCCACCATCTTCTTGCTAGCCCCCTCGTTCTGCTAGCGTAGCCACGGCAGTTATATTAGTAGCCAATGTCTCACTGGTTACAGCTGACGGCCAACTAGCCACAGCTGATGGCCATCCAATCACAGTTGATGGCCATTTACTACCCGAGTGAGCACCTTTTACTACCCGAGTGAGGCTGAGAGCCTGGAAACTGCACTCCTGGCTCAGTCCCCACAGGTAACAGCCTAAATTGTGTTCCCCGGAATCAAAGGGGAGGATGCCTTTTATAGTGAAAGTTCCCACCCAGGTTCCCAATTAGGTCTGTCTCATGTAATGAGGTACCACGTTGTGCAGTTCCTCAGTCCGTTGATAGAAAGATGAAACAAGGGTTTCCCTGCAGTGGTTGACCAGGCGGCATAAACAAGCAGGGCCATAGTGCGGGAAACCCAGATTCAGTCTGAGCTTCTACCTGGTGTAAAGTATCGGAGGAGCCCCTGTCAGCAAATGGCCACTAGGCTCTTATTTGTAAAATGTAGGCCCTCAAGAGGAGTCCATCTCAGCAAATAAATTCCTTCTTGTGGTTCACATCAAATGAATCTTTCTTCTCAGAGTCTATATTTCCCCCTATCAATTTAAACCCGTCAGCAGACAGCACTGATGGTCAATCAGTTTGTCTCGGGTGCATTTCATCCCATGTCAACACTGCAGTGATTTGGTTACCTGCTCCAGTCCATCTAGTCCTTCGGTGGGGCTCCCATGGTTGGACTCTAGCCAACTGGGCAACTAGGGCCATTACCTTTAAGGGGTTTCTCAGGTACCTGTTAAACCTGGAGTTTCTGAGGTGGATTTTGCCATGAGGTGTTGAATTAGTAAGGCTTTAGCAAAACCTCTCAACATTGTCCTGTAAATGGCTGAAATGAAAAAGGACCTGAAAAATAGGAACTGGCAATAATTCTGCAAATATTGGGTAAATCAAGAGCAATAGGCAAAAGACAATCAGACTTATGCCCCTAATTAGCCAGTATCTTCCTGATCCAGATATATATTCAAGCAATTCCTGTATAACAGGAAAGAGTTCACATCATTCTAAATTAAAGGAGGTAGTGACTTGGTGTATTATTTCTATTCTTCATGCAACCATCACTTGAGTCTTTATAGGGAGTTTTAGACACCTGGTTATAGAACACCTACAGGTTGACTGAGGTACATTAAACAAATTAGAACAATGGTGAGTAGAATAATTTGCAATCCAGACCTCAAAACAGCCCTGCTCCCAGTTGGGAGACAGATGAAAATATCTGAAAAGTTAAACCCTAACCGCTAGTGGTACTCATGGCAAAAGTGGAATGTCCCTTAAGAGATTTTGCAAGTTTAAGAAGCTTGGTTGTTTCTAATTCTACCTGGAGAGAGGTATTTAACCAGGCATAGCAAGAATCAGGCATTAGCTCTGGCACAAATTCCCCCTTGGGCTGCAAAAAAATAATCTAAGGCAACTCTGTTGTCAAGAACAAGTCAAGCCAGGGGGTCTAAAGATCTCTGTTGAGTTCTGATGGCTCTAGCAGCTGAGTGGCTTATTCTGTTAACTGTTCTGGTTTGGTTTCTCATCATTATATATAACTGAGCAATGCCAAGGCCAGTCCATGAGCTTCCAGTTCTAAGGAAGAGGTTGCTCCTATATTAATCTCAAAATTCTATCTGCCATCATCTTGGAATGATCAAGATTGAGCTACATCTGAGAAGAGTTACGAATGAGACTAAAGGAAATCAGGAGCAAAAAGAAAAAAAAAAACACCCATAGCCTTAAAGCTTCTACAGATGGCACTTAAAATTATATAGCTGGACTTATTTGCTATATACATAAACTAATTTAGAATTTAAAAAGTACCACTTACATCCACAGAAGCACTAGAATCATACTCAAATATATAAACAGACATAATAATCTGTTTACTACACAACCAGCTGTTTGTGAAATTGTAATGGCTAGTAGAATAAAATCCTTATGAAAAAATAGTACTAATGTATAGCAGATTATACCAATTAAGCAAACAGCTCAAATTTATAAGGGTGAAGACCCACTATCGCTGTATTTCTAAGCATTTGTTTCAGTGTTAACATGGGTTTACCTAAATGTAACCCCATTAGAAGAGAGATTTTAAATGCTCTTCCCTCTTCAATACCTCATCATACTTTCAGAGGTGAAACGGGAACAATTCCATTTCTTTACCATTTTTGCCCATTATCATGATCTGACATAGTGTTATTACAGCATGTAGGCTAATATAGATGCTCTAAAGTATCCGATGAATTGAATTTCTAGCTTCCAGAATAATGTTTGTATTGTATAATAAGCCTGTCTGCCAGAAAGCCATGTCTCTGGTTGAAATATATTCCTGGATCAATGATTGAGAAGACCAATTGCTAATGAAGACAGACTGTTCCCTAATTGTTAGATAACAGTTTGATCTTTTCTACCAAACTAAAATTTCTTAGTAAATAGGGCCATGTCTCATTTACTTCCTGTATCCTCGATGGAACCTGGTACGTGTTGTGGACATAAGTACCATTTGGTGGATAATATCTGAAACAGGAATTTTTTTTTCCTCCCTCAAAGAAAACACTGATCCATCACATGGCACACTTTAACTCTAATAACACAATTTACAGAGTCATTAACTTTTAAAAGTTACATTAAATGTTATCCATCCATAGTAATAGGTTTTTTTTAAATGTTAGGTTTATTCTCTCTGACAGCACTTAAAATACATTTCAGTTTTAAACAGGGACATGAGAAAGATAAGGAACCACAAGGGAAGTCATCCTCAAAATACTGAACTCTATTCACTGCAATTAGCCTGGAGAGTTGTGGGGACAGAGTCCCAGAGAGCAGTTTCCAGGCTCTCTACCTCACCAGAGGAGGTGTCGGCTCAGGCAGTGAATTGGTTGACTGTGATTGGTTGGCCATCAGCTGTAACCGGTTAGCCAATTGGCTACTGATGTAACTGCAGGGCTGCGTTGATTGGTGGTTTGTTGGCAGGCAGAGAAGTGAATGGCGGACTGTGATCCTGTAGCTACTACTGCGTGTGTCTCCCCCGGCCACCAGAGAGAATATAGTGGTCTGACTCCCCTACCTATGGCTCCGTGGGTGTTCCTTTTTGGCCTCACCATGTCCTGCGTTCTTATGTGGGGAGCGGGACCAGAGACCCCACAGGCCGCTCCGCACAACAAATGGCGCAGCGAGCAGGGTATGGTGCCAGTCAAAACCTACCAAAGCATGGTGGAGCAGTGTGTGCATGTAAAAGTTCAGTTTCAGAAGGCCCGAGAGGAGTTGAGCCGGGAATGGGAGGTGCAGTCTGCCTGGGAGACTCAAGACTGGAGCCTCGAGATGGCACACCTCCCTCCTGGCCACAGAAGGCGTCACCTTCCTTTTAGTAATGTGCTGTTGCTCTGGGCTCTGAGGGTTGCGGACATCTTGCACTGCGGCCTCCACCCACTCAGACACCTGGCACGGTGAGCAAAATTCTGGCCAGGTGGGAATGGAGTCTGACTCTGGGCAGGAGGACGTGTGGCTCCCACACAGTGTGTGGTGTCCGGTGGCCACTGTTCTCAGGAGTTGGACCCCCAAGGAGGGGTGGGAGGACATGGACGGCTCTCCGGCCAGCGTGGAGAGGGCCTGCAGGCTCTGGCTGAGCGGTTGCCGGAGGAGGTGAAGGCCACACCTGGCCATGTGGGCTAGACTTCCTCTCGGCCTTGAGTCTCAACAAGGAAAATGCGCTTAATGAAATGGCCCAGGTGTCCCAGTTAGAAGCGCTGGAAGCGTGGGTCCGCCTGTTAGAAGAGGGGCCCCACAGTGGAGACTCTGAGGCAGAGGTGGAGGAAGCAAATGGAGACAATATAGCTCCCAGCCACCGCCCCCACCAATCTTGAAACCGAAGGTAAAGCACGAGCAACCTTTGGGCCCTTGGGGGCATTGCTGCCAGCAACCCAGCTGTGACTGAGTTCACAACCTACACCCCTTACACTCCCACTGAGTTGCAGGAGTTGGGGAGGCGGTACAGACAGCGCCCTGGAGAGCCAGTCTCGGCTTGGCTACTACGTTTATGGGAGGAGGGAGCAGACAACATTCTCTGTTCCCCAGGCGAGATGAAAAGCTAGCCTTTGTGACAGTGCATGCGTCCTTGCGACAAAGGTTACAGAACTGCCATAGGTTGGCCCAAAACGAGGGCAACCATTCTCTAATGGAGTGGCTCACTGCTGCGGTACGCACAGTATGGGGACAGGCTGGCGAGCTGCCAGACACTGTGAGTCAATGGCACTCATATACGGAACTTACTCAAATCATCCATGAAATGGGTATGAGACATGCTATTTTCAACCCTAATATGTAGGGGCCAGATGACGAGCTTTTTACAGCCACCATGAAAGATCTGATTTTGGATACTGCACCTGCGAGTGCTTTTGGATCCTTGGTCGCCATTCTTATGCCCTATGTGGGGTGGCGGATCCATGAAGTTACAACTGCCATGGCTACCCTGGGGAATGCTGAAAGCCAGAGGCGAAGTAAGTCAAAAATAGATAAATGTAGACTTATTTAGCAATTAATGTTTCAGTATTTTATCTTATTTGGTAATGATTTAGCTATTCAATGAATTTAACTTGACTCATCATTTAACTTAGCTTGCAAAACTCTGAGGTTTCAACTTACCAAAACATTTTTGGAAACTATTTGCTGGAAACTATTCACCTAGAAACTCTTATACCAATTATACCTAGTTAAACCATTTCTTTTTAACAATCATATTTAGGTTACTCCTGAAGATTTTATGAGACTTTAAAGTGATTAGCTATTATATTTATTTATTTTTTGCTGGCAAATTTTGTAACAGAGATAACATGAGCTTTTTGACAAATAAACCCAGATAGAATGAAAGCTGTACATCTGTATTATTTTTCAGCTTTGTTAACTAAAGTCATGACCATTTTATCAACAACATTAAACTAACTTTTATTTACTAAAGATTAATCCTAGATCATGTCCACTTAAAAAGAATTTTGGTTAGTTTCTGTTATTTCTCCAATTTATCCGAGCTCTCAAATTTAAATCAATTGAATAAGACTCCTTTATAACCTAATTTTGAAATTACAAATCGAATTTGGCAATACCACCCAGCAGTAGAAATATGCCATATCTATAACATATACATACATAAACACACAAACACAGAGATCTTATAGCTTTAATTTTAAAACTCTAGCTTTTGTGTCCCAGGCAAAATACAAAACTAAGAAGAAAAACTGGATCCAAATTATGCTTCTAGCAGATGGACTAAATTAATGTTTTGCTCAGATGGCCAAAGCTTTTGCATGCTGTAAGAATTCCTTTAAAGCTGTTTTTAAAACCAAAGAATATATTCTATGGTCCTTGAGAGGTCTGAGATCCTCTCCTTTAAGGGAGCCCTTTAGATGGACAAACACAAACAAAACATCAACAAACACAAACAAAAAGAAATAAAAAGCAATTGTGCACATTAACGTTGGAAAACTCAGAAAGTAGCAGAGCGGCTTCAGAATGCCTGAATTTAAGAGTAGCAGATTTTCCTAGAGGAAAACAGCATCGAAGTCGAGCCTGAGCACGAGATGGTGGCTGCCACATGTATGGAGAGAAAGAAGATGGGGGAATGGGAAGAAACCTCAGATGCTGTTTTAGCTGTAAATCATCCCAAGTAATTTTTGTTCAAAGACCTAGCCAATTATAACTTTAATCTGGGTTACCCACTTGCACTCACCTGAGGAAGGCATCCCCTTCGGTGCACCTTCAGCATGAGCATCCTCACAAACCTTTATGAGAGGGCCGAGTCTGAGCTTAATGGACGAGGTCTGCCACCACATGGACCAAGCCCATAACTGGATGAAGGCTTCCTTCCCTGGTCTGAGAAACCGTATGGACCAAGCCATATCCTAGACAAAGGGGCCCTTCCCTGAGGTGCTCCTTGTAGACAAGTGGAGATGAAGAAAACAAAACTCGAATCTCTGACTTGAGAAAAGGAGATGGAAGTCCTGGAATCTGAGTCTCCCATTCAGACTACTAGAAGCCAGCAAACAGAAGAAAGGAAGGAAAGAAGGAAAGAAGGGAGGCAGGATGGGAGGGAGGGAAGAAGGGAGGGAGGGCGGGAGGGAGAGGGAGAGGGAGAGGGAGAGGGAGAGAGAGAGAGAGAGAGAGAGAGAGAGAGAGAGAGAGAGAGAGAGAGAGAGAGACAAACAGAAAGAAAGAAAAGCTTAAATAAAGGCCAGAACTTCAACCAAGGAGGGAGGCTGGGATCCAGGATGACTTACCACTGAAAGCCAGAACCTCCAAAGGAGAAGGTAGAGAACAATGGCCTCTTGCTGGTACCTTGCATGAATCCATGGTGGCACCAGGGATGGAAGGACTGTCGCCTTGGAATCCCATTGTTGCCACCATTACTATAAACCAAAATTAATTTTAGACTGTAAAAAGAACAAAAAGCATTTGAACAATAAGAAGCAGCAGTCCAGGAGACACAGATTTAGGTAGCAACCTAAATTGTGTTCCCCAGAGACAAAGAGGAGGCCGCCTTTTACAGTGAAAGTTCCCATGCAGGTTCTCAACTAGGTCCATTTTATGTAAATGAGGTATCTAAATTGTGCAGTTCTGATTGGACAAGGCAGGAAACAAGATTGTTTTAAAGTAATGTTGGATAGACAAATTGTGGCATGTTTATTTAACATGTGTTGAGTAGTATTCACTCAGTATCTATTGAATGGCATAATAGTCCGTGCAGTACAGAAAAAGAATGACCTATAGCTCCACATAACCAAAGAAATGAATTTCTGGGACATAATGTTGAATAAAAGAAACAAGACATAAAAGAATACATATTGTATGAGTCTATTTCTATGACATTCAAGAACAAGCGAAGCTATCCCACGGTGATAGAAGTCAGAGTAATGGTTATCTTTTGAAGGAGGATTAGTACGTGGGGGAGACCCAAAGGGAGACTTTAGAGCTGCTGCATTTCTACTTCTTTACTTGGTTGGTGGGTCCATGGCCGTATACCAGTGTTAGAACTTGTCCAGCTGTGTGCGTAAAATTTGTGCGTTCTGCATGTGTATGCTATAGCTCAACAAAAAAGCAACACAAAATCCCTGGTACAGACTAGACTTTAGGAGTTATTTATAGAACAAATGGATGTGTGACGAGCTCTCCACCTTGGTTTCATTTACTTCACTGGTAATACTAGATGTTTAGAAACTTTTTGATGTTTGTGCAGGCAGTGCTGACTCCATCTTCAAGCTAACCCACCATCTTAACTTCTAACGAATGAACCCAGACCTTTGATCCCCTCCCTTTCCCCTGGGGTGGACTATGGAATGTGTACAGAGGCTTTGGGCTAATCACAGAATTCCCATTAATCCTTCCTCAGGGATGAGGCCCCCTTGATGTTACCTATCTCTTAACTCATGTTGGCACCAAAGCCTCCCTGGTGTCTTGTCTCTTTGTTCCCCCTGGCCACTCCATTCTTTTCCCAGCACACAGGTCCACCTCTAAGGGGGGGGGGAGGGCGGGCGAGTGGTGGCCTGGTGGCTCAGGCTGTTGGAGCTCTGTGCTCCTAACGCCGAAGGCTGCCGGTTCGATTCCCACATGGGCCAGTGGGCTCTCAGCCATAAGGTTACCGGTTCCATTCCTCGAGTCCCGCAAGGGATGGTGGGCAGCACCCCCTGCCACTAAGATTGAACACGGCACCTTGAGCTGAGCTGCCGCTGAGCTCCCGGATGGCTCAGTTGGTTGGAGCGTGTCCTCTCAACCACAAGGTTGCCAGTTCGACTCCCACAGGGATGGTGGGCTGTGCCCCCTGCAGCTAGCAACTGGCAACTGGACCTGAAGCTGGAGCTGAGCTGCGCCCTCCACAACTAAGACTGAAAGAACAACTTGACTCGGAAAAAGTCCTGGAAGTACACACTGTACCCCAGTAAACTTCTGTTCCCCTTCCCCAATAAAATCTTTAAAAAAAAGAAAAAAGAGGGATAAAAGAGAGTGGCTAAGGGGTAAAAGATGCAGGGTTCTGAATGTCCTGTTGCCCCCTGGGACCACATTTCTGTATGTAATTTCCTATTAAACTTATTAACCAAGTTGGACTCATCTGCCTTATTCTTTGGTCTCTCAGCTCCTTTGGTGTTTGCGGGCCACTTTGCACATATGGCCCTTTCACGGAACAATGTTAAATTTTGTACCCAAGTGACATACAAAGTTTAAAAACATCTTCTCAGAGTTTTATGGTCTAACTCTACTTATGGTTTAACTCATATTATCATTTAACTCTACTACAAACAAAATATTGTGGGTCTTATCAGTTTTTTAAAAGTACTTAATATTTCTGAAATACTCAACCCATGTACTCATTTGTATATATAGATAAAGATTTGTTTTGATCAGATGAGTATCCACTATCCCTTTTAAGTGCCTAACTGGACTTATCCTGTGGAGGATACACAGGAGACAGGCACTATCTCTGGAGGAGATTACAGTCTTTCTTTGCCTCCCTTTTGTGGAGGCCAGAGCACAGATTCAGACTGTATCTACTCATGTCAGACCAGATTCATGTCAATCTGGAAAGTGGGGCAGATGAAATCTATACCACCCATCAATATCTCCTATGAAAACTGTTTCATTACTACAGGTTAACAAATGCTCTTAGCATGTCAATGCATCACTTATCCAAGGTGCAAATCCAAAAGAATGTGCATGGCAGGTGTGCAGGCTAACTTCACTTATCACAATACCCCAATGCTAATGAGGCTCACAGCTACTGAGCATTTTTTGACATGTTAATCCTATAATATCTTTATATGTATAAAGTTATTTAAATTTCATAACCCTGAATTAGATACTGCTACAATCCCCATTTTACAGATGATAAACTGAGTCAGTGATATATTAACTTGCCCTAGGTTCACAGGTAGTCAGCGTCAAGACTGGAATTTGAACCCATGCAATCTGATTCCAGAATATAATTATCCTATATTATTTTTTAAATCGAGATATAATTGACATATAACATTATGTAAGTTTAAGGCATACAGTGTGTTGATTTGATACATTTACATATTGCAATGTGATTATCACCATAGAGCTAGCTAACACCTCTATTATGTCCCACAATTATCATTTCTTTTTTGTGGTGGGAACAATTAAGATCTAGTCTCTTACATTACCATATATTTTTAACCACTCAAGGTAAGAAATGATGGAAAGCTGTGCATCAGGGAGGCAGATGATTTGTTTTGAGGTATTTCTGGTAGAGTGGTACAGCTATATCACAGCAGTTTGGGATATTTCAGGATCATGCAGAGGGCTTGGCCACCTAGTTTTTCTGCAGTTCCCCTTTCCCAACTATATTATCTTCCTACTGCTTGCTGGCTTTCTTCTTCACTTATTCGTTCAGGCTACAAATAATTATTATATGCCTACTATGTACCAGGTTTCTGTTTATGTGTAGGAAACAAGTACATAGATAAGACACAGACTCTCCCATATTTATGGCATAGATTGCCCTTAGTTTCTTCCTCCAGTTCATAATTTCATTCTGTTTACCTTTATGTTAGTTCGGACTGTTGCTTGATGTGAGATGACTCCAAAGTAACTTTCAAAAACTCCTGACCCTTTGCCTTTTGGTATTAATTAACAGCAGCAGCATCGAGGTCCTACTTAAGAAAAGGCATTTTCGACAGCACAAAGCAAGGTTTTCGTTTTTTGTTTTAATTTGGGAGTATTTCAAGTCCAACTTAGTTCCATCATTTACCTCCTGGCAGTTTGAAAACCAGGGACCAATAATTCCCTAATCTGTGGGCTGTTTAATGTCAATACAGTACTACCCTCGGAGGAATAGAGTAAGGCCCTTTTCCAGATGCCGTGTTTTAAGACTTTCAGCTGGAAAGCCCTTCACGACTGAAAGTGAAAAGCTTTCAATAGTGAAATTTATTCTGATTATTAAAAATCAGGATTCCATCTTATTCAGAAGCAAAGAACTGAGCTCTGGCTTAATGCCTCCTGCATTTCTGGCTGTGAGCCATATGGTCATCTAATTTGTAGTTTTTCAGGCAGTCAGAGGTTAGAAACTGGCAAATGTGGCCTCGACAGCAGTTAAGTGTGTCAAGACTGAGAGGAATTACGAAGACTGCCATAGAAATTGCTTTTTAAAAAGCCACCTCCTGTTGTATAAAGCACTGTAGTCTCTTCCTTTCTCTGGTGACTTTTGCCAGGTTCTCTTCGAGAGCCCCAGGTCCAAGAGGCACGAGACAGTGTTTTCTTGGGTTTTGTTGCCCACAGGTAATTAACGCTAAAAATCTGTCCTAGTAGAGCTTATTATACTTCAGTACATTTTGCGTCTTACAGTAGATACTTTTCTTTGCTCCTTGGCAGCACAAACACGTAAGGATTCCTTCGTGAATAAACAGAAGGGCAGAACACGGACCAGCCCCCGCGTGGGCCTGAGTCTGTGCCCCTGACAGGCTGGCCCGCGTTAAAACAGGGCAGGGCCGCGCCGCAGGGCCTCCGCTGTGTCTGGGGTGGCCAGGGCGGGGGCGGAGGCAGCAAGGCTTTTAGCGCGACTCCGTCTGCGATTACAACTACGAATACCAACTCATCAACTGGAATGAAACAGCGAGCATGTGAGATGAGAATAGTTTAGTCCTGACTCTCAGAAAGTGATTTATGCTGTTCTGAGGCCCTTGCCCTCCGGCTCACGCTGAGGAATGTGCTTAGTCGGCATGCTGAGTTATCCACTGCTCGTTTCGGGCCTGGGGACTCGTGGGGGTCCAAGCAGCCAGATGTACTCCAGACACCACCCAAAGCTACGTGTCGCTTGCCCTTCCGGGTCCACGACTAAGCTGGTACCTGGAACCCTCCCTGTGGGCCAGACCAGCGAGTGCGTCGGCTTGATTTAAAGGTGGGCTGGGCTGCCCCTTCGTGGCTGCTTTGGAAGTCTGCGGCCGAGGCGTATGAGGCAACGTGAGCCTGGGCAGAAAAGCCGTGGGCATTTAACGGTTGGGCCCTAATGTGGGACAGCACAAAACAACAACGCCGGGCATCACGGCCAGAGTCAGAAGCTGGCGCCTGGGCCTCGTAGCGAACAACGCTGTCCACCCGCTCCGGCCCGCACTACAACTCCCAGCGTGCCCTGCGCTCGCTGGCTCGCGGAGGCCGAGCGGCCCGGCGTGCACTGCGCCGGCCGGCCAGTCTGACAGTGGGCACCATGCGGGGCCCACTCAACTACTTGCGAGGACGGCCGGCCGGCCTCCTTTTCTCCTCGCTACTTAGCTCTCTGTTCCGACTACCCCGGATTCGGCCCCACCAAAGCAAAACAGGCTGCTACTTTCAATCCGAAGAATCGGTTCCAGCCAATAAAGTGTGCAGATTCAGGACACGTGACAGTAGCAGGGCGGTGCTTTGGTGGCGCCGTGATCTCTATGGTTTTCGCGGCTCGCTTACGGGGCGCGTAGGTCCACTGGAGGACTCGCTACATCCTTCCTCCATTACCTCACTGCCTCTGGTGGCTGCTGGGATACCGGAGGACTCGGGTCCCGGCTCGACTCAGACCTCCAGCTGCCCGGGTACTACCTCCAGCGCTTCCTGCCGCCGCCCCCTGCCGCTTCCTCCTCCGTCCGCCCGCCGGCCTTCCTCGCCCCGCCCGCCCCGGCCGCGCGAACGGCCCGCCCGCGGGCCTGCTTCTCCCGGGAGCCCCCACCCAGGCGCATGGCTCCATGAAGCAGGAGGAGGCAGAGCGCGAGAGGTCCCGTCCGCCCCGGCTGCGCCTGGGCCAGGAGAGAAGGTGGGAAACTCGTGCTGCGCCTCCTCCGCAGGGCCCGGCCTCCCTCGGGCCGCCGCCGACGTGCCCGCCGGGCCTCCTCACCCGGGCAAGCGGAGCGGCAGGGGCGCCGACCCCGGGATGGGGGCGAGGTCCGGGGCGGCGTGGGGGAGGGGCTCCCGGGCGTCGGGGGCGGTAGGCGGCGGGCGGCGAGGCCCGCTGGCCGCGTGTCCCCGCGGAGGGCGGCGTCGGGACTGTGCCGGGGTGCTGGGGTGCTGGGGAGGGGGCGGGCGGACGCCCTGCCCCGGGCCGCACGCCGTCCGAGCGGGCAGTCCCGGGCCGTGAGAAGTTTCGGTGCGGCCCGCCGCCCGCTCCCCGCCGGGCCCCGGGTCCCACCCCCGCGGCTCGGCCCTCCTGCCCGCCCGTCGCTGCGCGCTCGCCTGACTCCGCCCGCTGTCTGCACCCGCATTCCCCACCCGTCGCCGCTTACCGTCCACCTCTCCTCGCTGCCCGCTCCGGCCGCTCCTGTCCCCACTCGGCCTCGGGTGTCTCGGCCGCACTCTCTCTTCTTACGCACGCGTTTCACATTATACCTCTTCTCTTTTTTTTGCCAACCCTCCCCTCAGTCCCTCCTTCCTTGTGCACCCCTTGCCCCGTTTCCGTCGTCCCTCCACCTTACCATCTTTGGCTTTTATGCCTGTCCCCCTCCAGGCTGTGGGGTTTGCCCTTCATTTCCTGTCCTCCATTCCGCGTCCTGATGTGAACTCCCCAGTTTGCCACACTTCCCTCTCCCTGTAGGCCTATCCTCTTTCACTGCCCTCTTCTTGGATAGAGTGGGTGGGGCCTGGAGTCTCCTGTTTACATCTTTAGGAAGAGCTCGAGTCTCTACTAGCTGGGGATGGGGAGAGCTGGGGAGCGATTTCGAAGAGATTTACGTAGGACTAAGGATGAGTGGCTTACCAGCAGTTATCATCTCCCCTTGGGGTAACAGGATGGCCTGTCGGGACCCTAGCATGCTGTCTAGTAATTCTTCAGCGCCTTCTTTACAGAGGATTTGGGAATGTGTTTATGTTCTGAAACCAGTGCAGAGCCTTGAAATGGTGTATCTTGGCCTGAGAGCAAGTTTTGTTGTAAAGTCGTGGTGGAGGAAGTTGTAATGTGTGTCTCATGTTCAGGTTCAATAAAACCTTTGATCCTCAGTGCCCTCCCTTCTTGGTGATGACGCCAAGGATGAGGTGACTCAGTCCATGCAACTGCTATTGCCACCTTTGATTTAGATTTTGAAATGTTTTGTTTGAAGTAAGGAGAGCCTGTTCCTTAGCTATTTGTTTTTTTAGAAATTGCTCTGTTGAGTTGTAGTTTTTTCAAAACCATCTCTTACCTCTGCACTACCTTGATTTTGTTCATTCACTGCACCTGCATTTCCATCTTAGGTACAGGACGAAGGAATGGAATCGGAAGGAAGAAAATTCATTTCAGAGACAAAATAGCTCCCCTCCTCTGTTATAGCTGTTCCCCTGGCAATACAAACTTTCTGCTTTCAGTGAGTATTACCTTGGACATATTTAGAATAGAGTTTTGTTGCTTTTTTTGTTTTAGGCTTGTGTTAGGACTTTAGGGTATAGGTTTACTTTGTCCACGTGTTTTTTTCTATTTCCATAAGAGGGTCCTAATGTTGATGAAATTCCTTCCACTTGCACTCTTTTAAAATAATTTAAATATGTAAAGAAAGGTTTATTGTCTGTAATCCCATTAGAATGACCTAGATGGTGGTGCAGCATTACACTTACCCTCTATGTTTTTAGTACATCAGTCTGGCTCTGCCCCCTTCCCAAATTAGTTTTTCTTTTTAAGAACGAAGATTGTAACTCACAGTTCCTGTCAAAATCAATTATTGGGTCTCTTCCATACAGTTCTAATCTTCAGAGTTTTTTGGGACATTTTCCCCTAAATCTGCTATGGTGATGCTACCCTGTTTCCCCAAAAATAAGACCTAGCCAGACAACCAGCTCTAATGCGTCTTTTGGAGCAAAAATTAATATTAAGACCCAGTCTTATTTTACTATAAGATCGGGTTTTATATAAGACCGGGTCTTACATAATATGTAATGTAATATATGATGATATAATATAATATTGGATATAATACAATACCGGGTCTTATATTAATTTTTGCTCCAAAAGATGCATTAGAGCTGATGGTCCGGCTAGGTCTTATTTTCAGGGAAACATGGTATTATCTTAAAAGTAATTAAAATTCTACATGCAAACAAAGTTCTGGAACATTTTATGTTACTGATGTGTCTCCTAGAGTTTATTAATAACTCTTGTAAGAGAGTTTTTCAGAGTGCTTCACATTTTTTTGGAGCCTCACAAATCCTCTGTGAGGGAGGCAGGGAACAAATATTTTCATTTAACAAATGAATGAACTGAGACCCAGAATGATCTGGCACCTTGCCATAGGTCACATGGGAACGGATCTAAAAACAAAATAGAACTTTTGACTCCTGTGTTTATGTTTTTTTTTTAAGTTGACATGAAAATGTATAGTTCTGTGCATTTTTCTAAATCTACAACTTTTAAAAGCAATTGTATATGTAGGTCTATTTTTCAGGGAAATTTTTCACACAGCAAGTGTTTCTATTTTTGTTTTTTGGATATGAGTAGGATATGTATGATGGGGTTTCAAATATATGGAAGTAATTCTTTGAAATGATATACCAGAATGTTTGTCGGTTTTTCATCTATTTTTTGGAATAGTTTCATAAGTAGGCCATAATTAGAGCTTAGGTGTTGTTTCACAACTCATATAACAGTTACTAAGTTGAATTTCAGTTAAATTCTGTCACAAACAAAACAATAGTCTGTTCTCTTCTGTATAAACCTTGATTTGAATGGACATCTATACACTAAGTAATAAGAAAATGCAGAGACCCCATTTTTCTTTGTCTCTTTTCCACATCACAAATCTGTTTTCTTTGTTATAAGGTCATACTCTCTAATAAACTCTTTTGAGGCTTGTCTTCAAACGGTGAATCTAGATTTTTTTTTCCACCTCAATGCTCTTCTAGATATTTTAATCTGGTTATTGTTTGAAATCTAACTACTTTGATGCAGTAATTCTGTTAGTACTCAATATATATCAAGACTTATAATTGCGTATTTAGCAAGTTTAGTTTCTTTTTAGTGTAAGCGTAAAAGAGAACCTCTGTAGAATAGAACTGTGTACAACTCCCAGCCCAATATTCTTCATGTTTTCTGGCATTCACAATGAAAAGAACAGTGTATGATTTATTAGAAGCTATTGCTCTCCAACGGGGAAAAGCATTGAGGTGTTTGGAGTAATAATCCCATGTTAATAATATGATCTTTTAGACTACAAGGTAGTTCTTAATAGAATTTTATTATGGAGGTATTTGTTTGTCTAGAAGGCGAGAACTCAAAGCTGTGTTATTTTTAGACTCAGCCCTGCTTTCAGTAGCAGAGGTAGTGATAGTATTGATAGTAGCAGACATGTGCCGAAGGACTGCTAGTGCTGTCACATCTTCTCACTGAATGCTCACAAATAGTCCTGTGTGGCAGCAGGCGCAGGTCCACAGAGATGTGATCGCGTGCCTGAGTTGGTATGGCCAGTGTGTGGCCAGTCAGGTTTGGGATTTCAGCCTAGATGGCAACCCCAGAGCCTAGGCTCCGTCCTCTGACAGTGGGAGCTACGAGCCTTGAAAGAGACCCCTGCCAGCGAGGGAGGAAGGTCCTCTGCCCTGCCAGCCAGTTCAGTCAGGGCATCCTCATACCCTCCCTCAGTACTGGTCTCCATGCCTTGTTTATAAACATCAGCAACTTATAAGGCATCGATTTGTGTGAACTCTCGAAATCATATATTGCCCTCCAAGCAAATAGTGCCCCAGTGGGTAGCTCTTAAAGCATTCCATCGTTCAAAACAAAGAAAGTTCTCCTCAAGTACAGTTCAGAAACTAGGTATGGCCTGTCAGAGGAAAACCTTGAGCAACCTAAAGTAAAATACTGTGTTTCCCCGAAAATAAGACCGGGTCTTATATTAAGTTTTGCTCAAAAAGATGCATTAGAGCCTATGTTCAGGGAATGTCATCCTGAAAAATCATGCTAGGGCTTATTTTCCGGTGAGGTCTTATTTTGGGGAAAACACAGTAGAACCTGAGGCTAAGCCCAGGACTGATCAGTTACTGGTGTATTTTAGTAAAGAAGACCACCACCAGCATAAATCAAACCAAGACATTATGTGGGGGTATTTGACCTAATTTCTGAATGAATTGTCCATATTGGTACTCCATTTTGCTATGAATTACGCCTTTTCTAGGTTTGGGCTGAACAGAGTTGACAGCGATAAGAATAGATACTTGTAATTTACTTCCGCTTCTGATACACTTCAGTTAGCACCTCACTATGGAACCAGGTATCTAAAGATTAGGTTGTGCCATAAACTTTTTTTTTTATTAAAAAGGCAAACTTAAATGAAACTACTAGGAGATCTGTAGATAAGATTATTGGTGTGTGTGCTACATGCAGGGCACATGGTAGGTGCTGGGAAAGATCAAACACAAATGAGACCCAGCCTCTGAGAGTAGAGGTGAGGATGATTTCAGTGCCAGCTGGAATTTAAGTGGCAAGAGAATGCCTCTCAGCTTCCCTGAAGAAAGGAGGAAGTCCCCAGCTGGCCTTTGTTGGGGACCCTAAGGAAGGTCAGGACCCCTTGAGTGTTGCATGTCAGGTAAAGAAAGGTGCGGGAACTTCAACACAGCATATTTTATTTGACACTTGCTGGGT
Source organism: Rhinolophus hipposideros (assembly GCF_964194185.1). Taxonomy (NCBI): domain Eukaryota; kingdom Metazoa; phylum Chordata; class Mammalia; order Chiroptera; family Rhinolophidae; genus Rhinolophus; species Rhinolophus hipposideros. The sequence goes on along the minus strand of NC_138052.1, from coordinate 774,558 downwards.
CAGGAGGTCTATAAGGAAAAGGTAAAATAGCCATTCCTTTTATTTCCTCCAGCTTTTTTGTGGAAGTATGGCTGTGTCTACATCTGGTGGAGATCCAGTTGTAACTAGCTCACCCTATTGATCTCAGGTGGACATACAGTAGGAAAATGAGATCACTGCGGCTGGCTCTTAAAATGGACCTTGAGTTTAGCTTTGAAAGGGTAACCAACTGAAGGCTTGGGAGGGTCTCGGTGACCTGTGTCTATAAAGCAAAGGTTTTACACCTGATTCCAGTTATTTCAGATGAACCGACTTCACAGTAACCACTTAGTTACTCCTACTGTGATCACAATACGATCATTGGTAGTTTTTATGAGGTTTGGGGATGAGAGAACAAATTCCCACATCATTTTAGAAGCGGTGTTGAGTATGTCATTAGGGCTATTTGTTTTTAGCTGGTCAAACTGCAGGTTAGTCTGTTATATTGAAATGCTGTTTTTCTGAGGTATCTTACACTGTACTTAGACACCAAGCTGTTACAGAAACGAGTGTCTGTAATCATTGTAGGGCAGTCCTCAGGCTGGGACTACTTGGTTGTGGTGAGATGCCCACTGTCAACGCAGGGTCTCAGCTCCCGCTCTATGCCCAAGAACTCAGGATATGGTGAGGCCGAAAAAGAACACCCACGGAGCCATAGATAGGGGGTTCAGACAACTATATTCTTGATGGCGGCTGGTCAAGACACAAAAGCAAACATCCGCCTGTATCCCAACAAGGGGTCTTCCTGCACCCCAGTCTCGCTAGCAGCCGGGTGAGACACAGGAAGTAGGATCCACACGATCCTCAATCCGCCCTCTGCTTCTCTGCCTGCCAACCAACCCCCCAGTGTAGCCACGGCCGTTATGTTAGTGGCTAATGGCTCACTGGTTACAGCTGACGGCCAACTAATAACTGAGCCAGCACCTTTCCACGTGAGGCCGAGAGCCTGGAAACTGCTCTCTGGGACTCTGTCCCCGCACCCACTTTGTTAGATTGGGTTAGAAGAGTCTCCAACCTAATGAGAAAGTTTTGATGAAATTGGTGAATAGTGGTTAATGTATTTACTACCAGCACCGTGATTTACTTCACATTCTTTACTGTAGTTCTTTTAATGTTTGCTTTATGCTGACAGATAAGTGAAATATTGGCCCCCTTCAAAATAATTCAGTGAAGATGGGGAGATGGAGTGAGTGGGTAGGCTATAGATGAAATAAAATTGGCCATATGTTGAAAATTGTTAAAGCTGGGTATAGGGTTCATTATACTATTTTGTTTATGTTTGAAATTTTACATAAACTTATAGAGTAAATTCTTAAAGAAATGCCTTCTCATGTATTTTTGATGCAGAAAGTCTCTAACTCTACCTGTGGTCACTTTGAGAATATCAGTTGAATTGTTTGCTTAGTGACCTCGCAAGAAATGGTTGGGCCAGAAAGCCACAAGATTTGGGTTGGTTCTCTTGATTTCACATCATAGTTTGGGAGGGTGTGGGGGAATTGTTAAATGTAATCAGTTGTGATCGTGCCCCACTGCAGATCAGTGATTGGACGTGGTGTGTAGGCAGAATATGCCTGGACTTGAGTTCTGCCTTGGCGCACTTTGAAAACTCCTTCAGTTGCTCTGCTGTGGGCTGTTTCCCTGGTCAGGTAGTTGGTAACACCTGCTAAGGAACACCTGAATTGCCACCATCTGATAACATGTAGCTCTTCCTTCAAGGCGTGCTTTGGTATAATGAGAGTGAGAAAAAATTTCCTTTTTAACCTTTGTGTTTCATCCCTTCTCTTGGCTTCTTTGACTTTGGGGTTCTCCAGAGGCAGAGCCTCTGGGCCCTGTTAAAACTCCAGCTCCCTGGAGATAGTTGTGGCTGCTTCACTCAACACGTGTCCTAAACCCCCTGCATATACAAGGTAGAAAAAAGAGCTCAGAGGGGTGGCTGGATGGCTCAGTTGGTTAGAGCGTGAGCTCTTAACAGGGTTGCCGGTTCAATTTCCACATGGGATAGTGGGCTGCACCCCCTGCAACTAGAGATTGAAAACGGGGAGTGGACTTGGAGCTGAGCTGCGCCCTCCACAACTAGATTAAAGGACAACGACTTGATCCTGGAAAAACACACTGATCCCCAATATTCCCCAATTTAAAAAAAATGGACTTCTCTGATGTATTTTAAAGAAAAAGAGAGCTCAGAGGCCGGTGACATCTATTGTGAACTCAAATGACAGTGTCAGGTTTCCTGATGATTGTCAGAGTTATGGCTGAGATGTTGGCTTTGGGCTTAGGTGTTGGTTTTTTTTTTCCTGCTCTGTTTTTGTTGGCAGCATTCTGCAAACTATTAGGCTTGTTTTTAGTATGCCTTTGAATGTAATTTGTTTTCCATCATGCCCTTAGGATAGGGACTGAATCCAATGGCTATTATTGGCAGCCCTCACTCTTCTTTGTGACCTGCTGGGAAAACCCAGGCCTTGGAGTCTGACAGATAGATTGGGGCCCAGTACTAACTCTGCCACTTCGTGGCAGTCTGGCTTTGGGCAGGTTATCTGGTTTAGTAAACCTGAAGCCCCACCTCTATAAAAGGAGGGTAACGGCGTCTGTCTTGCTGAGTTGTTTTGAGGGTTCCGTGGAACCCTGTTTAAAGAGCATCTGTGCAGTGCCAGCCCTGTGCTAAGCCCTGGTGCTCAGTGAAGTCCCTGCCTTCAGGGAGTTCTGTCCTAGTGCGAGCAGCCCAGCAAAAGCTAGGTGACGATCAGGGATACTGTGGATGCCTGATCATGGCTCTGTACACCAGAAGCTAAACATTAATGAATGCCAACTATAATTTTATATATATAATGTGATGGCTCGGTGCGAGGTTGGAGGGATAGTGGATGGGGATAGGGATAGTGGGAGGGGGGTTCACAGTGTGAGGGATATAAATGATGAACGTCTAAGTAGTACCTTGTCTTGTACACTTGAAACTAATAAATTAAAAAAAAAAAAAAGCTAGGTGACGAGAGAAGCTAAGGAAATTGACATTTGCTACATGCCAGACACTGTAGTAAGAACTTTACATGCATTAGACTCATTTACTTCTCCTAACAACCGCATGAGGCAAATCCTGTTGTTACTCTCACTGTGAAGAAACTGAGTCAGAGAAGTAATCCTGAAGGAATCAGGATTTGAACCCAGGCCAACCGGCTCTGAGGTAGCATTTTTAATCGAGACATTCTGCTCCCTGTCTTAGCAGTCTAAACAAAACAAAGACGTCCACGCTCAGAACAGTCTAGTCTTTGGAGGTTTTCGTGTATCAAGTGCATAAGGCTTTCTCACAAAGAAGCCAGGTACTGAAGTATGCAAGCTGTTATTCCTTGGCTACAGACAACTTTTGTCTCACCGAGAATCGTCCTCGACACAAAAATGGGTATTTTGTTACAGATCAGCATATATCAAGAACATAAATAACGTTTGTGAAATTTTTGTGTCTCATTCAATTTAAAGTGACAGATTGTTTTGGAAGAAATAATGGCATTGCAAATGGGTACATAAATACCTAATTTGATTTGAAAGGTAGAATTTACGACCAAAATACTGTGTTGTAGACCAGTGCCTGAAAAGATAGTTACATGGTATGTATTCAAATCACAGAGACAATTTTAGGTAGAATAATACATTATAATTGGGGGTAGGGGCTAAAACTAACATGTAATGAGAAGAAAACAGTATACTTTTTTCAAGTCAACAGAATTTTACAAACTCTGGTGTAATCGACATTGAAATAACTAGGATCGGTTTTCCCTTTCTCTGTTGACTATTGACACAACAGATAAAGGATCTCGGTTATGTTATATAGCTATACATTTTTACCTTAGGCTTTTTAAGAAAGGAAAATTTAGTGAAATATAGCCTCCCTCCTTCACATCATCAGATGGGACATTCTGGTTTCCTGGTGCATCTGATGCTGCATTTTGATAAACTGAGTGGCTTTGCATATGTCTGCCTTGCTATGACAGGACAGAAATGGCTACCTCACAAAAGGACTGAAGCTTGGGTCATTTGTGTGAAAGGTTTCCGCTAGGTTGTAGCTTTTCTTGAATGGGGTCTTGAAAGGATAGAGACATGTGTAGAAATTTCAGAGAGCCAAAGAAAATGAGTAAGACATCGGAGAATGAGAGCTGTGAGGGCAGAAAGGTGGGAGCTTGTGTTAGAAGGTGTGCTCTTTTCAGGATGGCAGCTAACTGCTTTTCACCTTCCCTAACATCTGGGGCTGAAATTAGACCGATTTAGGTTAGTGATGAGGAAAATGCTGAAAGGATGTGGTTAACAAGCAGAAGCATAAAAGTTCCTCTGGGATCCTTTAAAAATAGGGTTGTTCAATGTGGATCCTCTAAAAAGGTAGAGAAAGCGATCTGACAGAGTCCTACAGGTCAGGTGTACTCTTCTAGTCAATTTTGAAATGTCCTCATCGGTTTCAAGATGGCTGCTACCCCACCCTTCCTTCTGCCCAAGACAGTCTTGGGCAAGAGAGAACCTTCTCACATTCCTCCATCCATGCTGATCATAGCTTTATGGAAAATAAAATAAATTGTTCCCATTTAGGAAAAGGTTAGGAGCTTCTGGTGTGGAATTCAGGGTCTCCTAGCCTTTCTGGTCTGCGAGCGATTGTGACCATATAACGCAGGTGAGAGAAAGAATTGGCGATTCTTACCTCTGCAGGTGGACTCCCCCTCTTTGATTTTTGTTTTCTCCTTTTAACTAGCCGTTTGCATTAATCTTACCTACTCTCTGTTTGCTTAGGGTTCTGTAGCATCCCAGACCTCGAGCTCTGAGTCAGGATGGGAAAAAGACGTTGTGTTCCTCCACTCGAGCCCAGGTTGGCAGCAGGCTGTTGTGGGGTCAAGAAGCCCAAGTTATCTGGCAGTGGAGCGCACACCCCTGGGAACCAGTCCACGACTGGCCCTGCCTCCAGTTCAGGACCTCTTCAGAATCACCAGCATGTGGATGGCAGCGGTGGTCGGGAGAATGTGGCAGACTTAACGCTGGGACCTGGAAACTCTCCCATCACACGAATGAATCCCACATCGGGAGCGCTGAGCCCTCTCCCCCGACCCAACGGAACTGCCAACACCACCAAGAATCTGGTGGTGACTGCAGAGATGTGTTGCTACTGCTTTGACGTCCTCTACTGTCACCTCTATGGCTTCCCACAGCCCCGGCTTCCTAGATTCACCAATGACCCCTAGTGAGTAAATCCATCAGGGCAGGGGTCAGTGAGAAAGGCATGATGGCGTCTTTTTGGGGTCGTTCTCTTGAGAGTCTGCTGCTTATACAAGCTTTCCCCTGCTTTGGGGAAAGGGTAACGGGAATAGGATGATGAGAAATGTCCAATAACATCTAGACCATTCACAGGATTTAGTAATGGAAGAAGACTAGGTTATGTGTGGAGGAGGTGAAGCGTAGGCTTGAGTCTTCAAATTAGGAGGATTTTGGTTTTGGCACTTTTACCCTCTCAGGTGTAGAGGTCACACCGTCACACAGCATCGTGGATCCCTGTAGTGTTGACGTCCAAGTGGGTTGGGGGTTTCTGAGGGCCTGTTGGAGACTAGTGGCTTATTTAGCAGGAGCTGTGATGCTCCTGACTGCCCTTCAGCAAGCCCCTGGTTATCCCCTGGGGCCTCCGGCGCTCCCCCGAGAATGTCAGAATGTGCACTGCTGTTTGTAGTTCAAGACTGTTGTTGGTCCCAAGCACTCTTGCGTGTCAGGAAGCGTGTAGAAAGCACAAAGTGAAGACACTCAGCCATTGTTTGCGTCTTTCTCAGAATTGGAAACAGCTCTGAGCTGGCTTTAAAGAGCACTACTGCTTTCTTTTTTTTTTTTTTTTAAACTTTATTTAAGTGTGTTTTTCCAGGACCCATTAGGTTGTTGTTCTTAGGAGATGCTTTGGAGCACTCATTGACCTAAGAGCATCCATTCCTCAACTGTTAGTGCCACACCAGGGCACTACATAGCCCCCCTGGGTGGGCCATGGAGGGGCACAAAGAAAAAGTACTCGCTCTTGGGAGACTTGTTGAGTTGGCAGTTCACACACACAGAGCTAAGTAATGTCTGTGGCACACTGGGCAGAAGTAGAGGGGATGTCGCTCGTGTGTGACTGTCAGAGGAGAGAAAATGTGCTAACTTGTCAGGGAAGGATTGCCATGGGATACCATGGTCAGACGAATCCTGACTGAGCAGCTGCGGGTTCTGAGTGTTGGTCTGAGGTGGTCAGGTGTGTCCCGTAAGGAGAGGGACACAGATTTAGAAGAGTGGGTATAGTGTATGGGCTGTTACATTCATGGGCTTATATTAATATTTCCATCCTGCAAACAGTGGAATTCTTGTTTGGATTGATTTGGAGACCGTAACCTTGGCTGGTGCCGTTCAGGTGTTTTAGTGCAAGGAAAAAAGGGGTAGGTGGGAGATCTGCTTTGTAACAATGATCAAAGAAGTAGAAAACTTAAAAAATTTAAGTTGCTTTTTAGAAGTGTATAACTCAACAATCTTAAGAGGTAAGGGCAGAGGAATTTGGAGGAATCTCAGGAAGAGGGGACAGACTTGTAACCTCTTTCTAAAAAATCTGTCACCTTCAGTCTGATGTAGCCTAATGAAGCTTGACTTTGGCCTAGAAACAGAAAGTGGCAACTTCTAATAATGAACTCTCTTCAAAAGACATTTTTTTTTTTCTGAACATTTATGAACAGGAGCTATTTGTAATTGCCAGGAACAGAAATAATTACGGGAACAATGTGGGGTTGCAGGGAATGCTTACAGCTAAGGAGGAGAAGGTATACAGGCCCAGTGTGTCTTCATGAAGGATGGAACTAGGGAACATGGACACTCAAAATAGAGTAAAGAAGAGGAGAGAGACATGGAGAGTTAGAAGGACGGGAAGTAGAGTCCTGAGCAGAGAATGAGGAGTGTGACACACATACGCGTGGAGTCTGAGCTATGAGCAGGCTCACAGGCAAGGTGGCCCAGAGAGCCTGTCTTCACACGGTCTTGTTGAGCTGTCCCCTCTGTTTCCCTGCAGGGACTGCGCGACTCCCAGAAAGGCAGGCAGCTGGCCGGCAATTCAGAAAACAGTCCTTTGGGGGAATAGCAGAAATGAACAGGGATAAAGCCGAGGTTTTGTTCTTACACATGAGTAATTTGGGGCTGGCGAGTGTTTTGTGTTTTGTTTTTAGTCCACTCTTTGTGACATGGAAGACAGGGCGGGACAAGCGGCTTCGTGGCTGCATTGGGACCTTCTCAGCCATGAATCTTCATTCAGGACTCAGGGAATACACGTTAACCAGGTAATTAATTAACACCAGGCATCAGATCTGTAGGTCAATTGGCAATCAGATTTATCTACAGGATCGAAAACAACTGCCTGACTTTATTTCTTCTAAGAATGAGTATTCTCTTCTTGGTAATCAGGGAATGTGGGGGCTTTAGTCTGGTGAATCACATATCAGTTCAAGTATAGACAGTTAATAAGTTATGTTTTAGCACGTTAGTATTGACGGAAATGGCTGCCCTCTGTGTAGCTCAGGGCACATGGTATTGGCTCCCAACTCGAGAGTAGCCTCACACATGCTTTCTGTCCCCTCCAGTGCACTTAAGGACAGCCGGTTCCCCCCCCTGACCCGAGAGGAGCTGCCTAAACTTTCCTGCTCTGTCTCCCTCCTTACTAACTTTGAGGATGCCAGTGATTACCTGGACTGGGAGGTGAGAACAGCCGCATTTGGAACTCTGCGTCTCTCGTTGCATTTGGGTTCGGGTTAGTACATGGTAATGTATCTCCTTCATTGAGGGCATAAGAATGTGAAAGCTGAGTTTGGAAGCAATTTGGGCAACATAAGTGACAGAAAAGCTGCTGTGATAGTAGAAGCAGAAATATTGTGACGGCTTTCTTCTCCCATTTCTTCCCAGTCCATTCTGGTTCACACCCTTCTCCTATGTCTAATAAATAATGGGGATAAAGCAGAACATTCTAGATCCCTCTTGGCAAGCCCTTGAGTAAAAGTTGTTATTTAGAGTCATTTATGAAGAGTCATGAACCCAGATCAGAACCCTGTGGCATGTTCATTTACTGGAATAAAGTGGAATATTCAAGATTATCAGATGAGCTATTGAAAGAATTTATATCTGTAACTCTCAGAGGTGGCTACAGTTAGAATCACACCTTCCCTCAAGCTAAAGTTTCTTTGGCTTTTATACCTGAGACAGAAAGTGAGTCATAGAAAGCAAAAGGTCTCCTTTTCTCAGACCTGGGTCAAGCTGGTCAGGGGATGTTGGCAGTTTCTATGTGGATGACTGAAGTGCCCTTAGAATAAGTCAATGCCATTTATTTGTGTGGTTTTTTTTTTTTTTCTGTAGGTAGGGGTCCATGGGATTCGAATTGAATTCATCAATGAAAAAGGTGTCAAACGTACAGCCACATATTTACCTGAGGTTGCTAAGGAACAAGGTGAGTTGGACAAATGGAATTTCAGTGAATGATGCTGTTCCCAGTGTTGCCAAGTGCAGGTCAGGAAAATGGAGGATGTTGTCTTTCAGCCCAACCGCAACAAAAAATGAGTGCCTTTCTTACAGAAGGAGAAATGAACTCCCCAAAAGATGCAGAAGCTGTGAAAAGGAGTCAAGATTTCTCTTACTCACCTGCTTGTTTCACTTACTTTCAGTGAATAGTTTTATTTCTTGGCCCCCAAAATTACAGTGATAATTGTCGTAAAATTGCACCGATTAACTTGACCATGTTATGGAATTCATTGTAAAGGGAAGCTGCCCATATCAGTGGATTTTGAATGGTTGGTCATGAATTATGAAACAATGTTATACTTGAAAAAAGGCAAAACATAATTTCTGTCTTTTTTTATTTTTAAGAATTCGGTTCTAAGTTACTAAGTTCTTATAATGTGACATTAAAGCTAAGAAATGAGTTGGGCAGGTTTTCTCTTTAAAAGAATTACCTTTAAGCACTGCTTGTGCATTCTGTGATATGTAACCCGATTTTCTTACTTTCTTGAATTTAGTCTGTTTTTCAAATTAATATGTGAAACATACAGTATTTATTTGTTGGGTGTGAACCTGGAATAGAGAATGATATCCAGTTTAGTATGTCATTGAATTATGTGGAAAGCAGTTGCTTTGTTGGTTTCCATTGTTGTTGTATTAAAACTTTTTCAAAAGCAGTGTGGATGTGACCTAAAAAGGAAGCCTTTTATCCAGCTCTGAGATCATAAATCTGACGTATTTGTGCAAGGTGACTCTCCATAAGTATTTTCTAATACTGAGATGTGATGATAATTTAAGTAAATAAATTACTTTGCTGTTTGAAAATTGGTTAGGAAAAATAAAAATTGGCACGTACTGCAGTAATTTAGGGGATTTTCAATTTGGGATGTTGGGTTTTATCTGTTAAAAATGGGCGAGGACAACACAACAGTGTATGTGTGAACAACTTCCCCACCCTTCTTAAAGGAAAAGCTGCCTTCCCACATCAGTTCTCTGCAATAGAAACCAGGATGCCTGCAGCTCATCAGATTGAAGGAAGGCCCCACGAAGGGGTATCAGCTGCAGAACTTGAACTCTCTCTCCACAGAACAGCCTGGTCAGCAGCACTGGGCCAACAGGCTATCTGAGTTGGGACCAAGTTTGTTCCTAGATACCTGTCCTGGGATCACATCTGACAGGAAAGAGGCAGGAGCTGGGCTGCCTGGGGATACCACTCTGGCGTGTGTCAGGCCCTAATCTCAGGTCTCCACAGTTTTCCTTGGACGGTCAGTGCGTCAGACAGCTCCCTGCCTTCTCTCCCCGCGTTAGAGCATGTCCCACTCGGTCGTTCTGCTCTGACCTCGGTGTGCCTCTTCTTCTTAGACTGGGATCAGATCCAGACAATAGACTCCCTGCTCAGGAAAGGTGGCTTTAAGGCTCCAATTACCAGTGAATTCAGAAAAACGATCAAACTCACCAGGTAAGCCACTGTCTCATTTTCCTTGTTTTAATTTAGAGTTAGATGGAGGATACTTGTAGTGAGAGGAGAAGAAGAAAGTTTTCTTGGCGAATGTTCTTAAACCCCAGAAGCGTGGTGAGACTGAGGCTCTGAGACAGCAGTGGCACCCACTTCCTGGGTGCCCAACAGCTGAGCGGCAGCAGGGTGGGAGCAGGCCCTGGGCCACAGAGCAAGTTGGGTATCTGTGCCAGACTCACTGGTGGGGAGGCCGAGGGGAAAGGAAAGCCTGAAGCTAGAGAAGGCTCTCATTGTGGAAGGCCAGGCTCAGTTGAAGTCACATGCAGTCAGGTGGCAGGGACATGGGTGGCATGTGAAAGGACTAATCAGAAAATGCTTTTAAAAAGAGTTACAAGGAAATGCCTGTTTGGGGTGAATGCTTCTTAGGGGAGGCTGCCTCGTGTGGTAGAATGCACATGGACCTGGGGTCTGAAGCCCAGCTTTACCACTCAGCTATGTGACCTGGGTCAGTTATTCTGCCTCTGAGTGGAAAACAATTCTGTCTGTAAGAAGTGTGATAATGCCTTGGGGTTGTTTTAGGGTGTGGTGAGGTAATGTGTGTGGAATTTCTAGACCAGGACCAGGAAGTATTGTAGGTGGTCAGGAGATGTCAGTTCTCTTCCCATCCCTCCTGAAATCGAAGACACTGAGAGGGTTGGCTTCTGTGGGCTTCTGTGGGCCTCTGGCCCCCTCATCTGTAAAATGCTGAATAATCATATAGTAACCTCATAGGTCTATTTGGAAGATAACCCAGTGTTTTTTGAAATGCTTTGGATTCCAAAAAAAAAATCTTCAAATACAAAGCATTATTATTATTATTATTATAATTTATTTGAACAGCCATTTCCCTGTCAAAATTCAGGAATAACCACCTTGCAGTGGAGGAGTGATTACAGTGGGAAAGAGATGGCTCTGGGTAAGGACTGTCACACCCAGCTCCTGTGGTCTGTAGTAGGCTCCATAGGTTTGTAACACCCCATGCTTCGCATCCTGACTCGTGGCTCTTTCCAGAGCAAAGCCAAAGTGCTATGAATTCTGTTCTGACGACCCTGTGATATGATATGGCATATTCATCTGGGAATTGAGACCCGTCCTATGTAGCCCCAGGATCCTTTAACCTGCTTCATGAGAATTTGACCCAGAATTAGGTATCTGTGCCCTTTTGGTTATAAATGACTTGTTTATTGCTTTTTGCAAGTTGAGGTTGCATTTCTGTCAATTTATCACATTTTAACCTGACAGTAGATACGCAGTTTACACTGAGCTTTGGTGCAGTCGTCTTCCAATCTGCCTCCCATGTCATTTGACCTTGAAATTCTTCACCCCGCCCCCAGTAGCAGATTGCTTAAGAGCAGCCTGATGATAAGCATTTGCAGTGTTTAAGGTGGGATGTGCAGAAAGTACATTCTCAGGGGACTGTGACTGTGCTTTTCATCTTGTTCATTCGTATTAACAACATTGTTTCTTTGTGCTGTCTTTCATTTTCTGTAAGTAAGGTTGCTCTTGGTCTTCCATTTTATTCTTTCAAAATGTGGAATAAGCTTTTGGTTTTCTCTGCTGAGTGAGTTTACTAAATGAAGTGTTTGAGGTTCCTGATACCCTTTCCTGTTTCCTTACACAGGTACCGAAGTGAGAAGGTGACAATCAGTTATGCAGAATATATTGCTTCTCGACAGCACTGTTTCCAGAATGGCACTCTTCATGCCCCGCCCCTCTACAATCATTACTCCTGACACACGGCTGCATGACCAGTCCCACCCCTCTGTGGCCACCAATGGCTATGACATCATTGGAGCAGACGCCTCCTCTTCCTGGTCCAGTTACTTCTATTACTGCACCATTTTATGATGCTAGCTTCCGTTGCCAAGTCTGCCTCCAGCTGACTGGGGGGAATGGGAGGCATGGGGTTGTACTGAATGAAACAGAACTTGAGGGGCCCAAGCCTTATCTCAGCCTTTCCTCATAATGGGGTTCCGTTGGATTGGGGCTCCTCCATGACTGGTGGGAATTACTGTGTGGGTTCAGAAGACCCTTGGCACACAGGTGCCACTAGTGGTTTGCCGCCTGTGTTGGCCACACAGTTAAAGCTGGAATTGATGATTCCTGAAGGTGTACCCCACACACACCCCTACAGCCTCCCCAGATCAAGTAGGTGTATTCCCCTGGCAGTCTGGGCAACGGAGACCAACCAGAAACATTTTTAGGTTGTTTTAAATTCCTTTTTTTAACCCTCCAGTTTATTGCATACCAAGAGTTAATTAAACCTCCATGCTTCCTACGTGGACACCATGTTAGGCTTGGACGTGGGCACCGTGAGTCCTTTGAGGCTCCTGGACAGAGACCCACATCAAGATCGGAAGCCCTTTGGATGGCGTTGCAGATCTCATCGCTCAGTTAGCCTTGAAGGTTTCATTCTCATCCCGCTGTCAGGTGGATTTTCTGGCACTCTTCTTGCATTGAGTCTCCTGGTCTTGAACAGAGCTGTGGTGTAGCCTGCTGAGGAAGGAACTGGGACGCCTGCAGGAGGGCCCAGTGTCATCGCTGCAGGCAGCGGGCAAGGCAAGGCCTCTTCCTTACCACCCGGCTACCTCACTCCGTACTGGTAGCAGTGCCTATAGCTGCGTCTAGGTTCTCAGAAGATGTGGATGTTCAGACAAGCACCTGGGTTGGGCTTTAGAAAGATACATTGTCATAGGAGAGAACAGCTGTGTTTCTTTGCAGGCAAACGGCCTTGAAGCAGAGGCGCTCCCTTTTCCTAGTTTGCCTGTAGAAGTGGGAAGATGTTTGATGATTCAGTCCTTTACAGGATTTGAGAACAAAGCTGTGTAATTAAATGAGGTGAATCTTTATCTTGCCTAATACGCTGGGAATCTTTACCCCACCAGGGCAAGGTTCCAAATAGCTCATTTTATTCTAGGTCAATCAGACTTCCATGTGGCACATTTCCCTTTCCCACTGTTGCTAACTCCAAATAGCTGTCAGCAGGTTTCTCCTCCCACTGGCCTACTCTTCAACTCATACAGGGGCGTAGTTCATAGAAGTTGGGGGCTTGGAAGACGCTCTGGAAACAATGTCAGAGGCACTGCTGAAAGTACTCACAGGAAGAGGTGGCCAGTTGGAAGAAAAGACCCTACGAGTGATACAGTGTTTCTCAACAAAATGCTTAGAGAACTCTTGAAGTGAACCCAGTGAACAAAAAGTTTTGATTTAATTTATTTTTAAAAGTTTATGTGGTGATGGTGTGACTTTTCAGAATGGACAAATATGCAAGTCAAAAGGTCTTTTGAGTTTTCTTCTACCAGGAGTGGGGGAGGGGGAGAAGGGACACAATCTCAGAAACAACACGTGCTGTTACAGGCACTGCTGTCTCATTTCCTGGAAGAGATGGATAAGGGTGAGCAGGTTTGCTTGGCCCCATCCTCCGTTCACGAGGATATGGAACGTGCAAGGGAAAGATGGAGCCGCCTCCATCAGGGTGCCCAGGCCGGGCTGTATCACGCCATCCGACTTCGGGCTGCATTCTTGCATCCTGCCACTTCTCCCTTGCCAAGTTAACGGGAAAAGCTATTGAAGATGAAGGGGTTGTTTCATGATTTCCTGCTGCTGAGAATAATATCTGTATTGTTACAGACATGACAACGGTTACTCTTAGGTGCCATGGATGGATGTCAGGGTGGTCAGCTCTGGACTAAACCACCCACGTTCAATTTGTACAACAGTATTGGTACATAGGGCTACACACTTGTTACTGTTCTAGTGTTCTATGTTAAAAGTTGTTTAATTTCTAAAGATTAAAAAAAGCAAAAAAATTGGTGCTAACCTTTCCCCCCTGAGCACGCTCAGTGAGACTGGTCATGCAAGCATTTACAGTGCCATGCTGTTCAAGCCTATTTTTTCTTGTAGACACGTTGCCCTATTTGTCTTCCCCAATGTATAGTAGGTTTTTTTTTTATTTTATGGAGGGTGGGGTAGGATACCTACCATTTAAGAAAATGAACAGAAAATTTAAAACCCACAAAATGGGCAAAACTAATCAGTGCACAAGAATCGGGCTGGTTAAGCCCCGCACCACGCTGAAGTGGCTCTGGTTTTGGAGTGAAGAAGCCTTACTCCCTGCATATTCCCTCATGCTCCTGTTCAAGTCCAGCAGTGGAGATGCTCCTGGTCCTCTTGCTTGTCAAGGGGACTCGGGGTCAACCAAGGAAAAGTATTTGGCCCTGGAAGGAATGGCACTGTCAGTGTCCATCCAAAATGGGGCCGAGTCAGGAAACACCCTGGAAGTGTATGGTCATGGTCACCTCATGAAGATGTGTGGCAGGTGGCTCTCAGGAAAAGTACTAAGTCTGGATCATCCGCATGGCAGCTTTGCATAGGGAGAGGACGGCTCCGCACTGCACGTGCACTGCCTTTCACCACTTGACCAACGCAGTGATGAGGACGGCCAGCATCTGTGTGAGGGGCAGGGTTAAAGAGAAGGGAGTGTTTTCTGTGGGTGTTTCCTTTGTCCTTAGGCTGTTCAAGCCGAACAGTAGGTGACCACTATCTTCAAGGAGCCAACCCAACTTGGCTGGTTTGGTTCAGAGTTCGTATCATCCCTAGCTGTGAGTGCCTTTTGGTCTGGAAAGTTGGCTTGTCTCATAATACCCACAGCTAGGACATTCTCTGTAATTATGAATTGTCCTTGTTTTACATTAAAAGAATGTCTTTGATCACTAGAGTTTGTCGGTGTTGGATTGTTTCCACTGTGAGGTTCTTAACCTTTTTCGCTTCATAATATTAAAGCAACTCATGTTAGAGACCCTTTCAACATGAAAGGTTTGTAGTTGAGACATAACGTATATTTTATTGTTTATAATAAAAATCATCTATACAAAAGTCCCAGGTGTTAATTTTAATATTTGCACAAGATCTGTTTTCCATGATATGTTAACACCTACAGTTTCACTAACCGTTGATGTTATTTTCTATTGAGATTCTGGAGCCTAGGGAGCTTGTGTTTTTTTGTTAATTTTCGTTCTTATTTCCCTGAAGCAAGAGACTGTATGGCCTTCAGTGCAGACTTCAGACCAATTCTTCGTATTACACTTGGTTGCCTCTTGGCTATATAACTTCTGAGTGCGAATCATTGAACTCTTTAACGAAGTATTGTAGAGAATAAATCATAATGGGTAAAAATTGTTCTTTGTCCGGCCTCTTTTTTGTTTGAAATAATAACAGTCATCTTATTTTTGAAGACAGCCAACCAGGCAATAGTCCGTCAGCCTGTATTTTGTGTGGTGTTCATGACCTCCAGTAACCTGGCACTTGTATATTTCTGGTTGGTAGCAATGCCACTGTTTTGTGTTTTTTTTTTAGAGCCAAGTTTCCTGAACCAGCATTCATGAATCCTTTAAGATTGGGACTTTTCTATAATAGAAAGGTTTATAGTTCTCATTAGCTTTTCCAATGAAATTGGCTTTGCCGAAAAAGCTAAAAACGGAAGAGAGGAAAGAAATGCTCAGATTTAAGATATTTGGTGACATTAATCCAAGCAAAGACCCTGGGATGTTGGTGTGTTCCTATCTTAAAAAAAAAAAAATGTTTATTGTTTTTGAATAGCCCAGAAAGGATGATATATGGAGATAATGTTGAGTAGTTTAAATTTTTATTTACAAGGATGAAATTTTTTTTCTTAAGATACCCAGTTCTGAGGCTCTTACACCTGGCAGAACTCATGAGCATATGGCCACAGGTATATGTGCTATCAGGGTTAGATAATTTTGGACATAAACTACCAACTGGTTAAACAGACTGGTAATAACGGTGGGGGGGGGTGTGAGAGGAATTGTTTCAAGAGAAATTACAGTTCTAGAGATGAACATTCCATATTATTACCTATTTAATATCGTCTGTGTTAAACAGCATGGAATACATACTGTGTTTTGGGGTATTTTTGGAGGCGGTGGTGGTGGTGGTGGTGGTGGTGGCAGTGCACTGTAACAATTCGCCATGTTAACCACTCCTACTACCTGAAAGGTGAACTAAGCCACAGACGTCTGGTGCTGATTCTTGGGGTGGGGATGTAAAGCTGCTTCCAGGTCAACCTGGAGTCTGTTTCCTTGGCTTGAATATCTGGCTTTGAAAATACTATTCACTGAGCTGGTTGAAGGACTTGACTCTAAACCAATACTGTACAAAGAAGCCAGAGTAGCATCTTGAAGACGGTAATGCAAACCTTGTTTCTTAGAGCCTTTCCTTAATGCTAAATGAAACTGACAAGGATTCTAAGGTCTCTTCCTGCTGCTTACTTGCTCTTTGTAGTAGGTTCTGTATGCTACAGCAAACTGAAAAACAACCTCTCCAATTCCAAAACTTAACCCTTGACAGAGGAATCAATGGAGAGAGTCCCAGTCAGTCACTCAAGTTCCTGTTGCCACTCAGACCCCAACCCCAGTATGGCCATTCTTACTTGGTCCCCAACCAAATCAGCAACCCAAAGTGCTGACATTGGGACCTTCACAGGCTGGTAGTCTGACAGGCTTGAGCTTCAATCTTGGTCCTGCCATTTAAGAACCAGACATGTAGTTATACTCTGAGCTAAATTTCCTGCTTTGCGACAGGACTGAATTTCCAAGGTAGCCTGTCAAAAACGCTTTGCTGAGGCCGCAGCACATGCTGCAGTGGCACGATGGCTGTGACTATTTAGACTAGCATCCAGGGCTGGCGGAAGATGGGAAAACTGGGCCAGTGTGAATCCTTCAGAACCCTAAGCTACTCTGGACACACAAAGGAGGCAGCATAATTGGTGTGCTCAGCCCCCCAAGTCAAGACAGGCTTCCTGAGAGAGGTGGGTGCTGAAGTAAGTGCAGCTTGACCTGAGAAAAGGGTTTCTCAGAGTCAAACCACAGCCCCATGGCGTGGATGAGTCCTCTCAGGGCTCACTGCTCTGTCACATTGCCAGGCAGGTAGAACTTAGAACCCAAGTCCGAACTCCCAGCACAGCCTCTGGAAGTTGTCCCTGGAAGTGAAGGGCGGTTTGCAGTCACACAACCCTCCCCGCCCCCATATACCTCATTCCTTTGATCTCGAGCGACTATTAATAGCAAAAGGGAGGTTACATGTTTATCCTTTTGGCTTCCTTTGTAGCGCTCACCAGCAGACTTCCAGCAGCAGGTGCCAAAGATTTTTTTTAACTTAAGAGAGAAGAGCTTAAATTTGGGAGATTCTGTACATTAACCTTGAGTACATGGAGAACTGGGAAACATGTCATCTATTTTAGAGGCAAAATACCTGGGTCTAGGCAAAAAACATGAGTGATTCAGTCCACAAGGGATTCTTTGAGAAGCATTCTAAAAGGTTATAAAAGGTGGAAATTATTCACTTGATTGAAAAAATGATATAGCAACATTAATGAGAACTTATAGCAAACATTGTTCCAAGTTTGTGTAAGTTCTATATAATTACTGTGACATTTAAGGAAGTTGAAATATGAATTTACCTTAAACAGTGAATATTCTGTGTATGTACCTGGTAAGTTCGTTCATGTTACCCCTCTCCCATCTCTGACTACATGTTAAGGAGCAGTTTCCAGGCCAGCCCCTGCTCCCCAGATCCTCTTGTGGTTCACCTACTCCCAACCAGAAGTGACGGTCTCCGTATTCTTCTACAGCACTCTTTGACTTTCTCATACCACCGCCATTTATTTTATTATGGAAAATAAGTCAACTACTCTTGGTGAGCTCCCTGTGGGGACAGATCAATGACTGTCTTTTTAACCCTAGAGCATTGCACAGAAGTGTTTACAATTGTTTCCTGAATGATAATGTTCTGGATAAACAAACCTGAAACATCATGTTTGTATTATTTGTTATTCTCCTCTCTTCTCTTTATAGTCTTCTCTACTGCTATGTATGCAGAAGATGCCAAGTGCTGGGAATCCAGCCAGCTCTTGGGTCAGCGCATGGTAAGGTCCAGTAAGGAGTAGGTGCTCTGTAAGGGCCTGCTGGATGGATACATGGAAGAAAGAAGCCTACAGGGTTCCAGGCGTATTTCTGACCCCCCAGCTGCTGCATGTGCCCAGATGCCTCAACAGTACGTCTGTCACAGCTCTAATGAACCGTTTGGAAAGCACTTTGAAACAGTAACAAGATCTGCTACTACAATGTAACTGTCGTGCAGGGACTCTGGTCGCGCTCCCCGCACAAGAACACAGGACGTGGTGAGGCCAAAAAGGAGCAACAACAGAGCCATAGGTAGGGGAGTCACCACTATATTCTCGCTGGCGGCTGGGCTGGAGACACAGGAAGCAGGAGCCACACAATCCGCCATCCGCCGGCCGCTTCTCTGCCAACCAATCCCCCTTGCTAGCTGCAATCCGCCCTTCTCTGCCAACTAAGCAACCTGCCCGCCTAGCCACGGCAGTTATACTAGTGGCTAATGGCGAACCTGTAATAGCTGATGGCCATTTACTACCCGAGCCAGCACCTTTCCACGTGAGGCCGAGAGCCTGGAAACTGCTCTCTGGGGCTCTGTCCCCACAATAACCTACTGTTATTTTACCTGTGGACCAAAAAGGGGCCGTGTGCTGAACCTGACAAGCTCAGGGGAGGCCCGCACATATACACACTCAGAGACCAAAAGTAACCACACAAGATGGCCAGAACATAAAAGTTCCGAAGTAAAAGCGGGTCATGGTGGGTAGGCCCGTCCTAGGCCTATAGCTTCCTTGACAAAGGTCAGTCTACCTTTGAAATTGTCTATTGTTTTTGTGCAATCTAAGATAACATACCTTTGAAATGTCAGAGTAATTTTCTTTTCCTGACCCCGCAAAGGCACACTTGCTGGTACAAGAGCATGAGACCACATTATTAAATGGTTGCCCAAATACCATCTCTAATGTCTTGTAAATGTTAACTATCCAGTACCCTCCAATGTAAATAAAGTATGTCCTCTCCATTTTGCTTTTTATCCAATGCCAGAGATTCCATTTTGCTTTCTCCCACCCTTTATTTACCATCAAGGGATTTCGTGTAAACCTCTGTAGGTCTCCTCCTTTGACTCTAATGTATAAAATAAGCTGCAAAACTGCCATTCTCTGGAGCATTTTCTCAATCTGTTGAGATTTTGCTCGCCTGCAATTGTCATCCGTTTGGCTCAAATAAACTCTTATAAGACTTTCTTAGGCTAGACATTCTTGCATCGACATACCCAATACATTTCTTCTAGAAATACACATACAAAGCAAATTAATTTTGTAAAAACTATAAAGTAAAGGAATACAAGGTACATATTCTTGTGTGGTTTATTTTTCATTTGAACAGAGCTTACATGATACCTAAACACTGCTCACTACTGAGAGAAGTAATGCACTATAATTATGTCCTTTATTTTACAATCTTGTTTTCTCTGAATTTGAAAAAACATCAATTTTCATTTGCTTACTTTTCTATGTGTAATCCAAGTGCTCCAACAGACATTAAAGGCCTCTCAAAATCACTGTCCACGTGCTCAGAAGTATCAGAATAATCCAGTACACGTCAATCGAAAATTTAAAATGCGTAAGGCATTGGAAGAAATTCCCCGGTACGTTTTCGAGGTCACCGACCCGGTATCCTTTCAACGGGGAGTTCCTGGGGCCAGCCGGCGCATTCCTGCATGTCATCCAGCCCACCCCTCCCCACTGGGAAGCAGGTGTCCTTACCCGCGTTTCACAGGTGAGAAGCGGACGCTCAAAACCGTCCAGGGACCCGCTCCGGGCCGCGCGGCACAGCCCCGCCCCTCGCAGCTTCCTGGCCCCGCCCCCGCCGCGCCCCCGCCACGCCCCGGACGTGGCCGCACCGGGGCCCCACGCTTCCGCTTCCGGCGGCGCGGGTGGCGGCGCGCGGCTCGGCGATGGCGGCGGGTGGCAGCGACGCGCTGGCCGGCGACGTCGAGGAGGACGCCTCTCAGCTCATCTTTCCGAAAGGTGAGACCGGGGGCCGCGCGACTGTCCCGCCGTTCCGCCTGGCCGCCGCAGGCCTGGCGTTGCCCCGAGGCCCGGCGGGGGCGGCGCCTGCGGACCTGGAGGGCCCGGGCGGCTGCGGCTCCTTGGCTCAGGGGGTCGTTTCCTCGGAGAGACTGCGAGTGCCCGAGAGACGCGTCCACGGCAAAGCGGACAGCGGTGAAGGCGGTCCGTACGAAGTGCGGTCGGCAGTGTGCAGCTGCGACGGGGAGAGGAGCCCGCGTGCACTGAGCTCAGCCTCGTTGGCGGAGAGGCGACCGAGCGGGGCGCGGGGGCTCGAGAGGCTCGGGCGGGGCGGGGCGGGGGGCGGGGCGGGGCGGGGGGCGGGGCGGGGGCCCGACGGGGAGGCGGGGGCCGCCTGCTGCTTTGAAGCCGGGCGGGTTTGTCGGCTGCAGCTCCGCGAGTTACGCTCCGACCGTCCCGCTGCCCGCCCGCTGGCGGCTGGAACAAACTCCCTGCTTTGGGCTGCGTCCAGTTTTCACAGGCCGGCTCTTCAGGGGAGCTAAGGTCATCCTAGGGATACAGCCTTGAGCTGTTAGAGATCACGTTAATGTTTTAATCAAGCCTTTAGGGGCCAAAATGGAGGCCTGGTCGGGAAGAGGGCTCGGAGGAGCCCGGCTAGAAAGCGGTCCAGGGGAGAATCCTACTCAGATGGCAGCAGCTAAAGCACATTTTGCTGTTAGGGAGCCTTGTCTGCATTGTGATGTCCCTTATTTGTAATTTAGAAACCCAAAGTAAGGAGAAAACTTCAGATTTTAAACTCTTGCATCCTACAGATACTGATTACAAAGTAAACGGGGGAACATTAACAATATCCTCCTGTTTTAAAAATTATATCCACAATACAATGTGAAATGCAGCACCCTTTCTCCCGTTGGAAACTTAACGGGTTACTGCTTATCCTTCCAAACGAATTTTTACGCTTATTCATAAATATATACATATACACATACACTTTTTTCAAAAATGGGATTATGCTATAGAAATCTTACAGCTTTAAAAATTTTTGATGGTATATTGTATAGAAAAGTCCTATTCTTCTAAAGCTCCAGATATTAGTACTTAAGGTTGGACCATAATACTATTTATCTATTGATTAGACATACATACAGGTTGTTTCCAATTTTTTATTTCATAGACTCAAGTGCAAATATTTCCATAGGATAGCTTCATGGAAGTTTTTAGCATAATGAAAATACACATTTGTTTCTTTTTCAAGGTGTAATAACTAAGAAGGAAATGGTTTTCTTAATTTCATGATAAATTAAACCAGTATTTTGTATATGGGTTTTGTGTAGGTACTTTTTACTTAGTGTTTTCTTTTAACCTCAAAAATACTTGTTTAGATAAAATCAGGTAGCATCTGGTACTCATGAAAATTTTATTGAATTGGGGATAATTAGATCCTATCAGTTAACAATGTGTCAGAGTTCTGAACATCTCTTATCTCTTCTCAGCTGATACAGGCATGTAAAGTTTATGTGTTTTAGAATATATGTAGATATATAGGAACAACAGTAAGTACTTAGAGAAAGCCTTTGCTGTAGGATGGAAAGTAAGCAAACGTGTAATTAGTTGAAGGGCTAAGAATGGAGAAGACCACTGAAAGCTTCTGAGTACTTTTTTTAAAAATTTATTGGGGTGACAGTGGTTAGAAAAATTACATAGGTTTCAGGTGTACAATTCTGTATTACATCATCTCTATACCCCATTGTGTGTTCACCAGCCAGAGTCAGTTCTCCTTCCGTCACCATATATTTGACCCCCTTTGCCCTCATCTATCACCTCTCTTCCCCCTTAACCTCTGGTAACCACTAAACTGTTGTCTGTGTCTATGAGTTCTTGTTTGTTTCTCTTGTTCCTTTGTTGCTTTTGGTTTTATATCCCACATATGAGAGACCTTTTCTGTCTGACTTACTTCACTTAGCACGATACAGTGATCTCAGGATCCATCCATGTGGTCGCAAACGGCACTATTTCATCTTTTTTATAGCAGAGTAATATTCCATTGTGTATATATACCACATCTTCTTTATCTAATCATCTATGGAAGGAACAGGTGACTAGTCTCCTGGTGTCCTGAGCTCCATCCCATTATATTTCACAGGTACATTTCTTTAGTGCAGAAGGGGAGACATCTCTAACTTTGATTTTCCAGAAGCCTTAAAAACACCAACAGCTATAATAAACGTGGAGGCAATGAGTAGTAGTAACTTGTTTAGCCTCTTAATTTCCATGTTCTAAGGCTGTATTAATGCCGCAGCCTGAGAAGCTGAGACCCACCCACTAAATGCTGCTGCATTTATCCCCCTTATGTCATTTGCTCTTCTCACTTCAGAGACTAGGGGTCATACCTCCTGATACTTAATGCCTTCTGCACTCATTGCTCTGGGGCCGTAGTTTCTTCACCTGTACACCACCTCAGAGGGTTGGGTTGGAATCAACTCTGAGCTTCCTCTCATTCAAACCGTGCTGCCCTGAAGTAGAAAATAGCTTTTGTGTGCCTGTTATATTCATTAGCAATGAGAACCTTTCAAATAAAAATAGTTTTCTCCTTACACCCTCCTCACCCCCCCCCCCCACATACACACCAACAGTTGTGAAAGGAGAGGCACGCTCTTGTGCCCTGGCCCAGGAAATGGAAGGCATTGCTCTGATGTCTGTGATGTCACCAGTAGGAAACATACCTGTATCACATGTAAATGTCAAATAGGATTTTTCTCACTGTAGCTTCCTCTTCATCAGTGTAGGAGTGTAAACATGAATGCACACTTTTACTCTGGGGGAAGTCACTGATAAGGGAAAGGCAGATAAAATCCAGCTCTAATACTTGGTGATAAGTATTAGGAATACATGATCCTATGGGAATGTGAGGGAGATAATGATTTTTCCAAGGAGATGATAGCATTTTTAATGATGTTATCCTGAAAATATAGGAAAGGGCTGCCATATATTATTGGAAAGGAGCCAAGGGTTTCTTTTTCTCTTTTAAATTTAGTTTTTAAAGGTTGCTTTCATAGGTGTTCTTACTGGTCCAGAGGATTATTTCAAAAGAGTCAAGGGCAAGAGATTTGCATCATGGTAAATATTTGAATTGGGTCTAACTGATAAACGGCCTTTGACAATGAAATGTAGAGGGTAAGGGCTTCTAGTTGCAAGCCCAGTTCCTAGTACATAATAGGCAGTGACCTGGGCCTATGAGTAAATAATAGATTTGTGCACATGCAAAAATAGAATTTGGGGTACATTATTAATATGTGTTTTAACATGCTTAGCCCTCCCTAACGTAATAATTCTTAAAATTGAGAGTATATTCACAAATGATATATCCGATAAGGGGTTGAGATCCAAAATGCGTAAGGAGCTAGTATAGCTCAATGACAAAGAAATAAATAATTCAATCAGAAAATGAGCAGAAGACATACAGACAGCCAGCAGACATGAAAAGATGCTCAGCATCACTAATCATCAGGGAAACGCAAATCGTAACTATAATGAGTTATCACCTCACACCTCTAAGAATGGCTGTTAGTAAAAAGTCAACAAACAAGGAATATTGGCGAGGATGTGGAGAAAAGGGAACCCTTGTGTACTGTTGGTGGGAATGTAGATTGGTGCAGCCACTATGGAAAACAGTATGGAGGTTCCTCAAAAAATTAAGAATAGGATTACCATATGACCCAGCAATTTCACTCTAGGTATTCATCTGAAGAAAGCAAAAACACTAATTTGAAAATACAAATGCAGCCCTATATTCATTGCAGTGTTATTTGCAATAGCCAAATTATGGAAGCTACCTGGGTATCCATCAATAGATGATGGGATAAAGAAGGCGTGGTGTGTATACACACACACACAATAGAATATTACACAGCAATAAAAGAAGAATGAAATCTCGCCATTTGTGACAACATGGATGAACCTTGAGGATATTGTGCTAAGTGAAATAAGTTAGATTGAGAAAGGCAAATACCATATGATCTCACCTATATCTGGAATCTAGTAAAACAAATGAACAAACAAAACAAAACAAAACAAAAAGACCAAAGGGATGGTTGCCAGAGGGGAGGGGGATATCGTCAATAATATCATGATAAGTTTGCATGGGGATATGATTACTAGAATTAGTGGGTGGCCACATTGTAAGGTATAAAAATGTTGAATCACTGTATTGTACACCTGAAATTAATATAAGTAATACAATATTGTATACCAACTATACTTAAATTTTACAAAAGTCAGAAATATTGAGAATATAATACTAGTTATGGAAATAAAAAGATTATGAGCTCATGCAAGTGAGAGAAATAATTGTCGGTTATGCTCCATTTTGAAATCAGTAACTGGCCTTATTAGGATAATGCTGTGTCGTTATTTAATAGCATGTCTAGGTCAGGTTCTTTGATGTCAGAAACTGTTGAGCCCAAATGAGCTCAATTTTAGTGTCTCATGAGCTCCATTGTGCCTTGTGGTATACAAGTCTGGTTAAAGATAAAGTCATGAGATAGGAAGCCTCTGATTTCTACAGGGACAGAGATTTGTGTTAGTCTCAAAGGCAAAAATTAACATTTGGAAGCTGAGTTTTGAAGGAATATTTTCAGCTGGCATTTATGCTTCTCACAAATAGAGTTTGAAACGGCTGAGACTCTTCTCAATTCAGAAGTTCATATGCTTCTGGAGCATCGAAAGCAGCAGAACGAGAGTGCCGAGGATGAGCAGGAGCTTTCTGAGGTCTTCATGAAAACTTTAAACTACACAGCCCGTTTCAGTCGTTTCAAAAACAGAGAAACCATTGCCAGTGTCCGCAGGTGAGTGCTAAAAGAAAGCTTTTATTAATCCACACTATTGGCCTTTTGCAGGTAGAATGCTGTTTCCTCCCGACCCACCACATCATCTCTAGGATTCAAGTGTGTAAAATAATTTCTTTGTCAAAAATTTAAAAATTGCTAATAATGCCAAATTCTTCTTTAGCCGCCTTCTCCCATACCCCAAATCCCAGTTATTTCCCTGCACAGTAACTGCTGTTGACAATTGGTTGTTTGCCCTTCTGATCTTTTTCCATGCATTCATTTGTTTGTATATATGGCTATAAAAAACACATTACATTGTTCTGTGGGGTGGTTTTCTTTTAAAAAATAAAGTGGGCTTATTTACTATTCACCTGAAATGTCTTAGAGCTCTTTTTTTTTTTTTAATTTTTTGGGGTGACAGTTGTTAGTAAAATTACATAGATTTCAGGTGTACAATTCTGTATTACATCATCTATAATCTTAGAGTTCTTTATACGTTGATAAATATAAGTGAGGAGCCTTCTCTCTGGGTCTTTGCTTTACCTTTCAAAATCAAAAAGAGACCAGCTTTGAGCATTTTTCCCCAAGACACTGCTTTTCAAATTGGGTTGGCTGTGCCCTGGGAGGCAGTGGTGCACTGAGGCAGACAGGAGACCCTGGGGTGACCACCCATCTTCCTGGATCAGGTCTACTTGATGGTAGGTAAGTTAAGTCTTCTCTATACTAAAGCAAGTAGATACCAGCGTGTTGTAGAAGAAAACAAAAGGTGTATATGAATTCTTGAATTGAATGATGAGGTGTAGGACCCTGCAATTGTAGAAAGCTATTTCATCCTGTGCCCCCAGGTCGCCTAGCAGTGCTTGTTGGCTCTACTGTGGTGAAAATGTTGGAGAAGTACTATCCTAAGAGCAGACGGACAAAAGATGTAGTGTATACATAGATATTCTTCAGAGAACTGTTTATAAGAGCCAAAGGTAAAAAAGCAACCTAAACATTCAACAGTAATTAAATACGTTGCGGTAAAGTCCATTTGATGGGCTGCTAAGGGTCATTAAAACGTGTGATAGAGAATGAAATTGGAAGATATTCACATGTGTTAGGTGTGCAGAAAATGAAGATGGTAAAACTGAGCGTGAAGTATAGCCCGCTCTGACAAGTATGGATGATTGCATGGAAAAAAGAGTAGAAGGAAATGCCTGAAGCTTCCATACGAGACCACAAACTGTTGGACCTGAACAGTAACTTGAGTAAATAAAGGTGCACTTACAATTCATGAATGAAATGTCGTTATATTATAAAAATGTCAGTTTGCCCCAAATTAACGTATATATTTAGTGCCATTCTAAATCCTCAACAGAATGGGCAGGGGAGCTGAATAAAATGATCTTAAATTTGTAAGAATTGTCAGAAAATTTTTTAAAAAAGAAAAAGGAGGGGTCGGCCCAGTGGCTCAGGCGGTTAGAGCTCCGTGCTTCTAACTCCAAAGGATGCCAGTTCGATTCCCACATGGACCAGTGGGCTCTCAACCACAAGGTTGCCGATTCCATTCCTCCAGTCCCGCAAGGGATGGTGGGCTGCGCCCCCTGCAACTAGCAACGGCAACTGGACCTGGAGCTGAGCTGCGCCCTCCACAACTAAGACTGAAAGGACAACAGCTTGAAGCTGAATGGCACCCTCCACAACTAAGACTGAAAGGACAACAACTTGACTTGGAAAAAAGTCCTGGAAGTACACACTGTTCCCCAATAAAGTCCTGTTCCCCTTCCCCAATAAAATCTTTAAAAGAAAAGAAAAATGAAGGGGATTTTGTCCTACAAGATGTTAAAATACATTAAAAAGACAGTAATTAAAATAAAAATAGTGACACTGGCATGAGAATAGACAGCTCATTGGAACAGGATAGAAAATTTAGGAACAGATTCAAATACCAATTTACTATATTTTACGAGTCCAACATAGTAAAGATGGCAGTGTAAGTTAGTGGGGAAATACTGTAAAGCAAAATTTGAACTCTATACGTTATACGAAATAAATTCCTAAGAAATTAAGGATTTAGATGTAAGCTATGATGCTTACAAGTGCTGTGTACTAGCACAAGTGAAGGTATATACTGTCTGGGCCATGGTTAGCAAGACTTTAAATGTGGAGAGACTTCATTGACGAGTTGAATGTAAGCTTAGTGAAGGCAGGAACTTGGTCAGATTCATCACTGCGTCAGTCTCATTGTAGGCACTAAATAGTGAAATAAGTAAATAACTTTGCATAAATATTTTTAACTGCCCAATATCAAGTAAAATGCCATATGACTCAAATTATTGCTTACAAAGAAATAAAGCCAGCGTTGGTGTACTTACTCTTGTTTCTCATGTCCAGCCAGAAAAAAGAACTTCAGTGAAGGTCATACCAATAAATATAAATATATATACATAAGTATTTTTGGTTTATAAGAGCTTATTACATACATGTAGTGCTTTATTGCATTTCTGAAATATTTGGCAACTAAAATTTTCCTTTTGGAAATCCAACTTTCCGGAAAAATTTTAATGCTAATACGATTTTAAAAAGTATTAAAAAACTGGGAAAGGATTAATATCCTTAAATAACACCCAGATTATGGCTCAACCTTACAAATTTAAGATCATTTTATTCAGCTCCCCTGCTCATTCCCTTGAAGATTTAGAATGGCACTAAATATATATGTTAATTGGGGGCAAACTGACATTTTGAACTTGAAATGGCTATGTAAATCACATGAAATAATGTTCATCTTTAAGGAAGTCAAATAAATGGTAAAATAGCTAAGTAGATTTAAAAAGAAGGGGAAACCTAGTGTAATAAATAGGGGGAGTGAGCACTGTCATGTATTGCTGGTGGAAGTGTATACTGAGAAAGCCATTTTAGGCCACTGTCTCTGAAAAGCCTTCCAGAGAGTCTATCTTTTGACTGATTCTACTTCCAGGAGTTTATTTTTAAAACACAGTAATTGATCAAGTGCACAGAGAAGTATGCATTTACAGTGATGTTCAAAAAGCATTACTTAAAATGGTGAATAACTGGAAGTAACTGAAATGTTCGACACAGGAAATCTGATGTATAACTTATGGCACAAACTTTCAGCAGAATGGGCTGCTTTGGGTAGGGCTGTGTGTACTAACATGGAAAACAGCTACCATATTATCGAGTGACAAAAAGGCTAGTTACGGAATAACGTTTGGTATAATTCCTTTTATTTTAAAAATGTTACAGAAAGAGGAAGAGAAGGGAATCTCCATGAAAATGTTAATACTGGTTATTTATAGGTAGGATTTCAGGTTATGTTCACCTTACTGATACTTTTTGGTATTGTTTGTAAATGAGCATGTGTTCATTTTACAACAGATCCCTCCACATACATATGTTACATTATGAACTTCTTCCCATGTGACTGAGTTTACTGTATTTGCTGTACAAAATGAAAATACTCGTACTTTTGTTAAAAGACAAAGAGTTACAAAAAAGAAGGGGTGAGTTTATATTCTAAAACATATTTGGAATGGTATATACTTAGATGGTAATGTTGATTTTGTTTAGGTGTCAGTGTGGATAGCTTTCATTTTTCTGTCTGTCTGTATTTTCTAAATTTTGTACATTAATATGCTTATAATGAGTAATAAGCACAGTAAGTGTTGTTTTTGAACAGATAATTACAGTCCTCTCTGAAATCACATTTACCATGAATGAGTTCTATTTTCAGAGGTAGAGGAATGAAAGTCCGAGACATGATTTGTATTGACAGTGTTCTTTTATATAGTTTGAACTAGAAGTACATTTAAAATAAGATACAGGTTATACATATATTTGTACTAAGGTAATCCTGTATTTATTTATTTTGGTAAAAGAATTTCCTCTAAATCAAATACCTAATAGATTAGGGACATCTAACATCATGTGTATGACATAAAATTACTAACAAGGGAAGCAAGGAAGAGTGGTAGGAAGAGCAGAGAGCAACAAAACAAATTCCTAGGGGAAGACTGTATAGTCCCTGAGGTATATAGGTTTCTTAAAAGTCACAGTAGCAGGGGTTCTCTGCCGGAATTGCTGTCTTACTTGATTGTGTGGCTGGTGTTGTAACTTCCTGTTCTCCAGCGAGTGTGGAAGAGGGATTTGGCAGCGCTCTGACCAGAATGGAAAGATTGCAGGTGCTTTACTGTTTCTCTTCCTTCCTGCACGTGATCTCCTTTTTCTTATTCATAATTTTTTGATGTTTTTTTCCCCCCATGATCAGCTTGTTGCTTCAGAAGAAGCTTCATAAGTTTGAGTTGGCCTGTTTGGCCAACCTTTGTCCAGAGACTGCTGAGGAATCCAAGGCTCTAATCCCAAGGTGAGTGGCGGGGAGAAGTTCAATGTGTATTGGATACGAATTCCTACAAGTAGTATGACTGTGTCTGAAAGACGTGTGCATTTAAAATCTGGATAGATGCCAACATTGAATGAAAGTGCCTTTTTTAACAGTGTAAGAATGAAGATTTTATAGCGTACCAACTGGCAGCAAAAATGTAGAACAGTTGAAACTCTAATACACTGATGGTGGGGTGCAGATTAGTACAGGCACTTTGGAGAGCAATTTGGCTACACCTGGTAAAGTTACAGATGCACAAAGCCCACAACCCAAAACTCCATTCCTGGATACATGCCGAGAGCCACTCACAGTTTCAAAGAACACGTGTTCCAGTATTCACTGCTGCATTGTTAGTGATAGCAGTAACTGACAGAAGTCTGTCAGTCAATAGGAGACTGGGTAAATGAATCATTATATGAGCATACAGTGTTTATTATATAGCAGTGAAAAAACTAATAAGCTAGGACAACATGGAAGAATGTCAACAAATGCCGAAATGAATTGTGAGCGAAAAAATTGCTGCCAGATACATACAGTATGATGCCATTTCTTATAAAGTTTAAAAGCATTGCTGCATATTGCTTATAGATACATGTAGTAAGTATTAAAATATGCATAGGAATGATAAATACCAAATTTAGGATAGTGGTTACTTGTGGAGTAGAGGAGGGGAACGTACCACCATGTTTCCCCAAAAATAAGACCTAGCCAGACAATCAGCTCTAATGTGTCTTTTGGAACGAAAATTAGTATAAGACTCGGTCTTATTTTACTATAATATATTACAGTCTATTATATTAATATGTTATATGTTATGTAAGACCAGGTCTTATTTTACTATATAGTAAAATATTAGTAAAACTATATAGTAAAGTAAGACCCGGTCTTATATAATATATAATATAACATAATATAATATATAATAAAATAAATACTGGGTCTTATATAATGTAAGATTGGGTCTTATATTAATTTTTGCTCCAAAAGGTGCATTAGAGCTGATTGTCCGTCTGGGTCTTATTTTCGTTAGGATGGGGTGTATACACAGAGGCATCAGTTCCTGTTGTGTTTACTAAAGAAATCTGAATCAAGTAGGGATGACTGTTAACTTATTTTCTGTACTTTTTAGATGTTTGAAATACTTCGTAATGTTTTTAAAAGGAAAGAAATATAGTTGAAAGGTAGCAGTGTCTGTTTAGAAGTAAGTGGGGATGTGGGTACGTGGTGCTCAAATATTAGCGTGCACAAAGGAAGCGTGTAGGGCACGTGTCGTTCGCTAAGGCCCTGTTTCCTTCGGTTTCTTCTTGTAGCCTGGAGGGACGGTTTGAGGATGAGGAGCTACAGCAGATTCTTGATGATATCCAGACCAAGCGTAGCTTTCAGTATTAATCTCCAGACGTCAGTCTGCTGCCGAGGGAACCACATCCCCAGCACAGCGCCACTGTCGCCGAGGATCGGGGCTGACCTGCACAGAAATTCTACCGTCACTGAAGACACTGGGGCTTCTTAAGCCACACCGCTGACTACCTCATTCCATGGTTTTGGGCCCGTGTTATTTTTGATTCCTAATATTTTATATTTTAACTTCAATGTGTTTATAGTTTTTGAAACTATCCTAGAACATATAAAACTGGTATGGGAAACCAGTCTTATTTAAATGCAAAAGGAAGACTTAAACCAGACGTGTATGATTGTTTGAAATTCTTTAAAAAGGGATGCTAGTGTTAATAACCGTGAGAGAGCCTTGGGGTCATTTGCTTAGCCCAGGAGACGGAAGCAGCTCACCATGGAGAGCAGTCACAGCTGAGGATAACTGCTAAGTACTGGGGGGCCATGGACTTAATGTAGACAGCAATTTTGCCTGTTTTTTTGGACTGTCACAGAATGCAGATTTGGAGTATGTGATCCTAAAATATTCTGTCACTGCCAAGTTAAGATTTTTTCCTTCATAAGCCGAAGTGGAGATATGAATGCACCAAAGTCTTCCTGTATGTGGCATCCTGTCCCAACCTCTGCCTTGCTGCTTGGCAACAGGTGTTCTGTGGTGGGGGTGATTTGGAAGGAGGGAGCCTGTCCCTTCCCGAGTCACTGCACTGAAGTCACTCGAGCTGAGGCAAATTCGGGGAAACAGATTAATCACTAAACATTCTAACTTTGTTTTTATCTGAAGGGAAGTATGCCTGTTTTCTTTACAATTTGGGAATTTTTCTTTGGAATACTTGTTGGCTGTAAATGAATTCTTGATCCGTGGAAAGAGTTGAGGGAAGAACAAAGCTGGCTTTAAAAATCAGAATAGTTTTATGCCAGCTGCTGGCTAAGGCAAAAATAAAATATTCTTTTTACAAATTCTGTCAATTTCTGAAATGACATGGTTTCTAAGTGACCAGTATTCTTATTGATCAATATTTGAAAGAAATAACAATTATTTCCTTCAAAAAATTGAAGGAAATAATCTTTCCATCCTTGGGCAACTTCACTTCTTTGAGACTTATCAGTGTTCTCAGTTGTGAAATGTAGATAATGATAGTATATTCCATAGATATTTTGAGAAGGTACAGCCCACTGGTATCATATCGACTGGTACTGGTACGAGACTATGAAAACAAACCAAATCGCTTCCTCCTCAAGTGTGCAAATTATTGTTTAAGAGAGGCAGGTCCCTGTGTGTGTGGCACCAAGCGGTAGGTAGCGAGAACAGACCTGGACGACTGACGTTAGTTATAGCCCCGGTGCGTATGGTGCCTGGCGAGAGCAGTGCAGGGCCACCATCTTCACGACTCTGGGCGCCAGGAGTCCGTGAGCGGAAAGAGTCCGAAAGTGTGTAAAGTGGCCTGGATATAGTTAGGCACTAGGAAGTGATAGTACGATGATTAGGAGCAGGTTCTGTAAAAATAACTCCTACTGGGGAAGTACTTGTAAAAACAACCTCACGCTGTGTTCTAGACTCAGCCTAGAGAACGCGTTCTGCTGGACCTTGTTCTCCACAGTCCTGGATAGCAGCTCCCTGTTTAGTCATCAGGAGTCCCTGCAAACCCTTTAATCATCTCTGAAACATTTGTGCAGGCTTACTGTGCTATTTTGCCAAAACAGAATTGGGGGACACATTGAAACAAAATAAGAAGATACCATGTTAGTCTTGGAAGTGCACACTGTTCCTCAATAAAATCCTATTCCCCTTCCCCAATAAAAAAAAAGGTACCATGTTGTCAAACCCTCACCTTTTTCTTTTTTTTTTTTAACAAGACAACAAATCCACTTTACTTACTTTTCAATAAGTTTAACTCCTTGAGGGGTGCAGCATTACACAGATTCTGTGTCCAGTGGCCTTAGCAGTAAGGGTGCTTCGGAGTTTAGCACAAACCATGCCCCTGCTTCCATGAGCAAGTGTTGCCTTTATCCAGATTACTCTGGCTTTGTCTGCTTTGCCACCAGGGGTCACTGTGTTGTAAGCACATCTCTTGCCTAAATAGAATTCAGTTTCATCTCCAGCATAAACACCTGCAGTTTTAAGAAGAGCTGTATGCTCTCTGGTTCCAGAGACCCCACTTATAGCCAGCATAAATAGCCTGGGACCACAGCCTTCCAAATATATTTGTTGTTTTAGAAGTTCTGTTCCCAGCAGGCCTCCACACGCCCCAAGATGGCGGGAAAAGGTAGGCCCCGAGAACCTTTCCTGAAAGTTCTAATCATTATGGTCTTTTTGAAATTTATTGAACTTGAGGATTCAAAAATAGCATTATTGGATGGGGCCTGAGCACAAGTCATTTTTAAAAAACATTAATGTTTTAAGCTTATTAATAAAACCATGAAGCCTACATAAAGGTTTGTATGTAGATAATCAAGGCAGCATTATTCCTAATAGCCACAAACAATCCAAATCCCCACAAACTGGTGAGTAGATAAACAAAAGGTGACCTATCCATACAGTAGAATACTATTTAGTAATAGGCACTAAAAAGTAACGAACTACTGAAAAAAATGCTGAATCCCACAGGATATTCCGGTGGTGTGACACTTTTTTCAACTTTTATTATGAAAAATTATAAACATGCAGAAAAACTGAAAGCCTAAGATACTGATCACCTGTGTGTTCATCGCCTATATTTAATAGATAACACTTGTAATATTTGCTTTATCTGTTTTTCTAGGAAGTATTTGAGAGCAGACAGCATGGCACTTCATTGAAATATTCAACACATGCATTTTAAAACTGACTTTCCCCTGCAGGCACTATTAGTCTTAGGAACATTGGCAAAGATTTCCTGATACTTAATATTTAGTTCATACTCAAATTGCCCCTGGGGAGAGTTCTGGGCCAAAGGTTAGCCCTCCCGTTGGTGTAATTTAGTGTTATATAAAAGCAGTTATCATCAAGGACCTACACCTGCACTTGGCTTGTGAAAAGTATTGAAGAAATGCATGTAGTTACTGTCTTCAGGTTGCTGTAAGGAGCTCTAACTGGACAAAAATATCTGCATGTGACCCCGAGATGAAAAATGGGCCTCCGGAGATTGCAGGCCCCAAGCAGAACTTGGTCAGCAGTGGGTCTGGGAATGGATTCCTGGCTGGTCACTGTCGATGGCAGGTGGGTGAATGGCGACAGCACAGTGAAGGCAGGCCTGCTGCTAGTACCACCAGACGTGAAGTAACATTCAGACTTGTTAGGTATGCCTTGTTTCCCTGTGCATGGCACCTAGCAAGTACATACTAGTAAATGTTGAGTTAAAGCAGCCTCCATGTTCAGAAGGGTCAGTGTGGAGCTGCAAGGAGAACAAGAATGTTCCTGGAATAATAAAATTGGAGGAGAGGACTCAATGAGATAGGGTTGAGGTGGGGGGAAAAGAGTCCAGGAAGAACCTGGGGATTCTGAAAGACAAGACAAGCTGTCCAACAGCACCTTGTGCAGCAAGAAATACTCTGCACCATCTGCTACGGCAACTGCTCACCACAGGTAGCTACTACTGTGTGCCTGAGGCTGGTAGGACTGGAACTAAATTTTAAACTTGATTCCTTTTAAAAAGTCACATACACCTCGTGGCTACTGTATTGGACAGCACAGCTTTTAGTTCCCAAGACAAATGTCCGCAGGCCATTGAAATTGAAGAGGATTTCAGAAAGATGAACGGTGTGTTCACAGAGCAGTAGTAGTAACAGTAATAAATGTAAGAGTTATCATCACCTTTTAAGGCTTCCAGTATTTCTCTTTTGTAGTTCTAATAAATGTGGTCCAGGTACAGGATTTTTCCAGATTCAATGGCTGATGTTCTTTCAAACAAACCTCTATCTCCTGAGTGTATGAACCAGCCTGTGGCCACGCACAGCCCAGATACATCTGTCGATGGAGATTGTAACAGTTCTCCAAGCTCAAAGGCAACTGAAGTTGTGAGATACCTGAAAAACAGTACTTTCTAAACTTAGTGATGGAAGAAGTAAAAAAGATAGAATGACTTGATTATGCAAAAATTAAGAACTGTAAAATCACTAAAAAGCTACTCAACAGACTGATAAAATTTATAGCGGAGAACACAGGCAAAGGGTGAAGACGTTTGTAAACAACATTTAAAAGTAAAATATTAAGACCCCCATTTTAAAAAGGTTAAAGGACATAGATATGTTACATCCAATTAGACTAATGGGTAAATGTTGAACCTAATTAGTTTTCAAAGATTTAAAATGAGGTGATAATTTTTCCTATAAAAATGGAGAAAATTCAATGAGCATATTGCCATTTAATGAGGGATTTCTTTGTGCCAGGTGCTGTTTTATACACATGAGGATACAGAAACGGTGCAACAGGGTGTCGCCTTACTGGGACAAATAAAAGAAATTGTGCTTCCTGTTCATGCTTTTCTGTGTTAACCGTTTTCTTTCTCCAGTGTTCAGTGGAGCGGAGCAAGTATTTCCTTGCCTTTGTCTCCCTTGTACTATTTTGGAAGTGATACCTTCTATTTATTTTTAGAAGTTTCCCTTAAAATGTAACGCTTAATTGTTTTAATAAAATCCTTTCCCTCCTAAGTAATCCAAGGACCATAGCATGCTTTAATTCTAATGAGATGCCTTCCCCACCCCCCTGCCACTGTTGTCCAGGACTTCAGTTTGACCCTGCTTTTAACACACAAACATGCACATTTATTAGTTGTTTTACAGTCAGTGCACAGATTTACTACGTTTTTACCAACTTACCTTGTTTCCCCGAAAATAAGACCCACCCCGAAAATAAGTCCCAGTTAAGATCGTCAGCTAGACGGACGCATTTAGTACGTTATGACAGTGTTCCAGAAGATGACATGACTGTATTTGGATAAATGTAGATTGTTGTACATGAACAAATAAGACATTCCCTGAAAATACGCACTAATGCCTCTTTTGGAGCAAAAATTTATATAAGACCCGGTCTTATTTTCAGAAAAATATATAAGACCCAGTCTTATTTTGGGGGAAACATGATATTTGCTCGGTGTTGCTTTTGGCATCCCTCCTTCCTCCTGGGTTCAGTTTTCTTGTTCACAAAGATTCTCCTTTGGTAGTTCTTTGAATTAGAGTGTGAGGGTAAAGATTCTCTGTCTTTGGCCAAACATGTCTTTCACCCTCATTTTGAATAGTAGTTGTAGAATTCTATATTCTACATAGACACTTTCCAGAGTACTTTGAAGATACTATTTTTCTATTGCCTTGTGACTTCTATTACTGATAAGAAATCTGACAGCCTTAATGTTGTTCCTTTGTAAGTAATCTGTTGTTTCTAATTGTTTTATGATTTTCTTGTTATTTGTGTTTTACACTCACTACAAGGTGGTTGGAGATGGATTCGTTTTTATTCTCTTTAGGAATTATTGTGCTACTTCTATATGTGGATTCATGTCTTACGATTTGGGACAGTTCTTAGTCATTATCCCTTTACTGCAGTTTCTTTTCCATCCCTCCTCTTCTTGACTTTTATTAGATTTATATTTGACTTTCTTATTTTCTCTATAGCTCATCCTCTCATATTTCTCATTTATTTGTCTCTTGATGCTATATTTAAGTGAGTTACTCAAATCTATTCAATCTCTAATTCTTCAGCTATGCCTAATCTGCTTTTAATGTACCCGAAGTTTGTGGGGTTTTTTACCAGCTTTGTTGAAGTATAATGTACATACCATAAAGTTCACTCATTTAAGGTATACAAATTAATGGTCTTTAGTATATTTACAGAGTTGTGCAACCATCACAACAATCTAAGTTTAGAACTTCCTTCACTCCAAAAGGAAACCTTGTACTTATTAACAGTCACTTCCCATTCCCCCACTCCCCATTTCAACACTCCCCAGCCCTATCTACTGATTTTTTTCTTCCAATAACTAGTTTTATAATTCATGATCTTCAATTTGGTGTTTTCCAAATCAGCCTGTTCTTTTTTTCATAGTATCTTCACTGTGGTTTCTATTGCTTCTTTTATAATTTTAAATATATTTTTTATATTCTTTTTCAGATTGTCTATGTCAGGTTCTTGGTGTATGTCTTCATTTGCTTTGTAAGTATTGTGATCTTTAATGGAGATTGTTTTGACTGTGGAAATGTGCCTTCACTGAGAAGTGATTGTACAGAGGGGTTTGCACTGCTCGCAGGCCCGTGGCATCAATGGCCTGGGACAATTTCTTGCAATATTTGGTCAGTTTTGGGATTCCTATATCATAGGGACAGTGTGAATTTGAATTCTAGCCCACGCATGGCACAAGTTTCAGATTTTGATTTCTCAGAGGAGACTTTTTTTTAACTGAGAGACATGGATAGTGATAAGCATCCTTGTCTCCCTGAGCCTGTGAGCAGAGCCCACCTTTCACTGAAGGGACAGCCCTTCAAGTTCCTGGCTTTATATGGGGGCTCAATGCTAATTTCGTGTGCTCCCCACCTGGAGGATAAACTGCAGCCTCTAGCCAGACAGACCTGATACCACCTCCCTGACTCCAACTGAGGTTGCCATGGTGTCACTTTGAATTTGACTACTCTGACTTTCAGTTCCCAATTTGTTTCTTGCCCC
Source organism: Rhinolophus hipposideros (assembly GCF_964194185.1). Lineage (NCBI taxonomy): Eukaryota > Metazoa > Chordata > Mammalia > Chiroptera > Rhinolophidae > Rhinolophus > Rhinolophus hipposideros. The sequence continues at coordinate 737,367 of NC_138052.1, read as the reverse complement.
TGGACATTTCCTTTGCTTTCCTGGAAGCTCAATTGTACATTAGCTTTTTTTTTCTTCCTTTTTGGTGGTGGTGGTGGTGGTAACAGGCATATTCTATGAGTGCAGTATTTCTAGGTTTCTGTGTCATAGGCTTAGTCTGCAGTGATGCTCCGGACAGCACGCATGTGCACACACAAGTGAGGATGTCACATCATGCCGCCCTCCCACAGTTCCGCCTCCAAGTTCTCAGGGCTCCTGAGCCCAAGCAGTGTCACCTGTCTCCAGCAGAGCATGCTGCTCCCTCTGTTCAGAATGCCCTTCCCTCATCACTTGATGGTTTTGAGTCCTTCACGACTGCTCCGCCCTTCCTGTCAAAACTTGAAACTCTGCAGATTAAGTGGTTGTACTCTTCTCTTGAAGCTCAGCTGTACCCCATATAGTGATCAGGAGTTGGATAAATGTATGGTGAACACCTAAGAGCTCTCAGACACTGTTCCAGGCTCCGTGGATACAGGGATGAGCAAGGCCAACAAGATTGTCAGGAAGCTTACAGTCTAAAAGGGGAGACCGTGAAGGAAATTGTTAACAGTGACAGAGAGGACCACTGGCTTGGCTTCCCTGAGGAGGCCTGAATGATGGAGGAGCGACAGCCCTGTGAATTGTGGGGTAGAGACTAGGAAGTGAGTGTCCCTAAAGTGTGGAGGGGCTGGGAGAAATGGGGTAGTGGATGTGGGGTCAGTGTGCAGTGATATAGGGAAGTGTTTTCAGAGGCTGTATGCAGGGGAACAGCAATGGAGAGGGAGCTGGCAGGGGACAGGGTCAGGAGAGGGAGGCTCTTTCTGATACGGAAGGTGCTTGTACACGTTCATCTCTTCATGGGAAGGACCCCAGAGGACGAGAAATTCACCACATGTGATAGAGGAAACTACAGGAAGAAAGCCCACAAAGAAGAGAAGGAATGGGGTGCATGGCTGAGTGGAGAAGTGGGGTAGGAGCAGACTGTTTAGGAAAGAAGACAGAGAATGTGTGACGGACACAAGGCATGCATGTGGGCTGTAGACTTGGTCCTGCGAAAACAGTTGGTCTGGGTTCATCTAACTGCAGGTATCCATGTGTCTAGCAGGCCCAGCTGTCCTTTAGCCACAGAGCATGTGCTCATTGTATCAACACTCCGCATCTCCCAGCTTTAGTACAGAACATTTCATAACCTTGACGGTGCTGTTGTAATAAACAGGTCATTACTGGAAAGTGCAGTCTGAGAGGAGAGAAGGTAAGAAATAGGCATTTTGGAGAGTGGGAGGTTGAATGGACAGGGGAAGTGTAGTCAGATTGTCGGGAAAGTCCTGAGGCTATCTGTGTGAATCTATTACAAGTGCCAGAAACGCAACAAAAGTACAAAAAGGGGGACTTCCTGAAAGGGTAGATTCATTGAAAGAAAACTTCCAAACCTTGGGAAGGGCAGGGATACAGGAACCACTGGAACCAGGCAATCCTATGCCATGTGCCGTCTTGCAATCTCTACTTGTCTCTGTTATTAACGTCACTATCATTACTGCCTCCCTTCTTCCGCAGAGCAAAGAACAGGCTTTTGACTGCTTCTGGGTTTCATTATCTTGATATTCTGCCACCTGAGGGATTGATTCAGCCTCTCTTTGGACCCAGATTCAGAAATGCCAAGGAAGGACTTTAAATAGTCTGGTTTGTGTCTGGTAACCCACTCTTGGAGGTGGTTGTAGAGATGAGAGCTGGAAAAACATTGCAGCTCCCCAAGGAACCACATCGTTGGAGAGGCAAGAAGGTGGAAGTGGTGTTCCTCCATGAGGGAAAGATTCCTGGCAGGGTTATATAAACGAAAACCTCCCCCAAATGGATCAAGTACCGTAAAAAATGTTCATGTTCTAACCTAGTGATTCCATTTCTGAAAATTATCTTTTTACTTAAACATTCACCGTATTTTGTGATCATACCTCGTATACCAAATACCTTGAATACAGAAAAAGCTCTAGTTCCAGAGCTGATTCTCACTCTTCTTCCAATAGAGAAATGGCATAGTATCTTATGGTCACTTATTTATGGAATATTACTCACCTATTAAACAGGTGAGCATTTTACAGAAGATAAATGGTTTACGACCAAAATATTTTGATTATGCTGGACCTTGAGGGCATTATACTAAGTGAAATAAGTTAAAGACACATATTGTATGATCTCAATTATATGTGGAATCTTAAAACAACACAAACTCCTAGAAACAGAACAGTTTGGTGGTTGCAGAGGTGGGGGGCTAGGGATAAGGATTGGGGAAAATGGGTGAAGGTGGTCAAAAGGTACAAACTTCCAGTTGTAAGTTAAGTCCTGGGGATGTAATATACAGCATGGTGACTATAGTTGCTAAAAGAGTAGATCTTAAAAGTTCATATCACTGGAAAAAATGTACAATGTTATATTTCAATTATATCTGGAAAAAATATATAAAACTTTATACAGAGAGAATATATAAAGATTTAAACTGGTGGGGCCGGCCCGGGGGCTCAGGTGGTTGGAGCACGGTGCTCCTAGCGCCAAGGTCGCCTGTTCGATTCCCACATGGGCCAGTGACCTGTGCCCTTCACAGTTAAGACGGTGAACAACCGCTCTCCCTAGAGCTGGGCTGCTGTGAACAGCCACAAGTCAGTGTAAGCTGCTGTGGGCTACCGAGTGCTGCCATGAGCGGCCGGTGGCCATCGTGAGCAGCCGGCAGCTGGCAAGAGCTGCCGTGAGCTGCTGTGAGCGGCTGACCAGCGACCGGTGACCGACTGCCTCAGCCGGGGGAGCGCAGGGTCATAAACCAGCAGGGGCCAGGGAGCTGTGTCCTACACAACTAGACTGAGACACAACGGCTTGAACCGGAGTGGGCTGGGAGGAGGCAGAAAGGCGAGGAGAGGTGGGGGGTGAGAGAGAGAGAGAGAAAACTTTATTTAAAAATATATATGAACTGGAAAAAATATGTAAAAGTTAAACTTATTTTATTTAACAAAGTAAAGATTAGGTTCTTGAGTAAATAGACACAAAAGAGGTAAACATTTGTACTACCTAAAGAGACATTTGAGAACTGAACTTGCCCTCTAACCCAGGTCAGTTTACTTCAGCTTGGACAGGAAAGTGCCAAATACCCACCTGTCCTTCCCCTTATGAACACGTGAGCTCTGCGTGCTCATCTCTGCTGACCCGTGCTAGGGATGGGCTCCCCGGGACAGACCGGAGCAATTGGCCTCAGCTACCCCAGAGCTCCCAAGAGAGCTTCAGTTTCAACATTTCCTATTACGGTGCCAACTAGCGGTTGTCCCTCCTCGGTACACACACTTCCCTTTGATGGCAAATACACAGCTAGGGAAACCACAGCTCTTTGTCCAGAACTCACTGCTTTCAACATGTCTAGTTGGATTTCAAGATCAGATGAAGAGACTCAGTTTTACATGCCTCTGTGAAGAGGAAAAACAATACCGTTAGCAATATGTCCTGTTCGTGGTGGATAAAAATGGGCTGGTTTAAGCGTCACCATCACCATCATCATTTTTTGCCTCCCTGTATAAGATTATGGAGAGTAAACTCTTGGCAAAACTGGGAATTTTCTCAGGGTCTAGTTAGAACTCATCTTTTCAGAAACTTGTCTCTTCCAGTTTCTAAAAATAGGGTGACTTTCAAAATATTTAACAACCTAGGGGCCATTGGCCTTAGTACTGTCAGGCATTAACCCTCTAATTGCCAGATCATGGTGAGGTCCTGGGGAAAGGGGTGTTCTGGAAGTATTGCAATATTTTAGTGACTGGTATGGCCTTGGGGTGCTCCCCAGCGGGATCTCTCCTGTCTCTCAGTCTCTCACACCTACACACATACATGTGCAGGTCTTTAACTCCCAGGGGTATTTGCATTCAAAATAGAGGAGGACAGAATGTCATTGAGCCCAGGTGTTTGTGGCTAGGAACTATTAAATGTTTTATATATCTTACTGAAACTTCACCACAACCTTTGGGGGAATTTTAAAATCACTCTAAGCCCTTATGCTCTTATGCCCTCTAGCATCTGATCATTCATTCAACACATTTTGTTGAGTCCCCACCATACAGATTGGAATTTTAAAAGGAGAGCAAGATGAGAAAGAAGGTTCTAGCTCTCTTGGAGCCTACATTCTAGGGAAAAACACAAGAAAAACAACTAAGCAGATTAGCCCAAGAATGTGTTGTATCAGACGTGGTGCTTGGGGATGGCCTGTGAGGAGCTGCTTTTGAGCTGCCGAGGATAGGAAACTCTAGTGGAGAAAACGAGTTCCACGTCGGCAGAAAGGACACTAAGTGCCAAGGCACAGGTGGGGAAGGGGCCCGGGTACAGAGAAGACAAGCTCAAGTGGTCAGAGGTTAGTAAATGGGAAGTGCCAGCAGGTGCTGAGACTGCAGATGGAAGCAGACCTAGAGTGTGGAGCGCATGCTTGGGTTTTGTGCTGGGCACCCTGGGAAGCTATTTGCAGGTTTGAAGCAAGGGAGAAATAAGATCTGATCTTGGTTTTAAACAGGTCATTGTGGGCTGCAGTGTAGAAAATGGACTGGAGTTGGGTGGGAGGGGGAAACAGATGAAAAAGGGAAGCAGGGAGAGCAGTCAGGAGGCAATTGCAATAGTTCGAACAAACATGGCTTGGACTAGAGCAGGGGTCAACAAATTTTCTGTAAAGGGCATACTTTCCTTCACATAGTTTTAGTACTTTTTAAAACAAAACAAAACAAAACAAAAGACCCTTAAAATGGAAAGCTGTTCTTAACTAGACTGAAAGCGTAGTCTATCTCTGGACAAAATGATAGTGGAGATGAGACATGGTCAGTTTGCAACTTATTTTGAAGACTGAGCCATGTTATTCCATTTTACCAAGGAAGAAACTGAAACTCAGAAAAAAAATCAATATTATGCAATCAGTAAATTACAGAAGATGTAAACTCCAGAAAAGATTTGAACCCAGGACTACATGACTAATAGGATTCCTGGTGATAGAAAAATATTTAGGACACAATTGAGATGAAGCTCTAATAGTGGCATTTGTGTATGCCCAAAGCCAAGGGCAAACACTGGGCTGGGGACTGAATTTGCCAAGTGCCCCCAAATTCTATAACAAGCATTGCAATGGAGACAATAGAGGCCAACATTGATTCAGAAAGTGGCGGAACCAGGACTTGGAGCTAGGCCTGCTGACATGGGTTCCAATGACCTTTGTCTCCCCGGCATGTTGTAGGCAAACCTGTAGTTGCGTATGCAGTACTCTAGTTTGCATTTTCTCAAAGCATCAGAACTGTACATTTAAAGAAGATACATGTATTGTTTTCTTTGGTCTTTAATTCAGACACTTTAGTTGCTTTAGTTTGTTCTGTTTCTAATTTGTTGTTGCTAGTTGAGCAGGCTTGCTTTTTCTGCCTCCCCAGAGTAGGGAAAACTGCATTATCTAGAGCCGAAAAGGATCTCTAGAGTCTACTCCAGTGGGAAGTGATATATAGAGCTGTGTTCAGATGTATAAAGAACATATAAAGATAGTGATTAGAGCATTACTTGTGCCATCAGTAAATCATTAAATGATTTTTCAACCATATAACAGAAAATGGAGAAGCTGTTAAAAAGACTAAGGATATGTCTGTGTGTGAACTGAGAAGGAAAAGTGCCAAGATATATTGCCACAAGAGAAGCAAGATAAGTTTGCATGGCATCCTACTTGTATAAGGAAAAAAAAGTACATGCATACATTATTTTCATATATGTGTTTTTGGAAGGACACACAGGGCACTGGTAAGAGTGGCTTGCTTCCAGAGAAGTGACAGGGCAAGAGAGTGATTATCTTTTCACTGTTTTTCCTTTTATAACTTGAATTTTATGCTATTTGCATGTATTATCTACTTCCCTTAAGTTAATGAGGTCATTGTTCAACCTCCTATTAAAAGTTCAAATATACACAAAAATAGAATAATGTAACAACTCTCACTTGTTACCTAGTCAATTTGTCACGTCTGTCTCTCCTTTCCTTTCCTCCCTTAAGGAAATTCAGCCATTTATTTCTTGAATAAACATTCCTCAGGTTGTTGAAAACTCTTAATTTCCTGAGTTCTGAAAAATGGGCAAGTTTGATTTTGACAAATTTTTGCCAGTATTTGTGTTGCTTTTATGGAAGAGAGTTTTTAAAAATGTTCTTACCATTTCTGCTGATTTCCTTGGCTGGAATATTTTAAAGCAAATACCAGACATTACATCATTCAACCAACAAAGATTTCAGACTATAACAGAAAAAGATTTTTTAAAATTTAATCAAAATATTAGTTACATGTAAAAAATTGAACAGTTCTTTAATGTCTTCTAATAACCATCCAGTCCATTCCGGTAAAGATGGCAGAGTAAACACTGTGCTTGCCGCCTCTCAAGACCATAACAACATTATAGCTAAACTACAGAACAACGATCAATGAGCATCACCTGAAGTCTAGCTGAACAGAAGCCCTACAACTAAAGACGTACAGAAGCTGCCAGTTCAAGACTGGTAGGAGGGGCAGACTCAGAATGGGCTCCTCCCACACCTGTGTGTGGCAGTTAAAAATCAGGAGGGCGGAATACCAAGGTAGTGCTGTAGGTAAAGACTGTGCTTACCTTCTCTCACAACCACATCAAAATTACAACTAAACTACAAAACAACCATCATTGAAAATTGCCTAAAATCAAGCTGAACTGAAGCCTTTCAACTAAGGACATGCAGAAGAAGCCACCTCCAGACTGGTAGGAGGGGCAGAGACATGGCACCAGCTGTTTCCACACCCACATGTGACCATTAAAGATCAGAAGGGATAGTTCAGCTGTGGAGGTCCCTTGCATCCCCCAGAGGACAGATTCCAGACCCACCCCAGCCCAGGGTTCCAATGCCGGGGAGAGAAGTGGGGACAGAGCCCCAGAGAGCAGTTCCCAGGCTCTCAGCCTCACATAGGAAGGTGCTAGCTCAGGTAGTAGATGGCCGTCAACTGTGACTAGTTGGCCATTGGCTGTTACCGGTTAGTCATTAGCCTCTTGTCACGCAGGGGACCCTGCTCGCTGCGCCATTTGTTGTGCGAGGCGGCAGACGGGGTCTCAGCTCCTGCTCCCCTCATAAGAACGCAGGACACGGTAAGGCCAAAAAGGAACACCCACGGAGCCATAGATAGGGGAGTCAAACCAATATATTCTCGCTGGCGGCTGGGCTGGAAACACAGGAAGCAGGATCTACATAATCTGCAACCCGCCGTCCTAACAGCAGTCCGCGCTTGCCAGCCACCATCTTCTTGCTAGCCCCCATTCCTTCTGCTAGTGTAGCCACAGCCGTTATATTAGTGGCCAATGGCTTACGGGTTACAGCTGACGGCCAACTAGCCACAGCTGCTGGCCATCTGATCACAGTTGATGGCCATTTACTACACAAGCCAGCACTTTTCTATGTGAGGCCGAGAGCCTGGAAATTGCTTTTTGGGGCTTTGTCCCCACACCACTGATATAACTGCCGCGGCTAAGCTAGCAAAGTGGTGTTGTAGTGGTGGTGTAGTGGCGTGGTGGAGTGTGGGTTATGGATTGCAGACAGGCAGATTGCAGCTAGCATGTGAGGTTGGTTGGCAGAGACAAGTGGATGGCAGGTTGCAGATTCTGTGGCTCCTTCTTCCTGTGTCTCCAACCCAGCCGCCAATGAGACTAGTAGTATGACTCCCCTATCTATGGCTCCGTCGGTATTCCTTTTTGGCCTCACCATATCCTGTTTTCTTGTGTGGGGAGCGGGACTAGAGACCCCACATGACTCCCTGCATGACAGAAGTCCCCATAATTTTTGGTTGTGAAAACCAGTGGACATTGTGACTGAGTGAGACAGAGTGTGGCTGCACTCACAGGTGCTCCTCCTAAAGGGACAGTGCACAGCTTACCCACCAACAGAATCACTTGCTCTGAGCTCCAGCACTGGGGCAGCAACTGGAAAGGCAGCAGGGACGTATGGTGGGGAACTGAGTCACCTGGCATGGGACCGGGGCTGGAGAGGTGGCTTTTTCCTGGATGGGGGATCTTGCACAGGTCATTCTTTGTTGAGCCCTCCCGTTTCCCAGCCTGCAAACACAGTCGGCCACCATATCTGAGTCTCTGCAATTAGTTCCCCATACCCTAAGCAATTCAAGACCCTACTTGACCTTACTTTCAGGCAAACCCAGGCCATTTCCAGTGGCTTTTTCGTGTGGACCACCCGCATTGGTATGGGGACAGAGTCCCAGAGAGCAGTTTCCAGGCTCTCGGCCTCACGTGGAAAGGTGCTGGCTCAGGTAGGAGATGACCATCAACTGTGACTAGTTGGCCATCAGCTGTAACCAGTTAGCCAATTGCCACTGATGCAACTGCTGTGGCTGCATTGGTTGGTTGGTGGGCAGGCAGAAAAGCGGACGGTGGGTGGTGGATCATGTGGCTGCTATTTCCTGTGTCTCGCACAGCTGCCATTGGGATGGAGGTGCAGGAAGACCCGTTGTTGGGGTACTGGTGGATGTCTGCTTCCTGTCTCCAGCCCAGCCGCCAGCGAGAATATAGTTGTATGACTCCCCTATGTATGGCTCCATGTGTGTTCCTTTTTGGCTTCACCATATCCTGCATTCTTGTGCGGGGAGCGGTAGGTGAGTCCCTGCATGACACTTGGTTCAAGCTCCAGACTTTCCTAGGGTCTCTCAAAGATTCGCAGAACCCAGACAAGCAGCATCTGGCTTGAGCGTGTCCCGTACCTCTGGCGGAGCAGCCCTAAGCCAGCACTAGCAGCAGCTGGCTTTGGTTTGCGGCTTGGCCTCTCAAGACACTTCCAAGCACAGCATGCATGGCAGCCATCTGCGGATTTCTGTCTGGATCCCGCTGGGCTGTGGCTGAAGCAGACCTACAGAGATCCCCTCCAAGGTGATCCTGGGGCTGGCGCCCCCAGTTTCAAAAACGAGCTGGAGCATCACCCAGCCACCTCCAAGTATGACACACCCAAAGGTCAGACTGGGCAGGCACCAGAGTTCTGCTGAGGCAGATCCTGCTCTGTAGGGTCCACCCCTGCAAAATAACTCTTCCACTGTCGTCAAGGCCAGTCGTCACAAACAGTGAGTCCAAGGGTCATATCAACCAAGGCTCAACTACAAGAGGAGGGCACACACAACCCACACAAGGGACATACCTGGAGCACATGTCTCATGTGACCAGAAAGACTGTGCCACTGAGCCCCACAGCACACCTACTACATAAGGGCACTCTACTAAGACTGGAAGACAGCAGCCCTACCTAATACATAGAAACAAACACAGGGAGGCAGCCAAAATGGGGAGACAAAGACACATGTCCCAAATGAAAGAACAGAACAAATCTCCAGAGAAAGAATTAAAACGGAGACAAGCAATCCACTAGATGCAGAGCTCAAAACACTGATTATAAGGATGCTCAATGAACTCAGGGAAAACGTCAACAAGGAGATAGAAAACATAAAAATGGAGATGTGAAACATAAAAAAGAACCAGATAGAAATAAAAGATACAATAATGGAAATGAACAATGAATTACAGGGAATCAATAGCAGATTAGATGAAGAAGAGGATCCAATCAGCGATGTAGAAGATAAGGTAGCAGAAAACACCCAACCAGAACAGCAAAAAGAGAAAAGAATCCAAAAGACTAAGGAGAGTTTAAGGGGCCTCTGGGGCAACACTGAGTGTGCCAACTTTCATATTATAGTGGTACCAAAATGAGAAGAGAGAGAGCAAGGAATTGAAAACTTATTTAAAGAAATAATCACAGAAATCTTCCCTAACTTGGTGAGGAAAATAGATACACAAGCCCAGGAAGTGCAGAGTCCTAAATAAGATGAACCCAAAGAGGCCAACACCATGACACATCATAATTAAAATGCCAAAGGTTAAAGACAGAGAGAGAATCTTAAAAGCAGCAAGAGAAAAGCAGTCAGTTACCTACAAGGGCGTCCCCATAAGAATGTCAACTGATTTCTCAACAGAAACTTTGCAGGCCAGGGGGGTTCGTAGGAAATATTAAAAGTGGTGAAAAGCACGGACCTACAACCAAAAGATTACTCTACCCAGCAAAGCTATCATTTAGAATTAAGGATAGATAAAGAGCTTCCCAGACAAGAAAAAGGGAAAGGAGTTACCTTTTACAAGGAATCTTAGAGGGACTTCTTTAAGATGGGGTTAGGGATGGGTGAAAAGGTGAAGGGATTAAGAAGTACATATTGGTTGTTACACAGTAGTCATGGTAGCGTAGGTTATAGCAAAAGGAATACAGTCAATGATATTGTGGTAACTATGTGTGGTGCCAGATAGGTATTAGATCTGTCAGGGTGATAGATGGAAATGGGGTTGGGGGCAGAGTAAAAAAGGTGAAGGTATTAAATACAAATTGGTAGTTACAAAATAGTTATGGGGATGTAAAGTATAGGGAATATAATTAATAACATGGTAAAAAGTATGTATAGTGACAGGTTTGTATTAGTCAGGGGGATCACTTCCTAAATTATATAAAGGTCTAACCACTATGCTGTACACTTGAAACTAATATATAATAATATTGAATGTGAACTTTAATTGAAAATTTTAAAAAGTGGGGAAGAGCAATAATATTGTGATAGCGTGGTACAGTGTCAGATGGTTGCTGGACTTATCATGGTGATCACTCCTTTAGCATAGGGAATAAAATCAACAATGTGGTGATAACACTATATGGAGCTAGGTGAGTACTGTTGAATAACTATGATGTACACCTGAAACTAGTATAATAGTGTATGTTAGCTGTGTTTTAATAAAAAAAATCTAAAAAATAATTTTTAAAAAATCAGGAGGGATGTCTCAGTACTGAGGTTCCCCCATGGAGAAGCAAGGGGTTTCAGCCCCACATCAGACTCTGCAACCTAGGGTTTCAGGGTCGAGCAGTCCCTACAACTTCTGAAAAACAGCAGATTGTGGCTGAGTGAGACAAGGGTAGTTGTAGTTCCAGGTACTCCTTGGAAAGGGCCCACATATGGATTTGCTGACAGACTCTCTCTCTCTCTCTCTGAGCTCCATCACTGGGATAGCAGCTCAAAAGATGCCAGGGATACAAATGGCGTTGTGAGGTGAGTCTCTTGAAATCTTCCCTGGAATTTACAACAAATTGAACAACTATAAATCCACAAAGGACTCCCTGCACAGCAGACAGGCAAGACTAAGAGACGCACAACTGAAATCATCTAAAGGAGGGCAAGTTGGGCAAGCGGAGGAGGAGAAAAGGGGGAAGTGCAGAGACACAAGCTGCACAGGCAGGCATAGGAGAAGACCAGAGCTCTGAGCTCTGAACTCCCTGCATTCCATAGCTACCGCAGCCACAGGAGAGGGAAGAATTCTAACTGCTATCACTCCTATGGCCCACAGTCCCACCTAAGGGATCAGCATATGACACGGCTGAACCCAATGCTCACGGCACAGACCCCGGAGCAAAGACCGTGGGAAGAAGGATGAAAACAGATGTTTAAGCCCTCGTTGCCAAGCAGAGGTCAGAAAGCTTAGGTGCAGAGCCTAGCCAACCCCTCCTCACTCTCCCAGAGCTTGCCCTCCCAGTGGTAGGGGCAGAATGGTAGCAGTGTCAGATCAAAAGAACAGAATATTTGCAGTTCTGAGAACTGTGGCCTGCAGCCCCAGACTCACAGCCCAACTAGTTCCAGAGAAGGGCAGCGATGAGCTGGATGAGCTGTGATGGTGGTCGCCAACATTGCTCTGGGCCAGCTCTCACAACCCACCCTGCCCCCACCCATCTGGGTGCATCCCTGCAGGGGTAAACAGAGCTGCTGGAACACAGAGGCCCTGAATCTGCTGCAGGAAGAGCTTCAGAACTTCAGAAGCTTTCTACATCCCCAAATGGAGGGGGTGCCCTGAGACCCAGGCAACCTGCTCACAGAGGAGAAGTCCACCTTCTAGGGACTCCCCCCATCATGTGATGAAACCAGAACAATGCAGAAAAAATATAACACTAGGGTGTGACAGAGAAGGAAAGACTGCAGTTGGAAAGAAAATAATGCATTCTACCAACACCTACTGGAAAGCAAAGGAAAGACCGGGTCTTATGTAAGACGTAGTCTTACATTATAGTCAGATAAGACCGGGTCTTATATTAATTTTTGTTCCAAAAGACGGATTAGAGCTGATTGTCTGGCTAGGTCTTATTTTGGGGAAACATGGGAAAAAGCTCAGAGAAGCAGACTGAATCAAAAAATTAAACCCAACCATATGCTGCCTCCAAAAGACACATCTCAGCTACAAGGACAAATATAGACTAAGTGAAAGAGTGGAAATTGACACTCCAAGCAAATGGTATCCAGAGAAAATCAGGTGTAGCATACTGATATCAGATGAAACAGTCTCCAGGATGAAAAAGGTGGACAAGAGACAAAGATGGACATTTCATAATGATAAAGGGGACTATACAACAAGAAGACATAACAGTCATCAATATTTATGCCCCCAATCAGGGAGCACCAAAATATACAAAGCAACTGCTAATAGAACAAAACAGAGAAATTGACCAAAACACAACTATAGTAGGGGACCTAAATACATCATTGACAGCTATGGATAGATCATCCAAACAGAAAATAAATAATGAAATAGCAGCCCTAAATGACACATTAGATGAAATGGACACAATTGACATATATAGAGCACTTCATCATAGAACCTCAGACTATACATTCTTTTCTGGTGTGCATGGAACATTCTCAAGGATAGACCATATATTGGGACATAAAACTAACTTCAGCAAATTTAAGAAGATTGAAATCATCCCAAGCATTTTCTCTGATCACAAGGCTTTGAAATTGGATATCAACTGCAAAAAGAAAGCAGGAAAAAGCACAAATGTGTGGAGATTAAATAACATACTTTTAAAGAACGTTTGGGTCAAAGAAGAAATTAGAGGGGAGATCAAAAGATACATAGAAACAAATGAGAATGAAAATACATCCTACCAAAATTTTTTGGATGCAGTGAAAGAAGTTTTAAGAGGGAGATGTGTATCGTTGTGGCCTATGTCACGAAACAAGAAAAATCCCAGATAAATTACGTTATACCTCACGTTATACCTTAAATAACTAGAAAAAGATCAAATGAAACCCAAAGTCAGCAGAAGGAATGAAATAATAATAATCAGAGCAGAACTAAATTAAATAGAGAACAAAAAGACAATAGAAAAAATTAATGCCACAAAGAGCTGGTTCTTTGAAAAGGTTAATAAAATTGACAAACCCTTGACTAGACTCACTAAGATAAAAAGAGAAAAGACACAAATAAAATCAGAAATGAAAAACAAGAAGTTATCACGGATGCCACAGAAATGCAAAGGATCATACAATAATACTATGAACGACTATGTGCCACCAAATTCAATAACCTAGAAGAAATGGACAAGTTCTTAGAAACATAGCCTTCCTAGGCCAAATCATAAATAACTGGAAAATCTAAATAGACCAATCACCAGTAAGGAAATTGCATAAGTCATCCAAAACCTTCCCAAAAGCAAAAGTCCTGGACCAGATGACTTCACTGGTGAATTCTACCAAACATTCAAAGAGGATTTAATACCTGTCCTACTCAAACTCTTCCAAAACATTTAAGAGGACAATACCCCCTAACTCATTTATGAGGCCAACATTACTCTGTTACTAAAACCTGATAAGGATAACACAAAAAAGAAAATTACAGACCAATATCTCTGATGAATACAGATGTAAAAAAATCCTAAACAAAATTCTAGCAAATCGAATACAACAATGCATTAA